>NC_037689.1:130182899-130782899 GCF_003255815.1 Theropithecus gelada
TATACCTGATGTAAATGACGAGTTGATGGGTGCAGCACACCAACAAGGCACAAGTATACATATGTAACAAACCTGCACGTTATGCACATGTACCCTACAACTTACAGTATAATAATAATAAATAAATTTAAAAAAAAAATAAAAAAAAAAAAAAAAGAAAAAATCACAACTCCAGGCTGGGCGTGGTGGCTTACACCTATAATCCCAGTATTTTGAGAGGCTGAAGTAGGTGGATCACCTGAGGTCAGGAGTTCGAGACCAGCCTGGCCAACATGGTGAAACCCTGTCTCTACTAAAAATACAAAAATTAGCTGGGTGTAGCGGCGAGCGCCTGTAATCTCAGCTACTCAGGAGGCTGAGGCAGGAGAATCTCTTGAACCCAGGAGGCGGAGGTTGCAGTAAGCCTAGATTGTGCCACTGCACTCTAGCCTGGGTGACAGAGTGAAACTGTATCTCAAAAGAAAAAAAAAAGAAAAGAAAAAAGAAAAAATCACAACTCTGAAGTAGGTGCTTACAGACGAGGAAATCAAGACTTGGAGAGGTGAAATAATGAACACAAGCTGAGGCTTGCTGCCAGAACTTCCTGACTACATAGTTTGAACTCTTAACTAGAAAGCATTTATCAGTGGTTGGCTATTTTTCAAGATTCTGGACCAGCTTGGTCCATGCGAAGAGAGGAGTCAAGATATAAAGAGGACTTGCCCTCTTTCCAAGATGTCTGCAGCCTTGAAGGGAAGAGAAGACTTGGACATGAATACACATGATAAAATCAGATGAACAGCGTCCCCTAGGAGAAGTCCAGAAAACCCATTCTGGAGGTTCAGAGGAAGGTATGGCTGCTTCAGCTGTGAACATCAGGAAGAATGAAGCCTTGAGAAGTCAGTCCTATTTGGACAAAGAGATAGAGCAGGAAATGTGTCTGGAGAGAATAGTATGATCCAAGGCGCGGGGTGGCAATGTGCGACTCAGGGAGTTTCGTTTGCTTAGAGTATGGAGGTCAGTGTGCAGGAGAACAGTGATAGGATGGAATATGAGCTTGGACCAATAACTTATTGATAAATTGTGGACATATTTCAACTAAAAATCAGTCTGCTCATTTTCTCTGTAAATCCTTGTGCTTTGCCTTTAATATCTTTGCTTTCATATTTATTTTTAAACCAGAGATTCCTGATCAGTCCTCAGCCCCAGCAAAATTCTAAGGCAGCAAAGTTTGCCTTTGGGGTCCTCAGTGATCCTTGTTGGCCTCTTTTTCTTTCTTTAAAACTCGGTCTCAGTGCCCATCTCTATAACATGGCTTTCACACCCCTTTTTCCACCTCAACCCACCCCTGCCCCAATGCAGGATATGATTATTAAATCCATAGGAGGGATCTCTCTCTCTCTCTTCTTTTTTTTTTTTTTTTTGAGAGATGAGGTCTCACTCTGTCGCCCAGGCTGGAGTGCAATAGGGTGACCATAGCTCAATGCAGCCTCAAACTCCTGATTCTTGCATCTTAGCCTCCCAAGTGGCTATGACTACAGGCACATGCCACCACACCTGACTAATTTAAAACAGTTTTTTTTTTTTTTTTTTTTAGAGATAGGGGTCTCACGATGTTGCCCAGGCTTGTCTTGAACTCCTGGTCTCAAATTATCCTCCCACCTTGGCCTCCCAAACTGTTGGCGTGAGCCACCGTGCCCAACTGGGATAAACTCTTAATAGCATTATTTCTGGCCTCAAATCTCTCTCCTACCATTGTAGGAATTCCTTTGAACATTAGAGCAACTAACATATGTATTAAGCCTCTAGCACTCACTATTTCATATTTATTAGCAGAGTTTATTAGAAAGTAAATAAAGTTCCTTGCAGGTATGGAATACAAGACAGGGAAGTTTTGCTTGGAAGGAAAGGCAATGCTTGGGAAGTGCAGATGCTGGGAGAAGGAAGTAAAAGGACAACCAAGGAAAGACTAGAGCAAGTGCCCCAAATACTTCCCTCACTTAACCACTTCCCCAGAGTTGATCTATTGTATGAAGTGAGAGAGCCCCGGTCTGTTCGTGTTTCCATATAATCATTCTCCTCTATTTATATGGTACACATGGATTCAACTTTCGGAAATAGTTCTTAAATACTCTTAGGCATGAGTAAGAAAGGCTTTGGAAGTCATCTCAGATCCTTTGTGGAAGTAGGCAGGATCTAAAAAAATATGTGGGGCAAAAATAGCCTTTCCTTTCCTTCTTGTTTAACTTCAAGATGTCTTACAAATTGATTTAGAGGCCTTTATTACTCTGTGAGTCACACATTTGGCTTATAGCAGATTTTGAAAACCAGACTCCATAAAAAGGGCCTAACAGATTGTGAGAAAATTCCAGAGGCACTCTCATCCTGATGGTTCCTGCGTTAACTGCTGGGCCTGCCTGCCTCCTGATACCACCCAAAAAATTGAGAGAACTGCTAGGGCATGGGAATCAGCAGCAGTAGGTATTATTCAGTACCCTCTTCCTCCAGGGGGTGGCATATGACTGGCACACCAAGGGGCTGTTTTTAGGTAAGACTCTCACAACTTGTGTGGGTTGCTGAGAGTGGGAAGGATTTGAGAGATTCCAAACCTGTTATGCACAGGCAAAAGACAGGCACCCACAGTGCTCACTTAACAATGAAGCTGGGCTTTTCTTTTCAGTTCCTTCCTGCTTCAAACCTACGCTGAAGAAGCCCATTTCTCCTTTAGCAGTCAGTCCTCAAAACCTCAAGGAAGCAAGGCTTTTGGAGGGCTCTGCAGGCACAAGTCAGGCTTCCAGTAGTTTCGCGGCTGTTCTTTCCATCCTAGCCACCTCCACAAAGTTCTCCAGCTCCAGTGATTCAATCTGTTACCCACTTAGCAATTTTCTTCATTTCTGTCCCTAGACAGTTTCTCTCACACCTCCCTCTATTGTTCTGTTTCTTCTATCTCCAGGATGATCAATGACCCAATAGGCATTTACATTTACAAAGCAATCACATTTACATAAGATAGCTCTTATCTACAGCTGAAGAAGGCACAACTATAATACATATATAACAGAGAGAGCGCCTATTCATCACCCACATTTACAGTGCCTTCTAACAGGATAGACTGTTCTAGGAATTGGTATATGGGGGAGAGAGCCCTATAAAATTTATCACCAAAGGTAATCAATGAGTTCTGACTAATATGCTCCACACCTTGAGGTGAAAATATGCCAAAAATACAGGGAAAACATATTTACTCCTTAAAGTTTGCTGAATTTAATTTGAGCTTTCATCGATTTCATTTAATACAAAGATTATATAATCAGGAAGTCGGTAGCAATTGAAAATACCACGTCTAGTGTTCACCCATCAGGGCATTTTTTAATATCTAGCAATGGCAGGAGATTCTCATTTAATTGAATTGGAAATGCACCGTATATTAGCTTACAGAAGCTTAATCAGTGTGATCAAATTAAAACAGGCCACTAAGACATACCATCCTGATTAAGGCACTTGCAAACATGCCACAATTATCAGAGATTTGTGGTGTTAATGATTTAAACTCAGATTTCTTCTCTGGGGATTCAGACTTGGAATTTTTTTTTTTAACTATACAATTAGAAAACGCCATCCTTTATTTTGAAAAATGTTGCAACAGTATTACTGACATTAATTCTCAAAGAATGCAGAACAGTAAATACCATGTGCTCATATTTTTTTTCTTTTCTTTTAGCAGTCACCGCTTTCTCTTTAAGATGAGGATCATTAATCTCAAAGCTTTAGCTCCTGGGAGTGGTAATGAAGTTTGGCAATGGTGAAGTGACCATTTTTAAAAGTATTAGGGGAAAACTCCACTTTTCTGCTTTCTGCAAAGCAGCTCTAGGTTTCACCGAAAGAGATTTGCTTATAGCCCTATTGAAAAAATGCTTTGACTGAACTGGCCTGCTGTCCTGGGTAGAACACTGCAGAATTAGTCCATTTCCTTTCAATGTGTTCTTAATAGACCATTATAAACACTATCTGGGGAGATGTGAATTACTTCCCCCCCCCTTTTAAAACTCATCTTCTCGGCCCACCACTTTTAAAATGCAGCAGTATTAAATTACCTGGAAAGGATCTCGTGTTTCTAGCTCGATTATTTGTGAGGATAGTGGTGATGGGGGCTTGTCTAACGATTTGTTTGTACTTTAGTCAGGAAAGCCAGCCCCCTCATTTAACAGCAAAGAAAACAGTTTCAGAGAGGCTAGATGACTTTCTCAAGGTGTCAGAGTTGGTTAGGGTTAGGTCTGGGGACAGACGTCCACAGTCATTCGACTCTCAGGGTTTTTTTGCATCCAGCTTAGTTAATTAAGACAAACCCCAAGTCACTGGAATCTGCCTTAAAAGAATTGTGCACTATCGAGTAAGCAACTCTGTTAATGAAAGGACTACTGTGAGTTGAAAGAGGGAGGAAGATGAACAGGAGGAGGAGAATGTTGTGCTGAGATGGGGTAGGGGATCCAACTTTCAACAGACACTGCAGCAGTGTTTTACGGCTGAAGCCAGGTCAAGGAAGATGGTTCTAACATCCATCAAAAGCACAATCAGGTCAAACTCATAGAAGCAGAAAGGAGAATGGTAGCTACCAGGGACTGGGCAAGGGGGTGGTGATGGTTAAAGGGTACAAACTTTCAGTTACACAAGATAAGTAAGTTCTAGGGATCTACTACACAGCATAGTGCCTATGGCTAACAATACTGGATTTTATATGTAAAATTTGCTAAGAGGGTAGACATTACATTAAGTGTTCTTATCAAAAAACAAAACAATAATAATCATGGGGCAGGAGGAAACCTTTAGAGCATGATAGATATATTTATGTCCTTGATAGTGGTGATGATTTCACAGATGTATATTTACCTCCAAAACTCAATGAGACATATACATTAAATATAAATATATGCAGCTTTTTATATGTTAATCATACTTCAGTAAACTGGTTTTTAAAAAGTACTCTCAGGTACAATTTCTCAGATTCAGAAAGGCAGGGATAAGCAGTAAGTTCAAATAGAGCACCTGTAGGGTAAATGTACTCCAGAAGTGTAGCCCGTCTTTAGAACATCATGAGGTTCAGGGAAATGCAATGTGTACTATAGTTGGCTCAATACCAAAATCCTCAACAAAATGCTCTTTGTTTAAAATAAGCTCAAGAATCTTTAAAGTTCAAGGAGGAAGAATATTTATTTATCCATCTTTTTTTTTTTTTAGAACCTTTTCACATATCGAGTTACAGTGCATGCACTTTCTGCCCTTGCTATAAGATGGAATAAGAGAATAGATTGTCTTTTCTGGCATGTGTTATATACCTATTCTGTTTACTGCAGATACTTTACTACAGATACTGCAGATACTTTACTCACATCAGTGCATACACTGAGAGCTCATTTCGTAGGCTCTGTGAGGATAAAGAAGTGCTCCCATTCTTCCTCAAGGAGCCACAGCCAGAATTTTGCTGGAGAGATAAGCAAACAAAGGGAAAGTTAACAAGAAAGAAGACAGTTGTCATTTCCAGAACTTTGTCTTCCAGTGTCTAGCTTCCACAGTCCTCCAGCCGAGTCTCCAGCTGCACCTTTCTTACAAAGCACATAGCTTTGTTCCTTGTATTCTAGTTATTTGTGTATATGAATATCTTCTTTACTAGAAAATTAGGTGCTTAAGAGCAGTATCTGTTTCAGCCCCGAAGTCTCTACCTTCTCTCCTCCTTCTTTCACATCCACCTCTCTACGCTCACCCTGCCCCAGCATCTGGTACTGTGCTTATCACATTCTAAATGCACAATAAATAGTTGCTCATTGAATTAATAAACAAATGAATGGCACATCTTAGTGTCCAGTTCAATGCTAAATAGATGCTGTTCAGAGGAGGGAGAGATGCCCTCAGGAGTAAGGGGCACAGTAATTGTTTTGAAATATAGGTAATAACAATGATTCATTTAATGAGTACCAGTATGTACCAGAAGATTTGCCTAAGTCGTCTCAGCGAACATTCAAGGAATTTCTAGCAGAGAGGGAGGTCCAGTTGTTATCCCCATTTTACAAATGAGAAAACTGAGGCTCAAAGAGATTAACTTGTCCAAGGTACTAGAGTTGGGACAGAAACATATATCTTATTTATTTCAAATGAATGAGCTCTTTCAATGAACACTAGTATTTGGACATGGGTAGTAGAAGGACCCAGGTCATTCGAGATAGGTGCAATGGTATAGAAAAGCAGACGTTTTGTAGACAAGAAGACGACCAGTATAACCAAGGGGATGAAGGTTGGGCCTGATGATAACATTATATTGTTGGTGATAAGGTTGAATTCGTTAGTGAATATAATATAAAGAGACAATTTAAAATTTATTTTAAAAATTGTTTATAGGGTTATATAAAATACCTACAATGAATAAATATGAGAAAAACTCATGGGCCTCCTAATGACATTTAAATTAAAAATGAAGACTCCAGCCTAACCATCCGCCTATTTTTGGGGAGAGGATGACTTAAGCAACTAAAATAATCCTCTCCCCAAGCTAATGATCTTTCTTCCCCTACAGGTTTCATTACAGCCTAGCACAGAGGCCAGTTTAAGGAAATGGAGTGGAAATAGTGTGTGTTCATTTAGTCTTGAGAGCAGATGCCAGTCGGGGAGCATTACTCAAAACCTGTGGCAGTTTTTTTTTTTTTTTCCTCCAAGTGTTTCAGATTCAGCTTGGGTGTAGGCTGTAATCTTAGGGAACAATCACCTGTCAGTCTGGTCCCTTTCATCTGTGCAGAGCAATTTGGCCATATGAAAGGAAGCATTTCTTTTTTTCTTCTTTTTTTAAAAAAGCTTGCAGAATTGAGAAAGGGGACTATGAGATTGTCCAATAGCCAGAACTGCTTTGCCTGTCACTGGGGAGCTGAGGCATGGTGGATAAAGGCGGTTATCCAATAAGTACCCTGCTCCCTGAGTATTCTCAGGCTGGGTCTGCACTGGTAGTTATCAGCTCCTTCTTAGCAACGGGGCTTTTGTATTTTTTATTTTTATTTATTTATTTTTATTTCAATAGCTTTTGGAGTACAAGTGTTTTTTTTGTTATATGGATGAATTATACAGTAGTGAATTCTGAGATTTTAGTGCATCCGTCACCCAAGCAGTGTACATTGTATCTAATGTGTAGATTTTTATCCCTGGCCCCCCTCCCACCTTCCCCTGTCTGAGTCTCAAAGTCCATTATATTGCTCTGTATGCCTCTGCAAACTCATAGTTTAGCTCCCACGTATAAGTGTGAACATATGGTTTTTGGTTTTCCATTCTAGCAGCAGCAGGGCTTTAAAAAATGAAATCTAGGCAGATCTCAATATGTAAAACAGATTAAAATAGAGTCACTCAGGAAGAGGTGGAGTGAGGGCCTGGAGCCCCATCTATTTACCACTTCAGACTACCCCATCACTTTCACTCATGGCAGGCTTTGGGGTCCTCCCTTAGAATCCAAGGGCTGTACAGAACATAGACTGAAAACCACTGGTCTGCACAGAGGAAGGACATGGTAAGTGCATCACAATGGCTCTATGAGCCCAGGCTCAATGGCCTGGGTGGCTTCTTTATACCTCTTTTAGTCCTTTTTCATCTGCTACAAGCCAGAATTGGAATGAAGAATGGCTAGTGGCAGGTAGAGATTCCCCACCAGGAGGTATCTGCAGAGGACAGGGACAATATGCCTTTTTCTTGGTATTCCTGTTGACTAACACAAATTCCTTGCCCATTGTAGGCATTCGGTGATGAATGGTCACACTGCCTCCCAAATTACAAGAAAGCAGAAAAAAATAAACAGCCATCCACAACATTATGCATGTGTTTCCTCACCACCAAGTGGGGGAATAGAAACCCAGATAATCAGGTAAGGAAACTCATAGCCTCCAGACTTGATGTGTTTTTGAGGACAGAGCTGGGTATGTCTAGTTAGCCCCTGAAAATGTGGCTGCCAATGGAAGACAAGTGAGAAGTGAACAGTTGGTGAAACACTAGGCATGTGGTTGGGAAAGGACATAATGATCTGTGGGAGAAAAGGGGCAACCTCTGCAAACCTGGCACACAGATGGCAAGAAGACATTCTCAGGGAAAAGGGTAAGAGTCTGTCAACTTTACTAATATGGAGATGCACTTTTTCCCCCCAAAGTTCCTGAAAACCACTATGAAGTATGTTCTTGTAATTATTTATTTTTGTGAGCTCTTTGGAGACATTATATTGCTTGTTTTCATATCCTCCTGGTGATGCCAGGAGGAGTGATGAGAATGATTACCTGCATTTCACAAAAGAAGGGAGAGCAGTACTAGGAGAGTGGGCAGTGGCAGCATACTATCAGGTTGGTGCAAAAGTAATTGTGGTGTTTGCCATTAAAAGTAACGGCAAAAACTGCAATTACTTTTGCACCAACCTAATATTTTCTGACAAATATCACAACTGAAGAACATGCCCTGGTGCCTAGGGTGAAGGCAAAACATAGCTTGATCATCCTTGAAGGGTCCATAGGCACGTATTGGGGAAGTGAAGATAAACATGCAGACGTTGGGTAGAGAACATCTCATTAAAGCCTGTGGAGCACAAATCTCCTCCCCAATCATGATGAGAAAGAAGGACACTCTTGAAGAGCCACTTGGAAGCAAGCCCAGCCTTCTTAATTCCATTAATTATGATATTTGATGCCAAAAAAGTGAAACTTTTTAGACTCCAAAGCTGGGAGAATCATTATCCTGGCTCAGCTCCACAATCCAGCCATGCCGTGTCTGCTGAAGGCACCCAGACATCACCCCAAAGAGAACCTTCAAAATTTGGGTATGGGCAACACCATCTAAGCTACTGATGAGCTCTCCCTGAATCAATGTCATGGAGTAGTTCTCAGGATTAAATGAAATAATGCATGCATTTAAAGCACTCAGAACAGGGCCTGGTGCATAGGAAGCACTCAATAAATGTTACTTCTTATTCTTTAAAAATTCTGGGCCCTTGATATATTTGGCAGTCTCTGGCATCTTTGTTGGAATTGAAGTCTGTAAGTTTCTTTACCTGCCTGTAAAGGTATAAAAGATGTTTTTTTTTTCTTTTTTTATGTTTTTGTCAGGTACGTAAAATTATCTGACTCTAATATCAGAGCACCCTGTGCTTTGACTGAAAAATACTTTGGGATTTAGAGTTAAAAGGGCCCTGGCGTGAATCATGGCTCTGCCACTTACTATCCATGTGGCTTTGGGCAAAAATACGCTATTTCCCTCCTCCTTAGTTTTCCAATCTGTAAGATGTAGATATAATTCCTGCTTCCTAGGATGGTGGGTAAAATTAATTAAATGAAATAACAAAAGAGAAGGCTGGTTGCAAAGTATAAAGTACTTTATAAGCAATTCTTTTTTTATTAGGAATTTTAGGCTTAGCCAGACTTGCCTCCCTTCTTCCTTATAGCCCCCAATTCACTATAAGCTTTGCAGATAGTGATGGCCAAACATATTATTATGCCTGCCAGACTGCATGGGCCTAGCCAGTTGATCATTCTGATTAAATGATCTAGGTAACTCAAGAAAGCTGTTTCCTCAGTGTCCTCATCTCCTGCTCTACTCAACCCCACTCAGGTGATCCAAAACACTAGCTCCTGTGATTTCATATAAATATATCCTTCAAGCAACATGATATTCCTCTGAGAACATCTTCACCATCCACAATCTTTCCAGGGATGCTAGGCACTCACGCACTGATGATTTGTGCTTCAAATGCATGTGACTTCTTAATTATCCAGTACAAATGCTACTTTAAGCAAGCACTAACAGATGGTGGCCTGAATTTTACAGCATTGCCAGCATTTTCCAAGCAAAATTTATAGTTCAGTCATCAGTGAGCTGAGTCCAGCCTCATTTTTCTTTTTTGTTTAAACTGTAGCAAGCGACCATCCTGAAACCCCAAATCATCTTTTGTAATGGAGTAACAGCTATTGACTAATAATGTTGTTTTATTTCTGCCCTCCCCACTTCCCATTCTTAGGTTGCTTGCCCACAACATACATAGTAGTGAAAGTGTCAGAGCCAGGTGCTGGTATTGGAGTGCCAGGCAATATTGCCCTTATTCTCAAGTTGAAATACTAAAGAGAAGGTGGTATTTCACCACTCCCCACAGCCCTTGTAGAAGCTTTTAGCTATACAATCCTATCCCATCTAACTGAGGCCTCCAGCAGCAGGACCAGTCTTCTAATATTTGCGAATCAAAGTCTAGTCTAATACGGTCCCTAAGTACGCAGGGTGTCTCCAGAAGGGGTAGATGAACTCAGCCTCATGAGACAAGCTCAGATGTGATCTGAGTATTGGTCCTATCACCTACTATGTGACCTTGGACAAGCCAATGTCTTCTGAGATTCCTCCTCAGTAGAAAGGGCTAATAACCCTTACTTTATAGGCCTATTATAATAATTAAGATAATATGTAAAGCACCTTGCACAGTGTTGGACACACAGAAAGTACTCAATAAATTATAATTCATAAAAGTATTATATTTTTGCTGTATGTCAAGAACTATTCCAATTTCTTTACATGCATTAATTGATTTAATATAAATCAAACTCTTCCTCGAATGTCACCTTCAGTGATGTTTCCCTCAACTACTTTAAATTTACAAGTTTCTTGCCTCCACCATTCCTTATACTTCTCACCTGCTTTTTCCTAATTATGACTTATTCCCTTTTAAAATAATACATCTTGTACTTGTTTAATGACTGTATCCCTCTATTATAATGGGCATAAGGACAGGGAATTTTGCCTGTTTTGTTCTCTGCTGTATCCCCAGAGCCTAGAGTAGCATATTGTACCTACTATGCACTCAGTAAAATTTTTGAATGAATAAAGAATTTAATCCTCAAGAAAACCCTATGAAGCAGGCACTACTAATAGCTTTTTCTTATAAGTGAAGAAATTGATGCAGAGGGAGATCAGGTAACCTGCCGAGGGCAGTGCTAGGCTTTTAAAGCAGTAATTAGGCTCCAGCATTTGCTCTCTTAACCATTATACTATAATACCTCTTTCAAAGGAGAGAGAGACAAAGAGAGAGAGAGAGAGAGGGAGGGAGAGAGAATGAATATGAATGAAAGAATGAGAATAATGAGAGGAGTGTATGTGATTCTATGAACTTTAGGGTTTATTTTTCTTCTTGTTTTTCACTTTTTCTCCTCCACCTCCCCCGCTCCCCATGAATAGGATCTACTTTTCTCTGATGAAATATATCTGTGAAGTACCATGGGAATCTAGCTTTGGCCATGCCATAAAGGCAGGGATCAACCATTTGTTCCCAAAATAGCATCTTCAGAGGATGCTTCCATTATTCAACTATCTCTCCATTATTGTATGTGTCTTTTTCCAAACTTAAGTGGGTGGAAATTATTTACACACCAAAAAACTCACAGCTATTTTATTAGTCCATTCTTACACTGCCATAGAGAACAGCCAAAGACAGTAATTTAGAAAGGAAAGAGGTTTAACTGACTACTCACAGTTCTGTATGGCTGGGGAGGACTCAGGAAACTTACAATCATGGTAGAAGGTGAAGGGGAAGCAAGGCACCTTCTTCACAAGGTGGCAGGAGGAGGAAATACTGAGCAAAGAGGTAACAGCCCCTTATAAAACCATCAGTTGTTGTTAGAACTCACTATCACAAGAACAGCATGGGGGAAACCACCCCCATGATTCAATTACTTCCACCTTGTCTCTCCCTTGACACATGGGGATTATGGGGATTACAATTCAAGATGAGATTTGGGTGGGAACACATATCACTAACCATATCACTATTCAACACTGTACTAAAGGTTCTAACCAGTGCAATAAGGCAAGAAGAAAAAGATGCCCATATTGAAAAGGAAGAATAAATCTGTCTTTATTCACGGACAACAATCATCTATGTTGAATATTCAATGAATATCCGGTGGAATCTACCAAAAAAAAGCCCCTAAAACAAATGACTGAGCTTAGTAAGTTTTGCAGAGTACAAGATTAATCTACAAAAATCAATTATACTTCTATTATCTATTAGAAATAATCAGAAATTGAAATAAAACAATACTATTTACCATAGCATCAAAAGTGTGAAATATTTAGGGATATATCTGACAAAAAATAGGAGAAACGTGTACCCTGAAAACTATAAAACACTGGATGAGTGAAATTAAAGAAAATCCAAATAAATGGATAGATACACTGAGTTCATGGTGACTCAATATTGTTAAGATGTCAGTTTTCTCCAAATTTGATATACAGATTCAAGGCAATCCTTGCCAAAACCACAGCAGGCTTCTTTTTTTCCTTTTCTTTTTGCAAAAATTTATAGGCTGATTCTAAAATTCATATGGAAATAGAAAGGACATACAATATCCAAAACAAGTTATAAAGGAAGAATGGTTGGGTGCATTGGCTCACACCTGTAATCCCATCACTTCAGGAGGCCAAGGCAGGAGGATTGTTTGAGACCAGCCTGGGCAACATAGTGAGACCCCGTCTCTATAAAAAAATTAGCCAGGCATGGTGGCATGTGCCTGTCGTATCAGTTACTTGGGAGGTTGAAGTGGGACGTGATTGCACCACTGTACTCTAGCCTGGGTGACAGTCTTATCTCAAAAAAGAGAAAGAAAAAAGAATCAAGTTGGAGAGCTCACAGCATCTAATTGCAATACTAGTATAAAGCTATAGTAATCAAGACAGTGTGGTGCTGGCATAAGAATAAACCTATCAGTTAATGGAATAACACTGAGTCCAGATATAGACCCAAATACATACACAAATGATCTTCAAGAAAGATACCAAGGTAGTTCACAGAAAGCTCAGTTGAGAGCCAAAAAAAAAAAAAAAAAAAAAATGGGGTGGAAGAATTCATAGATCAATGAACAAACAGATGAGGAAAGGAAGGAGGGAAAAGGGAAAGAGGAGAGAGAGAGATTTGCTTTTTATTACTTGGAAAAAATAGCGTACTGTTTAACATCACTCTTCCTTGCATTCTTAGTCCTTCCCAATAGGGAGAGAGAGGAGTGGAATTCCAGACAGTACCTGGGAACTGGACAGAACCCTGAACTCTGCTAGAGCAATATAAGTGAGAATTCTCAGCCATGTATGACACAGAGGCAGAAAAATAGTCACTGAGGACCCCTGTTCTAGAGAGCAGCAGCACATTGCCTCCGTGATTTTTGTATGGCAGTTGACGAGAGACAAAAATGGTTCCTGCTTTTCAAGGCTTGATTAACAGAACACTCTTCTTGACTAAGCTATAGAAGCATGACCATCATGGAAAGTCACATAGGTGGGGTTGGGGGGGATTTATTATGTCACGAAGTGTACCATATATCCTAACCATCACAGAGATGCATGTGAACTTGCTAAGAAACATTTCCATTGCTGGACTCTTTCTTCCTGGATCTGTTACTCATTTCTTGTAGCATCTACTCTATGGGCATTGTTTATGTTATGTTATTATGTTATATTGTTATTGCGGTGCTGGGGCTTTTGCTTCCACATTTCAGTAACTGACAAAAGCAGATAACCAGAAAAACTGAGCCAACCAGAGCTCTTCAGAATCAGACTAGCCAGGTCATACTGTCCCCCGGTGCAATATGTTGGCAGTTGAAACAAGCATAATCACTAGTTTGACATTTATTGAGTGCTTGTCATGCGCCAAGTGCTGTGAGAACTTTACTTACTTTATGACATTTAATCCTCACCAACAGCTCAATGAAGTAGGTACAAAGTTAATGAATGGTAGAGTCAGGACTCAAATACAGGTCTATTTGACTCCAAAGCTGATGTTCTTTCAAATACACACAAGGCTGCCTAATTTATTTAAAGATATCTTTGGACAGCCCTTTGCCGCAGCTGATTAGCACTAGGTTAAATATCAAAGTATGTTCAGCCTACGTTATTTATTCCCTGTTATTGAAAGTCTTTTTCAAATAGCTTAGGCTACTTTCCTGCCTTATTAATAAATGTACTTTCTGGGATAAACTGGAATTTTTTGTTGTGATCAAAGGTCTCACACTATTCTCTATGGGGGCCTACTGAAGGAAAACGTAGTTAGGCTACAAATGAATTCACCCTCGAGCACACTCCACTAAAAGTCATCTTTAGGAATACATTCTGACATCAGTTTATGCTTTTGTCATTCGTCTTTTTCTACAAAGGTGCAATTGCAAAAAAAAAGAAAGAAAGAAAAAATAAGCAGTAATATTAATGCTTTGATTTGTCACAAGTTTTTGTGATATTAGACTTAGTCTAATAGCTAAACTAAGGAACTATTGACATCATCATATAAAACTACAGCAATTACTGGCAAAGTCAAGTACTTGGCCATTGGATTGCTATGTTCATGCAACATAAAAACATTTTGAAGAGAACACTCACACACACATACTTTCATACACACACAGTGGCAAAATTAGTAGGGGTTAGCAACAGTCACAACCTAATGTCTTAGAAAAAATACATGGCTCTCAATTAGAGGAAAAAACATAATCATGATATAATATGCAGAACTCTGATTCCAGCAATTAACATAGAAACAGCTGAAGCCAAACATGAAACTGCATGATGCTGAGTCCAAACAGAGCAAGCAAGACTTCACTTTATCTTTCACTTTTTTCTTTTCTTTTTTTTGAGACGGAGTCTCACTCTGTCACCCAGGCTAGAATGCAGCGGTGCAATCTCGGCTCACTGCAACCTCCACCTCCTGGGTTCAAATGATTCTCCTGCCTCAGCCTCCTGAGTAGCTGGGACTACAGGGGCATGCCACCATGCCTGGCTAATTTCTTGTATTTTTGTAGAGATGGGGTTTCACTGTGTTAGGCAGGATGGTCTCAATCTCCTGACCTCATGGTCTGCCCACCTCGGCCTCCCAAAGTGCTGGGATTACAGGTGTGAGCCACCACGCCCAGCCTTCACTTTATCTTTCTAAAGCAGAAAAGTTTTTCATTTGGCTCCTGCCAGCCAAAAGCACAGGGGTGCTGGTATGTTTAGTTTATTTATGAAGCTATGTGCTCTTGACTACTCTCATCTAGATACTACCGAATAGATAAACAGGTTCGTTCACTATGAGATACTTCTGGCAAAGACAGGTTAGAGCCGGTCTTCCTGTGGCATCTGCTACCAGAGTCAGCTCCAAGTAGATTTGTGGAGTAAGCAGGATTTGACTTGATCATCTCATATTCCCCTTCTATATGCCTTCTTTTTCCCCATTTTAATATCCCTCCTTCCCCTAGCTTAATTCATTTAACCCATCACTTATAGTGCTTAATTCAACATTTACAGTATCATTTGCCAGGCACTGTGCTTGGTTGCTCTGCCCTGGCCCCATAATATCTGTGGCCTTCACTATTACTTGGAAACTGGACTTGGTCCTTGTTATTCCCTAGCCTGAGCCTATCTGAAAAACATCTCAGACTGAGAGGAGTGATCAAGTTCCATCATCATCTCAACTTTGGAAAATTTAATTTTTAAATGGATGCCTCCGAATGTCATACATAGATACAGATGTATGTGTGTCTGTTTATCTACCTATGTAATCTGCATCTCCTCAGCTTTGGTTGGCTGATTCGAGGGAGAATAGCTGTAGTGATATATGAGTTCTCTATTGCTTCATTGATGGAGTATATTAGAGGCTTGAGATGGCTCAACAATACTGTTGAGGAAAAGGTAGCTGTCCAAATAGAACCAGAATGGTATTATTTTAGAGGAAAAAATGAAGCAGTTGAGAAGTACATGCTTTTTCCTTTCATCACCACTACTGCTACGTTTTTTTTTAAAGTAGGATGATTCTAATTTTTCCAAAGGTCTCCATTTTCACAGTAGCTGGCAGAGTCCACACAAAAAGAGGGAAGAGCACCTGACTGGACATCCTGAGATCTGGCTCCTGGCCTCCCTTGGTGCAATTAGATGAAGTATCTTGCTCTCTGGGAGAAGAATTGTAGCATACATTGCAGTGGAAAGATCATGGGACAAGTATCAGAAGACCAGGAGTCTAGACTGCCCTCTGCTAGTAGCTAGGTGTGTGCCTCATGGAAAGTGACTTACCTTTCTTGAGTCTCAGTGTCCTTGTGTTCAGCAAAGTAACTGGTCTCATGTAAAGTATGAAAATGTTCCAATACCAAATGAACATTATAAAGGCTCTTGGTGGCTACCACACATGCCCAGCTTTGACAGTTTAAGTGCTTTCTGGGGATAATCCAATGGGTCAGCAAATGGATTGATGGTGGTCTGTTGTGTTGGCCAGAATAACAGGTTCACATTACCAAAGGGAACCGTATGTGAGGCTAAATGCAATGGTCTGGCCTGATTGGTCATGGGTCAACCTCTGCAAAACCTGTGCTTCCTGATCTCAGTGACAGTTCTGCACTGAATTTTTTGTTTTTCTGTCTTGTCAATTTGGCTCACTGTTGGCATAGAAGAAACTGCTTGCACCTCCCTGAAAGTCATTTCCAGGGTAGTCTGGCTCTGCTGCTCAGACATATCCCATTCCATCTGTTCCTCCCTGAAACAGAGGGCTGGCTACCCAGCTTCACATCCAGGCAATGAAATAGAGCAAGCAGAACTGATGCAACATTCAAGCTGTAGGTTTCCTAAGCGACTTAGCATGCTACACTGAATCTCAGTAGGCTCCAAATGGATTGAAAGTCGGAAAATGGTGGAATTAGACATTCCATTTTAGCTTTGACCTAATCCACAACTCCAACATTTTCTGACCAAGACACAGGATTCTGCCCCTCTGGAGCGACCGACTTGCATTTTCTTCCTTTGACCTAACCTTGCTACCTGAAGGGTAAATGGATAAAATTAAAGAGCTCAGGGATTGCTTCTCAGGAGCCTTTATTGATATCCCCATATAACCTATTTCCCACCCCAACCCTGGTGTCAGCTAGGACTTGTAGGACTTAAATACCACGTTGTCATCCTCTGTCCTCCCTACTAAGACTGTGAGCTGCTCGAGGGTACCTATAGTATTTTATATTTATATGGCTCCAGAGTCTAGTGCAATGGCACAAAGTAGATGCTTAATATATTTTAGTTACTACTACTATTATTATTATTGGTGCCAAAGAAGGTTTTTTACCAAAATTGTTTATTTGGGTACCTCAGGTGGGCATATCATTATCCTCTTGGAGCCTCAATTTCCTCGTGTGTGCAACAGAAATAATAGTGCCTGTTTCATGAGCTTTTGGTAGGCAAGGATTAATGAGACAAAATGTACCAAGTGCTTGGGACACAGGTTGGCCCATAACACTCAGTGAACACATATTCCTTATTTTTAGCCACGATGCATATTTGGGGCAACTTGACTTTTGCATTTTTGTTTTCTTCAAAAACAGAGAAGACTGAATTTCTTTTCAGGGAAGAAAAGAACCCTCCTTCTATCTCCTAGCCTGTGTCTGGCCTCAAAAGAACATAGGAAAAGTCTTAAAAACTGCTCTATATCCCATTGTCATTAGGTCAAACAACATCAGAACATGGCATCCTCTGTGCTGGTTGTTGTGAAAATACACCATGGGGAAAAGCCTTGGGGTGGAGACATCTACCTATCCCCCCCTCACCACCACACACACCAAAGCTAAGGAAATGCATAGACAGTTCAGCAGGAACTGGCAACACAGTTCTGAACTAGAACACAGTGCCTAAACATCCACAGGCACTGTTCTATAAAGTGTGAAAAATGCCCTTCACAGTCTCACCATATGCACAGAAGGTCAGTACTGCTCCCGTTGAAAATGATATCCTGAGAAGGAGAAAATGTGCAGTAATGGAAAAAAGGAAAAATCTCCTGAAAACTGATGGGAGAGGACTAAGAGAAGGAGCACAGTGCAAGAAACCCTGGCACACATATCTAGGAAGAGCATGTCGGATAACCTGTAATTTTTCACAACAAAAACAATGAAGAATTCAGAACTAGCTCAGCCTATGAGTCACTATACATGACAAGTAAAAGACACCTAGCTCAAAATGTGCAAAGAGGGAGACCCTTCACCATGGCAGAAGCTTGGGATGTGTCCAAGTATGGCAAGTGAGATATAGATCATTTTTTATCTACTTAAGAATGTATTTATTCAGGTCTCCCACTGTTGAAAACCTGGGTATGGTATTAGGTATGCATTCTCTATGTCATCTTAACTCAGATTCTACCAGTTGCTCCTTTTGTAGCTCACACGGAGATTCTTCACTCAAAAAGTAAGAGAGTGAACTCCTGCAAAGTCAAAAGAAACAAGGGAAGGCCCCTTTGGAAAGGCAACAGCAAATCACAAACATCCGTAATTATACAACAGGGTCTAATAGATGGAGATTGTGCCCTGTGGTTGTTGGTGTGACAGGTAGGTACAAGGTGCCCAGGTAGGGTCTGCCATTGTTGTAAGCATGGAGTTAAAAGAAGTTCTGCAATGCCATCCCTGTTAACTGAGAGTGCGTGTTAACAATGAATTGGGACTAATTTGAAAACATTCAGCTGCCTGGGAATGTGTGCATCAATTCCCTTCCTTCATAATTTATACAGCATTTTGATTGTGGTGCTCAGCAATAAATAACTGAAATGAGTTCTAACTGCTTGGAGATTTAGTTTTATGCCTTTAACACCGTTTTTTATATTCCGCAAGATAGCTTGCATTCAACTTTATATGCAAACCTGAAATGGTATTCAGAGGAAAATAAGGAAAAAAAGGCAGCCAATAGATCTTTTGCTTTGCGAATTGAATATAAGATCATATTCAAAGTGCAGCATTTATGGTCCAATGCAGAATACATAAAATATATGACCATTACAAATTCACCTTTCATTGCAAAGCTGTGCTCTTGTAGTGACATATCTTATTGCTAGATTAGAGCTTTTAGCATGATGAAGGCATCTTTCATCTTCTCCTAGATGCAGGCTGGGTGCTCTTTCTGGACTGTGTTTCTGCCTGTCACAATGCCCCACACCCTGGAGAGAGAGCTTACAGAGGAGTCATTCACCACAGGGCTGAAGCAACTTCCAAGGGGAAGTGTCTAATTAGAGGTATATCATCTGCATGGGATCACACTGCCTGAGTTTGCCACAATTTGCTGAAGCCAAAGGGAGAGATCAGCTGGTGTTGTCTTCTGGAATAAGCCCAAGAAAGGTCAATCTAATATCGCAAATATTCAGCCCATACAAATTTTGGTAATACCAAGAAGACAGTTTCATGTAGGACTTGGTGCATGTTAATAACTAGGAAAAGAATATACATATCATGTAAATCAGTGATATGGTTAAAACATAAATGTACTTAAACCAGGAAATTTATGGAAAGGCTTACCAGATTCTTCTAACTCAAGTCTAAACCTCAGTGTATGGACCAAGACAGGTTTTCATGGACCTTGTAAGTCATAAATCAGTGCTGCTGCTGCTGCTTTAATTCTTCAAACTTGTAATTCAACTCTTACATTGCCCTTATGGACTTATGTCCTTGCCCTTCACAGTCAGCCCTAAGCTATCTTTCCAGAGTCATCTCCTGACTTTCCCATCCCTCTCCTCCCTCTTCCCTAGTTCTTCATGCACCCAATATTACTGACACATGCCTTGCTCGTTTCAATTCCCCAGTGATGAGCCCAGTGGGAAGCACACAGAAGACACTCCACAAATCTTTGTTGAATGAATATGAATAAATGACAAAAGGCAGACAGCACTTGACTTTTTGACAGCTATGTCAGATGTACAGAAGCACTTTTCACTTACTTCCCACTCTTAGATGTGTTCCGGGTCTTTGTGGATGACGGAGAGTTGGCGCCTGCGTTAGTGTTTGGAGAACCCCGTTTATCCTTACTATACCCACAGAAAGAATAGAAAACATATACACAACAAGGACCACAGAGACAAAAAGCAATTAGTCACTTCATTTAAAGACTTTCAAGGCCAGCCTGCATATCCCCCCACCACCCCCGGCCAATCTCTCTCTCTCTCTCCTGTCAAAGTATGATCTTATCCAGTTGTGCCCTTTAAAGGTAGAGAGTGGGAACCACTGGTCAAGTTCAAAGAAAGCTACCCTTTTGGCATTCAAAGCTTGAACTCATGAATTCCATTAATGATAGCACCACAGCCCAGGCCCCAAGGGGGCCTCTAGTTTAAAATATATATATATATATATAGTCTTTAAAATAAAATCATTTCTTTCCAGGCACTGAATTCTCTTCATTACATGTTCAGTTCTGAAGCTGCTGACTTTTAGTGAAGTATGTGGATGCCAAATGACTTCTAAAAGTCTTTGGGAGATACTATCAGATGAATTAATAATTTTCACTCATAATGTTACATGGGAAGGCCGTGAATTCAGATATTCTTTCAGAAGAAGCACCACCTGCTTCATGAGTAATTGAATTTAAATCTCCACCTTCAATAACTCCACAGCTTATGTCAAACCTTGGAAACAATTACGAAATAAATCACAAGGAAGGCCCGCTTAATCTCATCAGGTTAATAAACGCAGACGAATTAATCACCTAAAGGTAAACAAAAAGGAATAATTGATTGGAGTCTTCTTGATTACTTTATTCTATTTCCTTTATCAAACTATTTTACCATTATCTTCAGTTTAGCTGCTCTGCCTTGAAATTATTCCTTTACTTCATCTTCAGATTTCCATGGAAACCAATTCAAAGTCTTTCTCTCCACTTGACGATGTGTGGAATTATTTATCCTGATTTCATCAGGAAGATTTTTTTTTGTTAGTAAGTTCTATGTCAGCATAACCTTTTATAAAAAGTGAAGGTAAGAAAGAAAAATATGTATCTTCATATTTAATGTGTATAATAGAACCTTCCAGTGGCAAAGAATATTGCCTCAGAAAATGTCAAACAGCTTTTCAGATATTTATGAACCTTTTAAGTATCTCCAAAATAGGTGTCTGCAAGTAGCTGTATTTATATGTGGGGTGGGCTGGGGGTCACAAAAGATATTCTGCCATGCACCCATCAGCTTCATATGACTTCATGGATATGACTGGAACAAGAGATAATCATGGGTTCCTGGTGATTGCAAAGGTAATAAAATGTGTGTGGGCATGGAAAAAGCTGATCAGGAAAAGTCAGAGAGATAGCAACTGTCCAAGCACTTAAGAGTCACCATCTACGCTGGGTGCAGTGGCTCATGTCTATAATCCCAACATTTTGGGAAGCTGAGGCAGGTGGATCACGAGGTCAGGAGTTTGAGACCAGCCTGGCCAACATAGCAAAACCCCATCTCTACTAAAAATACAGAAAAAAAAAAAAAAATTACCCGGGCATGGTGGCAGGCATCTGTAATCCCAGCTACTTGGGAGGCTGAGGCAGGAGAATAGCTTGAACCCGGGAGGCGGAGTTTGCAGTAAGCCGAAATCACGCGATTGCACTCCAGCCCAGGTGACAGTGTGAGACTCCATCTCAAGAAACAAAACAAAACAAAACAAAACAAAAAACGTCTAGGGGGTATGAAAAACAGCTCTTAGAAGTGGGAGATACCCTTGTGAGCTCTGGCTCTGCTGCTGGAGTGGATAGCTCTGGAGAGAGTGGACACACATTCTATCCCAGAGGAGGGGGCAGAAATTCACTGGAATGAGGTGCTGGGATTCCTGCACAGTGCAGGGATCATTACCCTGTACCACTCACAGGCTCACCAGAATGTGGCCACATTCTGAGTGGGGAATGAAGAACTCACTTGGTGCTGCCTCTATCCATCCATGATGACTTCCTGGCAAATGATTCCTTAGGGACGTGAGACCAGGGATCATCCTGACTGTCCTCTTCACAAATTCAAAATTGTCTCTTCCAGAAGTTTGCCATAGCCTGATGCAAAGAATGCAATATGCTAATATGCTCTGTGTCACAAAAGTAGGTGTCAACTTCCTCACTCTTGCACCCTGGTCACTGGTCACTGAATCTTCCTCCTCCTAGCCCCTCACCTAAGCAGTAGGCAGTGGGAAACTTGGCTGGAAGCATTCAGAAACAAGGGATATTTTTGATGTGTCTCATGCACACTACTGGGCTCAGAGTAGGTGGTGATTTAAGTCATCACTAAATCACTAAGTGCTGAGTCACTAAGCTCATTCATTCACTTTTTTAAATTTATTTTTTATTTTTTTATTTTTTTTGATAAAACAACATCCTCCACTGCTAAATTTCCATGTCTGTGCCTTGGGCACTAGGGTCCTCTATAGTCTACATTATAATTGACCCTGTTTAAGCTCAATGCAGGACACAGTAGGACAACAGGGAAAGCTATCAGCTGGCAGCGACAGCCTTATTATTGTCAACTGGTGCTCTAGCAGGAGGTGGTCCTGGAGCAGTAATCCTTTAAAAGATAGGAATAAGGGCCCCTTTGACCTACAGTGCAGATATTGGGGAAATGAAAACAAAAACATTTTCAGGAATAAATCACACAGGAAAGGCATGGCACCAAGAATAGGGGTAAAATTAATCAAGTAACTGGAAATGTTTTTTCTATGCAAATAACAGATCCATTAACGGTGACGAAATGTATCTGAAAGGGGGATCGAGAAGAACTTGTGGCTAGCTTGGATCCTAGGAGCTTAATTTTGTAGATGTACTGACTGTGGTATAGAAAAGTTTACCTAACATTGACAGAAAAAGTCTTCATTCCTCCACCAAAATCCAGGTCAGTTAGATAAGCCTGGGCAAGATGCCACAATTCTGAAACTTTGAGAGAGAAGGAGATCAAAGCAGTGATATCAAGGACACTGCATTTTCCAGAAGGGTCCCATGAGAAATAAAGAGAAAATGCTGCAGCTGCAGACTGACTGGTAGCTTCAAAGATCTTTGGGGAAAAGACCTAAAGATTAAGATCCTGCCAAGAATTCTGGTCACTGAAACATCCCGCAACCCCAGGGATTTACAGGAATAAACCCAATCTGTTTCAAAGACATACAGATATAATTTTGGATATATGAGATTGGTGGGGGGTGGGTGCTCCTTGATTTAGAGTTCCTAACTTACATATCTGAAACAGATCTACCCCAGTGGTTGTTCTTTTGATTTGCCCATCTCTAGACTACTTGTCAGCCCTCGTCACTTTCATCTTGTCTTTGAATTGTAATCTCAAACGCTATGTCCTACAATTTCCAAGGGTATGGATCCAGGCTTCCTCTACTTCACCTGAGTAACTATCCTTTTCTATGGATAAGCTGCTTTCCTCTCTCTAGTGCCTCACAACCAAGCCTCATTAAAGGCTTATGAAAACAATTACAGGTGAGTTTCTGTTAGGAAAAGTTAATGAGTGCTAGCACTCCTTCTGTCTGGTTGGCTGTCCATCTCCATCAAGAAAACCCTTTCCCACAGGGTCCATAAATGTCTCCAGCACTACAAAAGTGAAAAAACAATTTGCAGTATTATGCACATTGTATTCAGGTGGGAAAACTGCAACTAACCCAACTCTTCAGCATTTTCAAAGTGTTTCTGATTGAATGATTTGATGCTGAAATGGTATCCAGTGTACTTAAACCAAAATGGCAATCAGACCCAATCCAATCTGAATTTTGCTGTTTGGTCAAAGGTACTTGTGGGAGAAGAACCCAATGGCTTAAAACACACCTGATTCACTTTCTTGATGGGTGGCATACAGAAACTTCTGCATCTCCTTTGTAAGCTCTTTTTGGAATTAACTCATCTCAGATCCCTGAAAAATAGTTGTGCTGATACAACTACAATAGTACTGAAATTTTAAAAATTAATTTTCAGGGTCCCAGGAAATTGAAATTATATTTCAAAACAACAGGTTTGGCTATGATATTTATTGTCTACATATCTTTTACTAGCCATTTAGCATGTGGTGCTCGTGGTGTTGCTTATATTTTATTATTTATCTGTCTCTCTAACTCACTTTTAAATGGGCAGTCAAAAAATATTCGTTGAGCGAATAAATTAAAAAGCTGCATTTGGGCTCAATGGAAAGAAGTGTCATGATTGAGTATTAATGTCTTGCACCAGTTTGAGAGAAGGGAGTGGTGACACATGTCTCATATCTTCCATCCCTGAAGAGGAATGGTCTGGGAGAATTGGACTCCAGTCACTGAAGGTTGGTCATCATGTGTATCACAAAAAAGGTGAGCTTAGAAAGGACTCTCAAGTAAGCTTGCTTGGATGGTTGAAGAGTGCCTGTGAAATAACACATCTGTTGTATCTGTATAGTCCTTAATGTTTTCCAATGTGTGTTCTTGTGATAACTGAGATGAAACCCACCTTATTGTTGAGGGTTTGTTAAAAGTCTCTCTGAGGGAAATACTAGCTATTCTTTACTCCCTAGAGATGCCTCTTAGGCTCCTGAACACTCCCGGACTGAAAAAAATGCACTTAAAACAGATAGACTCTCCCAGCGATAAAAGTTCATCTAGTCGGCCTCCCCAACAGGTGCTTAAGGCCCCTCTCCAACAGATACACCAAGTCGTCATGTTTTGAAAGGTTTTTCAATCATGATTGTTTCCCCATGAAAACCTGCTTTTCTCTTTTCTAAAAGGCTCACATTTCTGAAGTATGTTTGCCGTTGTTCTATTGTTGAGCAAGACAGCTCTTCAAATATTGATTTCCTTTAATTAAAGCTGATAATACTTCTGCATTTCATTTTTTCTATCTTGTTAGGTTATGTCCTGAGTGGTTTTCTTTGTTCCAAACTTTTTCATTTCTTTTGCCCAAGGTGTCTAAATTAGAGTCCTTGCCCCTTTCAGTAACTTATGCCCATTATCTATATTTCTGATAATCATCTGGCAAAGAAAGTTCAGTTCAGTGAGATGTACTTTTATTTAGCATCCTCTTCTAGTTCCCCTTTGCTTAACTATGGATAATAACTGAGAATTTCTGAGGGAAGGGAAAAGCTCATTTTTATTGCTATGAAGCCCAGTGTAACTATGATCTCTCAGAAGCAGCCTCATAAGTTCAAAGCATTTATTCAGGAATTCCAAGTTCTAATCCTGGCTGCCAGCAAGGCATTTAACTTCTTGCTCTCTTAGTCTTCTTATCTACAAAGCAGAGGGAATTATACTGATCAGGTAAACCATTCACAATGAAGCTCATAGTTACTCTGGAATTGCAAAAGCACTTGGAAAAGGCAGCCAGGGCACTCATGTTATCTTGCCCTCTCCCCTTCCATTAACTTTTCACTCTAGCAGCTCACCACAGGGCATCAGAGACTGCAGCAATGGGCTCATTGATTTTTGTTGCTATTTTGCTCTCTTCACCTCTTGGTACATGTTGTTTTTGCCCAGAGAGTGACAGTCACATCACTGAATGCCTCATTGGGATCCAGAAAGAACATGAGTCAGTTTCTAAATTACATTATTTTCTCATTTAAGCTGACTAATCCCATGTGTCTTTACCAACAGGGTGGACCTTAGTTACAGACTATCAGAGGCCAATAGAACTGTATCTAACAGTTGTAAGTGGTATTATACAACCGTTGCATTTGCATCTAACTCTAGGCTTCTCCATCACATCAGGGATTGAGGAGCAGAAATCATAGTTATGGAATTGGATGGTTTGGGGTAATTGAGATCTGAAATATAATGAGAGGCTGGGCTGGAATGGTGGTTATAGGGGTGGAAAGAAACTATGCCTGGCATAGCAAAAGAAAATATGACAACTTGGGGATTGACTATGTTTGGAGAATGAGAATAAACCCTAAATGAAAGTCACTGAGAAGGTTTGCAAGCTGGATGACTGAGAACAAATTTACTCTGCCAGTGAAAGAGACAGAGTAGTTGGGAGGGAGATCTGGACTAGAGGAGAAGATGACGGATTTAGTTTGGGGCCTATCGAGTTGGGGTATTGATGGACAGTGTCCCAGTAGGCAATTAGAGAGATGGAACTGGAGCTCAAGAAGAAAGACAGGGCAGATGTACGGTCATTGCTCCAAAGTGAGACTCAAAGCCATGAGATAAGCAGTGAGGCCTGATGCGACAATGATCCACCATGATTAAGGAGTGTTTCAAGAAGCATCCTATGCCAGAATCTGTTTACTTCCACCCCACTCTATGAGGATTTACAACTGTGTACAAAGACTTGTATGCCAGAGGTCCAAGTAAAAGAGTCTAAGCCAGGTAACTTAGTTATGTAGAGATCAATGCTAAGGTTAATGAGTGAAAGTGAAGGCCTCGTTCCTGGTGCAGGCCGGTGGCTTCCTTCATCCCACATACATAGCCTGCTTCTCCCCATTCTCCCAGCCCACTCAGATTGCTTACAGATGACAAGGCAAGCTGGGTGCCAAGAGATGGGTGGCAATCATTGTCAACCTATTCCTATAACAAACACCTCACCGAGTACATCCTATGCTGTTTTCACTTTGGCGTAAGAAGGACACCCTGGCAGATGAGCAAAATTGAGCTTTCTACCTTGGCTTCACTTGCAGTTCACATCTTTTCTCTTTACCACAGACTAACTGAGTACTAGGATTTATACCTCCAATAGTACTAAAATCTCCTTTTTTTTTTTTTTTTTTTTTTAACATGATTCCCTTCCCTCTTGATTCTGTCTCTGCACGTGTCTCACTAACTGGCAACCTTTCTGGGAGTAAATCAAGGGCTTTGCCCTCAAAGAGCCAAAGTATCCCAAGCTTCCTGAGTGGAGTTTAGTGTATTAGGCCAGTTTTGAGGGACCTGTGGCCATCTCCTTTCCCATACTGAGGTAAGCTACCCTCTCTTAGCATCCTGGGTGGTACATGATGCCCAAGCTTAGTAACATCACCACAACTGGGGGCAGAGAGCAACCTGTCTGGGAGTAAATCAAGGGCTTTGCCCTTGAAGAGCTGAAGTATCCCAAGCTTCCTGAGTGGAGTTTAGTGTATTAGGCCAGTTTTGAGGGATCTGTGGCCATCACCCTTCCCATACTGAGGTAAGCTTTTGTTGTTAGCCCTGGCTCTGCAACTTCTTACCAACTGAATCCTTTAATGTCTCTGGGTCTCAGTTTCCTATTATGCCAGTCCTACTTCTTAAGGCCATTACCTAGTTTTGAAAATTATACAATGTTAACCAATTTATCCTCTCAGAAAATATTGAATGTGTTTACTCTGTAGCCTTGGGGATACCATGATGAGTGTGACAAGGTTCCTGCTGGCAGGTGGCCGCAAGGCTAGTGGAGAAGGCAAGCGTTAACAGCTACATAACAATGTAAAGTACCAAGTGGAATAAACAAGTGTGAAAAAATGCTAGGGAAATAAAACAGGAAACAACTGCCTATGCCTGGGGAAGTTAGGGAAAGCAAAGGTAAATGTGAGTTTCCATTATGAAAATTAGGATTTTTGTTTTTGAAGTATTGTAAATCAGAAAAATGGGTTATGAGAATTTTCACAAAATAGAATGAAATTATGCTTGTCCTTTGTTTGAAACAGTTCTCTCTCAACAATGGGCTCATAGACTTAATCATACATCAGATAACCTAGAGTATTTTTAAAATGCAGGTGGCGGGGATCCCCAGAGTTTCTGATTCAGCAGGTCTAGGATGGGACCTGAGAATTTACAATTCTATCAGGTTCCCAGATGATGGTAATATTTCCTGTCTATGGCCCACACTTTGAGAACTACTGCCTCACAGGAAGCATGAGACAACCACACTTGGTGGAAATTGAAAGATAACAATCAGCCGTATCCATTGTCTCTGCTTTCCAAACAACAAAATTCAAATCTGCTGGATAAAGTTCCCCCCTGTAGGGCTTCTGAGGAGGACAGATGAGAATGCAAAGGGCTGCTGACATCTATCTCTGCAGAAGCTCCTCTTTCCTGGGGAAGTGGCAATTATTGCAAACACCACAGAGTAGAGCTCCATAGGTGAGACAAAGATTGGATCTGACAGCATTAATCGAGCCCAAAGTTCTATTTACTGAAAATGATCCGGCATAATTAAAAATTCACAACTGGAGCCTAGTTGGTGAACATTATACATTAGGGAGTCCCCAGAGTAGGCCAGAAAAGTCTCAGTGAACTTTTTAGGAAAAGCCAAAGGAGTCAACTGCAATGGCAAGAATTAGCACACGGAGAACAAAGAGAGGTCAGTCAGCCTATTCATTTGGAGGTGAGATTCTGATTTTACACTACAGAATGATACAAACTAAGTGTTGGTGGAGAGGCTCATTTCCTCCTCCCTGGTGAATTACCACTTTGTTTCACTTTCTACTTAATATGTTCTTATGGGATTTTCAAGAATGTCCACTCTGCCTGCACATTACATATTAACTTCTTTAAGGACAAGGGCAAATTGTATTCACATCTGTTCACAATATCTCTGATCACACATTTGCCACATACAAGGTTTTCAGCACCTGCTGACTGAAAACCACACCTGGTAAATTTGGCTTCTAACATGTTTATTGAATTGAATTGACTGACCGACGCATACTATGTTAGAGGTTTACTAAAGGAGTCATGTGGCTTTGGCTTTTTGTTCAAATTATATGTTAAATCACACTTCATGACTAAAAAGTGACAGCCTATTGCAGAAGTATTTCTTAGCTCTAGTGCCCACAGATAGGAAACTCAAGTAGAGTAAAACCAGTGAGAATTAGCAACTTTGGAGAATGGTGTTGCCATACTAACTGGAAGCAGCCCTGGTGTTGTGGAAAAAGCTTGGGCACTGAAATCAGGAAGAGCTGAGGTCACATTCTCTTTATAGCTAGAACTCAAACAAGTTGGGTCATTGAGGCAGGGTTGGTCCTACTTAACCAAGACTTCTGATTTTGACATTGGGCCATGGGGTACCCATTCTCTAGCTCCATGTTGTGCCCAAAGCCAAGAGTATTCAAATACTTCCTTGTTGCTGAACTTGGCATCTTGAGTACTTTCTAGGGGGCCAAATGTCTCTAGTACCTAAAAGTGCATCTGGACCAGGTGTGGTGGCTCATGTTTGTAATCCCAGCACTTTGGGTGGCTGAGGCAGGAGAATTGTTTGCGCTCAGGAGTCCAAGACCAGCTTGGGCAACATAGTAAGACCCTGTCTCTACAAAAATAAAAACAAAATTAGCCGAATGTGGTGGCACATGCCTGTCATCCTAGCTACTTGAGAGGCTGAGTTGGGAAAATGGCTGGAGCCTGGGAAGTCAAGGCTGCAGTGAGCTGTGATTGCACCAGTGCACTCCAGACTGGGCAACAGAGCAAGACCTTGTCTCAAAAGCAAACAGTGCATCTGGCTCCTTAGAAATCAAGTAGAAGGGCCATGCCAACAAGATATTGAAAATGCCTTCCGGGGTAGTAAGGAAAGAAAAGTTCCCCCAAACTACGCGTTCATGTCTGTTAAAAACATTGACCCTTTAAACCAAAGGACTTTGTGCTTTTCTCTTCACGTTTATTTACAGGGACAGATGAAACTATTTCAATTTTTAAACTACTTAGTTATCACACATTCAGGCATCATACCTTTGTTTGAATGAATGTTATTTCTAAATAGGGTCTCCTTTGCAAATATTATCTATTCTATGATCTGTATTGGCCACTTTTAATTTTCCTTTCCAGGTGAAACCCAATTGTCAGCCTCTTTGTGTTGTGTTATGATTTGGAAAATTGAGCATTATTTTAATGTGCACGAAAACAGAAGACTAGAATTCTGACAATTTATGAAAACAAAACACATCTTTTTTATATCACCCACTAATCACTGTTAAACGCTAAGCCTTGTATAATTTAAACCAATCTACTTCTCTTCATGCACCTGAGTTTTTAATCATAGTCTGGTTAAACCCAAGATGCTTAACTGAGCCAAAGAGTGAGGCTCTTTATTGACCCCTCCCCAGAGAAGGGAAAAACTCAAAGAAATATAGAGTTAGAGGAATCCTTAGAAATAGAAAAGTAAGGTCCAGAAAGAAGGGATGTATTCAAGGTAAGTATCCAAGGATGCAGTACTGACTTGACAGAACTTAGCTAGCATATAGCAAACAAGGCCATAGCCACCACGGAGTACAGAACAAGGCCAGAAGGCATGGGATCAAAGATGATGTAACATGAATTAATTGTGGCTCCATGTGCCAATATCAGCCATACAAGAAGGGTGGGCAGCCTTCTTTTGTTGTTGGGGAGAGTATGTGGAAGAAGATGACATGTTTGGTTTTGAGCTATGTTGAGTTTTGTGTGCCTGTGGTACCTCTAGGTGAGATGTTTAGTTGGCAATTGGATATATGGATGCAGAACTTAGCTGGATATAGAGACCTCAGCTGAAGAATGGTCTTTAGAGATTTGGGAGTCTGTGGTAGTTCAAACCTTTAGAAGAGATTACATGGGGAGAGTGTGTAGCATGAGAAGAGAATAGCCTTGGAAGAAGATTAAGGAGGACAGACCAGAGAAGGAAAAGTGGACTCAAAGGAGAACAATGCCAGAAGGCTTGGGATCAAAGGAGAAACTAGATCGGGGGGCATGAGTATTCCCATCATAGTAGACTCATTTGCTGATGGCTGGGCGTGGTGGTTCACACCTGTAATCCTAGCACTTTGGGAGGCTGAGTCAGGTGGCTCACCTGAGGTCAAGAGTTCGAGACCAGCCTGGCCAACATGGTGAAAACCTGTCTCTACTAAAAATGCAAAAAAATTAGCTGGGCATGGTGGTGGGTGCCTGTATTCCCAGCTACTTGGGAGGTTGAGGCAGGATAATCACTTAAACCTGGGAGGCGGAGGTTGCAGTGAGCCAAGATTGCGCCATTGCACTCCAGCCTGGGCAACAAGAGCAAAACTCCATCTAAAAAAAAAAAAAAAAAAAAAAAAGTCTTGTGTCTTGGGTTTCTAGCCATTACATGTTGCTTTTCCCTGGTGCACTTACTTGATTAACTGTGGTATTTCATCAGTCATCCTATCCTTCATCCCACCAAGAAGCCTTTGTAATTATATGCAACCTGTTCTCATCAATTCCTGGCAAAGATGACCTGAAGTATGCTGAAGGAAGCATCATGTACCAAACAAATACAGAATTATTGGCTTTGGATATATTTTTGTTAGTCTGCCTTATTTATTGCAACAAAAGTTAATAAAAAAAAGAAAAGAAACTGTTTTAGTACCTCAACTAGATGCCGTAACTGTTTTAAAGTTTATGCAAATATGGTTATAACTTCCCAAAGAAACAACAAATCCACTTTTGATTATTGTTCCTGGTTTGTTTCCTTTATTATGTGGAAAATCAGAAATGGGTCTTATTGCTCTCAACTTGGCTTCAGAACGTCAAGAAAGTCTTAGCTCTGATATAATCAGAATTTAAGGGCTGGGCATGGTGGCTCATGCCTATAATCCCAGCAATTTGGGAGGCCAAGGTAGGAGGATCAATTGAGGACAGGAGTTTGAGACCAGCCTGAGCAACATGGCGAGACTCCTGTCTCGCCAAAAAATAAAAAAATAAAAAAATAAAAAAAGAATTTAAGTCAGTCTTATGCCACAACCCAATTGATGAACACTTCCAAAAGCCTGTGCTTCCTGAGAGTCATGATATCATCTCCATCACCTCTTTGTAATATAGGTTGTGGGCTTTCAAACAATGGTCCTCTGGTTCTTCCCAGTCACGAAACAATCAACTTCTTATTTAATAAATTATTTAAACCTATGCAAACCAGGTGTCCACCCATTTCTCTATACTAAGCACTTTAATCACAGTGCCAGATGTCACTGTCTGGAGGCACTTCTTGGCTTAGAGCAGATGGAGAAGTAGAGAGGTAGAAAACTCCAGTGATAAAAACATGAAAGGTAGACATCATGCTTATTATTTAAAATGTCTAATGTCTAAACGACATAAAGAGCAAACTCCTTGCAGAGAACGTTCTCAGTACTGGTGGAGCAGATGCTACTACAGGAAGAACCTGCCCTATCCCTGACTTCCCTTAACGTTGGTGAGAAAATGGCAATCTTTACTCTGTTACTGACGCTGTCAAGGAAGAGATGCCATAAATGTTAAACCATATTAAACAATTTTCAGAGCCCCTCTCAATGGAGGATGTATGAGTCCAGACACCTCAGAAATATACGTTTTAGAGAATGATTCTATGTGAGATGGGAAGATAATGTAAGCTGTGAAAGACTAGAACCTTCATTGGGGCTCAAGAATGCCAGTCTATCATCATGCCTTGGGGAAGTAGACCAGACCTTCAGATCTGAAAGGAGAAGGCCCTGAAAGTAGCAAAGAAGTTTCCAACAGCAGAAAGTAGAGTTGGCACATAAGGGAACAAGATGGTATTTATCTCAGGGAATCCGAGAATTGGGAAGAGGGGCATCCAGCTAGCTGCCTCAAAGGGATATAAACAATCCGTTGTGGCTTGGGGGCAAAAGAAGTGGCTTTAAAAAGCTGTTCAGTGCTTCTTCTGGGATTCTTAGAATTATGGGTTTTTAGACCCCATTCACTCTAACGACGTTTACTATTTTTTTTTTTTTCCCTCCCAGAGCAGTTTATTAGTTACCTTTGACATTCTCAGTTTTGTCTATGGCTTGTGAGAGGTCAGTTCAGCATTAAAGTTTCAGAAGCCCAAGGGGGAAATAAAACCCCAGAAGGCGAGTACGCCCCTCTTACTCTCAAAAAGTGCTGCTGTTTCTTTTTAAAAATTTCCCAGGCCAGGCACGGTGGCTCACACCTGTAATCCCAGCACTTTGGGTGGCTGATGCAGGATGACCGCTTGAGCTCCTGAGTTCGAGACCAGTCTGGACAACATAGTGAGGCCTCGTTTCAAAAAAAAAAAAAAAAAAATTAAAATGATTCAGGCATGGTGGCCATCGCCTGTAGGCCCAGCTACTCCAGAGGCTAAGATGGGAGGATCACTTGAGCCAGGTGGGTCAAGGCTGCAGTGAGCTATGACCACATCACTGCACTCCAGCCTGGGCGACAGGGCGAGATCCTGTCTCAATCAATCAATCAAGGTAAACAATTAAAAATTTCCCTTAAGGACTCTTTCTCTACTCATCCTTTGTACACCTAGGTGGGTGTTTTACTTCAATTAAGGGGTCATCTCCTTTACAGCCTGCTTGCCAGGATGTATCCATGACCTATGGATAACCATGGGCTGTAGAGAACCAACTGCTTTCAGGTATGGGCCCTGACCTATCTAGTTTTAGTTTCTGGACACAGTACAGAGCCTTTGTTTCCGCTCAGACTGTCTCTTCTGGAATAAGCTGTCCCCTTCAAGAAAGTAGCAGATAGAACAGAGGCAATTTTTAATTCTGTCAAGTGATGGTCACAAACTGAAAGTCAAGTAAGACACCAAAACAATCCTAGCATCCGTAATTGCTACAGGTCAGCACTCCTAGTGCTGGGGGGTTCTGGTTTAAGTGGAAATTTCCTTCTTGACAGCTTTATGCAACCAGCTCCAGAAATAAGAAAAAATACTAGAGAGATGCATGCCGCTCTTTGCTTCCCCATCCCCACTTGTCTTGATATTTGGGGGCATACAGAAATTATAATTCATAACTAATATAGGAAAAAAAAGCATCAATCTTAGTGTAAAAATAGGAACTGTAACTAACAGAAATCCACTTTATTTCAAGGAGCACCAGGTCAGAGCAAGTAGCATGGGCCAGGAAGAACACAGGTTGGTGTGTTTGGACCACCACAGACTAGGGTCAGAGCACCATTTTTTATAGTTTATAACACATCTAGTACCCCAATTTTGAGAAAGCTTATCCTAAAGTATACCTGTAATATGACCCTGGGGAAGAACAAGATCAGTAGAAATATTTTAGAAGGGATGACAGACTCATTCTCAGAATCTTAAAGAGCAAGATTACTGAAATTGAATGCTGGGGTTAGCTCTGAGTTTCCTAGCAACCAAGGCAATAAAAGAAACATGCTGGATAATAGCATTCTCAACTTGTGATAAAAGAGAAGGTATCATTTTGCCAGGAGAATCAAACTTATTCCTGGTGCCAAAACCATGAAGCACTGATTTTACAGGATATGTAGGAGCAGTCTCCACAGGACAGTGTCATTCATATATATATTTATATTTATATTTATATTTATATACACACATACATGTATGTATATAGAGAGACATTTTAAAAAGTCAAGTTGACTGGGATATACTTTCCATTCAGTAAAATTTACTCATGTTCATTTTTTTTAATAGCAGCTGGAGATGCCACATTGGAAGGTAGCCAGTAACAGCTAAGCTAAAGTGGCAAATGGGCAGCCTTTCTGTGATCTAACCTGATCCTGGAAAGATGGTGAAAAACCAGCAGGCATGAATTTGAATGCAGGCCTTGGACCAGTGGCTCCCCAAACTGCCTGCTCATGGGACAGTAGGAAGGATTGCTCCCACTGGATCACCTTGTACCATTGCATTTGGGGCTTTCCTTGGCAGCCCCTTCCCTAGCACAGTTCACCTGTCTGGATCCTGCCCTCTCATCAGCAGTGTTGTCTGCTGTCTACATCCTTTTGGGAGCTAGGGAGACAGCCAAAGGCTGCAGAGAAGCACTCTGATTTTCCTTGGGTCTCTTTCTAGTTCTTTGTTCGGGACTCATGGGGTGTTGCTCTCTTGTCCAGCTCTAGCACTTGTTTTATTTTATCATCATCTACTTCCACTATGTGCAATTCTTTTTCTATGCCTCCTAGCAATTCCTCATGAAAGCCGTTCCTCGAAACAGGGCATTGGCTTATCACCTAAACAATAAATTCAACGATTTGATGCTCTCTGAAGACTAAGAACCCACTTTTTTCTTTCTTGTCTATAGGTTACCAAGGAGCATAGTAAAGAAGTAGATATCTTTTCCCAAAGGCATATTCACCCATAATCAAAGAGGATACACACAAAAAGGCACCAGAGCAGAGGCTCCCTCTTAAGACCTTAACAAATTAAAACCCACATTAATTAATTCTCTGGCCTTTTATTTGCTCCTGGATTAAATATACTGAGGTGATTTTTCATTCTGACCCAGGTTGTCACAAGCTCAATAATTCACTTAGGGGATTCTGACATCATGTATTTGGCCCTGCATGTCTATGGAGTCAAAGGAGTAACTCATTAGCAAGCAAGAGATATTAATTAAACTTTTGTAAATTTACACTCATGGAGGATGTTAGCTCCATCCAGATTGTTGGAAGGAGAACCATGCTCATAGTTACTTGGCAAATGTGGAGCCAATGTAGGCGGTGTGACAAAGTCTTGAAACAGATCTTTAGCAAGCCCACGAGGGCCTGTATTATACCCAATGCATGCTGGTCCTCTCAAAGTTGTCATCCAGAGAGGCTGTATACAGATGCCAAGGATACGGCTGGCATTCACATTTCCAGAGCTGTTCCCTGGAAACTATCTTTACAGACAGTTATGAGCCACATGAGAAATATCACTCATGACTGTGTAGTCCACACCTCACTTCTGGCCCCAACCCAGTCTGATCATCCAATTAGTACATCATCATTATCTTCTCAGGACATTTGACTGATTTCCAAAATTCAATCCACTCTCAAAGGACAAAGATATCTCCCAACCAAGCAGAGTCAAGAGAACATGCTACAGCTGTCAAATGTACTAACCAATACAGCAACATGCAAATGTTGAATATGTTGAAGAAATCAGCACCCTTTTCCATTATATCAGTTCTGCTATGTTTGTTAAAAATAAATCCATTGCATTCCTTTATTCACTATAGTGCTTTGGCATCATTTTCCCTTTGATTGGAAATGAATCCTAATATTAGTATTCCTAGATAACTTTTCATTAATTTTCATAGTAGATGTAGGTGAAAGGACCAGATACCAAGCTGAAATGTCCCTTGCCACCAACTTTTAGCTCCTCCCAACATGTGATCTTTCACTGAATTCTTTAATGAAAAGAGTTCTGCTGACAGGTCAGAAAATGGATTCATATGTCAGTGCTTTCAAGGGTCCATTAAATATAATGTTATTTAAAAGTATATTAACTATCCTAACCAGTGTCAGACAACAACTAGGGAAGTGCAGGAGCTTGAAGACTAATGTAGAGTCTTAGGATGCTGAATGCAAATGTAAATCACAACCCTCACTAATTAAAACTTTGGCCCTTTGAGTGTTCCTGGAGCAAGTTCACAGGGGTGATTTTTCATCTTTGCTTGGGTTGACACAAGCCCAATAATTCACTCTGGCATTCTGACATCACTTGCTTGGCTCTGCTTGTCTGTGGAGTCAGAAAAAGTATCTCATTAGGGAATGAGAGGTATTAATTAGGCTTTTGTAAATAGCAACAGTGTGTGATGCTAGCTCCTGATTTCATCCAGATTGTTGAGAGGAGTGCCACATGCAGAGCTGAAAACCTGGAGTTCTTATTCCAAGCCATCACACCAGTCCCCCCAAGTGATTGGTATACCTTGGTTCACACAAATGAAAAATAGAGTAAAAATGATCGAAGCTTGCCACCTGACTTTGCAGAGTCATGATGCTTATAAGTGGGAAATGACAGAGTACAATAATATTTCTTATAATTAAAATGTGGTGATGATTCTGGTGCTATAGTAATTATGGCAGTATAGGCCTTATTGTATAAGTTCACAGCTCAGATCCACTGTTGTTGCAATAACAACCCACTTACCACCTGCTACAGGCAAAATGCTAGTGATACAAATATGTATCTATTATGTGCTCCATACTTTCAAAGAAAATTACTGAATTGTAATATGGAATTCTAGGACACTCCAATGAGCCATCTTCCTTGCCCCTTCAAGTTCAGTCATAGAATGTTTAGAAGAAATAAAGAAATAATTAGTCCACTCCAGTCTGGCTTTCTGCATCCCTTCTAGACCAATAGAAGTCCTCTGTTGTGCCCATTGTATTCAGCGCTTTTCCTTCTTTGCCAGTCTTGGGCTTCTTTGCCATGCTGCCTGTATGTCTTCTGTCCACATATCATCTCTCTTTCTCTGGGCAATTTGGAATAGGAGGTGAGACCAGGTGTCTTGGGGAACTCAGCAGAAGGGGAAGGGAGGAGTTGTTTTGATGGTCCCCTCAATGCACTACTTTCTCCTGGGAGAAGGCAGGATAATAAAAAAGGAGAGCCAAAGAACCATGCTCATTTGGATATATATGTTCTGCTGTGTTAAAGCAGAAGCCTCATTACCTTATCCTGTTGCTAGGCTTAATGAAGGCTCTTGCTGGAGGAACAATCGTACCTAGGGGTGATATAAACATGCATTGGCCCCAAGAAGGGCACTCTTTCAGCCGCTAGGGGAGGGGAGAGTTAATGGAGAGTGACAGCTGGTGGATCAATACTTCCCTGAATGAATTTCATCTTAAGTGACACCCCTTCGGGATAAAAAAAGGGCTGACTGGAAATTATTCAAGGTTATCAGCTAAATGATAGTTTCTAGAGTATTCAGGTGCAACATTTGGAACTTAAACCGGTAGCCCTACAAGAAATCACGACAAAAAGCTGTGTTGTCTGTAACCGGCCCAAACAGAAGACACTAGTCAACAGTTTTTTTTTGTTTTGTTTTGTTTTTTTGAGACGAAGTCTCGCTCTTGTCCCCCAGGCTGGAATGCAATGGCGTGATCTCGGCTCACTGCAACCTCTGCCTCCCGGGTTCAAGCGATTCTCCTGCCTCAGTCTCCCCAGTAGCCGGGATTACAGGCGCCCGCCACCACGCCCGGCTAATTTTTGTATTTTTAGTAGAGACGGGGTTTCACCATGTTGGCCAGGCTGCTCTTGAACTCCTGACCTCAGGTGATCCACCCGCATCGGCCTCCCAAAGTACTGGGATTACAGGCATAAGCCACTGTGCCCGGCCAACATTTCTGATAATCCTCATACAAATCTTCAGTCTAGCAAACAGACTTATCAGAAGATAACTCTGTTTTGATTCCAGAGAAGGTTCCTGAAATATAAATTTAAGCTAGTTATAATGATTTTAGCAGAGCTGAAAAGCCAGAGGATGGGCATGACAGGAACCTTTCTCCTAAGCTCCATAACAGCCAAAAGTAAGAGAGCTATGAAAACCCATGAAAAATGACATGATCTCCAAAATAACATGTAATTGAAAATATACACTCATATGATATGAAACTATTGATTCAAAATGTAAGAAATAAATATGAAAATTACAAAAGTACAGTACTGCATTATTCCATTCTCATGCTGCTAATAAAGACATACCCCAAGACTGGGTAATTTATAAAGGAAAAAGGTTCAATTGACTCACAGTTCAGCATGACGGGGAGGCCTCGTGAAACTTACAAGCATAGTGGAAGGGGAAGGAAACACATCCTTCTTTGCATGGCGGTGGCAAGGAGAAGTGCCAAGCACAAAGGGGAAAAGCACCTTACGAAACCATCAGACCTCCTGAGAACTCACCCCCTATCATGAGAAGAGCATGAGGTTAACCAGCCCCATGATTAAATTACTTCCCACCAGGTCTCTCCCAAAACAAGTGGGGATTATGGAAACTACAATTCAAGATGAGATTTGGGTGGGGACACAGCCAAACCATATCAAGTACTCATTAAAGTAATCTAGTTTGAAGAGACAGTGATGCAAATCTGAAGCTTAAAGGCCCTTGGTCTTCTTAGCTAGTAGAATACATTCCAGCAAGTCACAGAATTCATCCTTTTCTCTTAGATCTAAGCTCCAGCTAATACAGGTGCTCAGTGAAGAGGCAGAAGGCAGAAAATTGCCTTAACTGTATGGGCTTCAAAGACAGCTAATCAGTGCAAAACACATCTTGAAACTGCATAAGAACTGATTCATAGGTTGAATGTCCCAACTTGTAAAATGTGTCCTTCCTGACCTTCCAATGCTGATCCTCAACCCCTTCATTTCCCTCCTGGTCATCTGTCCCAAGCTGGAATCAACCCTCCTTCATCCTAGTGAAGAGATCCAGAGAGATGGTTCAGGTGAGCATTCAAATTCCTGTTTGAATCCCATTATACAAAAATGCCCTTGGAAAGCCCAGCTTGGTATGGCATTTTGGTGGGAGATGCCAAACAAATAGATTAGTAATTAGCCAGAAATCGGTACAAATAACTGCTTGTCTCCACAGTCTGCCTGATAGGAAGTCTGTTGCTGTAGAGGTATTATAACTTAGAATCTACAGCATTTTTTTTTTAAAGTTAAATTGCTGATTTAACCATTCAGGCTTTAACTATAGCTAATCGATACAAAAGTGTCCTCAAACAGTCTGGGGACCCCATTGCTTGCTGCTGGTTATATGAAGCTGGTTGTTACAAAGAGCAAATAAAAAAAGTTCCCCTTAATCTCATTTTGAATTACTGGGAAGCTTAATATTATATTTTAGAAAACTGAAATATTTGACGTACCTCTATGGAATACAATTTATAGTTAGACAGGAAGCATAATATTCCACTTTTGTAACTTGATTCTAAGTACAAGTCACTGAATTAAGTTACATTGAACCAGATTATCCCAATGTCTAAACTCCCCTCTGGTTAAGAGGTGGGCTCCAGAGAAAGTTATTTAACACTTTCAGATCATGAAGTTACTTCCGTTTAAAGCAAGCTTGTACAACCCGCAGCCTGCAGGCTGCATGCGGCCCAGAATGGCTTTGCTTTGAATGCAGCCCAACACACATTTGTAAGTTTTCTTAAAACAGTATGAGATTTTGTTTTTCCTTATCAGCAATCGTTTGTGTATTTTATGTGTGGCCCAAGACAATTATCCTTCTTCCAATGTGGCCCAGGGAAACCAAAAGATTGGTTTAAAGCAAGGGTTGACAAACCACGTAAAGGGCCAGATAGTAAATCTTTTCAGAGTTGCAGACTCTGCTGTTACAGTACAAAAGCAGCCACACACAACATGTAAATGAATGCATGGCTGTGTTCCAACAAAACTTTATTTACAGACATTGAAATGTGAATTGCATATATTTTTCTAAAGTCACAAAACATTGTTCTTAATTTTTTCACCTGTTTGAGAATATAAAAACTGTTATTAGTTTACTGGTCATACCAAAAACAAACAAACAAACATGTAATGGAGTGGATTTGGCCTGGGGACATAATTTGCCAACCGCTTATGTAAAACTCTAAATTGGCAACTTCCCTAGGAAATGGAAAGTCTTCGATTTCCCAAAGTACTAACTTCCAAAACACAAATCAGTTGAAGCGCTGGGAGATTCAGGTGTTTTATGTTCAAACATTTGCTGTTTATCCCAGATAATGCAGGAATTTTGAAAAAAGAGTCAACTTTGGTTTGTTCCTCATACAGAGGTTTCTCCCTTAACCTTTTCCTTTCTCCTTAGCCTATTCCCTTTATCTTCTTTCTTCTGTTTTGTCTCCACCCCAGTAACAACAGTTTCTTTTTCGTGTTTTTTGTAATTCAAGAGAAGTATCCGGAGATCCATTATCAGCATTTATTCCTGACTTTAAATCTTCCATTGATTTGTCTCCTATATCTCCTTACTGTACCTTAAGTCCATTCCCATTCTGAGACAGTTTTATTTTACACCCAGAATATTTTAATGTTTTTATCTACAGATCCTTTAAGAAATTACAAGAACAGGGCTGGGCGCGGTGGCTCACGCCTGTAATCCCAGCACTTTGGGAGGCTGAGGCGGGCGGATCACGAGGTCAGGAGATCTAGACCACGGTGAAACCCCGTCCACTAAAAACACAAAAAATTAACAGGGCGCGGTGGCAGGTGACTGTAGTCCCAGCTATTCGGGAGGCTGAGGCAGGAGAATGGCGTGAACCCGGGAGGCGGAGCTTGCAGTGAGCCGATATCGCGCCACTGCACTCCAGCCTGGGTGACAGAGCGAGACTCTATCTCAAAAAAAAAAAAAAAAAAAAAAAAGAAAGAAAGAAATACAAGAACATAAAGTGAAACCTTTCTCAGCCCTCTTTTAAAAAAAGGAGTTCAAACTCCTCTTTGGGTAAGGGATCCCAGTCTACAACACACTGTCCTTTAAATTGCCACCAGTAAAGCCATGGATAACAATGGGAGTTCAACACAAGATGTTATGGTGAAAAGCACTATGCAAACTATAAAGTGGTATCTATGTTATCATTGGTGGTATTGTTATGCAAAGTGCCAAGGATGCTAACTTGTGAAAGTGAATTTTTGTGAAAGAGGCTGGGTTATAGACCCGATTCTAGCTCTGCTGCTGCCAAGGACCAGTCGAGGACAAAGGGTAAGTCATTAACTTCTGTGAGCCTTCCTACTTATCTTGCAAAATGGAAAGGTTTGGGCAGACCCTTAAGGGCTCTTCCATGTTATGATCTCTAAGGGTTTGGGCTGTAAATGACAACAGAGGAGGAAAATGAACCTTGCTGAGCAACTACTAGCTGCTACCTCTTAACATCAGAAAAATGATCACATGAAATAACTCCCTAAACTACTCTTGTCTGGTTGTCCCTAGGCATTATAGGAGCAAAGCAGGTTGTGGTTCCACAGTCAGTTGCTTCATGTGACAAGATTGCCTGGTTGCTGCCATGGTCTTCCCCAAAACAAAGTTTACATCTTTCTTAATATTTGTGACTATTTATCATATATCTGGAAGGTTAAGCACAGCGCAATCCCAGACAAGAAAAAGTCAATAAGCCCTAAGGTTGTTTTACGAAAATATCTCTATGGGCTGTAGTATTTGAATGCTTTGGGCAAAATAAAACCCTTCAGGACAAAAGCTACTTCTAACACATCATTGAAAAGGCAACAGCCACTAAAGGCTTTTTCTATTCTTTATCTCGAAATCCAGGCAGTTTCTCCCCAGTTGTGTTAAAAATAAACCTCTTTACCCTCACTAGACAAATCTTAATAAGTTGCATATTTTTAACAGTTCCACACTCCTTGGGTATCTTGTCTTAGTCTGACAAGGCACAGCATCATGAGTGATCCATATGTGAGGGACAAAGGGGCATTGTGGCTGGCAGGTGTTACCCTCTGACTTCTGCAAGGCTCAAAAGCACTGGCTAAAACCCATGAGGTGAAAAAACAACAGGAAAAGTATCTGTTTTCAAGTTTGTTGCTTGAAGTCTGGGAGGCAGGGGAAGTTAGTTGTTTATAGAACAATTTATGGTTACAATTTCAATGGCTGATTACTTGATTTTTTCATCCAGTTCTTAATCACAGATCAAACACTGGTTCCAATAGTGAAGTAATTTTAGGCATGATTACAAAGTCTCCTACTGAGGACTTTTGCCTAGGAACAAGGAGCTCCCAGCCCACGCTCAGTTTAACAACGATCAGGACAAGTGATGCAACTGCAGCTCTTCCACCCAGGTGACACAGCCCTTAGGAATATCACTTCCCCCCTTTCACACTAAGAGTTGTTTGGTCAGTGTGGTCAGTGCGGTGATGGTAAGAGTATGGTACTTATCCATCACAGTGCCAACCCGCTCCCTTCTGTGCTCCACAATTAAGCTACTATTATCTTTGGAAGAAACAGCTATTTCCTCCTTCCCCTGCTTGACAACCGTAGGCAGCTCCTTATTGCCTACCTAATCAGGTCTATGTCTCAGCATGGCTTGCAATACCCTCCGAGATGGAACCTCGCCTTACATATTTTCTAAATGCCACACCACAACCTTTCCCAGATCCCCCATGCTGGTCCTTGCCTCTGGGCCTTTACAAAGCCACTTTCTCTAACAGGATAGCACTTCCCCATCTTCTCCTCTCCACAAAGTCCTGTTTCTCTTTGAAAACCCACAGCTACCTTTCCTGTTGAATAGTCTTCTCTACAGCCTCAGGCAAAAACAGATTGCTTCTTCTTGGCTCCACTCTGCTCAGACCTGATTATATCCCACTGATTCATAAGCTCTGTCTGTACCTTTCTCACTATTTCCACCTTCTGTGGATTGCGGGCTTTTTGAGGGTATGTGGACCATGTCTCATGTCCCTATTTCCCCCAACTCCTTTACACTCAGGCTGCGTGGCGCTCGGCAAATGTTTGTTGAATGAGCCTGGATGGCATATAACTGTTAAGTGTGTGTTTTATTTATAGCAGAGGGGGGGGTAACAGAAAAATCCTCTTTTGTAGGAGTATGAAATGACCTCCTCCACTCCTGGTAGAAATCGCTACCTATTCTTTGCCACACTCGTGATACCGTTTTTCCTCCCACATAGGTAAATGTCTCACATGATGAACACGGTAGATATCAGGGCAGGCAGAGCAGACCCTGTGGACTGACCCAGGTAATAGTCTACAAGCCACAATCACTTTCAGAAAATAGAGGGCTTGAAGTCTAAAACTCTGACCTTTGCAGGCAGAGCTGGTTTAAGAGCAATACTAGAAATGGGATCAGAGTCCTGCCATGGCTTCCCAGCCACTGGTGTAGAGACCAATGCTGCAGAAGTGACTTTCATACAATTCTCAGACAGCAAAGAAAGCAGGATTTACTAGTGGTGTCAAAAGGATCTGGGAATAAAGAGTTTCAGGGAAGGCCAACCTTCTCTAACTGGTGTCCAGGGAAAAATCTCAGAGGGCACAGCCTGGAAGGGGGAGCAAGATAGAAGAAGAAAAGCCATTCCTACAGTGGTGTTTTGAACTCCAGCAGACAGCTAAATAAAGGAGAGGTGATAAAGGAGATGAAGGTTGAGCTCAGTTAAAATTATTAGGGAACCCCATGTTCAATGTGGTTCAATGTGGTTTGTCAACACCAGCCGAGTGTTGACTATCTAAACCACCTGTTAAATATCTGTCCCTAAAGTCATTAAGATTTTGCTTGAACCCAAGGATAGCTTTTGAATTTAAATAGCCCTTCCAGTGTCTAGAAAGGGGATTTTAAAAGGGAAGTGAGCTAGTTAATACACAAGCAGAGATTGAACTTTCTTATCTCCCTAAGACACTAAGGATGGTCTCAGCCTCCCCCACAACCTGTGTGCACTGAAAACCTCTAAATCACATGTACAGCACCATGTCACCTGTCAATACTCAGGAAATGGGTATACAATATATGCACAGATTTTGTTTTTCAAACATATTCCCTGAGAAAAACTGAGAAAGCAATCACAAACATTCAGCAATTTAACGTGTTTTAACATAACCAATTGTTTGAAAATAAGACTCGTGCCCTCATTCCACAAACACTGAGTGCCTACTGGTGCCAGGCACTCTGAAGGGTACTAGAGAGACAAGAATGAATGAGACAACAGCACCAGACTCTAGCAGTGCACAGCCTGGTAAGGGATACAGATGATTCAAAAACAACGTGGCTCGTCTTCTACCACTTGACTGCAGCTGCCCTCTAAAAAGTCATCAGTGACTTCCTGCTGGCCAAGACCAGTGACTTCTTTTTAAGAATTGGACTCCTTGGCAATCCTTTTCCTATGACATTTCAAGAAAGACTGGAATGAACATAAGGACCCAGCCCTGCAGATATCTAGGGGAAGAGCATTCCAGGTAGAAAGAGAAGCAAATACAAAGGCCCTGAGGCAACAAGAGGCCTGGTATATTTAAGGTAAAGCGAGAAGACTGGTGTGATTGAAAAGAAATGGGCCTGAGGCAGGGTAATAAAATATAAAGTCAGAGATGGAACATGGGCCACACTATGCAGGACCTTGCAGTGTTGGTTGCTGAAGGAGATGGGGAGCCACTGCTGGGCTGGGAAAAGAGGAATGACAACATCTCAATTAACATTTTAAAAGGGTTATCACTGTGGTTAGACAGGACTGTGGGGGCCCAATAGAGGAAGCAGGAGAGCCAGCTAGTAGGCTTCTACAGAAGCCCATGTAAGAAATTATGGCAGCTTGGACTAGGATGACAGAGGTGATGGTGGCAAGAGGCGGTCAGATTCCAGATGTATTATGCAGATGAAGTAGACAGAATTTGCTAGTGGATTAGATATGGCCTGGGGGAGAAAAAGATGTGTGAAAGATACCTTGAAGATTTTCCCCTGAGCAACTGGTAAGGGCAGAGTTGCCACTTACTGAGGTGGGGAAGACTGGGAGAGGACCACGTTCTGGGGAAATGTCAGGAGTTTGTTGGGGGGCAGGTGAAGTTCGAGATCCCAACTAAACCTCCCAGTAGAGACAGGAGCGGTGCGTGAGTTGCAGGAGTCTGGACCCCAAGGACGAGGTGGGGCTGGAGATACATGTGGAAGCCAAGCCTCTCTCGTGTCTTTCAGCATCCTCTCCCACTAGCTACATGACTCAACCAAACCCATCCGCCACTTGGTATAAGAGCAAGCTTGACTGCAGCCAGCCTGGCCTCTTCATCCTCACACATCTTGCCCACCCTAGCCTGTGTTCTCGGGGCTCACTTGTCCTGGAAGAGTAAGGCTTCCAGTGATGGCAAAAGCCTCTTAAGAAAGTACTATGGTAATGGGTGCAATACAGATTGTTATCCTAATGCACTGTCTTTCACTAAGGAAACACAATTTTGATGGAGTTGCTTTTCATAGATTCTTATAAAATGTAGGAGCATCAAAATGTGAAGCTCTAGATGTATTCAAAATGGTATTCCAGACACCAAAGGAGTTTCTTGAGAAACAAATGCTTAATCAGATTTTCCCAGAGGGGTACCTACTATCGGCTCATGTGCCCTCAGGCTAAACTCTTGAGGTATTATTTTGGGGAAGGCTGATAAATTATAAACAGTCAAAGTAAGAAAAATCACACTATATTACTTCTTGCAAAAACCAATGAAAGTGAAATAAACCAGATACTAAAATCCACCTGTAAGTCCCCATCATTTTGCTGCACTCATTTGAGTGCATTGTTAGCACCTTACTAAAGTCATTCGCTGGCTGGGCGCTTGACAAGTACTAATTATTCTCTTCATTTCCATGCCCCTGCAAACAAGACTCACAGAAGTTTAAAAGTGGTTACCTTTGAAAGCCTGGTGAATACAGTGTGCTTAAAATTATCCATAGAACATTACAACCAGATATCCAGACAGAAAATTGGACAAGAATATGCATGGTAGGTTATGTGAGCTTTTTCATCCTCAAGTGTTAAGAGTTAGAAGAGTAGGCTGAGTTCTTCTTCCATTTGGGCATCAGAGGTCATTTGCAGATCCTGACATAACTACTTCTCTGAGTCGGTGGAGGAAAGGGTCGGCCAAGCCAGTCAGAAAAGGTCTGAACGCCGGCCCCAAGGAAGCTGGGTCAGTGCCAGGTAAAAGGAAATCTGCCAAGTTTTCGCCATGGCAATATCAAAAGCAATGAGATGATTTTGTGGATCTGGCTGCTGCTCTCTGTGATTCACAGTTCACTGGTCTACCACGATTTGGGCTTTGTTCTATTTTTGTGAAAATTGTCTATGCATGTATGTGGCCAGTCTGTCTGTCTCCATGCCTGCCCGTGTATATTTTTACCTACCCACCTGCCTGCCTTTTCATTTACCTAGCAGCTAAGAGTAGAACCAAGGAGTTGGTAAGTTCTATAGAGTCACATTCTAGTCCATCCCTTCATCTTACACATGAAGAAACCAAGGCCCAGAGAGCAGTGACCTGACCAAGGTCTCTTAGTGAATTTCATGATAGAGTTGGAAGGTAATCAGTAGGGTGGCTGACTTTCAGTTCTTGGTCTCTGTCCACCTTTGGCTCAGCCTCTTGCTACTTTCTCTCTCTGTGTCTCTTTATCTCTGCATTTCTATTCCTGTGCCTCTCTCTGGGTCTCTCACAAACACACGAGCTTTGGGAAATTAACCTTGGTTTGGCAGATGTCCTACTGTTTCACTACTTTCTTACAAATGAACATATCCTTAAAAATATTTAGTAGACTCCCATTATTTTACTGCACTACCTCAGCTCCAAACGTTGGTCATGTTTCGGTAATATTCCCTTTTGCAAAAAGGTCACACTAAGCGCCTTTATTACGACACAGATGTTGCTTTCCCCTGTGGGATTATTAGGAAATATCTCAAGGCTAGTTTCTTAAATTAATTTTTATGATACTTCTTCTTCCCACAAGTTGATCCTTACCTTAGAGTATTTAAAATACTGCACATATTTCCCCATGGCAAATCAAGAATTCACTTTTAATTTGATCCATACCTTCCAATGTAACTTGTTGATAGTAAAAAAGAAAGGAAGAATATTGCTTGCATTTTCATCAAATAACACTGTAATCTATTACATGTCATATACAAAATACCTTTTAACTTGAAAAGTCACGAAAAGAGAATACTCTCTAGGGGATTTTCCCAATCCTGTAGAATGTGACTTGCCACTTTCTGTTTTCTTTGCATTTATATGAGAAGGGAAATGAGCATATCAGGTGTGTTGGATATTCTTTCCAGTTTGTTGTCTGTTTTAGATTATAAGCTCCCAGAAGATAGGGCTACATTAATCCTCTGTTCAGTGCCTATTTAGTGTCTTATGCAAACAGTCAGTGAATCTGTGCTTTTGGCTCAGATTTGCTACTAGAAATGGAGCTGGTGTTGCAAAAAGAAAAAAAGAGAAGGAAAAATTAAGGCCGGTTCTTCACAACAGGTCACGTGAGAGTTATTCTGAATCAGTCTGGTTCTACATTCAAGAAGAAACCACAGAATATTACCTATAAAAGCTACTTGTTTTGAAACTAGACCTCACCATTCTACCTGCCTTTAAAACTGGCAGATAGATTGAAAGTGTATGCATGTGAATCATGCCAAGAGTCCAAAGATATTTGTATGAGGTGAAGAAATGAACATACCTGCCCCATCACTAGCTATAGCAAACCGTAGAATAATTCCCTTAGTAGTTTCTGACCCAACAACTCAACCTAGAGCAGACTCCTTGAAGTATCAAGTATCTACCTTTATATATATTAGTATGCACCATATTCTACCACAACAGTTAGTTCTATCTCCCAAATTCAGTGTGAGTTCCATAAAGGCAGGATCTCTCTCTGATTCACCTCTGTACTCCCAGTGCCCGGCAGAGTAGTTGCTCAAGTAAACACCCATGGTTCTATCAATGCTTCTCAAAACAGGCAACTAACATCACACTAAAAATATAATTAAATGGCTATCATTGACTTCTTCTCAGTTTACAAAACCATCTCTATTAGATATCCCTTAATGGGGACATGTCTAGAACGATCACTAAAGGGACATGATAGATACCACTCAAGTTAGTACAAGAAGGAGCACACAAGGGGTCCTCAATTCTCCTATCATGGCTTCCTTTGTCTGTTCATCTTCATCTTGACATTCTCCCTTATAACATTCTTGCTTTTCCTAGACTCAAATTGATTGTATCTCATCGAAGTGGTATATTAGCATTCTACAGATTTACTTGATACAAAATAGCATAAATGAAACTCCACTTTATTTGGACTAATGAAATGAAAGAACTACATTACAAGCTGTCACAATCAAATTTCACATGTTACTGCTGTACTACATAGTTTGGAATGTCTCTGAATGTTTATTTTATGTACCAACATAACAGCTACAATTCATTTGCCAATGATGACAAGGGTTGACTAAAATTGAGGATAGGCAGAGAAATGGAGACAGTGCTGTTGGCTGTTGGTAGCTACAGATGCCTAAATGCTTACAAAGGACAACACTCATTACTGGAGCCCTTTCAACTGCCTTTAAAAGCATGGGCATGCTTATCACTAGTCAGTGTAGTATATATTTTTACTGACACTCGGAAATATTACAGTATACCTTAGAACTTAAAGTATAGTAAAAAAAGAAATATTACAGTAATTACATATATACCCTCATTTGGGGGCAAAACCATTATCAATCATTTTGATCTTCCATTATATGTTTATAAGACCTGGCTCCATATCATTTTTGATGTTTCCAAAAATCAAATATATCCACAAAGGATAAGTTTGCCCCCACAATGTGGTTATTCCAAAGGCTACACATCCCCCATCTAGCACTCCACTTAATTCCTTCATAACATTCATCACAATATGGACATGTTTTGTTGACTTGCTTCCTCCAAATTATCTATATCTGCCACCAGAATATAAGCTCCCTGGGAGCAGGAACAATACTTGTCTTATTCAATTGTCATATCTCTAGAATTAAGAATAGTGCTGAATTATGGTAGGAGCTCAATAAGTATATCTGTAATGATCGAATTAACTAATATAGTAGTACATTTTCAATCACATTACTGGATAATCACCAAGTTAAGAGCCCCCTCCAGTTTCTCCAAATCTATTGAAGGACACTACCTGTTTTACCTCAGCCCCAGAATGACCCAGAGCCAATTAACTGACCTATGATTGTAGGCCATGAAAAGCAGGGAACAAAAGTACCCATTGCCAAGACATAAAATACCTCCTGCATGAGAAGGGGAAATCAGAGATCCTGTGCTTGAGATTGTTGTAGGACAGAAAGCTAGGGGCCTCTCCCCTACCCCGACCCCAGTTATCCCACTTTGACTCCAAATAGGGAAATATTCAGGTACTCATGTTACATTGCAGTTCCTGTGGGTTAAATTTAAAATCAGCCCCAAGAAAGTTGTTTCATTTATACATATTTTGATAGCATTGTAAAGGAGACACTGAATCTGCTCATACAGAGAGGAATAAATGAGGCTTTCTGGACTTTCCTGGTGGAATGCTTTACATGCGATTTCATGATCACTGAGTATTAAATCACATGGCTCTTCAACAATAAAACATTGTGTTGTTTTCAGAGAATCTTCATCAAAAAGCTCTTATCCCATTTCATTTTCTCATATAACATGCAAGCATTTATAATTACAACGAATTCATTTTTTGAGACTCTATATTTCATCTCTTATGAATTTCAGAAAACCTCCATTAATTAGGAGAGGTTTTTCCAGCAAAAGAATATCACAGTGATCACTCTCCCCTGCACAGGTTCAGAAAGTGGGTTATCGTCTAAAAGATGTGAGTCAGAAAATGGCTCCTGCTTAAGGCATCACACAATGTTCATTTCTTCCCTGTAGCTTTTATTCCTTTTCATGCAAACAAGCAGAAGTGAGCTTAAGAAACACTTCACCTCATGCATCATCTATGACATTGCCAAATCAATTCATATGAAAAAAACGGGAGAAAGACTATGCACAGTCTCCTCACATAGCCTCATGTGGATTTATATGTCAATATAGAAACAATCAGTAAAGGCCATTAAAGACCTATTTTTGCCAGTTTAGGATGACTCTGACATTCCACCACTGTACACAGCAGCCTTCTTTTAGGTCTCCTGACAAATGAACAAGCGCTCCCAGGGAAGAGAAGGCAAACTGTGCCCTGTGGTGAGCAGAAATCAAGTTAGAATTGTAGAAGCCATGAGAAGAAAGACCAATGCACCACCAAATGCCATTTACAGATGGTTTGTACCATACCCATTGCCCAAATTAGAAAAGTGGAAGTTTTTTGAAACCACACAAGATCTTGATGAAGCTCCCTTGTAATTCTAGTGTCTGGCTGATGAGGCAAGGTTGAGAGCTGTCTGGAAAATCAATGGAGCCCATTGGATAGTAAGCCAATGAAAGTGAAGGGACAGGAAGCTTCATGGTAGCACAGTGACCATCATTTTTTTCTGAGGTGCAATTTTAAGATTTTGGAGAAGAGCCATTTGTCAAGAGGAAATCTTTCAATTCTGAAAGAGGAACAAAAATAATCTAATAGTTTCTAACTTGTTAAATAGTGTTCTCTATTTTATGTGCACATAAGATTACATATGTGTGTGTGTGTGTGTGTGTGTGTGTGTGTGTGTGTGTGTGTGTGTNTAAGATTACATGTGTGTGTGTGTGTGTGTGTGTGTGTGTGTGTGTGTGTGTGTGTGTGTAGTTGTGCCATGAGTGCCCTGGTCAAGACAGTGAGACCAAACTAATGGAAAACATTGCAGATGAAAAACCATACAGAATAGCAAAATAGAAAGACAAAGAGAAGGCCACAAATATGCCTGGAAAAAGACCCAAAGTACTGAGAACGCTAAACAAAAGACATTTCAATCTTCAGAATGGGCTACAGCTGTCATTAAGAATGAGCATTAAAGAGATGATGTGTACCTTTAAATATGGATCCCCAGTCTATAGCCACAATCCTCTCTTTCTTCATTTTATTTTAAGCTAAATCTTGAGTTTTAGGCTTTATTTCCAATCCAACCACTCTCACCTCTATGCAATCCTGTACTATCTGTCAGTTGGCCCCAACCCCTCCAAAACAAAATTCCTTTTACCTGTTTCTAAGGGATTTTGTCCACCTTTGTTGATAAAGTTATTTGAGCATAATGAATTACAAGTGCTGGCAACAAACGTAGCGCTAAGAATTAAACAGCAAAAGCAAGCCAAAAAATCAGCGAGTTTAGTTAATTAAAAATCAAGATACTGGATAGGATTCAGTTGACTTGCGTTCTTCTCTTGCATCTGCCACTAATTAGCTGCATGTACTTAGATAAGTCATTGTCTTGATGTGCATCTATTTTCTCACCTGCAGAAAATAACTGCCTTTTCAACTAAAATCATATAAGGACTCGCTGTGCTGTATGCCTTCCTCACTTCTTTCTCTATGCCCCACTATTTTTCTATGTCAAGAAACTCTGCGACTGTAAATCAGAGTTGCATTTCTAGAAGTTTCCAAATCCTCTTGGTTCCTCTTCTCCCACAAATTCCTTTACCACAGAATCATGCTCAGCTTTTCTCTGGATTTTTAAAAAACTGCTTTCCTAAAATCTAGTCATGGAGTTGATTGTTGCATTTAGAACAGTCAAGTGTCTGAGTAGTAAGTGGAATAGTAAGTGACAACAGAGAAGTTTTAAAGAAGGGAGATGTAATGGTACTTGGGATATTGGCAACATTCTGGTTCACCTTCTCCAAACCCACCCCACCTGCTTCCCCATCTTCTCCCACAAAGCTCAATGGGACAGGACAGGAGGTATGGGAGGAGGTAGGGAAGGTAAACTTTCTAACTCCTACCTCAGTTCCTACCTGGGGCTTTAACTAGGTGCTGAGGAAGACAACAAAATGATGGCTGGAAGAATCCAAATGGCCTTCTAAGAGTTAACATGCTTTTCTTGGCACCTAACTCACTAACAAGCAACACCTATGCCATATCATTTTGAAACCACCAAACATTTTAGTGGTGTTTGGCTTTTTAGTTTTTTGAAGATTCCCCATGGTCAAGCTGAAAAGACAATGAACTTTCAGATATTCATATTTAAGAAATTGACAGTTGAATCTGCTGTGCTGAATTGCTGCTCTAGCTGGCAGAGGTTAAAACAAGACACAATGTTTTAAGTTCTTGTGACATTTACAAGAATTGTAAAGCTGGCTTTTGCCGGAAAATGTATGCTTAATCTAAGCAATTTTGATACATTGGAAAATGTTCCTGCATATCCACTTTACAAAATTAAACAGCATATTGAAAAGAGATTTTGGCTCTGTCTCTGAAAACAACTAATTGTACTACTTTCAAACTAAAGAGAACCTACAGGGTCATCTATTTAACTTTGAACACTAATTTTAACAACGGCTTTTCCCTTTACAGAAATAGGCAAAGCCAAATGCTTACTAACTTTTAATGCTTGCAGTTTTCTTTCAACAGGTAGTTTGCCTTGAGTAACAAAAATGCACTCAGTAATCAAGTAAAATATCCCTAAAGGATTAGCATCCATTTATATTCTATAACAGGGAAGATAGTGAACATGCTGAATTCTAATACTGACTACGACAAGAAAAGTGTGGAACAGAAATTTGACAGGAGGCTACGTTGGCTTACTCCTCAGGACTAGTTGAAGGGAGGTGGTCCTCAGAGTAGAGTGGCAAGAAGCAACAAAATGGGAAAGCATACCGAGTCCAGGATATCATGAAATGGAGGAAACCAAAGGACCCAAAGCGTAACTGAAGTCTGTACAAAACCAACAAAAGCAAAGAGCAAAATTCACCTCCTCAGGAAGGCCTTCTCTGATCACTCTCCAACTGTCTGATCATTCTCTGTCCAATGTTTTTGATTTCTTCATGGCACTTACCACTCTCTATGATAATCTTGTTCATTTACTTGTATACTTGTTTGTTTTCAATTTCCCTCCAAAACACACACACACACACACACACACACACACTTTAAGAAACACAAGAGCAGGGACTTTGTCTGTTGTATTGTCCCCCATGTCTAGAACAGTGCCTGGATCATAGTAAGTGCTCAGTAGATACGTATTGAATGAATACATCTAAGAAAGGAAAGAGACGTTATATTATGATTGATGAAAACCATGAGAATAAAGGCATTCGAGACTCTAAATTCAACGATGTTTCTATCATTCTTACCTCCAGTGAGAATAAGAGAATGTCTCTAACTCATGCAAGGCAAAAAAAGAAAAAAAAAAAAGCACTGGTCAATATGCACATCATTATAATGAGAGGTTTTGTGCCATGAGAGATCTGAAGGAGAAGCTAGCATAGTGGAACAGAGGGTGGCTGCCATCTACATAGCTCTGACGGGAGCTCTGGGCATCCAAGTAGATCTCTTGGTTTACTGATGCAATGAGGGATCCTTTGGACCTGAGAGTGACCATAAGGAGGACTTTGAAACTGACAGCTGGGACCAAGAACACCTGGAATTGAGACTTACAGACAAAGGCCATGCCAAATTTCTGAAGGGGAGAATGGTGTGCAACCATGAAGGCAAGGAACTCACAAGCAGATAATTCCCACTTGGAGGACAAAATGGTCTTCAAATATGCCATATGGTAGTAGTTCAAACAGGAGTGACTGTACTGCATTTTGAGAAGGTAGAAAATGGGACCATTCTTCCGCAAAAGGGATATTGTCCTCTGTGCTAAAGATATCAGCTCTAAGCCTACAGTTTCTGTAGAAATAACTCATTTACAACTAATTCTCCTGACAATAGTATACACATTAACCAAGACTTGTCTATTCCTTTACTCTAATTAAGTTTTAGGGTTAGACATAATCATTCTTACCCTGGCCTGAAACACTGGCAAGCCAACTTGAAATGTAAAACCCCAAAGCAATTCAATATTTACTAAATTTAAAGGAAGTAATCAATTTCTAATTCAGATTTATGTACATTCCTTCCCCACTTTAGCACTGTCTTATTTCCCTTAAGTTCCTCTTTGGTCATTAAGATTGTCAGCAAGATTATGGCCATTGAACAATTTGCGACATGTTGCAGATATTTCTAAACTAAATTAAATTGTCAATGTACCTGCATATAACAAAAGAAAAATTTATTAGACACTTAAGGACAGAGCCTCTATATGTTCTATATTCACAGCTGTGTTGCTCCACAGAGAGCTTGGCATGTTCTGTAAATATCTGCAGAATGAATGAAAGAAAAAAATCTATCTACCACTGATAGAATTACTTGCATACATTAAAAAATCTCAGGCACACCTGACCCAGCATATGTGTATGTGTCTATGCACACATTTGCTCTCACAAAATTCCCACCTGTTCATCATTCAAGTTGAGTATATCATCTTTCCCCTTGGCATGTGCATTTCTTAAACAAAACACTGAAACAAGATTAACCGTAATAAGTGTCCAAAGAAAGGTGATTTTGGCCAAGCATGGTGGCTGACGCCGGTAATCCCAGCACTTTGGGAGGCCAAGGTGGGTGGACCACCTGAGGTCAGGAGTCCAAGACCAGCCTGACCAACATAGTGAAACTCTGTCTCTACTAAAAATACAAAATTAGCCAGGTGTGGTGGCACATGCCTGTAATCCCAGCTACCTGGGAGGCTGAGGCAGGAGAATTGCTTGAATCCAGGAGGCGGAGGTTGCAGTGAACTGAGATCACGCCATTGAACTCCAGTCTGGGTAACAAGAGCGAAAAAAACCCCGCCTCAAAAAAAAAAAAAAAAAAAAAAAAAGAAAGAAAAAGAAAAGAAAGATGATTTTAATTAACATTTCTTCCAAACATGCCAATCTTCCAGCACCTAAAAACTGAACTCAATTTTCATCTTGGAAAGCTGTTCCCTTATCCCTAGAAAATATAAACCTTTTAAAGTTCCAACTGCCAATTGACATCTCCAGTGCATAATAACAGAAATTCACAGTTTATCTGTTATGCCTCCCCTGGAAAGCTCAGTTTGAAGCACTTTACTAACTTAGACCACTTTTACTTCTGCTCAGACTGATGCTCCACACTTGCACCTTGTTTTCAATCCTTAATACCTCTGAAGCTAGATTCCTCCATCTGCATTCCTGAGAAGGATGACAAAAGCCAGACTATGCTTTCAGTCTCCTAGGACATCCTGCCCTGGAGATTCTCAGCAGGCAACTGGAAATTGGAGTTAGCCTGGAGCTCCGGAATGAATTAAGGGTTGGAGAGGTCAATTTGGGAATCATTAGTGTAGAGGTTAAAGGTGAAGCTATGTGAGGAGATGAAATTACCCAGGGAGAAAATATAGCAACAGAAGAGAAGCAGATCAATGACAGGACCTTGGGAATTGCTCTACTTAAAGGGGCAGGGGGGAGGGAGAAGATGTGGGCATGCGTGTGTGTGTGTGTGTGTGTGTGTGTGTGTGTGTGTACATATGGAAAAGAGATCCCAACAAAGGAAGCCTAATGAATGTAGAGAAGACATCAAGATAGATTATGAACCCTTTCAAGCAAGAGAATATGTGCAAAAGTGCTAGAATCTCCAAAGAGGTCAAGAAGACTGAGGCCTGGGAAGAGGTCATTGAATTGTGAAACATGGTGGTCACAGGTAACCTTTGAGAAAGCAGTCTTTCTGATGCAAATCTTATGAACTTGTGTGCCCAAATATGTATGTGTAAGTACCCCAAATCACCGTAAGATTAAATATACTATTGAGTGAGGCTGCCACTGGGTATGCCAAACAATAATGGTAATAACCACCATTATCAACTGTTGACTATGTGCCAGGAACAGTGCTAAGCACTTGATATGCAAGATCTAATTTTAATCCTCAAAGCAAGCCTATATAGTGGCTACATTTCACATGTGAGAAAACTACCTGAAGCCAACAGAGATGAACTAAATTACCCAAGGTCACACAGTTGGAAAGTAGCAGTGCCAGGATTGGACCTGAGGTCAGTTTGACTCTAAATGCCCAGACTGTCAGTCATTGATGTAATGTTTCCACTATGGCAATATTAATTAGGTAATCTATGCATGAAGGAAAGAGAGCTGATATTGGTTGAGTGTCTCATTGCCATGTGCTCTGCATAGAACATCTGCTTTCACACATATACCATCAACATTATGGCTATGTTTAGGTAAGCCTTATGAGGGCATATTTTTAAAATTCTGATTCAGTTGTTTTGAAAATAAGTTGAAGCAATATGATTCCGAAACAACCAGTTATCATTCAAACTTACTATAATAGTTCTCAAGGTTTGAAAGGTACAAAAAAAAAGTGTGGCATCATTGATTTGGTGGTTGTTATCAAGATTCAAATTACTGACAATCATACTCATCTGAAAAAGGAGGGAGTGGGAGTGTGACAGGATGATCTTAAAGCTTCCCTCCAGCCTGGACTTTCTATGATTCTTGTATGCAGGTCTAATGCCAATAATTTTAAAGATATGCAATATGTAATAGAATGTAAATGCAGCAGCAGAACTGATTGGCATGTCGGCATCCTTTTATTCATTAAATTTATAGAAGTCTATTGTTAAAATATTATAAAAATAAGTCTGGCTGTTCAAGGCATTGATTGCTAACTGCAACAGAAACTTGGAAACTCCATTACAAGATGATACGCTGAAAATCCAACCAAATAATTTGCTTACAGTCAACTGCAGACCCTACGATACAATTGGCTATAGGAAAAAGAGAGAGAGATTGACAGGCACTCTGGCTATTAATGTTTTTGCTGTCCTTAGAAAAACAAATGAGGTTCTGGTCTGAAGCAATTAGTATCGCTGTTAATTGTGCATGTGTGTAGCAATAACACTAGGCATTTGGGATGGCTTCCACTGATTGTTCCCTTCTTTCTCTGGATTACAAAAATCTATTCAGACAACTAAAAAATAGCAAGTACTTAAGCAAATTGTTAATTATGAGGCAGAGATCATCATAATCTTGTACATTTATGAAACTGCATATACGATGGGGATTACTAAAAATATTGCTTGTTTTATTATTTTACTAGCGGTTGAAAAATATGCTAGCCTTGCAAATAGTTTTCATACATCATTCAGCTCACCAAAATTCAAAAAGGGCCCCATTGATATTTACCAAAACCGTTTCTTTCCTATCTCACCACCTGCACTCCTCTTTTTTTCTCTCATTAAGGCCAGGTATTAGTTGCTCTGACAATAATTTCTGGTCCAACTAATCAACACCATAATAAAAATAAAAAGTGTGTCAGGATTTGCTTTGTTATACAGCAAAACTGTTTTAAAGAGATGGTGCTATCATCTAGTAATTTTAAAGCAAAAAGAAAACAAAATTCTCGACTTCCCCATAAAAGCTATTATAGGGATAGTAGTCCCTTTGTTATTGACCATTGTCTTAATGGTCATCCACTCCACTTTATTTTACAGGCGAGGAAATTAAGGCTCAGAGTGGAGCTAGTGCTTGATAAAAGTCACCTCATTAGTAACAGAACTTGGTACTTTGCCTCCATGACACACCCAATTGATGATATTTCAATGTTCTCCCATACTAATACTGTGTGATTAGGTGTCTATGTGTGTCTGTACTATTTAGCTCAATAAATTATAATCTGGCTACAAAATTAAACACTAAATTTACTATTCTCAGCTGTCAAGTAAATCCATTGAGGCCCTAATGGGAGTATGGAAGCCCAGCTACAAAAAGCTAAACTAGGCATCCCCAAAATGGCTCAAGTAGTCTATTTTAATGGGAGTCTGTCCTTGTGGAAAAATGCCAGAGCTACAGTCTTTGCTCTTGCTGACCTATCTGGCCAGGGAGCACAGGGTGGATTGTAGGTGGGTATTAAGAAAAAGCAGAGGCACTAGTAAATATTTCTGGAGCCAATAAGCCTACAAAAAGCTAAAGACAGTATTGGTGAGCATCATGACCTTAGAAAACAATGTGCCAAGCGACTAGAGCACACATTTCCAAAATGGCTTATGGTTCCTGCTAGCCTCTCCGGCTCTGGTGGCAATATGATGGTACGGCTCTTAGCAACAGTTGTTGCCTGCAGGGGCATCATCCGGGAGCATTCTCAGCGTCCCTCTTCCCCACAGAGAGGAACTTTCTTGTATTTGATTAGATTTGCTCTCCTGCAGGGTTCATGTCATAAAGGCCCCTGGCCTATGGGATTACTTGTAAATATGCAAGTCTACATATTTACATACGTTAAAAGCCCTGATATTTTCAAATAATTGATTTCCCTTCAAGGAAATGCTGACCTACTTGTTCTCTAAATCACAGTCCAGCCTAGGGACAGGTAGATGTGCCCGAAGCACTGTAAAGAACATTTTGCCAATGGTTGGGGTCTTCTTAACAACACAGTGTACTATGTCATCCTATTTCAGCAAAAAGAGGAAAAAGAGCTAATGACCTACTGCACACCTGTCTGGGGTGGTCACCCTGAACATTCATCCCACTTCTGCACTAAGTTGGCCTTCAGAACTGAGACTCCAAGCCTGGGTAGTTTCAGCTGTTTTAAACGAAAAAAAAAAAAAAAAGAGCCCTGGAAAGAATTTGTCCAAGCCAAAAACTTAACTATTTGTTGTACTGAAATTAAACTGACAGGCAACTGCAGAGTCTCTTTATTCTAGCTTACTTGGTTCAGTCAAACTAAAAATACATCGTTACTTACCTTGCTGCATCTAGAATCTGAAAAATCCTCCACCTGTTAAAGGAACAGTAAAACCAGTCGCTAGCAAGAGCTTGGTAGGAGAGGAGTTAAAATAATAAAAGTTTTCCATTTTGCTTTAATAGCATATTTCTCCAGCTTCCCAAACCTCAGGGAAACAGCTCATAGATGGCTTCTCCACTTTGCTCCCCACTGGCTCCTCTCAAGTAATGGGGAGATTCCCAATCAGAAGGCTAAAAGGGGCAAGGCTGCACTGAGAGCCAGATCCCTGGAGTGCTGTGGGCTGGGAATGATGGATCTACCACTCGCTCATGCTAATTCCATTCTCCTTCACAGAGAGCAATGGGAATCTAGGTAAAAAAACAAAAGCCAATAAAGCAAAACCCAAACCAAACCCAACCCTGTGGCATCACCGAAATGGAAATGCCTGATTGAAAGGTCCTAGGAGGAATTGGCAAGGATTTTTCATATTATCAGGAATATATGAAACACAAATAACAAAAGGAAAATAAAAGAACAATTAGACTTTACTCATGCTCTTTAAAAAGATGAAAATTCAAAGCACACGTAAAGTGATATATAAATCATGTCTCTAGTCCCTTCCACTCAAACACAAGACATCCATCAAAGTAAACAGTGTTTCTCCATTCAAAAAACATGCTTAGCTGTTTTTATAATGTATGTCTTAAGGATCACAAAACACTCATTCCACTGGGTGAATTTCTGATATTATTAGCAGGCAGAGACTGTGAAGTTATACACAGGTCAGTTGCTAATTTGAGGGTTCAAATGGGCTCAGTTAGCTTTTTTTATTATTATTATGCCAGAACAAGGAATTTTACAATGTAGCAACACTTCTTTTATGCCTGAAGTGGGCTATATAGCCTGTGCATTTTCTTGGGAGAAATGTTTCTTTACAGCAAATACGTTCTGCAGGCCTTAAAAGTGAGTTAAGAGAGCCTTTTTTAATAGCATGGCTAGCAGCAGAGCCTTTGAATCATCATTTGAGAAGCAATACATGGCTCTTTTATTATCAGTCTCTGGTGTGGTTAAGCCCCCTTTCCTTGTTTCTGAGCTGTTAAGACTGCTGGGGAAGCGAATGTCATGAGAAACAAAAGCGATATACTTGGTGAGGCCTAACATCAAATCTGTTAGACAAGGCACTCCTATTAGTGGACTTACCATCCAGAGCCCAATGTGCTCGTCTTCTACTCCAGCCATAAGAAATAAGTAATCTACAATGTACTGACCTATCCCATGATTTAGAGTCCCTACACAGTGAAGAGAGGCTATGATCCCTTCCACAGCACTTGGCCTTGTGAACAAAAATAACACAACTTTGGATGAAAAGACAAAACACACACACACACACACACAGACACACACACAAGAATATATTTTTAAAAGGAAAACATAAAGCCATATATTGATTCCTAGGATCAGAAAATTCCGAAGTGAAGCAAGCAGCAATTTCCAAAGCCATAATTTTCATTTCACTGTACTGATAGAAATTCTCAAATAATGTTAAGTGTATAAATAATTGATTTATATGGAAACGGGATCAAATTTAACTTTAATCAAGGAACTATTATTGTCTCTTGAGATTTTTTTTTTTTTTATTTCTAGGTCAACTTCTTGACTGCCTAATAAAATTTGCCCAGTGATTGCACTGAGAAGACTTTTGGAAGCTCATTGCCTTACCTGGGAGCCCAGGTGGGTAGAGGTGGAGTATTGACAGTCCGTGAAGACGTTACAGGTGCATCAATCAAAAGGGTGGCCAGTCATCGGAAGTGTGCCAAAGTTCATAGGGAAAAGGTAAAACAAAAGAGACATACTAATTAGAAGAAAATGAATTAATTTTAAGAACCCATTTTATGCATATACACACACACTCACTCTCTTTGGGAAGGTTCTTAAATGAAATCCTTTAAAAATGCCCTTTAATCATGATGTTTTATTAAAAATATTTATTATCGATTATGTGCCAGCCATTGTTAGAGATACTGAGGATACAGTAGTGAATAAAACAGACAAATATCCCTGACTACATCTTGTGGAATATTTTTAGGCCATCTGCTTGGAAAAGGGTTCTACAGAAATGTACTCTATGTTATCACTTCTAGGAAAGAGTTTCTCCTGTTTCATTTATGCCTTTGTTTATGTATGGAGAACATACTTGATGGCATCAGATTAAACATTTGCATTAGAAAGAATTCACTTTCGGATTGGAGGGGATATTATAAATTCATAATTTCTCCTTGTGGAAAGCCCTCCCAACAGGCTATAAATCAGGTTTCTTTTCAGTTGGGCCATTTGCTACCCAGAGAATGCCACGTGCTTGCACCTTGAAATACTATAAAAACAGGAAGCCTCTAAGTGGCAGTTTCATAATACTGTAGTCCCACATCCCAACAAAGTGTTTCTCATTTATTGCTGTCATGTTCTGTAGCAGCTGGCCTGGCTGACACTCTAAGATGGGATTCATCAGCCCTCAGCAAGCCATATCCTGGAAAAGCAGCAGCACTGGATGGACAAAAGGAGCTGTGGTTATCATGCCCATTACCCAGACACTGGCTGGAGAAAAAGCTATAGGAATAACCTTCCTCTGAGCCAGGTTCCAGAAGATACGGCTAAATGTCACTCAAATGGTACTTAGGCAACTGCCTAAGCATCCCATCAGCAGGGAAGGCAAAAGATGAACATGAAGGAAACACATATATAGCACTGGAGTAATGGGAATAGCGGGAGACTTGGGAATCCAAAAACTCCAGATGTGGATTCATCCTAATCAGGAACCTCAGACCATGACACTTCTGCTTGGCATTTACATTCTCAGGATGGGTGCTTAGGGCTTCAGAAATGAAAGTGAAACGATTCACTTTTGTATGAAGGATCCAAATTAACACCTGGAAAAACCAGGATGAGGTAAAAATCCAAGAGCCCTTGACTGAGAATCAGGATCCCTGGTTTTTAATCCAGGTTTTACCAATGACTCATTTGATCTTGGGCAAATTCTCTTCTCCACTCTCCCAGGGGGCTGTATGACATGAAGGAGCTTGACAAGATGGTTTCTAAAATTCCCCCAGTTCCTATATTCTTTCATTCTCTAATAGCTTTCCCTTGAATTTGGGTGCCACGTTACTTAGAAGTATACAAATCCCTAGTCTTTTCCTCAGTACAACATGTTATTAGTAGTTCATAGAGCCCAGAGCACAGCCTTCAAAGAGTTTATGAGTAAATGAGAGTATGTCCAAAATAATAATGGCCAAATTTAAATGCAGCTGAACATCATTCTGTCCAGAGAAACAGCTTTGTTAATTTGAAACACAGAGTAGCAGATTCTTTATGATGGAAAAATTATACAAGGAAACTTAATTGAGAAAAACAAGAAAAATCGAATTGATGAACAACTGACCCTCTTGCACCGCCACCACCCTCCACATTTCTCTTTCTGCTCATGCAGATTCTTCATCTGCCGGGAGGCTGGGATATTGGTGATGGCTGTTCATTAGCAGAGACCTCCACAGCCACACACTTCCATATAACGGCTAGAGAGAAGGAAGTTGTTAAGAAACCCACACCAACACTGTTTGGGTCAGATTGCAAATCTGCAGCAGATAGTACACGCTATTAGAAATAACTGCCTACCGCTGTTCCAGAGCTGCCAAGCAAATGGCCCATTCAACCTCTCTGGTTTCTGACACTGAACCGGCATGCTCACCCTCCCTTTAACTGCCACACCAAGAGCTGACATGTTTTAGAATTTCCACGTTCTCCCAGTAGGATGCCCTTCCACCATCATTCTGGTCTCACTTACTCTATGGCTTCTCAGAAACCCACCACTTCCTTTTGTATTTCAAGCCACCTTCCTCTTTTGATCTCTAAAGGCCAAATACGGTATATCCTAGTGAAAAATGCCTTATGTTAATACATGCTAAATTTTATTTCCCTAAATGGAAAGGGATGTGGTGCCCCCAAAGTCCCAGGCTAAGGACTCTTGCTCAAACTGGTGGAGGTGAAGGGAGGAGCCAAGCAAAGGGCCTGGGTGTTTCTTACGGCCCTAAGCAAAACAAGCTACCGGTCTTTTTTACTCGCAAAGTGTTAAAATGCTTGACCTCAGCCTTTTGCTTATGCACAGTCCTGAGAGGTGGTGTGGGACCATGAAATAAGTCCAGTAGTCACACAGACTGGATTCTGGTCCTAAGGCTCTTTCACTTACCAACTGCATGACACTGCAAAGGCATCTTAATCTCTCAGCCCTGATTTCCTCACCTACAAAATGGGGACAAGGCGGGGCATGGTAGCTCATGTCTGTAATCCCAGCACTTTGGGAGGCCGAGCAGGTGGATTACCTGAGGTCAGGAGTTCGAGACCAGCCTGGCCAACATGGTGAAACCCTGTCTCTACTAAAAATACAAAAATTAGCCTGGCATGGTGGAGGGTGCCTGTATTCCCAGTTACTCAGGAGGCTGAGGCAGGAGAATCACTTGAACCCAGGAGGAGGAGGTTGCAGTGAGCCGAGATCATGCCACTGCACTGCAGCCTGGGTGACAGCATGAGACTCTGTCTCAACAAAACAAAACAACACAACCAGCAAAAAACAAAGTGGGGACAAGTATAGTGCCTACACTGGTGATGACATTCACCATCTTTAACAACAGATATGGTATCAGAACTGACCAATCAGAAGAAAAGACAGCTCTATCAGAGCAGAAACCAACAGCAAACAACCTGGGTAGGTAGGCCCATGTGTTTCCGTCTAGAAGGGTAGTTCCTAAAGTACTTGGGAGGATTAGATGTGATCGTGCATGTAAATCATGTAGCAGAATGTCAGGTCCACAGTCATCATACAATATGTTTTAGGCATTATTACTGTCACCTAGGGAGGAAGACCAATCAGAGAATTGTCTAGAGGCATAGTGAGTCTGTGGCAGGCCTGCCACACAACTCCCAGTCCCCTGTAGCTGAGCCATCTTGTCGCCCTGCGAAAAGAACCAGCTTTTCAAAAGCAGGGCTCAAAGACATGTGCATGTAAAGGCCATGTGGAAAGTAACCACATCACTGATATGGTAGAGGGCTGTCCCCCACATCTGTGTTCTGCTGTTTGACCGCTCTTAATTCCTCCTTGTTCCATGCCAAGTCCACTGGAAATCACGCATACCTCATGAGAGGGAGATCCTTATGGTTGGCCTGAGAATACTGGAACCCAGAATATTCTTTCAAATATGTATTCTTTGAGTATTTGTTTTAACCTCCCAAGGAACAGCCTTTGGCACAACTGTGAAGTCCCCTGAGGTTGTCTTGACTGCTCTTTTCACAGTGTCTGCCCTCCCCCAAGATACTAAACCTGGTTTCCAGACCCACCCTCCCATCCTTTCGTTCCTTGCCAGCTGACAAGGATTCCAACCTGATCCTTGCTTTTGGGCAAGAGCATCTCAAGACTTCAGAGCCTTCTAGATCCAGAGGAATGACCCTATATTGGTTTGATCTCCAGTCCTACGACATTTAAAAAGGACATATTTTTGATAGGGATGTGTCCCCATATCTTTCCACTGGTACCACCTTAAATGACACAATCCGTAAACACAGCTATTCTAGCTATGTCAAAAACCCTTCGGTTCATAGCCATTGGTCACTTATTCCCTAGAATGGACGTTGGAGGAGAGAGAAAAATATAGCACAAGGTAACACAAAGAGGCCTGGAATAGAAATAAAAAACTGATATCCCAATGCCAGCTCAGCCATTAACTGGCTGTGAAACCCTGGGCAACCCCATTCCCAAATGAAGATGGCTCCCCGTTTCCCTATCTCTACAGTGATGGTGTTGGACTAACTGATTTCCCAAAGGTCCCTGTTCATGATAACAATTTTTTTTTTTTTTTTTTGGAGATGGAGTCTCACTCTTGCCCAGGTTGTGCAGTGGCTCGATCTCGGCTCACTGCAACCTCTGCCTCCCAGGATCAAGTGATTCTCCCATCTCAGCTTCCTGAGTAGCTGGGACTACAGGTGCCCACCACCATGCCCAACTAATTTTTTTTGTATTTTTAGTAGAGATAAGGTTTTGCCATGCCCGGCCAATAACATTCTAAGACTATAATGAATTTGACTCAGTCAGGAACATTCCTATGAAGGATAGCCCGGGTTCTTACAAGCAGAGACTTAGACAAAAACACTCATGCATTTCTCTAACAAATGCTGAGGCCAAAATCAGAGTAGATAACTCTGTCTTCAGTGTGCCACTCTTCCCATTAAGTACCCAGAGCGTCTGCCCCATACTGACTCCTCAGGGAGGGACACATGGGCATGCCTGAGATTCTGGCTGATGCTAGCACACAAGTGAGGGATCAGGCCTAACTTGGACATAATGAGCCAATTTGAGGGGACCTACTGATGGCTTAGTGTGGTAAGTCTCTGAGGTTATATTTGGACTGAGCCATAAACCTAAAGCAATGACTAATACAGGCAAATAAGCCCCTCTTTGCTGGCAAATCATTTCGGTACCATCCTGTTGACAACATAGAGTCACCTTCTACCCCAGGGTGCCTACCATATCTTGTTCGATTCATAACTCAAGTGACTGCTATAAATGACTGATATGGGACGTTCTGGCTGAGCACAGTGGCTCATGTCTGTATTCTCAACACTTTGGGAGGCCAAGGTGGGAGGAACTCTTGAGCCCGGCAGTTCAAGACCAACCTGGATAACATAGTGAGACCCTATCTCTACAAAAAATGTGAAAAATAGCTGGGCATGGTGTCGTGTGCCTGTGGTCCCAGCTACTCTGGAGGCTGAGGCAGGAGGAGCGCTTGAACCCAGGAGTTCGAGGCTGCAGTGAGCCATGATCATGTCACTGCACTCCAGCTTGGGCAACAGAGCAACACTGTCTCTAAAACCAAACCAAAACAAAAGTTATTTCTGCAATCATCAATCATAAACTCAGGGATATGTCTTCTAGTGATCTTTTAGAGACCTCTAGTGTCACCCAACTCTTCCCTGACCCTGAGACTTTGAGAGGGTAGGGACTTGCCACAGATCACAGCGCACATCAGTGCCAGAGGCAAAACCAAGTCCATTTGTCCCCTCACTTGACAGCACATCATCCACCCTGTGTCCATCAGAGCCTGCCTAGGGGCAGCAGACAAGCAAGCACCTACTCTCCCAGACTCAATCACACAACCCTTCAGAACAATTCACAGAGCAAGGGCTGCAAAAGATTGGGAAAACAACCATAAAAGACCCCAAGGATTTGAAATTCTTCTTTTTCAGTAGCTGTTAAGTTGTAAACACATTCTCCTATGCTTCTCTCCACATTTTGTTTTCTGCCTAAATGTGCTTTTACTACATCACATGGTAACAATCAGAGATTCTTATATTTCTTTCATTTTGAGAAATAATGCCTTATACCTGGGCCCTGTTTTGCCAAAGCACCAACTGCATTTTGGAAACCAAGTGGATCTGATAGGGAAGATTGCCAAACAGCCCTTTCCAAATAGTGTTTCATCTGTTGGCGAGCCAGTCAATTCCCAGTTGCACATGTCTTTAAGCTGTCTGTTGTCTGCAGTTCTTACAATCTGCCCCCTCCTCGTCTCCTCTCCCACACCCCTGCCCAGCAGATTTTAGTAAAAATTTCCCATTTTGGCATCATAAGAGTGCCCTCTAGTGCTGATCTAATTAACAATCTAGACACTGAAGGATTCTTGTTTTTGTGGAAAATGGGTTCGTCTATAACATGTCCTTGGGTATGGCAGAATACATTGTTTCTGAAAACATTTCCAAAGCAACTATTTGGCAATTTAGTCTTTCAGAAAGCAGTGAAAAGGATGTTTTGCCATTGAACAAACAAAGTAAAACAAAATAAAACAAAATTGAAGGCCATAAAAAGAAAACCTGGCTTGTTTTCCCTTCTGAGAAGCCTTTCCACTCATGATGCGGGGAGCTAGTTGAGTTACTAAAAAATATGTGCATAGGCACAGGCTGACTTCATCAATTGAAACTTGGCAATGATTTTCATACGTGTTTTGGAGTTCTCCAAACGCAAGCATCTGTATTTGTATGGTAGATTCCAGTGATGCATTTCAATTTGATCATATACATACAGTATTTTTGATTTAAAGGAAAGAAAGAACAAATAAGGAATCCCTTAGAAATTTTCTGGGTGTAACAGGGCCTGCTTTCTGTTAATAAAGGCCGAAAAGTTTCATTTACAAGGTAAGTATAAATATATGTGCTGGGAGTTATTTTGTCCCATTTTATTTCCGTGTTTCAGATCTTTGGGTCTGGAAGGTCCACAAATGGTGCTATTTCAGCACTGTTTCAAATAAGAAGGAAGGTTTTCATTGTATCTTTTACACAGCTTTGCAAGGGGCTGCTACTCTATGGAATCCAAAATATTTTATGCTGACACAGACCAAGGATGGCAAGCTGCCAACACAATATATAACTGCTTCATTCACATTTTTACACATTTAAAACACAGAGAACGAAAAACTCCCTAACAAGTAGTGATTTGGCTAGTGCTAAAATAAGGATCAAGATCATTCTCAGGGAGTATTCCACTAAGTCACTAAAAGGATCAGACAATGGAGACACATGAAATGGTCCATCTGGATATATGTCACCTGCTTTCGGCAAAGGAGCTTAGGTCTTTGCTGAAGTCAAGGCATAGTGGGAACCACTGAATTTGGTCTGAAACTTCCAGCCAGCCCCAAATGAAAAGAGGCTATGTGCTAGAGTGAAGTGAGCACAAGCACAGGAGCTGATGGAACTATGCTCAAATCCCAGCTCTCCTACTTTTCATTGGTCACTTCAAACCTGTTAGTCTAATTTTTCTCAATGAAACTGTGACTTCCTTGTGATCAATAATACCCAACAGGGCACAAACCAGGTGATTAATGAAACCTGCTGAATTTAATACAACCAACGGTTTTGATGAAAGATATGAAAAGTACCCCCATGTTGTCCAGATGTTTCCAAAGACCTGAGTGTCTGGGGTCAAGTACATGAAACATCTGGGTAATTAACTTCATTGTCAAAGATCCATGACAAAGGCTTTAAGCCATTGCGGTTCTTGTCCTCATGTACCTTGCTAGTAGTCTCTGTCACTGTGGCAAATCCACACATCCAGGGCTGTGCTTGAGACCCGTGGCTAAAGGATTCTTTCTGTTTGGCAGGTGTAGTATTCCTAATTGGATTAACACCGCTGCTCCCGATGGAGGCACTGCTTTTGAAATATCATGACCACTTCAACAGTTTTGTAGGCTTCAAACAGCTGTCTACATGAAGGTGTAGCACCATTGTGAGTGCGAACTTGCTTTCCATGAGGAAACAGGTATCTTTTTATTGGAGGAGTCTCAGTTTCATGTCTTACCTATAGTTTCAAAACCAGGACCAAAAAATACCCAGTGCTTTTTCCCCAAGCATGTAAAATATGGACGAAGTTTGCCAAACCATCTGGCAGAGTACACAAAATATCTTTTCTAGAATTATTGGAAATTTTACCTATATGACAAACAATAACAATCATACCATTAGCTAACATTTAATGAGTGCTTACTATATGCCAGATGCCACATGCTTTATAGGAATTATCTCATTTCATCCTGAACAAAACTCTATACTCATTGCCTAAATGAGAAAACTGAGGCTCAGAGGGACTTGCATGATAAGTGGTAGAGTCTGGATTCAAATCCAGAGTTGTAGGATGCTAGGACCCAAGCTCATGAGCCACTCAGCTGTACTAACTATATTTCATTTTGCCTTCACAGTAACCCTGTGAGGTAGGCGGCATTCTTCTCACTTTACAGGGAAGTCAGAAAGGCTCAAAGTGTAATTTCCTCAAGGCCGTACAGTTAATAAGTGAAGGCACTGAGATGGGAATATTCAATATTTCCTGTCTCCAAATCTTATGCCTTGTCTAATTCTAATGCACTGTGTACCACACCTACACAAGGCACTAATGTGGAGAGGGATCACTGTATATAATCTCTCTGGGCATATCACACCTCCACTGAGAGCTGGGGACTGCACCCTACTTACTGTACAAGGCTGCAGCACACTCTGAAGTGCTTCCTGTTTGCCTCTCTGTAGGCCTCTCACGGGACTATTTTTCATTTTGAATTCCAGAATAAACTCACAGGCTATGAGTGCCAAGCACTTGAATACACAAGGAACAGAGGTAGTAGCTCATTTGAACATGAAAACCTGGTATAAATCTTCACCATAGCTATGCTGCTCCCCTAGGACATAAATCAGGTAGCAGTGGATGGGCCAGGGACCCACAGGGAAAGAGAAATTGGCAGACAGATCAGGTCTCTCTCTCGCTCTTTTTCTCTTTGAAGCAGTGGGGGGTGACGTGCTCCTTACTATTATACCTATATTTCTTATCTATAGGAACATGCAATCAAATTACATATAGACAGAATCCAAAAAGTCCAAGCCAGGATAACCAAGGGGGGAAAAACTGGAAGAAGCTAGAGTATGTGACTCATTCCAACAGGGCCCATGTAACTACAATGGTAAGAAGGGCAATGTTGCCTTGGGAAAGAGTTGTGCTTGCCAAATGATCAGGGATATCCTCTAGCACAGTGAGCCAGGCTATTCAGAATTTGACCTTGATATCGTTTAGAAACCTATCAAAATTGGAAGGTACCCTTAAAGATCATCAAGCCCAAACTCTGCATTTTATAGGTCCCGAGAGAGAAAGGGACTCATCCAAGGTCACACAGCCATAACAGGGTCAAAACCATCTCTCAGACCTTGTGAATTCCAGTTCAGGAATCTTAAAAGTACCAGGGTCCCTCTACAAGAAAATGAATGCAGCAATCTATGCTAGAGAGATAGGAGGAAAAACGTGAGTTGGGAGCCAGCGGCAGAGATCCAGGCATGAGGATTGGACATTGTTTAATTAGAACAATAGCCCCTGTAAGATGCTCTTTCCTATCTCCTTTTACAGGTGAGGAAATTAAGGCTCAGAGGTGAAGGCCTTTGACAAGGTCATGCATCTAAGATATAAAGAATGGGACTTGCAGGTTGATCTGACTCCAAAGCCTATGTGCTTTTCACACTAGCAATGTTTTGGCCCCCTTGTTTCTCTGTGGTTATCTCCCAATTAGAAATGATGCCCCTTCAAGTTACAAGTGAATTTTCACATGTTCATTTTTTGCAATTGTAATGAAGATTGAATGAGCCCTCATCTACAAACCCAGATCTGACAAAGCCTTGGCTGATGCCTGGTTCTCACTTCCCAGGAATAACTTTGGACTGCCCTTGTCTTCAGGATCCAAGGAAAACAGGCAGAAAGCCAACAGAATAGCCTGTCAACTCCTTCATAACCACACAGGGCTTTATAATCTCCCCACAGAAACTGCTGTGCCACCTAAGGTTGCTGGGGCTGCCCGTCTGACTGTGACATCCAAGCTACCACCTAGCTGGGATGGTGCTATGGGAGTTTCTTCCTGCCTAAGGGCAAAGGATACAGTTGCAGTCTGCATCCAACACTAGGCAGTACTTGCCTCCACACACAGCCCCACCATGGTTCCCCTGTAGCCATGGCGTCTCTTCTTTCAGAAAAGCTGATAGACACTGAAGTAGTAGGGACAGCCCCTGGAGTAGGAAGAATTTAGAACTGCTTATTTGAACTTGAAGTTGCTGAATTGCTAATTGTATAAGTGGCATATCATTAGACTGCTTGCTCATTCCTCCTCATGAAAATGGGGACACCCCATATATCCTACAGGCAGTGCAGAAATCATCAGGCATCTGGGTTTGTGTAAATCGAATCCTAGTTTCCCACTGACACACATTCTGATCAATCTCCAACTGTCCAACAGTTGGCAGTTGCCCTTCACACTCTGCCTTTAAGCTACTCTGCCCCCAGCCCCTCATCAAGTAGGTAATGATCTGGAAACTCACATGAATTGCTGCTGGAAGGAAAGCCCAATTTAAAGGGATCTTTCCAAAACAACCAGAAAATAAATAACAAAATGGGAGGAGTAAGTCCTTACTCATCAATAATAACATTGAATGTAAATGGACTAAACTCTTCAATCAAAAGACATAGAGTGGCAGAATTGATTTTAAAAAAAATGACCCAATGATTTGTTGCCTACAAGAAACACACTTCACTTATAAAGACACAAATAGACTGAAAATAAAGGGATGGAAAAAGATATTCCATGCCAATAGAAGCCAAAAAACTTAAAAGAGTAGGAGTAGCTATACTTGTATCAGACAAAATAGATTTCAAGACAAAAACAATAAGAAGAGAAAAAGAAGGTCACCATATAATAATAAAGGGGTCAATTCAGCAAGAAGATATAATAATTTTAAATATATATGCACCCAACACTGGAGCACCTAGATATATAAAGCAAATATTATTAGAGTGAAAGAGAGAGATAGGCCCCAGTATGATAATAGTCAGAGACTCCAACACCCCACTTTCAGCATTGGATCTATCTTCCAGACAGAAAATCAAGAAAGAAATACCAGACTTGATCTGCACTATAGACCAAATGGATCTAATGGATACTTACAGAACATTTCATCCAATGGCTGCAGAATACACTTTATTTTCCTCAGCACATGGATCATTCTCAAGGATAGACCATATGTTAGGTCACAAAACCAGCCATAAAACATTTTAAAAACCTGAAATAATATCAAGCATCTTTTCTGTCTGCAATGGAATAAAGCTAGAAATAAAAAATAAGAAGAATTTGGGGAACTACAAAAATATATAAAAACTAAAAAATATGCTCCTGAATGACCAGTGGATAATGAAGAAATTAAGAAGGAATTGAAAAACTTCTTGAAACAAATGATAATAGAAACACAACATACCAAAACCTATGGGATACAGTAAAAGCAGTACTAAGAGATGAGTTTATAGCTATAAGTGCCTACATCAAAAAAGAGGAAAAACCTGTCTTCAAAGGGAATGATCTAACTTCTTGCCATTTGGGGTGACTGTTGTAAGCTTTCATTAGATTCTGCTTATCAGGTTAAGAAAGTTCATTTTAATTTTTATTTGCTAAGAGTTCTTCAAAATCATGAATTATTTTGGAATAATAAAAATTCATTTCCCCCATCCATTGAAATATTCATTTCTTTTATTTTCTTTTGCTGAAGTGGTTGAATTATACTAATTAGGTTTTCTAGTGTGAACCCATCTGAAACTGGACTCAGTGCATTATTTATTTTATACACTGCTGGTTCAATTTAATAATAATTGATGTAGGTACTTTTAAATTTATGTTTTAAAATAAATCTGGTTTATTCTCCTTCTTGCAAAAAAAGAGGAAAAACTTCAAATAAGCAACCTAACAATGCATCTTAAAGAACCAGAGAAACAAGAGTAAACCAAACTCAAAACAGTGGAAGAAAAGAAATAATGAAAATCAGAGCAGACATAAATGCAATGTAAATGAAGAAAACAATACAAAAGATCAGTGAAACAAAAAGTTGGTTCATAAGACTATTTTGTGATGCATTAAATCATTTACTATTGCAAAGTTGGGGTTTTTAAGGACAGTTAAAAGCTTTCAGGTATGCCAAAATAATGTTGAAAACTTTTCATGATTAAAGAAAGTCACAATATGCGTTAAAAAAGGGATCAGGTAATTTTAAAAATAAATCCATGCTCTAAATGTTATTTAAAAGTTTTCAAGTTGTTCCCCAGAACGTTTTTGAAAACAGGTGTTTTTGTAAAACAACTCTATGGAGAAATGTTAACATTTTCATAATAAAACTAGTAGAGTCCAGTCTTGAGAACAATGCCAGATATACATAGTAGAAAAAAACCACAAATATTTTTGAATACACGAAGTAGTATTTTCCATTAGGTTTAGGTCCCAATTATGAATTAGGAACAGTCATGTCATTTGACAAAATATATAGTGAGGCTAAAGGAAAGAATGCTTTGTAGAATCATTGTGCTGTGAAGGTGATGGAGATTTCAAATATTCAAATTTTTATAGGTGTATTAAAATAAAATTGTTATAAATTTTTAAAAAAGAAAAAAAAAACAAAAAGCAAACAAACAAAAAAAAACCTGAAAAAGTTGGTTTTTCTTACTAAGGAAAAAAGAGAAAAGATTCAAATAAATAAAAAATCAGAAATGAAAAAGGAGACATTCCAACTGATAGTGCAGAAATTCAAAGGATCATTAGGCCAGTATGAGCAAGTATATGCCAAAAAATTGGAAAATCCAGAATAAATGGACAAATTCCTAGATGCATACAACCTACCAAGACTGAACCATGAGGAAATCCTAAACCTGAACAGACCAATAGCAAGTCATGAGATCAAAGCTGCAATAAAAGACTCCTAGTAAAGAAAACCCTGGACCTCATGGCCTCACTGCTGAATTCTACCAAACATTTAAAGAAGAACTAATACCAATCCTACTCAAACTATTCTGGAAAATAAGAGGAACATACTTCAAACTCATTCTACCAGGCCAGTATTACCCTGATACCAAAACCAGACAAAGACACATCAAAAAAAAAAAAAAAGAAAAAGAAAAAGAAAGAAAGAAAGAAAGAAAGAAAGAAAGAAAAGAAAACTACAGGCCAATATCGCTAATGAATATTGATGCAGAAATCCTTAACAAAACACTAGCAAACTGAATTCAACAATACATTAAAAAGATCATTCATCATGACCAAGTGGGAAACACCCTGTGGATGCTAGAATGGTTCAACATACACAAATAAATATCAGCAGAATGAAGGACAAAAACTATATGATCATTTCAACTAATGCTGAAAACACATTTCATAAAATTCGATCTCTCCATGATAAAAACCCTCAAAAAACTGGGTATACAAGGAACACAGCTCAACATAATAAAAGCTATGTATGACAGAGCCACAGCTAGTATCATACTAAATGAGGAAAAATTGAAAGTCTTTCCCCTAAGATCTGGAACATGACAAGGATGCCTACTGTCACTACTGTTATCCAATACAGGACTGAAAGTCCTAGCTAGCATAATCAGACAAGAAAACGAAACTTATAGTTTTGGCAGGGCACAGTGGCTCACGCCTATAATCCCAGCACTTTGGGAGGCTGAGGCGGGTGGATCACAAGGTCAGGAGATTGAGATCATCTTGGTTAACACGGTGAAACCCTGTCTCTGTTAAAAATACAAAACATTAGCCAGGTGTGGTGGCGGGCGCCTGTAGTCCCAGCTATTTGGGAAGCTGAGGCAGGAGAATGGAGTGAACCTGGGATCACGCATGGCTGTGGCCGAGATCACACCACTGCACTCCAGCCTGACAACACAGCAAGACGAAAGAAAGAAAGACAGAAAGAAAGAAAGAGAGAGAGAGAGACAAAAGAAAGAAAGAAAGAGAGAGAGACGAAAGAAAGAAAGAGAGAGAAAGAAAGAAAGAAAAAGAAAGAAAAGAAAAAGAAAGAAAGAAAGAAAGAAAGAAAAGAAAGAAAGAAAGAAAGAAAGAAAGAAAGAAAGAAAGAAAGAAAGAAAGAAAGAAAGAAAGAAAGAAAGAAAGGCATCCAAATTGAAAAAGAAGAAATCAAATTAGCCTTGTTTGCAGATGATATGATCTTATATTGGTAAAACCTAAAGACTCCACCAAAAAAACAATTAGAACTGGTAAACAAATTCAGTAAAATTGCAATTACAAAATCAACATACAAAAATCAGTAGCATTTCTACACGCCAACAGTGAACAATCTAAAAAAAGAAATTTAAAAAGTAATCCCATTTACAATAGCCACAATTATAATCAAATACCTAGGAATCAACTTAGTCAAAGAAAAAGATCTCTATAATAAAACACTGATGAAGGAAATTGAAGAGGACACCAAAAAATGGAAAGATATTTCATGTCCATGGATTGGAAGAATCAATATTGTTAAAATGTCCATACTACTGAAGCAATCCACAGATTTGATGCAATACCTATCAAAATAGCAGTGATATCCTTCACAGAAATAGCAAAAAAAAATCATCCTAAAATTTCTACGGAACCACAGAAGACCCAGAATAAGCCAAAACTATACTAAGCAAAAATAACAAAACTGGAGGAATCACACTACTTGATTTCAAGTTATACTACAGAGCTATAGCAACCAAAACAGCATGGCACTGGCATAAAAACAGATCAATGGAACAGAATAGAGAACCCCAACACAAATCCATACATGGACAGTGAACTGATTTTTGATAAAATTGCCAAGAACATACACTGGGAAAAAGACAGTCCTTTCAATAAATGGTGCTGGAAAACCTGAATATCCATATGCAAAAGAATGAATCTAGACCCCCATTTCTTGCCATATAAAAATCAAATCAAAATGGATTAAAGACTTAAATCTAAGACATCAAACTCTAAAACTACTACAAGAAAACATTAGGGAAAGTCTCTAGGACATTTGTTTGGGCAAAGATTTCTTGAGCAATACCCTACACACATAGGCAACCAAAGCAAAATGGACAAATAGGCTCACATCAATTTAAAAAACTTCTGCAGAGCAAAGAATATAATAAATAAAGTGAAGAGAGAACCCACAGAATGGGAAAAAACATTTTCAAACTACTGACATTACAAGGGATTAAAAAACATAATACGTAAGGAGCTCAAACAAGTTTATAGAAAAATCTAATAATCTGATTAAGCAATGGGCAAAAGATTTAAACAGACATTTCTCAAAAGAAGATGTGCAAATGGCAAACAGGCATATGAAAAGGTGCTCAACATCACTGATCATCAGAGAAATAAAAACTACAATGAGGTATCATGTCACCCTAGTTAAAATGGCTTATATCTAAAAGACAGGCAATAACAAATGCTGGCAAGAATGTAGAGAAAAGGGGACCCTCATAGACTGCAGGTGGGAATGTAAATTAGTATGACTGCCGTGGAGAACAGTTTGGAGGTTCCTCAAAAGCTAAAAATAGAGTTACCATATGATCCAGCAATCCCACTGCTGAGTATATACACAAGAGAAAGGAAATCAGTATATGAAAGAGATATCTGCACTCCCATGTTTGTTGCAGCACTGTTCACAATAGCTAAAATTTGGAAGCAACCTAAGGTGTCCATCAACAGATGGATGGATAAAGAAAATGTGGTACTTATATACAATGAAGTACTATTCAGTCATAAAAAAAGAATGAGACCCTGTCATTGCAACAAATGGATGGAACTGGAAGTCATTATGTTAAGGGAAATAAGCCAGGCATAGAAGAACAAACATCACATGTTCTCACTTATTTATGGGATCTAAAAATCAAAGCAATTGAACTCATGAAGATAGAAAGTAGAAGGATAGTTACCAGAGGATGGGAAGGGTAGTGGGAGGGGGTGGGGGGAAGGTGGGGATGGTTAATGAATACAAAAATAGAAAGAATGAATAAGACCTAGTATTTGATATCTCAATATGGTGACTATAGTCAATAATAATTTAATTGTACCCTTTAAAATAAGTAAGTATAATTGGACTGTTTGTAACTCAAAGGATAAATGCTTGAGGGGATGGATACCCCATTTTCCATGATGTGATTATTATGCATTGCATGCCTGTACCAAAACATCTCAGGTACTCTGGAAATATATACACCTACTATGTACCCACAAAAAAATTAAAATTAAAAATTAAAAAAAATAATAAAAAGTAAAGGAATCTTTTCCTAGAGAAACCCTTTGAATATACCCGGGCAGTTATTTTATATTTTAGATGAAGATCTCTCCCAAACCACAGTCACACTTGTTTTTGATTCAAAGTGTATTCTTTACTTTTCTGAGATGTATCTAAATTTCTAACAGCATTATGGAGGTATAATTCACATACCATGCAATTCATCCAATTAAAGTATACAATGGGTTTTAGTATATTCACAGATATGTGCAACCATCACCACAGTCCATTTCTGAACATTTTCAGTCACCTCCAAAGAAACCCTATACCCTTTAGCTGTCCCTGTCCTATCTGGCTATTCATTCCAGCCCCTACTACCATTCATCTACTTTCTGTCTCAGTGGATTTTCCTACTCTGGACATTTCAAATAAATGTAATCATGTAACAGTGATCTTTTGTGTCTGGCTTTTTTTTCACTTGCATAATGTTTTCAAGGTTCATTCATATTGTAGCATTTATCAGTACTTCGTTCCGTTTCATGGCTTGGATAATGTTCCGTTTTATAGATATCCACAATTTTTTTAAAGTAAAATGCATCTAAACAGTCTCATCCTCTTATTAAAGCTGAGAACTCTCCCTGACTCTTTTTGAATCTCCATAGGCAAAATCTCCTAGTTTTCTACATCTTGTCCAATTTTTATATCTCATTTTTTTAAAAAAAGTGTTTTTAGTGAATAGTAATGAAACCCTAATCAAAACCCCAATAATACTCCTTATGGAACTTAAGTTTACTTTAAGGTTCATTTGAAATAAATAACCTTAAAAAAAAACTAAAAATAAAACAATCTCATCCCCACTCACTCGACAAATCCATAGATCTGTTCTGAGCACCAGCTGTGGTAGAACTATTACTAGCATTATTGGGGAGGGGGAGGCATAGAGATGAATAAAGAGGTGTCACAAACATATTAATTCATTCAGCAAACATCTATTGTCTTCTATGTGCTGGGAATGGTGCTTAGGCACTTGGAATTCAAGGGTGAACAAGACATGGTCCCTGCTTTCCATGAGCCCACAGTGAAGAGAGCAATATGGGAAACCATACATGATATCTCCACAGTATATAACTATTGAGTGTCTACGAATTATTGGAAGCCCATTTTCCACTCTGGAGGAGTTCACGGCCCAGGCTTGGGTTCCTTATTCCACAAACATTCACAAGAGAAACTAGCTCGAAAGAGGGTAGCAGCCACGGATTCAGGTGTTTTGTGTTGTTTTGTTTTGTTGTTCATTTGTTTTGAATTTTTTATTGAGGTGAAATTCATGTAACACAAAATGAACCATTTTAAAGTGTATAATTCAGTGGAATTTAGTACATTACATGTTGTGCAACTGTCACCTCTATCTAGTTCCAAAATATTTTCATCATCCTAGAAGAAAACCTTGTACCCATTAAGTAAAGCAGTCACTCCCCCTTCCACCCTCCCCTCAGCTCCTGGCAATCATCTGTTTTCTGTCTCTATGGATTTGTCTATTGTGGATTATTCATATAAATGGATCATACGGTATGTGGCCTTTTTTGTCTGGCTTCTTTCACTTGGGGCATCAAGTTTCTAAGGTTCATCCATGTTGTAGCATGTATCAATCAGCACGTCAGTCCTTTTTACAGCTAAACAATATTCCATTGTATGCATACACCACGTTTTGTTTATCCATTCATCCATTGATGGGCATCGGGGTTGTTTCCATTTTTTCGCTATCATGATTAATGCTGCTATGAATGTTCATGTACAAGTTTCTGTGTGGACATATATTTTCATTTCTCTTAGGTATATACCTAAGAGTAGAATTGCCGGAGCATATAATACTCTGTTTAACTTTTTGAGAAACTGCCAAAGTGTTTTCCACAGCAGCTGCAACATTTTACATTCCCACCAGCAATAGACAAGGGTTCCGGTTTCTCCCAGGGATTCCAGTTTTATTTCTTACTTTCAGAGAAGAGTTCCACTAAATCGGAAACACTCAATTAGCCCAAATGATTGACCCTAATGGTGGGCATTTGAGTCTGGGCCTCTTAATTAATGCGTAGGCTGGTGGGAGAAACAAAACAAACAAGGACAAGGAAGCGGGTGTGGCAGCCTCCCCTCCTCCACAGCTCTGAGAGTACTTCTGCGCATGCTCACAGCCTAAAGCGGGCACGTTGGCAAGATGGCTGTGGAATTGTCCCCTGATCCACAAAGATGGGATTCACAGCATCAGGCTCAGCAGAGGGCTGAGGAGAGAACATTCTCGGCTATAAGAGCCAAGCCTAGGAAAACCCAGGAGGTGATTTTATAAAAGGAATGACATGAAATCAATAATGACTCTGGCAATAAGGGAAAGAACAGCACGGCCTTCTTTATTAAACAAGAAATTGGAGGAAGCTTCAATGGGTTGTGAAGGCACTTAGATCCCATGGTATTCGACACTGGCTCCTGTCCCTTGGAATGAAGGTTCGACATAAATCTAGGAAATAAATAATAATGATGAATGTCTAGCTCTAAAGATGACGACATATAAGTATATCACTGAAACTTGCCCTTATGGCCCATCTCTCTGCTTCAGTGATCAGACAGCTCTACAAATATTGAATCCCCTCCACCTTCAGCCTATATCACTCCCCGGGCAGGTCGGTCCCATTGTGAAGTGGCATTAAATCTTTCAAGTCATTCAGTGGCATTTTCATGTGCTAAGACTGTCACTGTCAAGATGACATGCCAGTCACTGTCCAGGAAGGGCTAAGGCACGATGCCAAAGGACCCTCCTCAAAGCCCAAGAGTTTGAGGGGAGAAAAACTCTTGGGCTTTTAGGGGAGAAAAATCCCAGTGATAGGATCTCAATCAGCTCCCAAATCCTTAGGTCTTCAGTAACCTAAGATTAAGGTGGGTGAATTTCAAACACTTTTAGAGGCAGACTCCTTTTTTCAAATAAAATCTTCCAGTAACTTCATTATATAAAATAGAAAAACTGAGCTGCTTTAAATAAAGAGGGGATACAGTGAAGGGGGAGGGAGTGAGAGAAGAGCTGCCATTCATTGCCCAGCAGGATGGGCACGTACATCTCCAGGAAGTGCCATTCAGGTAGAGAAGCAGTTCTCAAAGTGTGGTATAAAGACACTGGTGGTCCCCAAGATCATTCAGGGAGTCCGTAAGGTCCTCTCTTTTCCAAATATATGTCTGTGTGAGGCTGGATTTTCTTCATATACTTCAACCAAAACAACATACCACAACAGATCAAATGTAGAAGCTGATAGAATCCATGTATCATCATTGGAGCCAGATATCAAAGACATTTGCAAAATATAAAACAATGCCACAGTTATTTTTTTACTTTGGAAATAGGTTATTTTTTATTAAAATATGTTAATATGCAATAGGTACTATTGTTCATTTAAATGGATTAATACATATTTTTGAAAATTTCTCAGTTTTAAATTCTAATGCAGTCAATATCAATAGATAAATCCCACATGAACCAAAGCTCTTTGAGGTCCTCAGTCATTTTTAAGAGTATAAAGGAGTCTTGAGATGGAAAAGTTTGAGAACTGGTGACATAGACTATGATGTGAATGGCAGTTTGTTCTTGGGGCTCTAGGTGGTCAGTTACAGGGTCTGAGTTCTGCCTGCTCAGCCTCCTCTTCCACCTTCCATATCCCTGAGGCAGCCCTCAGGGTGCCTCCTCAGAACACTGAGAGTCCAAGTTTGAAAATAACTGATCATGTCCAGCCTCCTCATTTTAGAGACCAAGAAACAAGGAAGCTCAGAGTTCTGGATCTGCAAGTCAAGAAGAGCAGAAGAGCTGGGGTTACATTCAGGTCTTCTTCAGGGAGCTTCTCTTCCCTTACACTGTGCTGTCACTACAATAACACAGCAGCTATCATTTGTTGCACTCTCCTCTGTGCTCAGAAGCTGTGCTAAGAAGCACTGTGCCCTGTACATTCCAGACTGAGCCATCCCCCTCAGTGCCTCCTTGTTTCCACTCAGCAAGCACATTTGGCCTGTAACGCTCCATGTTTGCTAAAGTGACAAAGAGAGAAAAGCAGGCAATAGGCTGCCCTCCCTCCTCTACCGTATCCATGTCTGAATCAAGCCAGCTCTGGCCTTCTCAGTGCAAGGAATTTAACTTGGCATCAGCTTCCCCAGAACATCTTGATAAACAGCATGCAACCCACCAGAGAGGGATTTTCGAAAAGCCAGGAATCAATTAATTTAATCAGGTTCCTGCATAGTTCAAGAAAAGCCCACGTGGGCAACAACTGGGAGGTTAAGAGCAGCGTCATGGCGGCTTGCCACATTGTGACTCCACAGAGTGTGTCTTTGTGCTTCCTGCCCTCTGCACAGCTCCCATCCTGTGAAATCACTCTGCTCGGAAAGGGTGAGCTGAAAATGTGGTTGAGCTAATCCCTGTGCCACCAGAATACAGCAGCAGGACACACAGTTCCTGAAAAGGCCCCTAAAAATGCCCATTCATCTTCCAGAATGGCAGAGCTGGGAAGGCCCACAGAGACTGGCCAGTCAGGGAACTAAGCTAGAAGTACACATCGGAGTGACCTGGGAAGTCATTGAAACACACAGACCTGCAGCGCCCTGCCCCAGGGGAAGCCCTGCTTTAGTTAGCTGGGGATGGACTCTGTGTGTGTGTGTGTGTGAGTGTGTGTACATATATACACACTCCTGGTGGGTACCAATGAAAACCCAACACCCTCTCCTCATTCTACAGATGGGGAACAGAGATAGAGGGCAAGAGATTTACTTTAGGATACACAGAGAGTTCAAGAAACAGCTGGGATGAGAACCCAGATATCCTGACTCTCATGCTCCCATGCTCAACTGAGGGGAACTGACTCCCATGCTCAACTGAGGGGAAAACTAGTGTATGCATGCATGTGTGTATGTTGGGGAGTGGAGGAAGGTAAGGGAGCATTCAGAAATAACGAAGCCACTTTTATTTGATTCATCCTCTTTATTTCAAATTCTCTCCCTTTCCTTCCAGTGTGATCACTGACTGGGTCCAAGCCTCACAGTTTATAGATGAAGAGCCTGAGGGTCAGAGTGGAGATGGGAATTGCTCTGGATCAGATTTAGGATCCAGATCTCTGTGATTTCTTGCCTGTGTTCCTTCTACTACATTTTGGCCCCTAAGATACACCCCTAGAGAAATATATTATCATAGACTGTCTTTCATTATTATTCCTCCTACCAAGAGGCAAATCTTGTTAGAAGCCAGCACACTCCCTGGTTCTATAGCATCAGCCTACCCTGGGAGCTACTCTGACTGCTTTTTTTCCAATCTAAACTCATATTTCAGGGCCGCCCTGGAAATATTGGTAAAGGCAGCGCTGCTAATACAGACAAACGATGGCAACCCTAAAGGGTAGTGTTGCACTGCAATAAATTATTTGCATAGGTGGAATTTCTCTTCTAATTTTACTCTGTTAAGGTTACAAATTGTTTTCTGGCCTTTATGTATAATTAAATATAGATGTTCTTGGAGCTTAATGTCAATTTAAATTTCAGCCTTTGGAAAGTAATTTGTTTGCACGTTCAATGAACAAACCATTTCTTATTGGTTTCAAAGACCCAGGCTCATGCATCATGAATCAAGGTTGCCTTTATCAAAGCTAAAATGGTCAGGCAAAGTAGGCTTGTAACTCCAGTTTAGCCACCCTCTACAAGAGAAAAATCAAGGTTTTGGTTCTCTGTCTTAGTTTCGTTAGGCATAGGAATAATAATACAAATGATTCATCTGTCCCCTCTCCAAACACACAAAACCAGTTAAATACTGCTTGATATGGTTTGGCTGTGTCCCCACCCAAATCTCACCTTGAATTGTAATAATCCCCACGTGTCAAAGGCGAGGCCAGGTGGAGATAATTGAATCATGGGGGTGGTTTCCCTCATACTGTTGTTGTGGTGGTGAGTCTCACCAAATCTGATGGTTTTATAAATGAGAGTTCCTCTGCACAAGCTCTCTTGCCTGCTGCCATGTAAGATGTGACTTTGCTTCTCCTTTACCTTCTGCCATGATTGTGAGGCCTCCCCAGCCATGTGGAACTGTGAGTCCATTAAATGTTTTTCCTTTATAAATTATCCAGTCTCAGGAATGTCTTCATTAGCAGCATGAAATTGAGCTAATACACTGCTCCTTATGCTACCAAGGATTAAACCATTGGGAGGGCTTTGAACTATTCCTCTGCCTCTGGGCCTCAGTTTCCTCATATTACATATAAAGAGATCTATGAGGTTCTTTCAGCTCTGATAATCTAAGGTAACTAGACATAGAAAGGCTCTCCCCACCAGCGATTTAAAATGACACTGGTTTGTCTTAGAAAGCAGTTTATAAGGCTTGAAGTGTTTTAGGCCAAGCAATCACCAAGGACATTAGAGTCATGAGTTCTTAGGCAACCTTATTCCTCTACCTTTCCTCCCTTTGTCCTCTCTACTCTCAGAAAGATGTCAGCTGTCTCAGTCCCTTTCTCAATGGCTCCAAGGATATTCCCACTCCTTTAGACAGCCCTGCAGTTCCAGAAATCTCTTCCTCTCATGCATTTTCCAATCTCTTAGGGTTCCCCTACTAAATCTGCATGTACACTAGGGCTTATAAGGAGTTATTTGCTCATTGATAATACATGACCAAGATATATTAAGTGAAAATAACAACAGGCTATTAAACAGGATATCTAGTATGATACTATTCCCCCTGCCCAAACCCCACAAGTAAACCGATCAGTCACTCTTTCTGGACATGGCTTAAGTCTAGACTAGCTCCGGGTCTCTTTTGCTTGCCTCTCGAAGTTAACAAAGGAGAATTTTAGAAGTCACCTCACAAGTACTTACTAATGAGCTCTCTGTTTTATCTTTCTTTTTTTTTAAATTTATTTATTATTATTATACTTTAAGTTGTAATGTTTTATCTTTCTTTGCGCTAATCTGAGGTATTAACATTTGCAGAAACTCTCTTTTTCAAAAGATGTTGAAACTCTACTTCCATTTGAATTCTTTACATGGTTAAGACCATAGGATTCAGAACAGCAAAAAACTTCAGAGTCTAAATGCTCCATATTAGAAAGATAAGATTTAACAGTAAGTATGGAAAGGTCTAGAAGAATGTTAGCAGTGGATCTGGAACTGAGGTAATCTCGTGTAGAGTCCATGTGATGCTAAGTCTTTTATGCTATTTTCTCATGTGATTCTAACAAACATTCCTTTAAATAAAGTAATTTCATTTCATTTTACAGATGAAGCACAGAGAGATTAAGCTACTTACCCACGATCAAAGCTAGAAAATGGTAGAGATGAGTGGAGACTTGACTTAGTCATTTCTGTCTAAAGCCTATGAACTTTACCTATATTTTAGGGTCGTGTGATGTAAAAAAAAGCAACATTCTAGGAATCTTAGACTTGAGTTCCAGTCTCAGCTTAACTACTAACCCTCTGACTCCCTGAGACAATGAAAACTCCATACTAGATCACCTCTTAGGTTACCGGCAGTTCTCAAATTTCTTGATTCTTAATAGAATCAAGAAAACTTGCCAATTAATATGCAGACGGCAGAGAAATGATGGTGATGGAATAGCCCAAGATGACAGTGATGTTTCCATCTTGGAAAAAAAAGTGGCACTTCATTAACAAAACAGGAAGGCATGATGATGAGTTTGGTTTCTGATTGGTGGGTCCAGAAAGTTGGCAACACATACTTATAGGAATGTCCATGAGGTCTTTAAGAAGTCTAAGAAATCCAAGTTAGAGAGAGGGAGAAAGAAGACCTAGCAACAAAGAAAAGCAGGGAAAAAAATCACAGAAATAACACATCAATCAAGCCAAGAGAAGACAGTATTTTAAAATGGGAGGTGAAATAAAGTGGTCAGAGTTGGTGAAAACTAGGCAAGAGAGCCAAGTCATTCCCACTTGTGAACTCTCACAGCCTTTTCCCCTCTCTGAAGATATGTATTTCCCCACATGGGCTCCCAAGGTAAGGGTGAATTTCCCCCTTTCTTTAGATTCCTAGTTGTAATAGGCACTCAGTGTTCTTCCACCGAACTGAATTGCACTGGACTGACTGGTTTCAACCACCATAGCCTGAGACATAGGCTGTCTCTTTACAAGCCAAGCCAACAGGCTTCCCAAAAAACAGAGAGGCAGGAATAAACAGCTACAAACCAAAGAACCATCTTTAGGAAAAGAAAATGCCATGTTGGCCCTTTCAACCAAACCTGCATAGGCCTGGATACCGTCTTTAGCTGTGTCATCTATGAACGGGAACAGAAAGAGCAATAATGACAGAGAGACCTGCAAAGATACAGTATGTGAGTAGAGATCAGTACAGCTACAATGGGGTGTGTCTTTTCCAGAAAGAAAGTTGGTGGGGAGATGGGGATGGGGGGTGGTGGCTGGTGGTATGTGTGAGAAGAGGCCTAGGGAAATATGAGAATAACAAAAATTAAATAAACAAAAAGGCAATTTCATTGTCGTTTCAATTTGGGAAACCAAATTGTATTGTTTTCTTGATTTTTCAAACATACTTGAAAGATGTAAACACAAGAGCAAAAACATAATGAAGTCTTCTCAATATTCTGAATCAGTTGTCAACGGAGCCATCCCTCAAACACAGCTGTCATTTGGTGCTCCAGCTTCCTGGGAAAGAGGATTGTACGTGCCCAGAATCGTCATTGTCACACTGATGGGGGATGGTATCAAGGCAGCCCAAGTAAGGCAGGCTAGGATGCGGGTTCCACAGGCAAGATGCATGTTTCAAGCCTTTTGGGTAAAAGTTCCAGGATCTAGAAGGTCAAAGCAGGTGTCAAAAACATTCCAGGAAATTCCAAGGAAAAAAGCATGCAAGACACCAGGTGGGAAAACTGGTCCGTGACAGAATATTCAGGCAGTTAATCATGCCTGTGGGGTCAGGAAGGTTGCAAAAGTCTGAGTAGGACAATAATCTGAAATAAAGGTGTGTGAGTAAAGTTCCTGGCGTCAGTCACTACAGCTTAAACAGCAAGGCTGGTCTCAAGGCTTTCTGCAGTTCTGCTTTCTCTGGACATCCACATGGAGCTGGGATATAGCTGGGCTTTGGCCCGAGGACACCACAGAGAAAGAACTGTTGGAGCTGGAGACCCAGGCCCTTGTGACTTTTCCTGATATCAGGATTGAGCGCTATTCATCTTCTCCCTAAAATAAAAGAGGAATTTTGCAGCACTGCAACTGTGTGCTTTTTTTTTTTCTTTCTTTTGAGTCAGAGTTTCACTCTGTCACCCAGAGTGGAGGGCAGTAATGCAATCTCGGCTCACTACAAACTCCACCTCCTGGGTTCAAGTGATTCTCCTGCCTCAGCCTCATGAGTAGCTGGGATTACATGCCATGCGTGTACCATCATGCCCGGCTAATTTTTGTATTTTTAGTACAGACAGGGTTTCACCACGTTGGCCTGGCTGGTCTCGAACTCCTGACCTCAAGTGATCCACCCGCCTTGGCCTCCCAAAGTGCTGGGATTACAGGTGTGAGCTACCATGCCCGTACAACTGCAACTGTGTTCTAAGCAACCAGACACTATAGTGAAGGCCACATAGGGCCTCAGTTTCCCTTTCTGTAAAACAGGTAAAGGGGTAAGAATTATACAAGAGTATCATTGAAAGCATCTGACTCCAAGTTTGACTGATTTAATCAAAAGTCTTAAGAATAGACCTGTTAACACTAGGTCTGATACTCAAAGTCTCCTGAGTGTCCCATCAAAGGAATGAAAACACACACATATAGCTTCTGTTAGTTTGCACACTTTTTCCTCTTTTCTTTTAGGTTTAACGTCTTTTAAGTACTCTCTATTCTAGATTGCTTAGCCTATGAATTGATCATTTGCAATACTCTTAAACACAGGTAGCTTGTATTTCTAATGACACGGTGTAAGTTGCAGGGTCCTTGCCAGGGGTGGTATGTAGTAGTGCAGAGTGACTCCAGTAGGGTGACAGCTCAAGATAGCAGCAGGGTTCATTGTGAATCACCTCCCATCTTACAAAAGTGATCATGCTGTATGTTCTTATGCATATGCATTGCCCATCATGATACTATGCATGAGGTAGTCACACCGTTGATATTGCTGAATGAGAGAATGAATACATACATACATGAATGGATCATCAAACATACCTAAGACGGAAGGGTGGTATCAGGTGATGGGCCTGAGTATCTTATATAAATACGAGATTCCTCCTTGCCCCTCTTGAAAAGAAACCTTAACGCAGACCATTTTCTTTGTGAAAGGAACAAAGTGGACCCATATGTCCACATTTGTAGGGAGTCAAAAAGATAGAAAAGAATTGAGTTTATAAGAATATTGGTAGGAACAAGACACTTGGGGCACCCCATGAAGGCAGTTTCAGTTTGGACAAAAAGAGGGCAAACCTGAATTCACAGAATGAATACTTGAGCTGTAAGGTACCACCAAGCTCATCCGACTTAACTATCTCATTTTACACATGGAGACCCTGAGGCTCAGAAGGGAGGTACCACTTGACATAGATCACATAGCTCGACCCTGTGGGGAGTCGAGCAAAAAAATCTTAGACTGAGAATAACCTGGGCTTTGGGAACCTGGACAAACCGAAGAACATAGTGAAAAATGGCTCCAAACCTAGTCTTCATATTGATGTATGAACCTGAGAGTCTCTTCCTGGTAACTCACTTGGCCCCTTACATATCTTAACATCTGCTAGACAACAGTTTCTGGTGCTCTTGGGAAGGGATGTGCACTGCTGTCATGAGATCTTACTGGGCAGGGTTGGGCTAATGGAGCGGGACAACAGTTGGCAGTTGGATGGAAGCAAACACGCACAAAGCTTTTGGTATCTCCATTCATTCCCACTGGGGCCCTCCCTTTATCTTCTTGTTCCTCCCACCTTTAGCAACACGGTGGGGAGAAGACGGTCAGGAACTATGGCAGGAGTCTACCCCTGCAAGCCCATCTGCCAGAATAAATTCAGCTTAAATACCAGTTTGACTAACTTTCTAATGGAATCAACTAATTTTTTCTTTGAATCATTTCACTGAATTTCTCAGGTCCATTCCGGGAAAACAGTCAAAGCAGCGGAAGGGGCGAGCACAGCTGTTTGGCATTTCTCTAGCTAGAACATACCCTGTCCCCACTAGGGCAAGAATGAAGGCTCCAAAGCCAGGGCAGGCAAGTGCCCACTGCAGCAGCTGGCAGATTAGGCGTGGGAGGGCTGGTGTGACCTCCTGCTGAGTTCTGAGACTGAGTTCCTGGAAGTAGGCGCCTCTGCACCAGACAAGACGCCAGCAGGGTCTGACCAGGACCTCATGGTGTTGGCTCCCGTGGCCAGTGCCCATCCTGTTCTCAAACCCACTGAGCTGTTTCTGTTCTCTGCCAACCCTTGGGTCTAGGCCAGAGCAGGTTTCTGACCTAGTCCTGACCTGAACCGGCAGCCCTCAGTGAGTCACCTCCCTTAGAACTCTCACTGCACTTGGAGGAGTCAGCCTGTCTTTTCTGGCTTGTTCTTTCTTTCTTGTGTATTTCTCTTGCCACTTCTGCGGGAAGGAAAACTCTACTGTGTCTTCCTTGCCCTTCTTCATAGTCCCTGCGATGGGACGGGGACCATCCGTATACAGGGATAAGCAGTAATGCACTGAATCTCAGGTTCCTTTGCCTAACTCACAGACAGCATCCCAAGATCAAAGAAAGTTGTCTCCCTGCCTGTTGCTTTCCCATGACATTGACAAATCCGAGTGGGTCTGTGACTAGACCTTGCAGTGGAAGTGTACAAATGCTTTCCCAAGGCGGGATGCAGAGTTGTGGGAAAAGAATGGAGCAAGACTGCTGACAGCTCTAAGGGAACCTCTGCATTTTGATATCAATGGTTAATCTACTGTGTCACATCTCTTAGGAAACTAAACAAAATGCAGTAACTGCTATGACATTGAAGCTGTGTTGCAAAAACGATCTTGTAGGGCAAATAACCATCTTATACTGGCTATTTTATGCCTTATTGAACAAGCAGCAGTTTATGAAAACAACGTTTCATAAATATGGTTGCAGATTCCCGAGTGGAGACTGCTAGAATTTGCAGCAAGGTGGACTCATTGATTTCTTCATTCTCCCCCTGAGCTCCTTCCATGTTCACCTTACTCTGGACCTTAGCTAGCATGTGGCCCCACATCCAAGCACATCTTTCATGGCCCAAAAGATGATGTATGAGGCATCATGGGAGGGGTCAGAGCTATAGCAAGACCAACATAAACTCAATCAAAGGAGATACTTGAATGAAACTAGACTCTGGATTTTGTGGAGGGCTGGAACAAGCCTCAGACTTGGAGTCAGGAAACCTGGACTGCAGTCCTATCTTATCCACCAGCTACACAAGTCACTTTACCACTGGGAGTCACTTCAACTCAGGATCCTCATCTGGAAGATGCAGATAAATGTACTTGTTCTCCCTGCCTCCCAGGGTTCGTGAGAGGAAAAGGTGCCTTTAGAAGCTTCACAGACTATAAATCACTAGACACGCACCAGGGATGGGATTATCACTATCATTATACTTTGAAGAAGCAGTCGCCAGAGGCAGTGAGCAAGTTCCTTAACCACAGTATTTAAAGAGAGACTGCCTGAACCAGTGTGTCAGGTAGTCACCGAAGCGATTTCAGTGGCATTTGTGGGACTGACACTAGATGTACTCTAAGGTCCTTTTAAGCTCTAACTCCGTGAGTCCAGAATGTACAGGCTTTTAGTCATTTTCTTAGTAATGACCATGTGTTTAAGCTGGACTATCATTCCCTTAGCCTTATTTTTTATTCTATAAATTGTGGCTCATGCCGGTAATCCCAGCACTTTGGGAGGCCGAGGCAAACGGATCACTTGAGGTCAGGAGATCAAGACCAGTCTGGCCAACATGGTTAAACCCTGTTTCTACTAAAAATACAAAAACTAGCTGGGTGTGGTGCTGGGTGCCTGTAATCCCAGCTACTCCTGAGGCTGAGGCACGATAATTGCTTGAACCCAGGAGACAGAGGTTGCAGTGAGCCGAGATCACATCACTGCACTCCAGCCTGGGTGACAGAGCGAGACTCCATCTTATGAAAAATTAAAAAAAAGGTATATTGTACAAAGAAGAGATACGATTACTTTTGTACCCTGAGAGAATTTTTTTAAAAATATGCCATAAGCGTTTTCCTAAAACCTTAAATCCTTAAATATTTGCTAAGAACATGATTTTGGATAAATTGCTATGTGATATCCTAGTCTATTATTATACCTTAATTTAAGAAACACTTTTTAGACATTCAGAGTCTTGTTTTTTTCTATTATAATAGGGAAAGTTAAGATTTGTAGACATGTACAGTAGTGTCTGATGATTTCTTTATGTGAAATCTAGTAACAAAGCTACGGGGTCAAAGCACATAAACATTTTTAGTTCTCTTGATTACACTGTCAACATGTTCTCCACAAAGGCTGAGTAGTTTATGACTCCCACCAGCAGTGTAGAAAAACAACTACTTCACGAAATCTTCGTCAACCCTGGGAATTTTGATTTTAACATTTCTCAGCCAATTTTATATGCAAAAATAATTTCTCTTGTTAGTTTTAATTTACAGTTCATTGATTACAAGTGAAGTTGATTTTTTGCCTTTTGTTTATTACCTACTTGTACGTAATCTGTTGTGAATTGTCCTTTGTATCAGCCCCTTTTAGAACCTACTATTCACACTGCTCTGCAGATGTAATCAGAGTTTTGAGCCATCAATACCAAAGGAGAACAGGATTTTCTGAATGAGCCGAACCCCATCAGAAGCTCCTAGAGCTTCTCTCCCAGCAAACCATTCACAATAGCGGGGGTGTGGGGGTGCTGAAATCCGGCAGTGATTTGTATTTCCCTGCATTTACTTCTCTTGCTCTGCTTCTTGTATAAGAGCTAATGAGCAGCAAAGCTGACAAAAGACTAAGAAAAAAGAGAAGAAAGGGCATAGTTAATCCCTTAAGTAGGATTGAGGAATGGATGGTGTTTGCCTTTAGAAAGGGGGGAAAAAAATTCAAGACTTTTTTTTTCAGCCATGCAGTTCCCAATATGTACCACTGGATGGCAATCCTCTATTGGTTAAGCAAAAAGCTCCTACCTGCCAAGGCTGCCAAGGCTGGGGAAACTGAGGAAGCAGCTGCTAAAACTGAGAGGTAGGCACATGCAAGGCAGCTAACAGTTGAATACAGGTGGCCTTTAGACACCACTGGGAACATGGATCACTGATGTGCAAGGAAATGAAAAGCAAGGAGTATATATTACAGACAATGACACGGACAGTGGCTAAGGAGAGTCACAGAAGGGAATGCATTTCTTCCTACTTCATTTGTTCCTTCTTTTCCTCTGCTCTATATTCGGTATAATTTGATTTACCTTTTTGTGCTTGAAAGGGCAAAATTACCTACTTTGGGCATACAATTGTCAGTAAGTAGTACATGCTTCTGGGAGATGGAGTGGGGTGGATGCTGCTCTTGTACTATGGGAACCTGAATTGCCCAAGCCTGGCCAGCTGTGTTGGCAAAGCCATTCAGAAAAGCAGTGCCAAAATTCCTGGGAGCAGAGAATAGAAAGCAAACCCACAAGCCTCTTTAAGACTTGTTCTAGCCCTAAAATCAGCATGGTATAGAAGAAACAGCATGGGTTTTGGTTTTTGTTTTTGTTTTTCTGAGACAGAGTCTTGCTCTGTTGCCCAGGCTGGAGTGCAGTGGTGTGATCTTGGCTCACTGAAGCCTCTGCCTCCCAGGTTCAAGCAATTCTCCTGCCTCAACATCCTGAGTAGCTGGGACTACAGGTGCACGCCACCATGCCTGGCTAACTTGTGTATTTTTAGTAGAGATGGGATTTCACCATGTTGGTCAGGCTGGTCTCGAACACCTGACCTCAAGTGATCCACCCACCTCAGTCTCCCAAAGTGCTGGGATTATAGGTGTGAGCCACCATGCCTGGCCAACAGCATGGGTTTGAGGGCAGTTAGCCTCAGATTCGTTTCAGCGTGGATTCTTGTAGTTATGCAGTGTTGGGCAAGTTACCATATCTCTCTGAGCCTTGGTGTCTTCCTCTGTAAAATGGAGGATAACAGTACCTACCTCACTGCATATAAGAGATACTGCCACTGTTGTTATTATTAATATATCCAAGTTCCACCCAGGGATGCAAAAAGAATACTTATAATACTCATTAAGACCCTGGGATCTGGCAGTACTAAGCGTGCAAGTTACTAGCTGTCTGTCACTTCCATGAGTCATCCCTCCTCTCTCTCTGTAAAAGGGATTAATAACAATGCCAACTCCATAGAATTTTATAAGGATCAAACGAATAAATATACACAAAGCATACAGCACAGTGCCTGCCACACAAGACACAGTCATTGGTAGGTGCTATTCATCGCAGTAGTAACAGTATTGTAAAAAATCTCTCCCAATATTCTGAGAGCACAGTCAAGAAAAAAGACATGCACATCTAGTGCTGAGATGAAAAGGTCTTGTATGGTCAGCCAGTGTGTGGAATCAGGCAGGTCTGAGAAAGAATGGGCAGCAGGACACAATCCAAAGATGGAAGCTGCTATTTCGAACTGGGGGTCATTTGCCTACGATGTGGTTTTGGTTCTTTTCAAAGGTGCAAGACAGACGTTTGCACTTGGATTCAGCTGTTTCTCTTGAAGTCACTAAAATAGTCAAAGGTCAAATGTGGAAGAAACCTTCCAATCCAACACCCTCTGGAAACTGAAACCCAGAGATGGGCAATGGCTTTCTTGCCTAAGTCACAGGATGAGTCAGTTGCCTAGCAGGAAATGGGTTCCAGACCCCAAGACCATCAATAAGTGCTTCTCCCACTGTGTACCCCACCCCTAGACAAGCTACCACATGGCTAGTCCTTTAGAAAGCCCATTGCATAAAGGTCAAACAAGGACTTCCCCAAATTGGGGTGAGCCATTGTTGTATATCCTCATCTAGCCCATCTAGCCTTATTGTAAGCAGCCAAATCTTCCCAACAACAGGTGCAATACAGGTTTTTTGTGTGTTTCTGTCCATTCAGAATCTGACTCTTATTTTTGTATGCATCGATTTAAGGAAACAATTATGTGGACAATCCACAAGTCACACATGTACATCTGGCTTTCCATGTCACTACGTAATTTCCCTAATTTATGAAGTTCAGACAAATACTTAAAATCATACACATTTCTCACATTCCTCAACACTTAAGGGATTTAGGAGTGCAAGGTAAGCCTTATAGAGTCCTGTCTAGGCACCATGGTAACATTTCAGGTAAATGCCTCCAGATGACCAGCAGTGCATGTTTGAAAGTATAGGTGCAGCAGGTAGGGTTTTCAGGAAGGCTAAATGAGGAGCACACATGTCAATTCAAGACTTACAAAACCACAAAGAGCAATGGGGGAGATGGTGGCATGATTAAGCACCATCATGTGTCTCTGCAACACACAACGCCTAATTAAAAACACAACCAAAATAATCAAGAAAGTGGGATACAAAGAGCCAATGACTGGCTGGAATCATGGGCCAAAACCCAAGAGATATTTGACAAGGATAAAGGTCAAGCTGCAGTCCGAGGTTTTAGAGTATCAATTAGGTAGAAGCTGGGGGAGACCTGGTTTCACAACAGGCCTTACAATAGGCCCTTGGGGCTTTCATTGATGGGAAGCTCTGCATAAGCAAACAGGAATGATTGGGGCAGGGTTACTAAAAGGCTAGGCCCCAGGGCATGGATCTAGGGTTCATTTTGTATCCCACACTTCAGGTGGGAGTAAATGGCAAACCAAAACACAACCAAAAAAAGGGGACTGGAATGACTAGCAGTAAGGAAAATGCTTCCTACTGATGAGTGACTGAAGAACTAGGGCAATTTCCCAGTTATCATGACGTTGATGGCGATTGACAATCATAAAAACCAGCATTTATTGACCATGTACATACCAAGCCCATTGCTAAAGGCTTACATCACCTCACCCTTCGGCTGTGAGAGAGGGCGAGGGAAGTGGGACCTACCAAGAGATTTTAAACTGACTTGCCCTAGGCACCCAGCTAGGAAGTGGTAGAGCCAGAATTCTAACCCAGATCATGTGACACCAAAGTCTGTGTCCTATCCACTGCACCCATTGCAGCATTTTTTTGTTTGTTTGTTCGTTTTTTTGAGACAAGGTCTCACTCTGTTGCCCAGGCTGGAATGCAATGGTGTGAACATGGCTTACTGCAGCCTCAACCTCCTGGGCTTAAAGAATTCTCTCACCTCACCCTCCTGAGTAGCTGTGACACCTAGGCACTGAGCAAAGATGTGCTGCCACGCTTGGCTAATTTTGTCTGTGTGTCGTATGTTTATTGCGGCACTATTCACAATAGCAAAGACTTGGGACCAACCCAAATGTCCATCAATGACAGACTGGATTAAGAAAATGTGGCACATATACACCATGGAATACTATGCAGCCATAAAAAAGGATGAGGATGAGTTCATGTCCTTTTTTCTTGTCTGTGTATGTGTGTGTGGCGAAACGGGTCTTGCCATGTTGCCCAGGTTGATCTCAAACTCCTGGCCTCAAGCGATCTCCTGCCTTGGCCTCCCAAAGTGCTTGGATTACAGGCATGAGCCACCATGCCTGGCCTCAGCATTCTATTTTATAAGAATCATCAAGGCTACCATTTATTAGATGCTTCCTATGTATATGCATCAAGCATTTTTCTAAGCATTTTCTGTGTCTAACCTCACTGAACTCTCCCAACAACCCTATGAAGTACCTAATATATTTACTCCTATGGCCGGAGGAAGCAACTGAGGCTCAGAGAGGTCAAATTACTTGCTCAAGTCCACACAGCTGAGAAGCGTTAGAGTCACTACAGAGCTGTGCTCTCTTCTCTCTTTCCTTAAGAAGAAACTTGGAGGTAATAAGCTACACGGCCCCTGAGATCTGAAGGACTACAGTATGATGAGGAAGAAGATTCACCTATTGTCATGGTACCCCAGTGCACTTGATATCTTTGTTACTCAAATGTGGTTCCAATAGCTTGTGTCAACTGGGTTCCAGTGATTGCTAAGCAGATGCTTTTGGCATCAGCTGTTTATCTGGCCTCGCAAGTTATAGCACTGTAGTTTCTTCTTGAGTGGCTCCACCAGCCCAGTCAATCAAATAACCTATCAGCCTATCAGTCCACTCAGCTGAATTGTTTTTTTCACTCTATTGATCTGTTTGGCTGCACAGAATACATTGACAGGATGCCTCAGGGTTATGTAAACACACCCCTCCTCCTACTGAGGGCTCTCTCTGTAAGCCTCAAACCTCAAAAGCCCCAAAGTCAAAGATCTGTTTCCACCATGTGCCCACTACACATTCAGACCAAAGAAAATGGATGAATGGAAGCCAGACATTAAACATTCTCACTCACAGTTTAAATTTACTTAAAACTGCTCTGGCTGTACTATTATGAATGTACTTTGGAGGTAACTTTTTATGCTTTGGTTTTTGTTTTGTTTTTTAACTTTTAGTTTATATTTAGGCGTTACATGTAAAGGTTTGTTACCTGGGTGTATTGTGTAATTGCTGAGGTTTGGGGTAAGAATGATCCCATCACCCAGGTACTGAGCAAAGTATCCAACATATTTGTTTTATTATTATTATTATTTTGAGACAGAGTCTTGCTCTGTCACCCAGGCTGGAGTGCAGTGGCTCAATCTCGGCTCCCTGTAACCTCTGCCTCCCAGGTTCAAGCAGTCCTCCTGCCTCAGCCTCCTGAATAGCTGGGACTACAGGAGCACATCACCATGCCCAGCTGATTTTCGTATTTTTGGTGGAAACGGGGTTTCACCATATTGGCCAGGCTGTCTCCAACTCCTGACCTCAAGGGATCTGCCCGCGTTAGCCTCCCAAAGTGCTAGGATTACAGGCGTGAGCCACCACGCCCAGCCCTGATAGTTTTTTTTTTAAGACCTGAAATTCTGTAATCTGTGAGGAAGGACTAGATGCTCTGCCCAAGCAATGAAATCAAAGTCAAAATTATGAGTGTCTGGGGCCTTATAAAGCGTGGTTGGAAGAGAATTGCCTTCCCCAAATACTTCGTACCCTTACCCATGTGCTTGATGTGGACCCAGAGACAACTTAGACTGAAGCAAATCTCTAGGTGAGAGCAGAATGAGTATCTCTCTCAAAATCTGTTGTGTCTCAAACCTTCACAGAGTTGGGGGAAATCCTGAGAGTTCTGGTTTCAAGGGTCACTGGCTTTTAGAATCCCTTAGAAAGTAACTGAAAACAAGGAGAGAACACATTATCACCTTCTACTTAGACCAGCGGTTCTCAATTCTGGCTGCACATTAAAAAACATCTAGAGAGTGTTTCCAAGGCTAACCCATGAGATTCTGATGCAATTCGTATGAGTAGGGCCTGAGCAACAATTGTTTTTCTTATTAACTCTGGTATCAGTTTCTGTTTTTTTTTCTTACTTAAAATCTTACATGAATTTTCAACTTTACATAAAAAACTCTGAATGTAGGGTCAGCATTGAGTGTGACAGACAACCCTTCCTACAACAGCCTTGGCTACAGTAAAAAAAAAAAAAAAAAGATGTTTTGCTCATTTTCCTGGAGCAAATGAGTCTAAGTAAAAGATACTGCCTCGACATGAGCCACCATGCCCAGCTGTGAAAAAACTTTAGGACAACACTAATTCATACAAAATAAGATGAGCAAATGGAAAGACACCCAGAAACACTCACCATTATTAAAGATGTTAGTTTTCTGGTGTGTGTGTGTGTGTGTGTGTGTGTCTGTTTTTGAGACTGGGTCTCGCTCTGGCACCCAAGCTGGAGTGCAGTGGTGTAATCTTGGCTAATTGCAGTCTTGAAGATATTGTTTTTTTAAGAATATTAATAGATGTAATCAGATTTCAATAAAAATTCCTATAAGTTAAAAAAAAAAAAAATAAAGATACTGCCTCGAATGACCCAGGATCCTACAGTACATGGCTTTTAGGAATGGGAATACCTTTGAATGTAAACCCATAGGGCTTACTCCAAGGCCAGAGAACGAAAACCAAGCTATAGGTTGGTGCAAAAGCTAATGCGGTTTTTGCCATTAAAAGTAAGGGCAAAAACCACAATTACTTTTGCACCAACCTAATACATTCAGATGAGACAAAACATTCTGACCTGAAGCTCTGGCCTCCTCATAATCAGCCAATTCCCACCTCAATCCCTCTGCCTAGGAAGGTGCCTCCCTCCTATAATGTTTAGCTGAAGGACAACAGAATTCAGCCATGGCCTTTCCGTCTAACTGAAATCTATTGAACAACCTGCATCCTGTTCCTGAAGTCTACAGTCACAGACATCTAAGCAAGACAATCCCATGGACCCACCAGGGATTGTACAGGTGGGCCCATGGCAGACATACCACCACAGAGCAGGGCTCTTCAGGACTTGTGCTAGCAGAGTCCCATGAAGTATCCTGCCCAGTGAATAACAAACAACTTGTTTGGATTTCCCATTTTCCTACCTGCAGTGGTTGGTTTTTCAATTCACTGAGGAAACAAGAGTCAAACTTTTGTTACCATGGGAATCTGAGTCCTCGGTCATTTAAAAAACACTGATTGTCTACTTCGGGCTTGACCCCGTGTTATCCACTTGGGACGTGGAGAAGACATGATCCCTGTCCTCAAGAAGTTCAAAGCCCAGAGAAAGAGACAGATGAGTCAACCATGACAGACAGTTGATAAAGGCTACGGTGAGGAGGGATTGTGCAACTCAGTCTTGGAAATCAAGAAATGTTCCCTAGAGGAGGTGATGCATGAACTGTGCCTCAGTATGATGGTTTGAGGACAAAACCTGTGCCACAAGGGGACTTAGGTCTATAACATGGCTTTGTCCACCTGAATCTCCTCTGTAACTGAGGAACTTCATTGATTCTCTACTTACAAGGCATATGACATAGGAAAGCTCGCTGGAAGGGAAATGTGACTAGAAACAGACAAGGCTGTTTACCCATGGGAGGAGAGCAGCAAGTAGGCCTGTCCCTCTTTTCTATACCTTTCCCTATTGGCAGCAATTAAAGGATGCCCCTGCCTCTCTAGGAGACTAATCTGCTGCTTGGGCCTACTGAGACAGACTGCAGTCCATAGTTGCAAAGACTAGAAGAAAGAATCCTGAATTCAAATCTTAGCTCTCTCTCCATAGCTGTGTGACCATGAGCAAGTCCTTTCCTCTCTGTGGGCCTCAGTTTTCCCATTTGTACAAGGGGGAGGGAGGTTGGACTCAGTGTTCTCCAAGGCCCCCTGCAGTCCTAATGCTCTCAGATCTTTTGCTTGCCCAAGGTTAGACAGGCATAGGGCAAAAACAAAATTCCAGCCAGAGAGGAGTCAGCTGTCTCATCTATTTGCAGATGTTGGGACCACCAGAGGATGCTGCTTCTTGGGGCTCCACACTCTCCAGGTGGGAGGCTCAGTCTCCTCCCCACTATGGGAAGGAAACTGCAGGCTGGCCAGGTTTGGAAAACAAAGTCATGTGGAAGGCATGCCATGAGTGACAAAAATCCTATGTTATTTTCTTTGATTTTTTTTTTTTTTTTTTTTTTTTTTTTTTTTTTTTTTTTGAGACGGAGTCTCGCGCTGTGTCACCCAGGCTGGAGTGCAGTGGCGCGATCTCGGCTCACTGCAAGCTCCGCCTCCCAGGTTCAGGCCATTCTCCTGCCTCAGCCTCCGAGTAGCTGGGACTACAGGCGCCCGCCACCACGCCCGGCTAGGTTTTTGTATTTTTAGTAGAGACGGGGTTTCACCATGTTAGCCAGGATGTTCTCGATCTCCTGACCTCGTGATCCGCCCGTCTCGGCCTCCCAAAGTGCTGGGATTACAGGCTTGAGCCACCGCGCCCGGCCTCTTTGATTTTTTTTTAAGGTTGATATTTTTCAAATTAAAGCTGTTGCTTCTCTGCCACAATGCATGGGGCGGTCAGCGTGTTCATGAATCAGACATGAAATATTTTTCTTCTTCCCCAACATAGCTCTCTCTGTGGGAACAGAGAGTCTACTATCAATAATAGCATTAGAGGGGAACTACCCTTCAACATACCTAAGCTGCAATTCCAAACTGCCAATCAGGGAAAAAGTGATCCCAAATCCTATAGCCATTACTGTCTACTTCTTTTCTTTTGAAGGACCCTTTGATTTCTTTCTTTCTTTTCATCTTCTTTGGATTTTCAAGTCTACCCTGAACACTTTGGTGATACTCAGGAGTTCGTTAGGTGTTTGCCTCTTGTTAAGTCTCACTCAGATAAAGGACCACTGGTAATAGAATCAAAATAAATCTTCTCACATTTAACTCCTCTCTCCCACAAAGTGGCTGTCCTTGGCTGCCACCACTGTTGCTACAATTTAAAGGAAGGTGGCTACATACCAACCTTTGGTGCCCAGGGAGGAGCCATCCAATGACACACACTTGATCATCTACAAATGCTGACCAGGATGGAGCTGAGTCCTAACGCATAGATCATACTTGGGAAAAACCTTTCTACAGCCAGGTGATTTTTTTTTTTTTTTTTTTTTGGAGACAGGGTCTCACTCTGTCACCCAGGCTGGAGGGCAGTGGTGCAGTCATGGCTCACTGCAGCCTTGATCTCCTGGGCTCAAACAATTCTCCTACCTCAGCTGCCCAAGAATCTAGGACCACAGGTGTGTGCCACCACATCCAGATGATTTATTATTATTACGATTATTTGTAGAGATGGGGTTTTGCAGCATTACTCAGGCTGGTCTTGAACTCCTGGGCTCAAGCAATCCACCTGCCAAAGGCATATAACACAGGCAAGCCTCCCAAAATGCTGGGGTTATAGGCATGAGCCACTGCTCCCAGCCTCAGATGCTCTTGATTTCATTTATTCTCTGGAAAACCTGTGCCCATGGGAGGCCTCTCATCTCTAAACCGAGATTCCCCAAATACGGCAAATGCATGCATGCCTTTGCTCTCACAGTTCTCCTCGCTTGGAATAGCTTTCCCACCTGACCCAGCTCAAATATCACCTCCTCTGAGCAGCCTTTCCTGACCCTCTCCCCTCGCAGGCAGAGTAATCCATCCTTCCTTTGGATTCTCACAGCACACTTTGTTCTTGCCGCTACCATGGTACTTATTACATTACATTAGAGCCAGGTGGTGACTGCCTTTTACCTCTGAGTGACTGTGAGCTTCTTGAGGACAGGGGCTTCAGCTAATATTGGAACAATTAGCCTTGGGCTCAGTCCATAAAAGTTTTCAGAGCTTGAATTGAAGGGGTAAATTCAGACTTCAGCAATGAAGTCGGAAAGCAGTCCTCCCCAGCCATAAAATTCTATAACTGTACAAATAAAATGTGATCCCACGGACACACTTGTTTTGGGGACTTGGGGAGGTACATATTTGGCCGTGTTAGACTGGTCTAGAAATCACCATTCCCTTAACTAAACTCACCAGATGGTTGGCAATCAAGCTCAATCACTTAGTTAAGGTGAACCAACTTTATGTGTCTGTGTCAGGCAACAGACAGCTGGTTAAGTGACTGACACCCCTGAGCTGCAGGCCACATGCTTATGGGGAATGGAATGGTGTGTGGGGGTTGGGAGAGGACAAGGGAGTCTTTTGGATGCATTTATTTTGAATTGGGTGATGCACTTGTATAAAAGCAAATTGGAACCCTTGGCAGAGTCATTCAGCAGTATCAAAGATCTATAGTCACTGCAGCCTGGTTGGGGGAGTGCTACTAGTTACAGTTGCTTGGCTGTAAATAAAATCTCCCCTGGAATGAAGCATTTTAATTTGAAGTGATTCTATCAGGAGCAGCTGACAAACCTTTCAAGGAAGCTGGCAGTGTTAAGAGGAACCTCTATACCAATAGGAAAGGGCTTTGAAAAGAGCTAATGAAGTTTCAGCACGCAGCCCTGAACATGAGCTAGGCCCATTTAGCTACTGGTCAGTGTGTTTCAGAAACAAAGCAAATTAACCAGGGTGGGGGGCCTAGGGAGGCCACATCCCCCAGCTTCCTTCTTGAAGTTTCCTGTGAAACACCAAGAGCCAACAGCCTCATCCCCAGCCAGTCTCCCACCACAATCTGTGGGGCCAGATCTAGCCTTCTTTCCAGACTGGACATGGTCGAGTTTGGGCATGTGTACTTGTAACATTCTTCTCCAATTGCAGTGCCTGGTACAAGACCATGAACCTGGTAGGTGCTCAATAAATGTTGACTGACTTGAATTTCTGGAGGAAATTTTTGTTTGGTTTTCCTAGAAGTGAAAGATGCCCATCAAGAAAAAAACAAATCCAAGGAAACGCTGCAAAGGTGACTTTGCTGGTCAGTATCACACCAACAGGAAATGGGGTAAGGAGTGAGCAAGTAAACCAAAAGCCACAACAATTTGTTTTTAAAACTACAACAATATGTGGGCTGTACAGTAGTGCTGCCAGCTTTGTTTTTATCTACAGACATCTGTTTAGGGTTTCTTTGGCTCCAGCACTTTATTTTGTGGTGTGATGGGCCAAGGGTAAGGGAACTGGGTAGAATCACGTGGGTATATATGTGTGTAGTTCCCCAAACAGGCATAATGTTGTCTACAGTAGATAAAGGAGCTCTCAGGATACTGCGATTTAACAAATGCCCAGGAAATTCCCCTGTCTCTAAATCCCCACCACCTCTAACTTGCAGCTGGGACCTCAAATTACACTATTAGTACACCAAGCCTTTGGCTTCAGTATTCACCCCTGTGCTTGGAAGCTTAGTACATCTCTCTTGATATTTTATTCAGCGAAGGTGGGGAGTATGTAATAAGCCACAAACACCAGGCTGCATGATCTGTTGCTACTCAGATCTTTGACAGCATGTCAAACCAGCTCCAAGCCGACAGTAGGAGGGATGGTGGCTTGATCAGAGGATGAGATGCAGGGCACGGACTCTAATCCAAAAAGAGAAAGGAGGCAAATCATAGACACATGTGGTCCTGGTAGAGCAAGCTAAATGGAGATTTCACAGGCCAAGAATTTGTTTTGGAAACACTCTTCATGGTTTCTTAATCCACAGTCTAGTCACCCACAGCTCAGCCCAACCTCTGCGTACACAAAGAAAGATCTGGGTAGAGGACAGCTGCCATTCTGGATCCACCCCCACTCCAAAGAACTCTTAGAAGCAGTGTGTCTCCTGAGGTGGGGAGGGGGGCTTATTTCCTGTGGCAACAGCTGCTTCTGTCTCCCACTTTTCAATGAGGTCATCTAGTCTTCAGCTGCACAATCAAAAACAGTAAAGAGCAGGCCTCTGGAGTTATGATTGTCATTAAAACTAAACTCCATCAGCACATTCTCAGGACTGCACCTGGGAAGGCAGATGCAAGATGCTGCCCATTCTCAGGGCTGTTCCTAGCTCCCAGGGATCTGAATGCAAAGCCCAGACAGGGGTCATCACACATTCCAAATGCAAAGAATTTATGGACAGGAGAGGAAGGAGGAGTAAGACTCTGAGCCACTTTCTTCTGGAAACCCTTTCTTGACCAAAGACTTCCCCTTCTTCCTGTGGGCATGGAAAAGGAAGGACAAGAAATCTCAGTCCTAGGGGATACCACCTTGGAAAGCCATCATTTTTCACACTGTCGCTTCTGGGATTCTCCCAAGAGCAAGCTATTGATCCTGAGCCATTTCCCATGTATTAACCAGCACAAAGGACACACTCCAACAAAGCTGGCAGGCCTCCTGCAACATGTCTTCAGAGTCATTCCTGGGTCTATACTCTAGTGGAAGTGTCCCCTACCCTAGTCCCAAGCTGCAGAGTTTCAACGATGAAAGCTATCATCCAGTAGGCACCTTTCCTGCACCAGGCAGTGGGATGAGTGTTTGAATGAACTCCTTTAATCTCACAGCAACCGTATCAGCATCCTCATTTTATAGATAAACACACTGCGGCTCTGTGGGGGCTACACGACTTGCCGAGGTCACACAATTAGGAAATTCTGGGACCCAAACCCAAGTCTCTCTGAAGCCAGAGCCAATGGTCATATACATGAAACTGGACAAAGTCTCTGGCATTCACTCTGCAGCAATTCCCCTGCTAAATCCCACGTGGCGGAACTGTTAAAGAACTGACACCAGGTCTGGCGTGGTGGCTAATGCCTGTAATCCCAGCACTTTGAGAAACCGAGGCGGGCTGATCGCCTGAGGTCAGGAGTTCAAGACCAGCCTGGCCAACATGGTGAATCCCCATCTCTACTAAAAACACAAAATTTAGCTGGGTGTGGTGGCGCACACCTGTGGTCCCAGCTACTTGGGTGGCTGAGGCAGGAGAATCGCTTGAATTTGGGAGGTGGAGGTTGCAGTGAGCCAAGGTTGCACCACTGCACTCCAGCCTGGGTGACAGAGTGAGACTCCGTCCAAATAAATAAATAAATAAATAAATAAATGGAACTGACACCAGATTTAGATTTAACCACTTCTTCCAATGAGACTCAAACTGCCTAGCTTTGAAGGATCCTCTCACGGAGACACTGATCAGAAATGGGATGGTACACTCTGTGAGTTAGTATCAGAATCACCTTCTCCCAGATCCCAATTCCTCGCAAAACACATCTTTCTGCCAAGTCAAGTCAGCTCAATGTTGTACTTTCATGGCTGCAGTTTCCCCTGAGGGAATAAAGTGAAAGCAGTGTCTCTACCCAGCTTTCTGCTCCAGGCTGGCAGCTTCTTCACGCTGAGGAAGACAGTGAGAAGTCCATGCCTATGACATTATGTCTTAATTGAACACTTGTCCTCTCTTATTGGTATTGATGTAAAAAGAGGGAAAGGAGGAAAGAGAGCAACAGGAAAGATGAAACCCACTTTAGTCTTGTCATTTTCTAGGACAAAGGTCCAGGCTTCCAGAGCTCTATCTGAGAGGCAGGCCCAGGCAGCAGAGGGTCCAATGCTCTTTGCGAGGATGGCTTTGCTTGGCAGGAATAAAGCAGCTACAGGAGAAGCTGTGGCTGCTGGGCACAGCATTGTAACTTTTCTTGGACTGTACTCTGTTTCTGTGGCTTAGGCTTCCAACCACTGCCTCTTCTCTTCACAGGGCTGTACAACTGCAACTTTGGGAAGTGCACACTGAGCTTCATCTAAAGTCATTCCTTGTCAGAAGCCAAGGAATATAATTCAGCTTATGCGAAGGAGAAGGTTGTAGAGGAAAGAATACTATGGGTTTATTTATATACAAATAAAGAGAATGCAGTGTGTATAGATGATATGGTTTGGCTGTGTCCCCACCCAAATCTCACCTTGAATTGTAATAATCCTCCATGTCAAGATGGGGGGAGGTGGAGATAATTGAATCATGGGGGCGGTTCCCCCCATACTGTTCTCATGGTAGTGAATAAGTCTCACGACATCTGATGGTTTCATAAATGGGAGTTCCCTTGCACAAGCTCTCTTGTCTGCCACCATGTAAGGTGTGACTTTGCTTCTCCTTTGCCTTCTGCCACGACTGTGAGACCTCCCTATCCATGTGGAACTGTGAGTCCATTATACCACTTTCCTTTATAAATTACCCAGTTTCGGGTATGTCTTTATTAGCAGCATGAGAACAGACTAATACAACAGGTATCTCCTAGGAAATCCAGTGCTACAAATGTATTTTGCATTCAGACAGGAGGGCCAGGATGAAGGTGAGGCAAGCAAGGTGCTCACCTTGTGTGTAAAATTTAAGGGGGCACCAAAACATTCAGTCATCAAGATACTTTTTCAAATAATGTTTTGTATTTTAGAATAGTTTGGGATTTGCAGAAAAATTGTGAAATAGTACAATGAGTTCCCATAAGCCCTATACCCAGTTTCCCACATTAACATCTCTTGATTAGTAAGGTACCTTTGTCACAATTAATGAGCTAATATCAATTTGTTATTAACGAAAGTCTATGCTTTATTTAGATTTCCTTAGTTTTTACTTTTTTCTGTTGATCTCATATTACATTTAGTTGTCACATATCCTTGAGCTCCTCTTGGCTGTGACAATTTCTCAGACTTTTCTGGATTTTGATGACTTGATAATTTTGAGGAGTACTGGTCAGCTATTTTGTAGAATACTACTCTACTGGAATTTGTCTGATGTTTTTCTCATCAGTAGGCTGTGGTTATAGATTTTAGGGAAGAAGACCACGGAGGTAAAGTGCCATTCGCATCCCATCATATCCAAAGACACATACGATCAGCATGATTTATGATTGGGGACATTCACATTGATCACCTGGCTGAGGCAGTATTTGTCAGGTTAATCCATGGTAAAGAAACTTGTCTTTCCCTTTCCATACTGCACTTTTTTTTTTTTTTTTTTTTTTTTTTTTTTTTGAGACAGAGTCCCACTCTATCGCCCAGGCTGGAGTGCAGTGGCGCAATCTTGGCTCACTGCAATCTCTGCCTCCCAGGTTCACGCCATTCTCCTGCCTCAGCCTCCTGAGTAGCTGGGACTACAGGCACCCACCACCACGCCCGGTAGAGACAGGGTTTCCCTGAGTTAGTCAGCATGGTCTCAATCTCCTGACTTCATGATCCGCCCGCCTGGGCCTCCCAAAGTGCTGGGATCACAGGTGTGAGCCACTGCGTCCAACCTGCACTCTTTTTTTTTTTTTTTTTTTTTGATAGGATCTTGCTCTGCTGCCCAGGCTGGAGTGCAGTGGCATGATCATGATTCACTGCAGTCTCAACCTCCCAGGCTCAAGTGATCCTCCCATGTCAGCCTCAAGAGTAGCTGGGACTACAGGCACATGCTGCCACACCTGGCTAATTTTTAAATTTTTTGTAGAGAGGGAGTCTCACTATGTTGCCCAGGCTGGTCTCAAACTCCTGGTCTCAAGCAATTCTCCTGCCTCAACCTCCCAAAGTGCTGGGATTTCAGGCATGCAGCACCACGCCTGGCCCATACTACACTCTTTTACAAGGAAGTCACTATTCGCAGTTACACTCCACCTCCTTGAGGGCAGAGTATCTACACAAATTATTTGGAATTATTCTGCACAAAAGATTTGTCTATTATCCATTTATTTAATCATTTAATTATATCAATATGGACTCTTGGATGTTTATTTTATACTTTGGGTTATAGTCCAATAATACTAGTATATTTTCTCAAGTTTTTATACCTTTGGCCACTGGTAGCTCTTTTAGTTGGCTCCTGTGATGTTTTGCTTTTTGTTTTTGTTTGTGTATTTGTTAACACTTCCTTACTTTCTGGCAATACAAGATGCTCCAGGCTTATCTTGTGTATTTTCTGTCTCGGTCCTGGAATCGGCCATTTCTCCAAGGAGCCCTGGTTGCTTTTATTGAAAAACAGCATTAGAAAACAAGATTTGGATTCTGCTTGAATAAATAACATTTAAGACATTTTTTTTTTAAGTCAAGAAAATATGGCCCACAGGATGGCTGCCTGATTTTGTATATAAAGTTTAACTGGAACAAAGGATGGTGTTAGGGTGGGTCAAGAGAGGCAGGGGTGTGCAAGGGCAGAGTTGGAAACTGTATTTAAAATTTTGATATTTGTTCATTTTGGATTTGTCTACATTAATTTTGTGTCTTTAAAACATATCATTACAGCTATTCAGGAAACCAAGGCAGGAGGATCACTTGAGCTCAAGAGTTCCAGTCTCTAGTATGCCATGATTGCGCCTATGAATAGACACTGCACTCCAGCCTGGGCAACATAGGTAGAAACTTCTCTTTTAAAAATCATATCATTAAAATGTTATTTATGTTGATTACTGATATTTTTGGTACCCCCTTTAGTTTGGGCCTTGTTGGAAGGCAATCTGGCTTCAGGTCAGTGGCCCAACTGAACTCGTTACTGCTTTCCGAAAAAGGGTATAGCTTAAGCCAGTGTCTTGCTGGGCAATGGAATCTCCCAATGGAGCCACGTATTAAAGCCATAGAATTCCAGGCCTCAGCCCAGCCCTCCAAAATCATGGCAATGATCTACTTCTGATGTTTGGCAACCACTAAGGTAAACTGTCTAACACAGGTCTGTGGATAGGGAGGTGGTTTGATTAAAACATACTCCAAAATGATCTTCCTTTACTTTGTGTAGAATAATGGCAGTTGTTCTAAAATTTCAAATAATACTGAAGGATAGAGAGGTGTATTTGTGGTTCCAATTGGAATCTGGGTCTTTTTTTTTTTTTTTTTTTTTTTGAGACGGAGTCTCGCTCTTTTGCCCAGGCTGGAGTGCAGTGGCCGGATCTCAGCTCACTGCAAGCTCCGCCTCCTGGGTTCACGCCATTCTCCTGCCTCAGCCTCCCGAGTAGCTGGGACTACAGGCGCCCGCCACCTTGCCCGGCTAGTTTTTTGTATTTCTTAGTAGAGACGGGGTTTCACCGTGTTAGCCAGGATGGTCTCGATCTCCTGACCTCGTGATCCACCCGTCTCGGCCTCCCAAAGTGCTGGGATTACAGGCTTGAGCCACCGCGCCCGGCCGAATCTGGGTCTTTAAAGACGACATTGATCCTGAGCATGTATGTCCCAGAAGTTCCATTTTGGATTCCTGAAAGCTGGAGTCTGTGCCCTGTGCATCTTCTCTTCCTCTTCCACCCACTCAACAAGCTGGGGGAGAGCAGCTCCTCATTTGGACTTTCTCTTCATCCGCCCACAAATATGTGCTGATCTCTCTAGTTGACTCCTTTGCCCTGCAGGCTCACTCTCCCTCTCCCACCTCCTTTCCCCCTTTCTTGATCTCTTGCACTCTCTTGCTTTTGCTTGCCCAGCCTCCTGGCCCCACAGATTCCCTTTGCTGTCACTGATGCTTTTTTTTCAAGGTTGCTGGCACTCCCATGTGTGCTCTTGCTCCTGCATGAGCTTTCTCCATCCATCTTGGGCTCCTTCTCTACCTCTAAAACACTGGCTTGCTGTCTCATTCTCAGGCCTGTGATCTCGCTTTCTTTATTGCTTTATCCTACTCTTTCTCCCTGTCCCTCTTCAAGTGGCTCTCTCTCACACGTTCTTGCTCTCCCATTCCCCTGTGCATGGTGTGTGTGTGTGTGTGTGTGTGTGTGTGTGTGTGTGTGTCTTTTCAGAACCTGAGAGTCATGAATAATTTCCCTAAATGCAGAGTACCCCAGAGCAGAACAAGAACAAGGCTGATCTAACGGGGAGAACAGGAAAGATAGTATTTTTTTATTCACAAGAAGAAAAACGCCACTGGATCCAAGAAGAAAAATGCCACTGGATCCAAGGTTCTCAAGAGTGATCTCAGAAAACGTAAAGCCCTGGGGGTAAAAGGTGCTGTAAAGACATAGATGTGTAATCTAACATTGTCTATTACAGATAAAGCCAGCAGCCTCATTAGAAGCAATCAAAGTCACAAGGAGCAGCCGCTGGGAAACCCTAACAGCTGGGGCTATTTAGGACTAATTGCTTAACTCGCCCTTAGGCACAGGAAGCTGAGACTGAGGGACGAAGACATTTAACTCACCTCAAATGTGTTACTAGCAAAGGAACTTCCCAAAGTAGAAAAGTCAGCAACTCTGAGAAGTCAGAGAGGAGAGGCTTCTGAAGGGTTGCTAAAGGATTTCAGAAACAAGCCTCGAGCGCAGAGTCACTGGTTAAGCCCCTGGTTTCTGCCACCGAAGCAGTTGCGCAGGCTCACTTCCTCACCTCCAGAAACTTCTCTCTGGCCACTCTCTGCCAGGGAGCAAAGTTGTACTATGATTTGTGGCACCTGGGCAGATGCTGGGTTCATGTGTGGGTGTGGTCAGAATGCAGAGTGGGATGGGGACATCCTGAAGAGCAAAATGGAGAGAAACGAGAGGGAGCTCCAAGTGGAGGTTGGCCTTGTGTGTTCTCTCTCTCTCTCTCTCACCACCCCCACCCACCATGTGCAACTTCCCTTGCACTCCTATAAGCAAAAAGTTAGGAAGGGATGATTTAGGCAGTGCTTTAGTGTTTTGTGACACTTCTAAAAGTCTTTTTAGACAAACACATGCCAGGGGCCAAAATAAGACTTGGGCCGTTCCTCCTTGTGTATGTTATTTGCCTTTTATGAGAGATTTAGCCAGTATGTTTTGGGCTCATTTATAGGACTCCATCTAACTGCAGCAAAATACAAAAATCATTCAGTTTCCAGAATGCAGTCTGATTTTTCATAAATACTTTCCTCCAGGAACAGAAAGAGCTAATTCAGAAGGAGACACTAAATCACCTACCGAGTGAATAGGAGGCAAAATTCATTCTTCCCAAATTTGAACATATGAGAAAAACAAAATACCCTTGGGCATACGACTTTCAGAAATTTCTATTTATTAAAACCCAAAGATGGGTCTTCAAAAATACTTGTCAAATTTACTGATGTGGATGAAGTTAACCTATAAATGTTAAAACTCATCCTGCAACTTTACTTAATGTATTTTCAGTCATGGATAATGGCCAATAATTAAAAACTTTCTTAGTAAAGTAGGAACTGTGAATAAATAGAAATGAGTGAGAAGACTTACTTCAGGGTCACTTTTTCTGAGTGAAACTTCTTATCTTTTTCAACAAGCATCTCCTGACCAGGTGATTCTGCTGCAAGCTAAAGTGTGAGGATCAGTGATTCAATGCAAGACCCAACAGAGGAAGCACATTCAAGTTACAGACACTCTTCATATATTTCCTTCTAGAATTCATATGAGAGTCCCAATCACCACCCATCAAAGCAAGGTTTGTCCAATTACGTTAGTCTTCTCTACTGACTTTTCTGGTCTTAAAGGCTACCGAAAAGTTGCCCAAGGCAGGGTCATGGTTTCCTAAGAAGAGGATTCTCTTGATGACATTGACCAAAGCTTTGCACCCCACGCAAGCAGAAAACCTGCCTCAACGTGGACTGCCAAGTAGCCTGTAGAGCCTAAAGAAAGGATCTCCCTTTCAGCTCGCAAGGCCAACAGAAGCCTTCTCAGGCAGACCCACAGCTCCAAGGGCAAACTGGCTGACCCACAAAAGCCTTCACTTCCATTTGCCAAATCTCATAGTATTTTCACCACTGAGTCCTCTTAACTGTTGGTCCTTCTTTCCACTTCTCACTTGAGCATCAAGCCAACTGAAGTTTCCCACCTTTCCCCTTTTTAGCTGACTCATCAAGCCTGTCTCGTCTGCACACAGCCTGACATAGAAAGCCTATAAACCATCCCCATGCAAAGAAGTGGCCAGGTCCACTGTATTTGAGTGCTGAAGAGCTGGGCCCCTCCAACCTGGGTGGTGTGAGTAGATGGGCAGCTGCAGAAATAGACAACCAGGAACTTCAAAGGGCCACATTTCCCCTGAGGGTTATTTGGTGCCTCCCAAGACTAAAATTCCTCCCTTGGAATGTGGCAAGATTGAAATTCAAGGCAAAGAGGCTGACCTACTAACCTCTTCCCAGGCTTTACCATCATTTGTTTATAGGGGGTTTAGAAAATCTTTCCCTCCCCTTACTCAAAATTTCAAGCTCCTTTTCTCTCTGAGCTACCAGGCAAAGAAAATAATGTGAAATATGGGCAATAAGTATTAAAGGAGTAATTTCTGTGTTGGCCAGAATGAGACTATATCACTTCTGATTTTTCACTTCACTCTCTGATAAGGCAGTCCCAGAATATCAGAGTATGTTTCTTTTATTTAGGAATATGTTTCTGATTGATTTTTAGAAAAAAGCTCACCATCTAGCCTTCCTGAATTTCTCAGATTTATGGAATGGCATATGATCTGAAAGCAACATTAAAAAAATGATTTGGTTAGGTGGGGGTGATAAGGAGTGACTGTTTAATGCATACAGGTCTCATTTTGGGGTGACGAAAATGTTTTGAAACTAGATAGTGGTGATAATTTCACAACATTATGGGTGTCACTAAATGCCACTGAATAGTATAATTTTAAAAAGTGAATGTTATGTTATGTGAATTTCACCCCAATAAAAAAAAGCAAATAATCTGGCAATGGAGAAACTTGTTCTGCCTTCTGAGCAGCAAAGAAACATAACCTAAAAGATGCAAAATCTTCAACAGCAACAACAACAACAATACAATCAGCTAAGATCACCACGCTTGGTGATAACAGCAAACATTTATTGATCACATGGGCCAGTCACTGTGCTAACTTACATGCCCTATTTCACTGAATCCCCACACAACAATCCTATGAGATAGGTTCTATTTATGATTCACTGAGGAAGTAGAGGCTCAGAGAAGTTAAGTAGTATCCTCAAGGTCACATAGCTGATAAGTAAAGACATGGCTCCAACTCACTGCTATCTAATTCCAGAGTACATGCTCTTGATGGCATGTGTAGGTGACCAATCAGTGTGCACATAGGAGGAAGAGAGTTTTCTGTGTCTATAAAAGCTTAGTTTTTGAGGTGAGTGGGGTGAGCTCCTTGAAATGGCACACATGAGAAAAGGCAGAGTTCGTGACCACAGCATTGGCCACCAGAGCAGTAATGTGGAGTGAGGCCAGGGAGAGAGTACATGATATGGTTTGGTTGTGTCCCTACCCAAATCTCATCTTGAATTGCAGTTCCCATAATCCCCATGTGTCATGGGAGGGACGTGGTGGGAGATAATTGAATCATGGAGGCGGTTACCCCCATGCTTTTCTTGTGATAGTGAGTTCTCACGACATCTGATGGTTTTATAAGGGGCTTTTCTCCTTTTGCTCATTCTTATCCTTCCCGCCACCATGTGAAGAAGGACATGTTTGCTTCCCCTTCCACCTAATTGTAAGTTTCCTGAGGCCTCTTCAGCCCTGCAAAACTGTGAGTCAATTAAACTTCTTTCCTTTGTAGATTACCCAGTCTCGGCTACTTCTCTGTAGCAGTGTGAGAACAGACTGTATCTACTCAGAGCAAAGAAAAGTTTTAGCAAGGAGAAAGTGTGCATGTGCAAGTGTGTGTATGCATGAGCATGTGTGGAGAGAGAGAGGGCACAGGCATGGGAGAGAATGAGCACTTCGGTTCAGTGGAGGGGGCAGGGCGAGTAAACACTCACTTTTCCACTCTGCTCTCAACACACATAACTCACCCTTGTAGCCTGGGCATCCCTCACTTGTAAGTGTGCTTGCCTGAAGGAAAAAAGGAATTTGAGGCCCAGGTCAAAGGCGTTATGCTTTTTTTTCTTTAAAAACAAAAACATATCCAATAAAACCTTGGTAACTAACAAGACTTGCAATTACTCAATTTGGGGTGATATGATTTGTAGTCATTCAGTTTAAAAAGAAGGCATTGTTTCCTGGGATAAGATATGGGTGAAAAAAACCACTTTTTGCCTAAGAATCTTCCATCATATGCAAAGAATAAATGGTGGAAAAAGACTTGTGCCTCTGCTTTGGAGCTGAGACGCCTGCAGAGACCTGGCTAATTGACCCTGGAAACTTTCAGAAAGGTACAGAAAATGAAGCAAAATTACCCTTTATCTGTCTGAGCACAATTCACTAGATGAAAGCCCTCCACAGGCAAAGTACATTCATTCTTGGTGCAACATCGTCTGCAAACTCTCAGAGTGAAAAGAACTTCTGATTCTCAGGGACTGAAAAGGGCCCTGGGAAATGAGCACCCAGAAGTCAATGGACCTGCTGCTGTGGGAGGGGACAGACTGCCAATGGGATCCCACTGAGAGAGAAACCCCAGGAGCCCACCCCAGCAGGGGGCGAGCCAGCACCAGGGCATCCTGAGAAGCCAATCCTGGAAGTGGGCATGAAGGTCTTTGACCCTGAAAGCATGGATCCCAAGCCCTGCCATTTCCCAGGTCAATCATCCTCTCGCCAGCATTTCTGTTTCCCTGTGGGCAGAGGCAGATAATGAAGTGCCTGTTCTGGCTCATGCTGTTGCTTTACAAAGGGAGTTTTTCTGTAATTGGTCCATGCAAGGAGAGTTATTGCATCTTCTGAACCGTTAGGTCCCAAATGGCAAACCAAAGCACAATGGCTACAGTCACAGCCTTTGGAGACAGTATATTCATAGTCACTTCCTGTGGAGTGACAGGGAAGACAGAAACGGCTGAGAAATGTGTGCACCGGCCTTTTGAAACACGGGTCTGAATCTTCTGTAAAAACTGCATTGAAGTTATCACCCCTTGTATTACTTATGGATCCACAAGATAATTCCTCCTCACCCTAATTACTTCATCTGTACAATGGGGGTAATTATATGCATACATTATGAAGACATTTGTGAGGATTAAATGGGATAATGCATGCAAATGGGATAATGCAGCTATTGCTTACTGCAATAGCTGGGGCATGATGAGCTCTCAAAGAATATTAGCTATTATTAATATGAAATAATTCATCATTATTATTCAGCATTATAAAGCAGCTTGTCTTCTGAAGAATAGACACTACTCCATTTATCAAATGAGTACTAGATAATCCATCATGTTTCACTTATTGTCTTGGCTTGAACTCAAACTGAATGTTCAAATTCAGTAATTCAAATGCTACTAGATATTGAGCCCTTTGAGGGCAGGAGCCATGTTTTACTCAGCTCTGCATTTTTAGAGGCAATCCCACGGCCAGGTTTACAGTGCTTATGAAATGTGTGAAATGACTTCCACCCCAAGTTCTTGATAGAACCATTGTTCGTGTCTTCTCCCTTGACTTTCTTCCACAAGGTTTCAGATCTTTTTGTAAACTTCAAATTACTTAATAGATAGATTTTCTTCAGATCCTTTTCAGAAATAGGTGGGGAATAAATAATACTGATTCTGAAATATTTATTTACAGTAACCCTATATATCTCACCTAAAATGGAGAGTGGTGCATGTCCAAAGAAGGATGACAATGTTGCTAAGGATCCAGAGGGAAAGGAATATGGAGGCCAGGGACAGGGACAAGAATGGCAGAGGCCACAAAAGACCCAGAAACAAGCTTTCAGACATATTGGTCCATTTTGGCATGATGTCAGCTGCTAATGGCCCTTTCCAAGAGGCTGGCTTAAAACAGCATTTCCCCTTGGGCCTCTGTTGCTAACATAGCCCAGGAGGGAAAACTCATTCTTCTTTTTTTCCTATTTTTAATTTTTTTGGAAAGGATAAGGGACAGGGAGTTGCTAGCAACAGACCATCATAGTTAAGAATTTTTCTACTTTTCAATTGACTCAGCTTCAGTCTTAACTCTGTCACTTACTATCGTGTGACCCTGAGTAAGTTTCTTAACCTCTCTGACCTTCATTTTCCTCCTCTGTAAAATGCAGATGACAATAATGATATGATCCTCACTAGGTTGTTGTGAAGATTAAATTAAAATTATGTGAAGTGTCTGGGACATAGTAAGAGTTCAATAAATGTGAGTTGCTATGATTACGTGTCCTGCAGGCAATAGCTACAGGCTCGAATAACTGAGCACCTCAGGATGATGGAAAGACCAGACTAGAAGCCATGGGTTCAAGCCTTGAAGAGTGGCTTGTGGGGCCAGGGATCAGAGATTAAAGGGCATACCTAGTTCCTCATTTGTAACATGGTAAAAACGTAGGATCTATCTACTTCCCATGAGTAAAAGTTTTAAGAATTTAATGAACTAATGCATGTGAAAGTACTTTGCGAAATGCAGGCATTCTGTGCATATGTAAGTGGTATTCTCACTGGGCATTCCCAGAGAGAGGGAAACATTATGTTTAGCTCATAAATACTTGGGTTTTAATCCTTTGAAGGCTTTCCTGCTAGCACACCGTGGTACGGAGAAATAGCAGACAGTGCAGCCTCGAGATGTTCTCTCTGCATTGAGCTGGGCTCTGCTCTCAAATCCCTCCATGTTCCACCCTGTTCAGGAGCTGCTAAGATGGCCTTGTCACTTTTAAAGGTTCTTGTCACCAAGCCATCAGTTTTAGGCATCATCTTGCAATTGTGACATGTCTAATCTTGCTCACTTGACCATGCTAGGGCCATGGCGAAGTGACTGAGGGCTTGGAGCTGCCTGTCACAGCTAATGGCTCAGTCCACACAAGACTTAGATGCTGCTTGTGTCATCCTCTGTCCAGTTGGCAGACGGAGAGATGTGAAGACTTGTCATCCATCACCAAATAGAAAGCAATCTCTCCTGATGGAAATAAAACAATCAATACGTTTGGATTTCAATCACAGAGAATATGTTTTCTCAGAATAGGTCTTAATCAGTGTGTGCCCTGACAGATAGCATGCTGGTGTGAAGAGTAAGCTGTGCAAGAACAAATGTCACTTGGAATACCAAAATAGATTTAATAGAAGAAACATACATCAGAATATATCTTTGTTCCCTACCTCCTTACAGAATTTGTGAGACAATTCTTGTAACATGGTTACCTGACTCACTGGACTGCCAGCATTTCAACATTAGGAAAGAATGAATTTTCCAAAAAAAGGAGTGGTGCATTTCTATTTCTGGGAGACTCTCCCATATTTAGAGCTAAAAAGAACCTTAAGATCTTTCAACCTGTTTTTCAGCTTTCAAACAGAAGTTTGCTCCTTTTATAAAAGGAACTGAAGTCCCAAAAGGGCAACTGTGTGCCCAAGGTTACACAGCCAGTCAGTGGCAGAGCTAGAGTATAAACCCAAGAAATACCAATCATTTAGGAATCAGATAATATGCAGTAAAATAGCAACTAAAGGCATTTGAACGACCATTGACATTTTGGTAACACTAACAAAACAATGGTGGGTGGTCTATACTTCTTATTCTAGATGATTCCTAAAATCCCTTCAGCATTGGCAGTCTGGGAGTTTATGATGTGACATTTGCATTACATCTCTTTGGGACCAAATCCCTGTTCTATGAGGTGTAAGTAGTGGTGACACACATTGAATATAAACCTTGAAGCAGACAGTTGAAAAGTAGAAAATTCAACCAGCCTCTTGTTTCATGTGGTCTGATGGGAAATGCCCCTCCTTATTTAATTGTCTGTTGAGTGCCCCTGCAACAATCCACCTCCTTCCAGGCCAAGCTGAATCTTCCCTACTTACCAAGTTAATGAACACCCACTCACAGGAATGGGCTTTTTCTTTCTCCAAGAACCAAAGTTGTGATTTCAGGAAACGTCCCCCATCTGGTTACGATTTTTTAAAACAACAGTAATTGCTGGGGTGGTTTTGGGGGTGTTCTTCTCAATTCTACATTTTTGGACATGTTCTCCCAATCCTACCACAGAACAAACAAGCCAGAGAAGACCCAACACTTCCCAGTTTTATTCTCTCACCTCCCACTTGCTCAGATCAGAAAGAGTAAAGAGATTCTGGTCTTGAGTATTTCATTTGAGGCTTCTCACTTCCAGAACTTCAGGTGAATATAGCAAGTGTGGTTTTCAGTACTACTGAGTGCTAAGTACTGGATAAGACCTGGGCCACGGTGTATGAGTTGGGATGGCTACAACTGCTCCCCTGTCCTTTAGCAGCTTGCAAGCCTGGAAGAGAGAGATGCAAACTTCTCACTAGAATTTGTTGTAGAACAAAATGCCTTCTATGGGAGGCACAAGTGGGAGAGATATAAAAGGAACAATTATTCCAGTAAAGAGGAAGATCACAAACACCTCAAGGACAAAAGAATGTTAGCACTAAGCTTTAAAGAATGCATTTGGAGATACATGTGTGTTAATGCAAGGAGAATCTTCTGTTAACACTAATTACCATTTAATAACCAGAAAAACACATTGTAGACGTTGTGCATCTGTGTGTGTGTGTGTGTGTGTGTGTGTGTTTCAATAGATTTATTTCTCTTTTGTATTTATTTTTTGACACGCTGTCTTGCACTGTCACCCAGACTGGAGTGCAGTGGTATGAACATATCTTGCTGAAGCCTCAACCTCCTGGGCTCAAGCGATCCTCCCACCTCAGTCTCCCGAGTAGCTGGCACCATGGGCATGCACCACCATGCCCAGCTAATATTTTATGTAAAGACACGGTCTCATATTGTTGCCCAGGCTGGTCTTCAACTCCTGGACTCCAGCAATCCTCCTTCCTCGGCCTCCCAAGGTGCTGGGATTACAGGCATGAGCCACTGCACCCAGCCCTAGATTTTAAAATAATATTACTTAACATTTCTTGAGTGCCAACTGTAGGTTCACCACAATACTAAGTGCTCCACATTTATTATCTCATATAATCATCATAGCAACCTTACATGGACTAGTATGTATTATCATTCTCCTTTTTAAGTCTAGGAAACCAAGGCCCAAGGACTTCCAGCTAGTCAATGGCAGAGCCTGGATTTAAAGCCAAGCAGTCTGACTCAAAGCCAAGCAGTTTTCTAAAGGTGTGGGTTGCATACCACCAGCCTTAGACTCAAGTGGCAAAGCCCGTTAAAAGTGCAGATTCTGAGCCTCGGCCCAGATTCAGGAACCAGAATCCTGTTATATGGGGCACAGGAATTTGCATTTTCAACAAGACCCCAAGGTGAAACTAATGCAACTAATGTTTGAAAATCACTGTAGTACAGCATTCATTTGCATGGAGAAAGCTAGAATATTATTACAGGGATCCCAGAACACATGAAGAGCAGTCAAAATTATTGGTAAATGAATCTTTCACCATTAATTTAACTAACTAAAATAACAAATTCTTTTTATATTTTGAAATGATATGATTGATATCATATCTAAGAAAGGCAGGCCTCAAAGGCTGGCCATCTGGGATTTGAGGGGAACAAAAGAAGTGCTTAAATGGAGAGCAGAAACTACAGAAAGGAAGGTGAATCAGTATGCGAAGGCAATGGCTCTGGAGGACGATGTCACAAAGTGGAATCTTGGGGTCTTGACAGTCTGATCCTGGCCCTGCCACTAAACAGGCCAATTGACCTAGAGCACTCAACTTTTCCAGGTGTATTAGTCTGTACTCACACTGCTATAAAGACATACCTGAGACTGGGTAATTTATGAAGAAAAGAGGTTTAATTGATGCATAGTTCCACAGACTGCCCAGGAAGCATGGGTGTGAGGCCTATGGTAATGTGGTTGCATTTTCATACCAGCAATTCTCACCTAATTTTAGTATCATGAAATGCACTCAATTGTAAATCAACACCACATGTAATGAGGTCTTGCTTCCATACTCAGAAGATACCTTTATTAGGCATTTACCATGCTCCAGTGAATGGCTGAGGTACTTTTACATGAATTATCCTATTTCATTCTCTTAATAACCCTATGCAGCAAATAATTATTGTATTATCATTTTGCAGCTAAGAACAATGGGGCTCTGCGAGGTTGAGTAACTCAACTTGCCCAGTGTCACACAGCTGGAAAATGACAGAGCTTGGATTGGAACTCGATTGTCTGACCTCAACGACCTGATTACAAAGGACTTCTATAGTAGTCCATGCAAGATCAGCCAGTTCTAGGTAGGCAAAAAAGGCCAAGGACAAAGAACATAGTCTCCCTCAAAGAGAGGTTCAATGAAACTACTGCTCCAACAGACCTCAAGATGACTGAGACCTTCCATCCTCAAGGGGCAATGCCACCGCTGCTATCAATCCTGCTACTCCTCTCCCTTTTCTCTTTTTGAGACAAGGTCTCGCTCTGTCACCTAGGTTGGAGTGCAGTGGCGCGATCACAGCTCACTGTAGCCCCGATCTCCAGTGCTCAAGCAATCTTCCCACATCAGCATCCTGAGTAGCTGGGACTACAGCCACACACTACCATGTCCATCTGATTTTTTAAATTTTTGGTAGAGAAGAGGTCTCGCTGTGTTGCCCAAGCTGGTCTTGAAGTGATCAAGTGATCACTGTCAAATGGGAATAGTAGTAATTTTCAAGGTGTTTGTGAGGATCAAATAATAAGGATTTTACCTGTTTTTATTTTCCTTATATGATGTACACGTTCTTTACATTGAAAAAATTATTTCTCCAAACTAGAATCTAAGTTCCACGGGTATGGTGTGTCTGATAAGGTAACCAAGTGATACTCCCACCTCGGCCTCCCAAAATGCTGAGATTGCAGGCATGAGCCACCCCGCCGGGCCGCCACTCCTCTCAACTGCCCTTTATTGAGCCTCTATGCTCAGCATGGTGCTCCTATGCTTTGCATACTTAATCTCATTTAATTTCTGCTCCCCTTTGAGGTGGGTAGTATGATGCTTGTTACTTTTTGAATGATGAACCTGAACCACAGCGAGGTTAAGTAGCTTGCCCAAGATTATAATTGCTAAGCAGGAGGGCTGAGATTCAAAACAACACCTGGCTCGACACAAAGGCTTTCCTTTTAGCCATGATGTTGTGGTGCTTCCACTTAACTTAGTAGACCTAGCCAGGGTCTCTCAGAGTTGATACATCTTTACATCAAACGCTTTACTAATGACCCAAGGTATCCATATCTTCCACGGGCTCCATTAAGTCAAATCTCAGGGTGGCAGCACTTTGGGAGGCCGAGGCAGGCAGATCACTTGAGGTCAAGAGTTCGAGACCAGCCTGGCCAACATGGTGAAACCCCATCTCTGCTAAAAATACAAAAATTAGCCAGGTGTGGTGGTGGACGCCTTTAGTCACAGCTACTCGGTGCTAGGGTGGGAGAATCACTTGAACCCTGGAGGTGGAGGCTGCAGTGAGCCAAGATCGCACCATTGTACTCCAGCCTGGGTGACAGAGTAAGACTCTGTCTCAAAAACAACAACAACAACAACAACAACAAAAAATCTCAGGGTGAGTGGGACCTACCTAGTAAAAGAGATAACAAATACTTTTATCAGACCCACCATACCATGGAACTTAAGATTCTAGTTTGAAGAAATTTTTTCAATGTAAAGAACGTGTACATCATATAAGGAAAATAAAAACAGGTAAAATCCTTAGTACCTGATGATCCTCACAAACACCTTGAGAAGTATTACTATTCCCATTTGACAGGTGAGGAAAACGATCATTCACTTGTCCAGCAACTGAGCTATGCAAAATGCAGGACTGCATAAAAACTGAGAATTCTTTCACTGGAGTGTAGTGACTATTGGGAACAGCCTTGGCTTTTCAGCTTCCTTACCATGTTCAACCTATCATCTCTCTTACTTTCATTAGGCTTGTCCATTGGTGTGGTTTTTGGATTTTGTGGATCTTTGCACTAGAATGTGTCCAGAATTGCTGGGTTCTTGGTCTCGCTGACTTCAAGAATGAAGCTGCGGACCCTTGTGGTGAGTGTTACAGTTCTTAAAGATGGTAGTCTGGAGTTTATTCCTTTAAATGTTCAGATGTGTCCACAGCTTCTTCCTTCTGGTGGGTTCGTGGTCTCGCTGACTTCAGGAGTGAAGCTGCAGACCTTCACAGTGAGTGTTACAGCTCATAAAGATGGTGTGGACCCAAAAAGTGAGCAGCAGCAAAATTTATTGCAAAGACTGAATGAACAAAGCTTCCACAGTGTGGAAGGTGACCCGAGCAGGTTGCCGCTGGCTGGCTAGGGCAGCCTGCTTTTATTCCCTTATCTGACCCCACCCACATCCTGCTGATTGGTCCATTTTACAGAGAGCTGATTGGTCTGTTTTACAGAGAGCTGATTGGTCCATTTTGACAGGGTGCTGATTGGTGCATTTACAATCCCTGAGCTAGACACAGAGTGCTGATTGGTGCATTTACAATCCTTTAGCTAGACATAGTGCTAGACAGAAAGGTTCTCCAAGTGTCCACTAGGTGAGCTAGATACAGAGTACTGATTGGTGTATTTACAATCCCTGAGCTAGACACAGCATGCTGATTGGTGCATTTACAATCCTCTAGCTAGACATAAAAGTTCTCCAAGTCCCCACTAGACTCAGGAGCCCAGCTGGCTTCAGCTAGTGGATCCCACACCCGGGCTGCAGGCAGATCTGCCTGCCAGTCCCACTCCGTGCACCCGTACCCCTCAGCCCCTGGGTGGTTGATGGGACCCAGCGCTGCAGAGTAGGGGGCAGCTCTCGTCGGGGAGGCTCAGGCCTTGCAGGAGCCCCCGGCAACGGGAGCGGGAGGCTCGGGCGTGGCAGGCCGCAGGTCCCGAGCCCTGCCCTGCAGGGAGGCAGCTGAGGCCCAGGGAGAACTCGAGTGCAGCGCCAGCGGGCCGGCACTGCTGGGGGAACTGGTGCACCCACCGCAGCTGCTAGCCTGGGTGCTAAGCCCTTCACTGCCTTGGGCTGGTGCGCCGGCCAGTCGCTCCAAGTGCGGGGCCCACCGAGCCAGCACCCACACCTGCCAGAACTCTCGCTGGACTGTGAGTGCAGCGTGCAGCCCGGTTCCCACCCGAGCCTCTCCCTCCACACGTCCCTGCAAGCAGAGGGAGCCGGCTCTGGCCTTAGGCAGCCCAGAGAGGGGCTCCCACAGTGCAGTGGTGGGCTGAAGGGCTCCTCCAGCACCACCAGAGTGGATGCCGAGGCCGAGGAGGCGCTGAGAGTGAGGGCTGCTAGCACACTATCACCTCTCAAGAATATACTGAATTTTCTTTCTCAGAAGAAATGTCTGCCCACATAAATCCAAGCCATGAGCTTCTCATAGTACTCCTTTTTACTTTTCATCAAAATTTTACTTTTCATCAAAATTCTGGGCATAAGCAACATTCAAATTTACTTCTTTTATGTGGTGTGATTAAAAGTCCTGTATAGTGCCTGTACGAATCATCCACCCTCCTGAAAGCTTCTGTGTAATAACATTCCCACCTTTGAATAATGTGCTGATCCATTGATTAAATCAGTTCCAAAGGTTGAATCAGTGAGGTAAAATTGGCAGGCAGGAAGGTATTGCCAGACACTAATTCCCTTTCCTCGGGGTGAGCTCTATAAATGTGTAGCAATTGAATAGCTTTGTAATCTTCAGGGAAGTCTACGGTGCTGAAATTAAACCCATCAGACAAAGAATACCTTTTCCCAACCACAAATGATCCTGCATTTTATGAGCAACAGGTAAACAAGTAACTTTTGAAAGCAAGAAGACAATAATATTTTCCATTCTGCAAAGGTTTTATTTCACAAGGGCCTGCAGCATTAGTACTTTAGAAGAACAGTTAATTTGTCCTCATTCTTTTGAAACTTGGAGGCACCCAATGCATGGGCTCCAGAAGGGGAGAAGTCAGCACACATCATCGAAATAGACCAGTTTCCACCTCCTAACAGCAAAGCGGCTCAGGGGGAAAAGTGTGTTCATCAATTGCATTTCACAGACATCCTCTGCAGCTTTTCCAGCCACTAACTTTTTTTTGCCAGACACTTAGAGCCCTTGAATGCCTGTTTAATCTCAGACTACAAAAGTCATTATTCAGTGATGGCACAAGAAACAAATATCACCAACTGCTAAAAAGCTTTGGGCTTGGTAGACAATTCCAGGCCAGCAATAGGCATGTTGTCACGGTTGTACCAAAAAAAAATAAAAATAAAATACACACTCCAGGTGCCTCAAATGAGGTAGGCGCAAAAGCAGAAGTGACCAACAGTTGTGTAGATCAGAACTTGCAACTGCTTTGAATATCTGATTTTAATAAGTCTTGGTGTCACAAGATGTGGAGAGCCAACACTGTCTTCTTCAGCAACCCATGCCAAGACTCACCTTCTCTGAGACAAGAGGCAAGTTACCCTTTTGTTACTCATTTATGTCTGGTACAACTCACTTGTGATATGTTTATCTGTTCCTCACCAAAAAGGTTGTCATTATCATCAGTATCGTCATCTTAATTTGAGACTGTAGTAGTACTAAGTGTTTTGCATTTGTTACTTCATTGAATCCTCACAAAATCCTTGGAAGATAGGAAACATCATTACCAAAGCAATGGTAGTTATTATTTCCTGAGTGCTCCTATAGTGTTATGTGCCACATACTCTCCTAAGAACATTATACACATTATCTCATTTTCTTCGTACAAGAACTCTGTTATTCACCCTGTTTTACAGATGAGAAAACAAGATCAGAGACATCAGGTAACCTCTCCAAGGTCACTGCTATAATGGATAGAAGAATCAGAACTGGAATCCAGGTCGTTCAAATTCCAGCTCACACACACTATTCCCTGCTACTGGATTTTAACATTCTGGGGAGCCAAGAACTGTGTTTAGTTCATCCATGCATCACTCATAGCACCTAACTCAAGCTCTGACACATAATAGAGAATCAATAAAATTTGGATTGCCTCTCTGAGGTTATGCCAACACCATTTATCAGGTTCACTCTTAGCTTTGTAAAGATAATTTATAAATGTATGTAAATAATCAACCTGCACCACTGCTTATTCTTCCCCCCAAATCCCAGCACTATTATATTGAGAGAGCTCTCCCTAGTGTTTTTCAATTATCTTAAACCAACTGGCTTCCCCTCTGGTGGCAGTGGTCATTCTGTCTCTCCTTGGAGGCAAAGGGATGTATTGGGTAAGTCTTCCAGTTCCTTGGGTCTGCCATTTTGGAACTTCCTTCAACTGCATTTGAGAAATACTCATCTACTGCTGGCAGATGCTTAAATTAGTAGGGCTTTTCTGGTGGACAGTGTGGCTAATACAACACAAGCCATAAAAATGTGTATACCCTTACACATGCTGTTCAAAATGGAATTAATTATAGTTACCAAAAATAGCAGAATAAAAAGAGAAAATATCTTAAGTGACCAATAGGGAAATAGCAAATTCTGGTAGACGCTGAAAGTGAAGTCTTAGGCAACCATTAAAATTTTTATTTTCAAAGAATATTTAATGACCTGGTAAATGGTCACAATATGATGTATGGTGAGTAAGATGGTCCTGGACACCAAAGTCTAGGAGAGGAGGCATGGACTATACCAACAATTATAAACCTAATTATTATAAAGAAAATTAGGATCACAATTTGTATCTCACCACAATGCAAGGCACATAGTAGGTGCTCAGTAAATATGTAATGAGTGAAAGAAAGAATGAATGAATGCAAGCAAACAGTGTAAGAAACTAAAGCAAACTGATACACCTTGGGTTGTGAGACTGCAGGTGATCTTTATTTTCTTTTTAGTATTTTATGGATGTTAACTGTTTTCTAATGAACAATGTATTACTCTCAATATCTGAAAAATATCTTACTGAATGGATACTACCTACAAAAGAAGAGGAGCCAAATCTGTTAATGTAAAGAGAAAAATGTGAGTGAGATAAGTAAGAACTATCTGGAGGACCTGGGGGTATTTTTCAGATGAGATGTTATTTTTTCCCCATAGGATGACAAGAAGCAGCTGTTGAAACCCCCCTTTGTGTTCGGCATATAACTTTAGAAATGAAGACAACTTTTAATTCTTCAATTAATTTCAAAAGAAGGAAATGGGGGAGCACATCACAAAAATGGGCTTCTTGTCCTTTGAGTTCAAATTCAAAGTATAAGTTGGTTGCTTGAGCTTGGGCCCCAGGAATCCCTGCTCACATGGGTAGCCTTGGGCATAGAAAACAGGCAAAGCTTTGGGAAAAACACTGTCACATCAAATCATCTTTGAAGTAACTTTCATAATGAGACTTGACGATACTGTATTTGCCTAAAAATAAAGTTTGGAGTGAGTTCAAAATTTGTAATTTATGAGAGCCTTTGGCATATATTGGATGACTTCATTTTGATCTCCTCTTTGATGTGATGTATCAATTGATTTTCTTTTCTCCTACCATTGTTCTTGGATGTGTACAATGGAGCCCTTTATTTTCAGAAAAGCAATTAGCATGAAATGTTACTTATGGTGTCCTAAACTATGTGTTCTATAAATGGTAAATTATTGTAATTACCAGAAGATGAAAGTCATATATTGGATACATTCTTATAATTATTACAAAGAAGTGGCCTGGTCACGGACTGAAATCAAATTACAGATGCATAAAATTCAATTTCACTTTTCTCAAGATCTGTGTAAAAGTTGAACACACACAAAATGTGGTTTCAAATGTAACATGCTGGCACAGAAGCAGTTTCTGCACAGATGCTGTGAAATGATACATTTCTAGAATTTTCCGTGCTGTCTCAAGACCCAGTTGTGTTTTCTTGTGACCACCGCACTCTAAATTTAAAAGGTGCTAACATCTGGTTTAGCAGATCCCCAATCCTTCTTTTTCATTTGCTTTATGAGGAAATAAAACAACAACACACCAAACTAAAGATGCAAGAAGGGAAATATTGTACCAACAAGGCCATTTCTGAGGCAAAGTATAAGCCTTTCATACTTGTTAATATATATATAATTAATATATGTATATATTACATACAATATAAATAATTGTATGCAATATAATTATATTGTATACAATATAAATAACTGTAATAATTAATATATAATATATAAAAATAGAGAATTATATTAATATATTATATTATATTTTATATAATCCAACTATATTAATATATAATTTAGATGATATATTAATATGTAATATATTAATGTAATCTTTTATCTTTATAAAGATATAAAAATATACATATCTTTATATATTTATAACACATTAATATAAACTTTCATATTTATAGATTTATAATCTATAAATATATTATAAATATATAATATATAATATTGAAGATATTAATATATTAATCATGTTAATATATTGATTACATATTATATACTATATAATATATTTTATAAATATGTAATATATAATAAACATGTATTATATATTTATAATATATAAATATAATACATTTATAATCAAAAAGTCAACATTAACTCATTAACATTATAAGATGATTATATAAAAAAGACCGGGAATAGCCAGTGTTGACGAAGATGTGGAGAAATTGGAACCCTCATGTACTACTGGTGGGAGCGTAAAATGTTGCAGCCATTTTGCAATACAGTCTGATAGTCCCTCAAAAAGTTAAACTTGAAATCATCATATGACCCAGCAATTCCACTCCTAGGTATATACCCAAGAGAAATGAAATCACCAGTCCACCCAAAAACCTCTATATGAATGCTCATAGCAGCTCCATTCATAATAGCCGAGAAATGGTAATAACCCAAATGTCCATCAAAGGATAAATAGATAAATAAAATGTGATTAACTCATGCAGTGGAATGTTATTTGGCCACAAAAAAGAAGTGAAGCTCTGATAGTGCTAGAGGAGGGATGCACCTTGAAAACATTTAGCTAAATGAAAAAAGCCAGTCACAAAAAAACACATATTGTGTGATTCTGTTTACATGAAATGTTCAATATAGGTAAATCCATAGAGATAGTAAGCAGATTTGTGACCGCCAAAAGCTGGAGGGAAGAGGAAATGTGGAGCGCCTGCTGACAATTACGGGATTTCCTATGGAGGTGTTAAAACTGCTCTGGTATTAGTAGTGATGGTGGCACAGCTCTGAATAAACTAAAAACCACTCAATTGTATCCTTAAAAAGGTGAATTGTAATATCATAGGAATTATATTTCAATAAAGCTGCTATTTTTAAAACTCAATATTAAATGGATGAACTGAAAATAAAGATGATTATTCAAATAATGTCTCTGTCAAAAATGGAAAGTTTATGAATTCCACAGCACATGATTTAAAGGGAGAAATGTAGAGCATCTACTGTGTTCCAGACACTGTTCTAAAGGCTGGGAATAGAGAAATGAACATAACAAAGTCCCTGCCCTCACAAATTTCACATTCCGAGGACTCAGCTTTACACAATCTGGTAGATGGGTGTGACTTTAGGTTTGGAGGAACTCCCAGAAGAAGGTTTAGGGGGTTGAGAGAAAAGCTCCTAAACCTCCTTGTTCATTTATAAAACAGTGCTATTTGCTGTTTTCTGTTCTCCACCCCAAACATTTTTAGGACCAAGTGCAAATAGTCTTGCTTCTTGAAAAATTGCTCCTACAGACCATGTCTCAAAACTGCTATGAAGCTAAATCCCAGCTTCTCATGCAGAGAGACCTTATCTGTCTGGGGAAAGCCAGAGTGAGTCATGAAAGGCATGGACGACTGAAGTTGAGGTTGGTTTAAGCACCTTCAGGGAACAGATCATCATGACCTATATTTACAGATTTACAGGAATCATCACAATTCATTTTATGTAAACTTGGGTTATTGAACACTTTAGTACTGCTCCAGTTTTAAAGGAGTTTCCCCTTCAAGGTAGGTTTTTTGTTTGTTTGTTTTTGTTTGTTTGTTTTTGTTTTTGATATGGAGTCTCGCTCGGTCGCCCAGTCTGGAGTGCAGTCGCGTGGTCCTGGCTCACTGCAGCCTCTGCCTCCTGGGTTCCAGTGATTCCCCTGCCTCAGCCTCCAGAGTAGCGGGGATTACAGGTGTGCACCACCACACCCGGCTAATTCGTGTAGTTTTAGTAGAGACGGGTTTTCACCATGTTGGCCAAGCTGGTCTCAAACTTCTGACCTCAAGCAATCTTCCCACCTCGGCCTCCAAAATTGCTGGGAATTACAGGTGTAAGCCACTGCGCCTGGCCCAAATTACCATTTTCTTCATGGTCTGTCTCTGCTCCATGGACTGCAGTGGTTACCATTGCTGGCGACACTAAGTAGCCTGTTTTCCAAAACACTCTCTTCAGAGCCAGAGGCATCCTGTCCATCAACCTTACTTCCACTCTTTCCCTAAATATATAGCTTCTCTGCTTCCCTCCAGCAGCTGAGCAGAGCACCCAGCTTTTTCCTACAGACACCATGCTAGTTCTGTTCTCATGTTACTCGAAATGCCCATACCTTTCTCTCTACGTTACTTTTCAAAGCCAAGTATAAATTCAACCTCCTCCAGGAAACTTTCTACAGTTCTCCAGACCGTAGTGACCTTACTGTGTGCCACACACAGCTACTCAATGACCTCAACTCAGTGGTGAGCTCCTTGAGGTCAGCGATCATATGGTTTGCCGCTCTTCCTCCAGTTCCTCTCACACAATAAGAGGCATGTAGAAGCTTCAGGGCTAGTACTGATTCTACAAGCTTATCCTACCTCAGATATATGAAAGGGTACATTGAGTATTTCCTTTTCTAGGTGAAATTACTAAAAAGATTTCTTTATGAGACATAATGCAAGAAAACGGGGGTGTTGTTTCTGCTTCTTTCCTATATAAACTGAGCTTGAATAATACTGAGCCCTCCACTGACTCACCATCTGCCAAGGCCACGTCATTTTATTACTAAATGGCAAGCTGATTGAGCTCAGATTCACTGAACCAAACTATGGTACTTTTAAAACTGTTCTCATATACACCATGGAATACTATGCAGCCATAAAAAAGGATGAGTTTGTGTCCTTTGTAGGGACATGGATGCAGCTGGAAACCATCATTCTTAGCAAACTATCACAAGAACAGAAAACCAAACACCGCATGTTCTCACTCATAGGTGGGAACTGAACAATGAGATCACTTGGACTCAGGAAGGGGAACATCACACACCGGGGCCTATCGTGGGGAGGGGGGAGGGGGGAGGGGGGAGGGATTGCATTGGGAGTTATACCTGATGTAAATGACGAGTTGATGGGTGCAGCACACCAACATGGCACAAGTATACATATGTAACAAACCTGCACGTTATGCACATGTACCCTACAACTTAAAGTATAATAATAATAATACATAAATTTAAATAAAATAAAATAAAATTAAATTAAATAAAAAAAAAACTGTTCTCATGCCATTTTCTACCTTAACTTTTAGATTTTGATAACTTTGAGATTAGTTGTGATAGAGATCATCTCTATCACCTTTCCGCTACTAAACCAAATGAATTTTCTTTTTGCAGCTAACTTGTGCTTCAGTGATATCAGCCACAGTACAAGGCTCATGTTTTGCAGCCATTTTTGTTTTTCTCAGGTCCTGAAAAAAAGAATTCCTGAGATCATGTTGCAGCCCTAAGCATTCAAATACTCAAACTTAGATGCTGGTTATGTGGAGTTCTTCGTGGACATTCTACATGTCATGTAGTTGTTAAACTCATCAATATAAATACTATAAATTTTGACAAAAATAAAGAAAAGTATTTTTTCAGGTGTATGCAAAAATTGTATGATCATGGGGCGGATGGCGAATAAGGTAATACATTGCCATATTATTGGAGGAGAGAAAAGAGAAAGTGCCAGTAAAATTGATTGAGAACATTTTGAAAGAAATATGAAAGTGGCACAACATAATTGAAAAGAGAACTGTCGCAGGACACAGTTGCAAAGAGAACTGTCTGAAGAATATGGATTTTAGCCCCAGGAGCTAATCTAAAAGACCTAATGAAGTATAGTAATGTGAAGAACAAGACAATTACTTTCTAAGACAAATCTGTGGCATCTACATCTTCTGATCTCCAAATCACAGGCAAAAAGGAGAAAGAAAAACAAATCCGCATAACCTATCCTACGACATTAGCGATGTGATGTCTAGTGCACACAAAGCTTAAGAGATGCCATTGCTGCATTAGGAATCTGTGTTCACTATTTCAACTTGTTTACCCTTCTCTCTTTGTAAAAGCATGGATAAGGGGAGTTACAGCCTTTCCCCCATCCATCCTCGCTCCAAACCATCCTACACACTACTGGCAGAGTCACTATCCAAACCCCATTTGCATCCTGCCGCTCTTTTAAACTGGCATTGTGGCAACGAGCCTACCTTATTCACCTCATTGTCCACTATCTGCATTCTCTCCATTCACTGAAGTCAGTCAGTTTAGTCACTAGGCCATCCCACAAACCCACCAAATTGCAGCACTGCAGTCTTAGAACCACAGCACATGCAATTTTCTATACCTGCAATAACCTTGCCACTTATCAAAATCCCACTCAGTTTTTTAAAGGTCCAGTTTAAGTCTCTGATTACTCCAGCTCATTCATACCAGTGAATTCCCCTCCCTCTTACTTCCTCATTTGACTGTCTCATACTAATTTGCATGACAGATCACTTTTTACACCAGTGGTTTGCAGTAGGAGGTGATTTTGCATCACAGAGGAAATGGAAGGCCGTGGAAATGTCTAGACATTTCTCATTGTTACAACTAGGAAGGGGGTACAACTGGCATCTAGTAAGCCAGGGCCAGGCCAGGGATGCTGCTAAACATCCTGCAATGCACAGGGCAATCCCCTACAACAAAGAATTATCCAGCTCAGAATGTCAATAGAACCAGTGTTGAGAAGGGTTGTCTCTTCAACAGGATTGGAAGCTGTTTGAGCAGGAACATTGGCATTCCCTGTGTCTGGCACGGTGTTGAGTACCTACGATAGCATCCCTTGATAAATGTGTGTTGATTATATGTCACCAACTATCTGGTTGAGTAAAAAGAAAAAAAAAATAAGTTAAGATGATGGGTTTGGCTTTCTCCTACTTTTATCTAATGAAGTTTAAATATCACTTTTATTTTATTTATTTATTTATTTTTCAGACAGAGTTTCACTCTGTTGCCTGGGCTGGAGTGCAGTGGCACGACCTTGGCTCACTGCAACCTCTGCCTCCAGGGTTCAAGCAATTCTCCTGCCTCAGCCTCCTGAGTAGCTGAGATTACAGGCATGCCACCACCACACCTGGCTAATTTTTTTTTTTTTTTTTGTATTTTTAGTAGAGACAGGTTTTCACCATGTTGGCCAGGCTGGTCTCAAACTTCTGACCTTAGGTGATCCACCCACCTAGGCCTCCCATAGTGCTGGGATTATAGGCCTGAGCCACCACACCCGGCCTAAATATCACTTTTAAAGAATGGCATTTTAGACTAATGCTCCATGTCCTTTCCTCTTACGCCCTTTATGAGATGGATAGCCCTTACTAAGGAAACGGGGACAGCGAGTAGTTGAGGGGCTTGTCTAAAGTTGTCGATTATGATGGAACTTGAGAGAATAGTTCTCGGTCTTTCACGTTCCACATAATTGTGTCTGAACAGAATTTAGACAATTAATTCACTCATTCAACAGACTTTGAATGAATTCCTATTATGCAGCAGACACTGGGCTATGCTCACTTCTCCAGTTTTGGTATGATGTATTTATTGCTGCAGGCCAGAAGTCATGTCACTGTCATGGCAAACATTTTCCCATGAAAATAATGCTGCAATCTTGACCAGAGATTAGGCTCCAAGTATATCACAGATACGACTATGCATGTAACATTAAGGCAATCACAACCAAACTATAGTGTAGCTTCTATAATAAATTAAAATAGACAATTGTTCTATAAGTTCTTTAAATAAACAATGGCCTCTGGATACAATGATGTATGTATTCAACATGCAGAATATAACTCTATTAAATATAAATTCAACTCAATCTGAATAAAGTAGTTAAAAATGTATATCAGATGCTGGATTGAGCAAAAAATGTTTTTTTGTTTATTTGTTTTTTGTTTTTGAGATGGAGTCTCACTCTGTTGCACAGGCTGGAGTGCAGTGGCACGATCTTGGCTCACTGCAACCTCTGCCTCCCAGGTTCAAATGATTCTCCTGTCTCAGCCTCCTGAGTAGCAGGGATTACAGGCGCGTGCCACCATGCTCAACTAATTGTTTTTGTTTTGGTTTGGTTTTGGTTTTTTTTTTTTTTTTTTTTTTTTTTTTTTTTGTATTTTTAGTAGAGACGGGGTTTCACCATGTCGGTCAGACTGGTCTCAAATTCCTAACCTCGTGATCCACCCAACACGGCCTCCCGAAGTGCTAGGATTACAGGCCCAGCCAAAATGTTGTTACCTTCTATTAATTAGAGAGGACTTGGGAGGTAGTATGTGAAGCTGAATTTAAACCCCCGAATCTTTTCTAAAAGTTGCCTTAAAGGAATTGGAATTGGCCTCTTCTTTTTCTCCAAGGCCTTCTTGACACTTGGCTGCCAGCTATCATAACATTTCACACTTCCCGAAAAGCTATAAAAACATTTAGTTGATCATCAGCACTACGTTTCTTTTTTCAAAAGGTGCTTCAAAACATTTTTCCAAAAAAATGCAAAAACAAGAATAAACAGTATCCTGGAATGGAGGAAGAAAACAGAGAGAATTGCTGTGTGGTTGTTTAATTAGGCAGCAACCACATACCTGAGTAGCACAGGGAAAAGCAAAGGCACAAACTGCCAGGAGGGACAAACTGACAGTGCACAAACTGCCAGGAGGGAACTGAGGACTGGATCAAGTCACAAGGAAAAATTGGTGGCAACTCAGGCTGGAATACGTGCTATGTGGGCTTGGGCAATGGCTGTGATTTAGCAGCAGCTCAATCCACTCTGAAAACAAGACTCCATCCTTTAAAACCTGCTTCATACCTCATTGGTGATATTTTACATCCTTTCCCCAAACCCGTGAGGACCATCTAATAAATGAAGCCACTCTGAAGTAGATTAAATGTGCAAGCTGCATCCTAGCAGTTAAGCCCCATCTAATCTAAGAATTAGTGAAAATTCATAATTTGCACTAGATGCAAATATCACATTACTATCATTTCAAATAAAATGCCTGAAAGAGTACAGCAGTACTGTCAGATGCTGATATCTTACAGGGTAGTCTGAAATTGGATCAAAACCTCTATAGTGTTTTTTAAGCTCATTAAGACAAAATAAACTTAAGAGAAAAGAATGCAAAGCTTCTTTAAATTAATGGAGGCAGAGGCAATATTTGCAGAGGTCAATTTGAAGAAGATTCATTTGGGATTGTTTCAGCAAGCCCTATGATCCTCCACATTGGCCCCATCTCCCCTGCCACATCCAGAACACATAATAATGATGAAAAACCAACATTTCTTGAACCTTTACCATGTGCCTGGTCTATGCTAAGCAGTTCACATGAATAAATTCGTCTGTTCCTCCCAATAACCCTATAAGGTTGGTACTCTTACTATTTCCAGTTTACAGATAAGGAAACTGAGACTCAGAGAGGTAGTGGATAGCCCAAACCCACACAGCTAGCAAGTGGCACAGTCATAATTCTAACCCAGGAGGTCTGCCGCCTGAGTCAATAGCTCCAGCTCCCCACTGTCAGTCACCCAACTTCACTCACATCCCTTTTCCAGATGGTCCTCCACATCTGTGAGCTGCATTTCTCACAGGAGTGGATGAAGCTGCCCTTACGGGGAAGGCATCAGAAACCACACTGCACATGCAAGATCAGCTACGTGGGATACATGTTGAGCTCATCTCTGATTTGCACAGGAGCCAAGCTTCACTGACTTTGTTCAGTCTCCACATGGCCAGCCCTTTACACATCAAGAGCTCTGGTACCTGGCTGCCATCTCCCTCCCTGTGTTTGAGATAAACTTTCCCTCCTTTGCCTCCCAAAGGATTGTGACCTTTTCATCATCCAAATAATTTTTAGACCTACCTTCTCCTTCAGTATAAAACTGCCCCCATGCCTCCCTTCATTCTGGCTGAAAACAATGTCTCTAATGTGAGCGCATAATAGCTACCATTTATAGAGCACTTACCAAGTGCCAGGCACCATGCCAGGCACTTTGCATGCATCCTATCATTGAACCCTCATAACTATTCCATGAGATAGACACTAGTATTGTTCCTATTTTACAGATGAGGACATTGAGGCTCAGTTAGATTAACTGATTTGCCCAAGGTAACCCATCAAGGTAGTGCCACAGGCTGGATTAGGGTCTGAAGCTATGGCTCATTGACAGGTCGTTTTACTTGCCCAGCCTCAGTGTAGTCACTCATCTGTTACATGATGAAAATAAGAGTTTCCACCTAATGGAGCTGTGAGAATGACATGAGATAATGTGGGCAAAGACTTAGCACAGTGCCTGAACACAGTGAGCCCCTGACAGTGAATATTCTGCTTACTGATGAGCAGGATTCATGAGGTAGGCTGCTACTCTGAGTCCCCAGCCTCAAGATGACTGGAAAACTGAATACAGATCCAGGCTAACTAGCTGAAGCTGAGCCTTAAGCCTGTCTCGGGGGCAGTGGATGAGGTGCCTTTGGGTTTTGTTTCTGTGCCAAGATGTTATTATCCTCTGTATACCTATAATCGAACCTATCTCCACACCATCTAGGTGAGACAACATACTGTGGCACATGCTATTGTGGACTGTAGCTGAACACATTAGAAAACACTCTGGATTGACATGTCCTCCAACCATACCTAGCTATAAGGTTTCTCACATATACTGTGTTACCAAAAGCTAGAAAGGATGAGACTGTTTTCTGTTGGGTCAGTGATGAGTCCAAACTTCTGACAAGAGATAAAGGTAGTCTTAACGTGAAAAGATATAGACAATAACACAATTGGTTTAAAAGGTTAAAAGGCTAGGTAGACACAGAATAACTTCATATGTCCTAGGTGTAATATTCAAGGTATGAAGGAAGATTCTAAGTAAAAAGAAGGGGTGACTACTTCTCCCTTGCAGAAAATAAGAGAAAGCTTCATAGAGGGGAAGACAGTTGAGCTGGGTCTTCAATGATGAGTTGAAGGCAGGCTGAGATGGCGAGGGGAGGGGAATAGCTTTTCAGGCAAAAAACAAAAACAAAACCACAACACAGAGGTGTGTGAGGAAGATGAGTATTCTCAAGAATGGTGAGAGTAGTGAGAGTTTAAGGGGGAGAGGTGGCTAGACAGGTGTATTAGTCCATTTTTATACTGCTATAAAGAACTGCCCAAGACTGGGCAATTTATAAAGAAAGAGGTTTAACTGACTCACAGTTCTGCATGGCTGGGGAGGCCTCAGGAAACTTATAATTGAGGTGGAAGGTGAATGAGAAGCAAGGCACGTCTTTCATGGTGGCAGGAGACAGAGCACAGGCAGGGGAAATTGCTACTTACAAAACCATCAGATCTCATGAGAACTCACCCACTATCACAAGAATAGCATGGTGGAAACTGACTCCATGATTCAATCACCTCCACCTGGTCTCTCCCTTGAAACGTGGGGATTATGGGGATTACAATTTAAGATGAAATTTGGGTGGGGACACAAAGCCTAACCACATCGACAGGTGAGCAGAGGTCAGATGAACAAGAGCCTTGTATGGCAGGCCAAGGATCAGAACATTCATCCTGTGGTTACAAATGTGTTCTGCAGAAGGTTGTGAGCAGGTCCCATGCTTAAAAATATGAGTGTTTGGGAGGAGGGGTGATTCCATGATGAAATCCATTTGGGATGCTGAAGTATATAAATGTAAGCCTGTTTTTAACTTAAGGGATCCTCAGGACATTTAACATGCTATCTGAATCTCCAAAAGGAAACAAAAAGTATAGTACACAGAAAGTTTCCAAAGCTACTTGACCACAGTCCTATTTTTCACAGAGTGTCCTGGAAAAATAGGCTGCAAATGTACTTTGGAAAATAGAGGTTCTGAGAGCCATAGAACCGTTTAGCCCCTCAAAAGATCTCTTTTAGCAGCATGGAAAACAGACTCGTGCAGTGAAGCAGACTCAGAGAGACTTTTTAGGAGGCTCTTGAAAAGAATCCTCAGTTAAAGAAGGAGTCTTGGGCATAGAGAAGAGAGAGGTCGTGTTTAAGAAATAATCACAAAACAGAATGCAGAGAACTTGATGGACTGATTTAGATGAGTGGGTGAGGGAAAAGATAACGCCCAAGTTGCTGGCTTCATAGATCCTGCAAAAGGGATTGAATGGGGTGGTGGTTAGGGGAGTGTGTGGAGCCTCTGTCGAATATCCCAAATGAATAAGTCTAGTAGGCAGTAGATGGATAGGCCTGAAGCTTAGGAGAGAGGTCAGGACTGCAGAGGTAGATTTGAGATTGATCAGCATAGAGCTGGTACACCTATGAGAATGAATGAGATAGCCCAATTCAAGAGAGAGAGAGACCATTAGTGCTAAATACTATGAAGGCAGGTTAGATAAGAACTGATTAGGGTTGGGTTTGATGGTTTGGTCATCAAACGACCTACGGGAGTATTACTTTCATTGGAGATGCTGGGATAGAAGCCAGATTCAGGAACCAAAGAAGAGTGGAAGGTGAAACTATGGAGAAAGCAAATCTAGGCAACATTTAGGGGAAAAAAAAGTAACAATATGTATATCTTTTTAAAAAGACATAGGGGAAGAGGGTCATGATAGGTGAAGTAAAAGAAGCATAACTTCAATTACATGTCAGGTTAACCCAGATTCTTACACAGTTTGTGTAACCTTGAGTAAATCACGTCAATGACCTGGGCCTCAGTTTCTAAATCCATAAAATTGGGATAGTAAGCATGGGCACCTCAGGGCATACTTTGAAAATCAAATTATTTGTTAGGGTAACATACGGGTGAATGTACTCACCCTGGTGCCCTGGTGCTTGGCACACAGTAGGTATTTCACAAGTGTTCAATCTCATTTCCTAAATCACAGAGACGATGAAATGATGCTGGTGCTGTTTTGCAGACTCAAAATCTTTACATAGATTTGTGTGATAGATGGAGATGGTGTCTGTAAATCTCTCTCAAATTTGTCTCTTTGTCAAGAACCTGAAACCTGTCCAGACTCGCACTGTCTCCTCTCTCCCAAGCCCCAGTCCTTGTTTGTTTAAGTCATTCACCACCATCTGAAGCAGCTGGAACTTTCCCCTTCATCTCTACCCACCCACACACACCCAAAGTGGTCCCTGGGGTCCCTGGCAGGGCAAATTTCCTCAACAATAGCTTTCTTTCACCCAAACACACACAGGGGCCTCCCAAGGGAATTCTCAGGGAGACCCCAAGCCTGGGAATTTCAGTCTGGAATTACTGTACTCTAGGAATCCCTCCCTCAGGTCCCAATAATTCTGCCTCAGGAAGCCCTCTCCAGGAAGGCCAGCCCAGGAGCACTGAGGCTTGTATTGGGAAAGTTCCTGGGAATGAAACCTTAAATGGAAGACGAGGTCTTCTTTGCTTGGGGCCTCCTAAAAGTCTCCTCTCCATAGACTTTTGCATACTGGGAGAGTCATAAAGTAATGAAGGCAAGCAATTCTTCTGAATGCAGATGGCAAGGTTGCCAAAAATATTCTCCTGGAAAGCTAGCAATATTAGCTGGAATCAGGTAGGAAAGGGAGGCAATCCAAACCACCGAAGCAAGGTGCCGAAGGAATTTGGCACAGGCATTCGGAGTATTGAGGCCAACGTATACACTTCTCACTCTTGTCACCAAGAAGAATGTGACTCTCCCTCTAAGTTGCAAGCGGATGGGTGAGCAGAGCAGAAAAATGTCCCCAAATTCAACAAGACACTCCAAGCTAGGGGTTCTCCACCTCAGTTGCACATGAGTCACCTGACAAGCCTTTAAAATTACAAATGCCCCAATTCTTACTTAAGACTGAATGAATTAGAATCTTAGGATATAGGAACTGACCCTCAGTGTCTCTTTTTGCTTGCTTGTTTGCTTGTTTGTTTTTTGAGACAGTCTCGCTCTGTCGCCCAGGCTGGAGAGCGGTGGCGTGATGACTCACCGCAATCGGCGCCTCCCAGGTTCAAGTGATTCTCCTGCCTCAGCCTCCCAAGTAGCTGGGATTACAGGCATGCACCACCACGCCTGGCTAATTTTTGTATTTTTAGTAGAGACAGGGTTTTGCTATGTTAGCTAGGCTGGTCTCAAACTCCTGGCCTCAAGTGATCTGCCCACCTTGGCCTCCAAACGTGCTGGGATTACAGGTGTGAGCCTCAGTGTTTCTGAAAAGCTCCCTGGGTGACTGAAATCACAGCCAGGGTTGAGAATACTTCCAGAACATGTGAAATGCTCAAGCATAGTGCCTAACACACAATGGTTGTGAGCTAAACAAGAGTCCCCTCTTCTGCTTTCTCAGCAGACACCAACCACACCATTGAAAGAAACTGCATTTGGTCAAGCTGGCACCACATCAAAAAACAATCCCACAGATTGCCAAATGAGGTCCTAAAGAAATGACCAGATGGTATTTGAAATCTTTACACATTAGGCTCAGCCACTTCCAGGTGCCAGACATGTCCCTTGGGAAAGCTCTCTAGAATCTGTCCTTTTCTGTCCCACTCTACCTCATCCTTGGTTCAGTTCAGAAAAGTGGATATCCTTGTCCAGAGATATGGACCCCTGAGTCACTCCAGATTGCAGGCCCCAGTTGTAATAGTGACTGAAACACATTTGTTAGCTGTCTCCTTAGCCTTTTAATATATGATATAAACCTTCTCACTCAGTTACACTTTTCAATTTAAAAGCTACATTTGAGTCTTCTCAACTTAATTGAGGCAAAAGAAGACAATTAAACGTTTTATCAAAGTCAAGTCTTACTGGTGGCTTTCAACATACCCCCAGAGAGACCTTGCATGGTGACTCTATCACACAAGACTTCAGGCTGATGCTGAGGCTCAAGTATGGCCCTTGGAAGTGTTCAGAAGACAGAAATGTGGAGAACCGAAGCATGAAATTGCTTTGAAATGATGAAACAAAGATGCATTTTTCTTCCCAATCAAATCATCCCTGGAAATCCTGACAGCAGGTTTACTCAACGACCTTGAAATCTAATCTCTAACATTGCTGGTCATACTTTGGTCCCCTGTTCAGCACATCACCCTATAATGCAGCCCATTTGCCTATAAATCACTCCCAAAGGGACACACTAACATCACTGGACACTTGAAGGATGGCTTCTAACACGATCGCTGAATTGAACTGAAGCACAAAAATACCTTCTGCCAGCTCCAAAACACACACTGCTCAAATGGCAATGCCATGATGGAAGTTAAAATTGGGGGCAGACCAGCCCCAAAACTAGGCTGAATTCATGTGCTCTCAGAGGTAGAACCATTCCAAAAACGTGGGGATGGGGAGACTGAAAAGTTCATTCTCATCCTTGCAATTACTATGGGACTATGTTATTTACAACCAACTGAGGGAGCACTGTCGAGTTCTGGTTACCATAGTAGAAAGGGCACTGCACTGGGAGACAGCCGAGTCCATTCTTGGATCTGCTGCTATCCAGCTGTATGATTTTTGAGAGATACAGACAAGTGGTTATACCCAAGGTCTACAGCATCACTAATGAACTGTGTGACTCCATAGGCAAGTCACTTAATTTCTCTGTGTCTCAGTTCCCTCATCTGTAAATTGGAATCATAATAGTTTCTACTTCACTGGGTTGTTCTGAGGATTAAATAGGGTAATATACAGTAAACGCTTAGAACAGTGACTGCCACATGTGCATTACTTTGTAAATTTTAGTTATCAGTACTTTGTAGCTATAAAATGAAAATTGGACTCAATGACCCCAAGTCGCCTTCGAGCTGGATGACTATGTTCCATTTATGTGACATCTAGAACCTCTGCCAGATGTGGAAGTTAAAGCACCAGCTTATGGTAGGAATGCCAGGGCCAGCCTGCTTGCTTTTACAGTAAAATCTTGAAGATGTGACATATTTGGGGAATGAGTCATTCTGGTTAACCAAATCTTCCAAACTACAAAGGTTCAGCGCTTTACATTTTCTGAGGACTCACTCAGCTGTCCCTCCTACCACCACCTTGAGTTTTGTCATTACTTTTAATGGTGAAACTGGCAGTTACCTTTGCACCAACCTAATAGTTCTCCTCTCTGCGGTTTTGCCATCCTCAAAGCTGCATCTTTAATCGTTGTCACTATCTTCTTTCTCTTTGCTTCCTGTCTTTGTTTCTATTACCTTTTTTTTTTTTTTTTTTTTTTTTTTTAACAGAGTTTCGCTCTTGTTACCCAGGCTGGATGGAGTGCCAAGGCCCTGTCTTGGCTCACTGCAACCTCCACCTCCAAGATTCAAGCGATTCTCCTGCCTCAGCCTCCCAAGTAACTGGGATTACAGGCACCCACCACCACACCCAGCTAATTTTTGTATTTTTAGTAGAGATGGGGTTTCACCATGTTGGCCAGGCTGGTCTCGAACTCCTGACTTTGTGATCCACCTGTCTTGGCCTCCCAAAGTGCTGGGATTACAGGCATGAGCCACCACGCCTGGCCTATATGCTCAAAAGTATTTTTAACACAGTGGCTCACGCCTGTAATCCCAGCACTTTAGGAGGCAGAGGCAGGTGGATCACCTGAGGTCAGGAGTTTTGAGACCAGCCTGGTGAACATGGCGAAACCCCCGTCTCTCCTAAGAATACAAAACTGAGCTGGGCGTTGTGGTGCATGCCTGTAATCTCAGCTACTCGGGAGGCTGAGACAGGAGGCAGAGGTTGAACCTGGGAGGCAGAGATTGTGGTGAGTAGAGTTCGAGCCACTGCACTCCAGCCTCGGTGACAGAGCAAGACTCCATCTCAAAAAAAAAAAAAAAAGGTATTTTTGGATGAATTGATGACATGTATTTATCTGTCCATCATTCATTCATTCATCCTTTGGTTATTCAAGGCATTTCTCTTTGTTTGGTTATGAAGCTAACAATAGGGTATTGAATAACCCTTGAAGTCTCAGTGTTTGGATCTTTTCTCATGTTTTTTGCAGAATGATTCTTTGTAACCAAAAGCATATTCAGAAACTAGAGACAAGCATACTTCATTTCATTGTGCCTCAAAGATACCGGGATTTTCATAAATTGAAGGTTTGTAGTAACCCTGCGTTGAGTAAGTCTATTGGCTCCATTTTTCCAACAGCATGTGCTCACTTCCTGTCTCTGTGTTACATTTTAGTAATTTTCACAATATTTCAAATTTTTTCACTATTACTATATCTGTTATGGTCATCTGTAATCAGTGATCGTTGATGTTACTCTTGTAACTATTTGGGGGCACCATAAACTGCACCCAAATAAATCGGTGAACTTAAATGGTAAAAGTTGTGCGTGCTCAGACTGCTCCACTAACTAGCCATTCCTTCATCTCTCTCCCTCTCCTTGGGCCTTGCTATTTCCTGAGACACAACAATACTGAAATTAGGCCAGTGATTGCCCTACAATGGTCTCTAAGTGTTCAAGTGAAAGAAAGAGTCCCACACCTCTCACTTTAAATCAAAAGCTGGAAATGATTAAACTTAGTGAGGAAGGCATGTTAAAAGCCAAGATAGTCTGAAAACTAGGCCTCTTGGTAAAAGCTAGGCCTCTTGTGCCAAATAGCCAAGTTGTGATTGATCAGGAAGAGTTCTTGAAGGAAATTAGAAGTGCCACTCTGATGAACCCACAAATGATAAGAAAGCAAAACAGCCTTATTGTGGATATGGAGAACATTTTAGTGGTCTGGATAGATTAAAACAGCCACAACATTCCCTTAAGCCAAAGCCTAATCCAGAACAAGGCTCTAACTCTCTTCAATTCTGTGAAGGCTGAGAGTGCTGAGGAAGCTGCAGAACACAAGTTGAAAGCTAGCAGAGGTTGGTTCATGAGGTTTAAGGAAAGAAGCTGTCTCCATAACATAAAAGTTCAAAGTGAAACAGCAAGTACTGAGTTAAAAGCTATAGCCAGTTATCCAGAAGACACAGGTAAGATCATTTATGAAGGTGGCTATGCCAAACAACAGATTTTCAATGTAGATTAAACAGACTTATATTGGAAGTAAATGCCATCTAGGGCTTTCATAGCTAGAGAGAAATCTATATTTGGCTTCAAAGCTTCAACAGACAGCATCACTCTCTTGTTAGGAGCTAATGTAGCTGATGACTTTAAGTTGAAGCTAATGCTCATTTACCATTTCAAAACTCCCAGGGCCATTAAGAATTATGTTAAATCTACTCTGTCTGTAATCTATAAATGGAACAACAAAACCTGGATGACAGCACATCTGTTTACAGCATGGTTTAGTGAATATTTAAAACTCACCATTGAGACCTATTGCTCAGAAAAATGATTCCTTTAAAAATATTGTTGCTCACTGACAATGTACCTGGTCACCCGAGAGCTCTGATAGAGATCTACAAAGAGATCAATGTTGTTTTCATGCCTGCTAACACAACATCCATTCTTCAGTGCAGGGATCAAGGAATAATTTCAACTTTCAAGTCTTATCATTTAAGAAATACATTTTGTAAGGCTATAGCTGCCATAGTGATTCCTCTGATGGATCTGGGAAAAGTAAAGTAAAAACCTTCTGGAATGGATCTACCAATCTAGATGTCATTAAGAACATTTGTAATTCAATGGAGGAGGTCAAAATTTCAACATTAACGGGAGTTTGGCAGAAGCTGATTCCAACCCTCATTAATCACTTTGAGGGGTTCAAGACTTCAGTGCAGGAAGTCACTGCAGATGTGGTGGAAACAGCAAGAGAACTAGAATTAGAGGAGGAGCCTGAAGGTGTCACTGGATTGCTACAATCTCATGATCAAACTTGAAGGAAGGAGTAGTTGCTTCTTATGGATTAGCAAAGAAGGTGGTTTCTTGAGATAGAATCTACTCCTGGTGAAGATGCTGTGAATAGTGTTGAAATGACAAGAAAATATTTAGAATATTACATAAACTTAGTTGATAAAGCAACAGCAGAGTTTGAGAAGATGGATTCCAATTTTGAAAGAAGTTTTTCTGTGGGTAAAATGCTCTCAAACAGCATCACATGCTACAGAGAAATCTTTTGTGAAAGGAAGAGTCAATTGATGTGACAAACTTCACTGTTGTCTTATTTTAAGAAAGTGCCACAGCCACCCCAACCTTCAGCAATGAACACCCTGATTAGTCAGCAACCGTGCACATTGAGGCAGGACCCTCCACCAGCAAAACAATGACAACTCATTGAAAGTTTAGATGATAGCCTTTTTTTTTTAAGCAATAAACTCTTTGTAAATTAAGGCATGTACATTTTTTAGTCATCATAATGTTATTCACACTTAACAGAACACAGTATGGTGTAAATATAACTTCTATATACACTAGGAAACCAAAAAATTCATGTGACTCATTGTTTTGCAATATTCACATTATTGTGGTGGTCTGGAACTAAACCTGCGGTATCTCAAAGATATGCCTGTATTCAAAAGTATTTTTGTATAAATGGATATGTATTCATGTATCCATTCATTCACTCATCTTTTCAGTTATTCAAGGCATTTTGGTCATGAAACTAATTATAGAGTATTGGATAATCCTTGAAGTCACAGTATTTGGCTCTCTTTCATGATGTTTGTAGAATGACGCTTTGCAACCAAAAATGAATTCAGAAAATAGATACATACATATCTCTAAAAGTAGCACTGTTCTGGGTACTAAGGCATTAACAGGGTAACTGACAATGGTTAAACTTTAAAATGCATATTACATTTTCTTACATGTTGGTGAAATAATTTTTTAAACCCTCTTCAGGCTGGGCGTGGTGGCTCATGCCTGTAATCTCAACACTTTGGGAAGCCGGCGGGGAAGATGACTTGAGGCCAGAAGTTCAAGACCAGCCTAGTCTGGTCAACATGGTGAGATCCCATCTCTACATTTTTTAAAAAATTAGCCAAATGTGGTGGCACGTGCGTGTAGTCCCAGCTACTTGGGAGGCTGAGGCAGGAGGATTGCTTGAATCCAGGAGTTTGAGGCTGCAGTGAGTCATGACTGCACCACTGCATTCCAGCCTGGGTGATAGAGCAAGGCCGTGTCTCAAAAAGCTAAAAAACCCTCTTGAAAGAAAATCTTAAGATATGTTTGTGGTCAAAGATATGGAATGGTGACTATCACTTCTCACTGTATAGTATTTTGGGTAATATATTCTGGGAACCACCCTCAGAAAACCATTATAAGTATACCATTGTCTGTTTTGCCAAAACCTTTAATTTTTACCAACATTCAAAATACTTGATACCACAGTCAATCTTTAACTATTGAATAAATATTTTTAGTTGAATTAAAGGCGTACTGGCTTTCCAGCATGGACCTCCAGTTCCCTCTTCATAATTCTCATCGCAATATGATCTCCTAGAAATATGAGCTTATTGATGAGGCTTTAACAAAAGATACCTATGTCCATCAACAATGGCTAGAAATCACTATCCAATTTATAAAACGAGTATTTTCTTTTTCAGTGTCAAAATAATATTTTGTTACTTTGCACTGATTCCCTTTAAAGTCGGAAACTGGGTGTAGTTTGAGGTGTGAACTAGCAAAAAGTTTTTCTTTTCTTTTTTCTTGTCCTTTCTTTAAATAAGCAAAAAGAAGATTTAACCAGTGAAGTGTACAGCTCAATGTTTTGGGTTTGTCATGTTAAACCAGGGTTTTCAAAAAGCTACTCCTTTTTCTCTTGAAAGTTACAATTTCCTAGTGAGAGCTCATCTCTACCCAAAAAAAAAAAGAAATCAAACAAATAGCTGGGTGTAGTGGCACATACTTGTAGTCCCAGCTACCTGGGAGGCTGAAGTGGGAGGATCACTTGAGCCCAGGAAATTGAGGCTGCAGTAAGCCATAACACCTCAAATAGAAACTTCATATCCTTTAACTGTTATCTACCAATCTCCCTCTTCCCCCATCACCTGCCAACCACCAATCTGCTTTCTGTCTCTATGGATTTGCTTATTCTAATATTTCATATAAATGGAATCATACAATTAATGGCCTTTGCGTCTGGCTTCTATCACTTAGTGTAATGTCTCCATAGTTTATCCATGTTGTAGCATATATCAGTCCTGTTTATGAAAAAATAGTATGCCATTATATGGATATACATGTTGTTTACCCCTTCGTCAGCTGATGGCATGTAGATTGCTTCCACCTTTTAGCTGATGTGTTTTTAAGATATAGATAGTGAGTTATCAATTAGGATCCCAAATCAGGTCCACAACAACTCTAGAAGAATCCCTGGGAATGTTTCCCATGACAAGTTGCAAATCTCCAAATCAACTCCTTTTTTTTTTTTTTTTTTTTTTGATGGAGTCTTGCTCTGTCGCCCAGGCTGCAGTGCAGTGGCACAATCTCAGCTCATCACAATGTCCGCCTCCCAAGTTCAGGCAATTTTCTTGCTTCAGCCTCCTGAGTAGCTGGCATTACAGGCACCCACCACCACGCCTGGCTAATTTTTATATTTTTAGTAGAGACGGGGTTTCACCATGTTGGTCAGGCTGGTCTCAAACTCCTGACCTCAGGTGATCCACCGATCTCGGCCTCTCAAAGTACTGGGATGCGCCCGGCCCAAATCAACTCTTTTTACATACCAGCCCCTGTGCTAGATGCTGGGCTTATCGACCAGAATGGAATATGTCCCTGATTTCAGGTAGAAACAGTACTGAAAGAGAGAGAGATGAGGAGAGAGTGTTTTCTTCTGTAATGGTTCCCATCTTCCTCCTGTATCTTTACTGGCTTGCTATAGAATTGGTCAGAGGTTTAGCTTTGTTGACAGAAGGTGTCAACCTACTTACATAGGAACATTTGGCTTGACTTCTATGCCTGGACTTATTACATTTAATAATATTTGGTACCCTGAGCATGGTGTACAGATGTCAAATCAAGTACAATTAGAGTTGGGGTGAAAATGTTTGGTATTTCACAATTAAACACTTTTCAGGACAAGAAGTCAAAGTAGCTATGCTCCTGATAATGTGCTAAGAAAGGAGCCTGAGAATACTAACCGAACGCAATCTAAATCTCACTTTGTTCATGTTAACTTCTTCCTTTTGGAATTTCAACTACTTAATTATAATCCTGAAACTGTGTTTGATTCATTCTTGACAAGACCATATGTGCCCGTTTTGCCAGATTCTAGTAGAATAGATATTCCGTGCCACGTTTCACCACTCTGCCATTTGTAAAATTAGCAATTTCAGGGAAGCAAAAGGCTACTTGCCGTTTTGCTGGATCAGCACCTCATTTGGTCTGCTTGCATATGCTGTGAGTAGAATTAAAGAATGCACAATTTTGTCTCTAGATAAATAAATTTGAATGCAAAATAGATGCAAAGCTGTGTCTTGAGAGACAGGGTTCATTTAAATCTCAAACTAGCTCTCATATCAGAAATGTAGCACTTGGACTTAGACGAAGGCTTCCTTCTGCTCTGGAAATGTGCTTTAAGGACAAGGGAACCTGTCCACCAAGGGGGTAGGATAGCACCAATTTTCTCTCCTCCAAAGGACAATGTCAATTACGTGACTACCCTTTGTTAAATTTCTTATAATCACTTATTTTTGAAACAGGGTCTTACTCTGTTGCCCAGGCTGGAGTGTAGTGGCATGATCATGGCTCACTGCAGCCCTGTCCTCCCAGGCTCAAGTGATCCTCTCACCTCAGTTTCCTGAGTAGCTGGGACTACAGGTGCATTTCACCACTCCTGGATTATTACTATTATTATTATTATTATTACTATTATTATTATTTGTAGAGACAGGATTTTGCCATGTTGCCCAGGCTGGTCTCGAACTCCTGGGCTTCAGCAATCCACCTACCTCGGTCTCCCACAGTTCTGGGATTACAGGCGTAAGCCACTGCGCCTGGCCCTCATTTAACCTTTGCAATGATCCAGCAGTGCATAATGGGAAAGGATTATGCTAGTTGCTGTGCAGTCGCAGAAATTGTAATTAAGAAACTTGCTCACAGTCATACACCTCAGACATGGTAGAGCTGGCCTTGACGTTAGTCCTTCTGGCACCCATTGCAAGGTCCTTTCCACTGCCCCTATGTATTGGGGGCGACCTTAGGACTGTCACCCTGTCTAGTATGCATGGGTCTTTGTCCTGAAAGCACACTTCCAGACTGAAGTCCCGGTTTTATTCCCTAAGAACCTGCAGGCAGTGGCATTCATAGGCGGGAGCAAAGGGGAAGGTAATTAAACTGGGAGACATAGAAATCTGTCGTCTTCAGCTTTTCCCCTCTTTTCCCTAGCTGGGGCTACTCCTTCCTTCCACTTCACTGAGACTGAGAGGGAAGAGGATGGTGCTGAAGTCTTTCCCCCATCACCTACCAACTGCAAATCTGCTTTCTGTCTGTATGAATTTGCCTATTCTGATTCATATAAATGGAATCATACAATAATATGGTCTTTTGTGTCTGGCTTCTATCAACTTAGTGTAATGTCTCCATGGTTTATCCATGGAAGGCTGTGAGTGTTTCAAAGCCACCCTCCGCATTCTTCTTACCATTCTTTGACTGCGCTAATAGGGGCTGAAGGAATGTGAAATCCTCCCTGTGAGAGAGACCTGTGTGGCCCTACTCCCAGAGCTGCTTAGGCAGATAGATCTGGCTGGCTGCACAGGAGCCACAGCCGACATGCTCAAAGCCCTTCCGTAGGATAAGTTGTGATCCTTTAGCGAAATGTACATGTACTTTTCTTCACTTGCTGGACTTCCTAATAGTATAGAGAACAAGGGCCTTGAAGTCACAGAGACCTTTTTTTTTTTTTTAATGAAACAGTTTCACTGTGTCCCTCAGGCTGGAGTGCAGTAGTATAGTCTTGGCTCACTTCAGCCTCAAGCTCCCCAGGCTCAGGTAATTCTCCCACCTCAGCCTCCCAAGTAGCTTGGACTACAGGCATGCACCACCATGCCTGGCTAACTTTTGTATTTTTTTTTTTTTTTTTGTAGGGACAGGGTTTCGACATGTTGCCCAGGCTGGTCTCAAACTCCAGGGCTCAAGCAATCTGCTCACCTTGGCCTCCCAAAGTGCTGGGATTACAGGCATGCACCACCACACCCAGCCTCAGACAGACCTTTAATCAAAGCAGCTCTGTGACTTCTTAGCTGTATGACCTTGAACAACTTAATGTTTAAGTCTCAGATTTCTCATCTGTAACATGGGGATAATATCCTCCACCTCACAGGATCCATGTGAGGATGATATGAGATGATGCTGGTAGCATGGGGCCTGGCATGTGGCACTTACCATTGATAGATATTATTTTAAAGAAATTCTCAAAGCTTAATAATATTTATTGCACATGTTCAGGGAGAGGTTTGGGTCAAGGGTGGGGCACAGTTCTGAGAATCCTCTCCAAGTTTCCCCTCTGCTCGGCAGAGACTGACTGCCTATGGATCTGCAAATCACATCTAACTTGCTTCTGTTCTCCTTATGGAAGCTCATTAACTATAAATATTTCCCATCCCACCTACTGAATTCCTACTGCCACCTGGATACCATTTTCCTCTTTTTAATTCTTGCTGCCCTTGATGGCACCATAACTGAGTCTGGCCTAGGGTATGCTCTAAGTACCTACCATATGCTTTCAATAAAAAGAGAATGACTGTGCTCTGATTGCATTGAAAGTGGCAATCACACATGGACTGGTAAATTTAATGGGAGTGTTTTCTAAGAAACTTTCATTTGGACTTCCAGTGCCCATCACATAAAATGCAATGATCAGGTTGGAACAGCAGTGTAGCTTTGAAATAAACAAAGGTCCATTCACCAAATAGGCCTTAACTGAGACATCTTCAGAGGTGCCCAGCCAGATGGTCACTATTAAAGTCAATCGGCTTTCCATGGCAAGTGGAGCCCTGGGCTCTGACAACTACTTTCAACCATTCCCCCCACATTAAGCTACTGATGCAGCCCCAACCCATGGAGCAAGGGCAACAGAGCAGTTAAAGTCCCTGAAAGGGACAAGACATGTAAGGATCCTTTGGAGCCAATTACCCCCTATTTCATCAGTGGAGGGTGGGGGGGGGGTGAAGCACTACTACACTTCTATTTTCTTCAGCTTACTTTAAGTAACTGAGAGCTTACTGTAAACCCAAAGTGCTAAAATCATACAAAGGAAAGGAAAATTTAGGGTGGAGGTGAAGGGGTGGATTTGTAAACACACTGCATTATATTCTTTGAGCCAGAAAACTTCAGTAGTCCCCGATTAGCCTGCCTGCTTGTCCTTAGCAAGAGGATTCTGGGAAGGTAAATGCACCCTGACTGAAGCAGGGTATTGAGCTCAATTCAGAGGAATAAAAGTAACTCCAATTTCAAGAAGTCCATAGCACACAGGTGCTAAAAAGACACAAAGATTCAATTAATCTGCCATGTCCTTTCTCCTTGATTGTAGTGGGTACTTGGTTGATGGAGAGAGCTATGTAGTTGGTGGGAAGAAAGCATGCTAAGCTCAAAGCTAAGTCATAGGGATGGAAGCTGTAATGCCAAGCCCTTTATATTTTTCAAGTCAGATGAAAGCTCAAGCCTTCTGAATGCCGAACTGCAGATTGATTAGCTTACCACCCTGTAAAAAGCGCTTGCCAAGAACACTATCGCTACTGGAATTCTGGCTTTTCCCCTGTCTGAAACCTGACAGGGAGAATGGAATTCCATTTAATACCTAACTGTGTAAACGTAGAGCTGTCACTTTAAGACTCTGAGTGTGAACAGGGGTTTGAACCTAATTCCTTCTCTCTAGTGATGGCAGTGGAGTGTGTGTATGCACATGTGTGTGCATTAGGAGAAGGAGGAGATGGAGAACAAGAAGAAAGTTCTCATTTGTTCCTCTGAAAGAAGAGCTGATCTGAGTATTGATCTAGTTGACCATCCAGAAGGAGCGACAAGAAAGGGAGTCAAGTTGAGGCCAGGCACGGTGGCTCATGCCTGTAATCTCAGCACTTTGGGAGGCTGAGGCGGGTGGATCACCTGAGGTCAGGAGTTCAAGACCAGCCTGGCCAACATGGTGAAACCCCATCTCTACCAAAAAAAAATACAAAATTAGCTGGGCATGGAGTGCATACCTGTAATCCCAGCTACTCAGGAGGCTGAGGCAGGAGAATCGCTTGAACCTGGGAGGTGGAGGTTGCACTCCAGCCTGGGCGACAGAAGGAGACTTTGTCTCAAAAAAAAAGTGGGGGGGGGGAGTCAAGTTGAAAGAAGGGGGTAAGGCGGGGGGCGGCAGTGTCCCATTCACAAGGGGAAAGATGCTTTTCCCTTCAATGCACCCCATACCTCCCCAATGCTGGATGCTCTCAGGAGACACTGCCTGGACACATGCAAGGAAGGAAGCAAAAGGCGCCCCTAATGAATATTGTTGTTTGGAACCTCAGAAGGATGCAGCATTATCGTAGAAGTCTAGGATTTTGCGACTTGAAAAGGAATGCAGATCTTCAGATTGAGATTCTCATCCAATACCCATTCCACCAACCAGGAAACTGAGGTCCCAAGAGGAACAGGGACCTCCTGGGGTCACTCAGCAGAATAGCCAGCAGGGATCCTTGTTTTCCTGTTTACAAGTCAATGCTTGTCTCAGCAAGCCAGGCCGCCTCTTTGTAGTTTATGATTTTTAGCATGTTACTTTTCTTTATATTTTTGAAAGTGCAGTCGCTTGTGTCCTCATTCAGGCTTCACAGCACACTGATTTATTCCAGTATTGTCCTATTTGTGCTACTTTATAAAAAATGTCCCCTGAAGCCTGTCAAAACATATAGTTAGTTATTTTAAAGGGAAAAAAAGGCTCAGTAAACCTTTACAGAGTACATCTTTTGAGTTTGCATAATAAAAAGTTGATTCTGCTAAAATCAAATCTTTTAAAAGTCAAGTGTTTGGCTTTAGGCTGATCTCAAGTTTAAGGTGGACAAGTCTCCAGATCTGATAGAGCTACCAACATCCTGCTACAACATCCCAAGCTCTCACACTTCCAAAGCACTCAGGGGACAGAGTTGCTTCACAGTAGCACTTATCTCAGAGTTTTATAATGATCTGTTTACTTCTTTTCTTCCCTAGCTGACTGTGATTGCCTCAAGGGTGAGAATTCCCTCATGTCTGTGTCCCCGGAACCTTGCAAGGAGGCCTGACCCAGGGTAATTGCTCAGTAAATGCTTGCTGAATAACTTATTAGAATAGCATTATTCCACTTTACAAAGTTCTATGTATGTTGCCCAGGCTGCTGTTGAACTCCTGGGCAGAATCCTTAAGAGGAAGAGCAGTACCATTAACAAGAGGTGAGTTTCTAGGTTTTAGAAGTCCTTTCAGAGAAACCGATGGTTAAACTTTGGAAAAACTGCAATGTTCGTAAATGCACTTATCTGATTAAAAATGCCTCTAGTTAAACACTAATTAGAAAGGTGAGGTGCTATGGAGTAGAACAGTGTTATCCCATGTAAGCCAATCCTGATGCCTGGGTCACTTTATTTCATCCAAGACATTTTTAGTGTCAATTTCCCCATAAATCATCATGCTCTCTTTTACTATTTTTAAAAATTGTTTTGAGACAGAGTCTTGCCCTGTCATCCAGGCTGGAGTGCAGTGGTACAATCACTGCTCACTGCAGCCTCAACCTCCCAGGCTCAATCAATCCTCCAACCTCAGCCTCCCAAGAAGCTATACTACAGGTGCGTGCCATCACGCCTGCCTAAGGTTTTTTTGTGGTTTTTTTTTGCATTTTTTTTTTTTTGGTAGAAACAGGGTCTCACTATGTTGCCCAGGCTGGTCTCAAACTCCTGGGATCAAGCAATCTACCCACTTTAGCCTCCAAAGTCCTAGGTTTATAGGTATGAGCTGCTGTGCCCAGCCCTCTTTTACTTTTGAGTTGTTGAATCTGCTTCTGCCACAGAACGGTTTTGTGAGCAGTATGTATCCCAGGATAACCTCTCTGAGCTCCATTTTCTTCATCTGGAATGTGGGGATATATCATTATCAACCACAGAGGATTGTGGAGATGATTCAATGAAGTAATGTGTGTGAGATGCCTAGTGCACTTCAAAAGTTCTCAATAAATCTAATGATTTATCTGCTTCTCTTGTAAATACTTCACAGGACACACTGTTCTCTTTACCTGCTGGCAAAGGTTGAACTAAAAATGAACAATAAAGTTGAAGGTGAGGTGAGATGTGAGGAAGGACCAATTCTCAAGAGTCTGGAACATGCCAGAACAGTGCTATAAAGCAGGGGTCCCCAACCCTCAGGCCACGGACTGGGTCACACAGCAGGAGGTGAGCAGTAGATGAGCGAGCTAAGCTTCATCTGTATTTACAGCCATTCCCTATCACTTGCATTACCGCCTGAGCTCTGTTCTGCCTCCAGTAAGATCGGTAGTGGCATTAGATTCTCATGGCAGTGCAAATCCTATTGGGAACTGCACATGTGAGGGATCTAAGTTGCATGCTCCTTATGAGAATCTAATGCCAGATGATCTGTCACTGTCTCCCATCACCCCTAGACAGGACCATCTAGTTGCAGGATAACAAGCTCAGGACTCCCACTGATCCACATTGTAGTGAATTATATAATTATTTAATTATATTTTACAAAACAATAATTATCAAAATATAGTGCACAATAAATGTAACGCACTTGAACCATCCTGAAACCATCCCCTGCCCCCTAAGCCCATGGAAAAATTGTCTTCCATGAAACCGGTCCCTGGTGCTAAAAAAGTTGGGGACCACTGCTGTAGAGCACCTCACTCCCACCAACCCCTATGTTGACTGCTGCCCCACGTGCCTGCCTAAGCCCCAGAGCCCACCTTGCAGTGGAGAAATCTATCATACCATGATCCGCAATTGTGAGCTCCAGAGGGACTACATGCTGACTGGCTGGTTTCTAACTGGGTGACAGAGTTTGGTTTTGTGCCCCTACCCAAATCTCATCTCAAATTGGAATCCCCAGGTGTTGAGGGAGGAACCTGGTGGGAGGTGATGGGATCATAGGGGTGGTTTCTCCCATGCTGTTCTCATGATAGTGAGTGAATTCTCATGAGAACTGATGGTTTTATAAATGTTTGGCAGTTCCTCCTTCACTTTCTTCTCTCACCTGCTACCATGTAAGACGTTCCTGCTTCCCCTTCAACCATAATTGTAAGTTTCCTGAGGCCTCCCCAGCCATGTGGAACTTTGAGTCCATTAAACTTCTTTTCTTTATAAATTACCCAGTCTCAGGCAGTTCTTTATAGCAGTGTGAAAACCAACTAATACACTAGGTATTGTTCCTGACTCCTGACTCTAGTGTTTCAAGGGGTATACCCAGAAGCCCATGACACAGGAACTTGGCTCATGCCTCCTGGGAGAAATTAACCAACAGGAAGAAAAGAATTGCTTGAACCCAGGAGGCGGAGGTTGCAGTGAGCTGAGATCCCATCACTGCACTCCAGCTTGGGTGACAAAGCAAGACTCCGTCTCAAAAAAAAAAAAAAAAAATTCTATAGTTCTAATATCCTCCTATTTTCTTGCTCAGTCCCATTTGCAGCTTACTCATTCTCCCTCCCTTCTCTTGTGTTGGATTCGTTTTACATTATTTGATTAGTTTCACTGCCTTGAAAATTGAATATTGATTATGAGATAAAGTATGGGAAGAAACATTAACATTTTTTACTTGAAAAGAGGACTTGGCAGGATTGTCCTCTGATGGATTACACAGTGAGATTCCTAAAGCCAGACCACTCCGCAGGCCAGTAGAATTGCAGCACCAGGTGGATGCTATCTGTTTCCTTTCTCCCTTGGTCCAACAAGGGACTAGAGCTTAGAATGTCCTTCTCCTGGGTTCCTTACTTGCTAGGGATCTCCACTTTCCCAGAGAACTTCTGCTGCCTGTACTTTAGCATGTAGCACTGTTAAGCTCACAGCATAGTAGTCAGAAGGAAAACATTAAATGTGTGAATCCTCAAAGGATTTAGAACAAAGGATGGTTCTAGGACGCCCTATGAAACCATCTTCCCAAGTAAGGATTCCTACTATTAGTTTAAAAATCGATACCTAAGGGATCCAAGTAAACATGTGGCTTTTGTTTTTTATTGACAACAAAAACGATCTAACATATAAATACAGGATGAGATGTTTATACTCTCCAGGGTAGGTATTACTGTGAAGCTGTAAGGTAAATGTGTGATTTTTATAGAAGTCTAAGTAGTTTATAGATTTTAATCCGGAGCTGTTCTGAATGAATGCAATTAACATTGCTTGTAATATAAAATACCTGTATAACATATAATTAAATAAATCAACTCATTAATGAAGGCATGTGTGAAAGGTGATGATGACAAGGAAAGCCCTAAGTGGTACTATAGAACACTACCATGATGCTGCTATAGCTCACGGAAAACTAACCAAGTGAGAAGAGAAAAATGAAACCTTGGTTATGCAAAAGGGTGACAGTCACTTATGTAATCTGCTCATTGTTTTTGTCTAAAACCCGGGCAGCACAAGGATAATAACAGATCTCAATAAGTTTGTGTCATATTTTCCTTGTTATCAATTGTCTTGGACTTGAAGAGAAGCCCGGATGCATCTTTTCTCTGTCCTCAAGTGTGTGGTCTTCTCATGCAGCAAGGCTGCCTGCCGTTTCAGTTTCATAGATGAAGGGGACACTGTAAAGTAGTAACACTTTCCCAGGAAAATACATCTTCATTCCAAAATAAACTATGAGATTCTACAAACAGAGCAGAGCAGCTATTTCCCCTAGATGACTTGTGGCTAAACTTCTTGGGGGGCTAACAAATATTTCGAAGGCAAGGGATAACAGGTGAAAATGCACTCAGATACTGCCTGGGAACAGCAGGGTACCAGGAATGCACCTTCACCTCTGCCTCTCGTATTCTGCATGCAAAACCAAACTGAGCCTCTGTGATTTTTCCAGGCTCAGGAAAGTTTCAGTGTCAGGAAGAGTGGTTTCAGATCTGCCTTACGATTGGAACCAGGACTGAAGAAAGCCTGATGAAGGAAGGAGATCAAGCAGAAGGCAGAAGGTGCTCAAACGCTCTCTTTTCACTGTAGTTACCAAGCCAGGTTTGGGGTCTCCCTAGAGGAAATTGCCTTGCTAATAAACTTAATCTCCCCACCCCCATTCTGTCCTCCCTCAGGAACATGATCAATAGGGCTGCTTGTCGACAGCCATGAGAAGGGGGCCAGGTTAAAGAGACATTTCAAGGAAGTCAAGACAGGCCTAAGGCCAGCCCTGCCCAGTTACAGATGTTCTGTCCACTTCCTTCCAGATCCCAGGCTCTCTACTTGGTTAGCTAAGCAGCCAACTTCTCTCCTTAGTTTGCCCCTCATTGGCCCCCTACTAGTTAGAGCTTCTTTGCTTACTTTTCCTAGTCTCTTCTTTTTCCTAGTCTCCCAGAAAATAGCTCCCTTTTACTTGCTTTCATAGTTTCTTGCTTTACCTCTAGGTCTCCAGCTCTGCCATATCTGCAGGATATGACCTAATGGACACCTATACAAAAGAAGGGCCCTATAGAAGTTGACATGCATGGTACAGAAAATGGGGTATGAAGGCAGCAGATGTGCTTTATTTTATTTTATTATTTGAGTCAGAGTCTTGCTCTGTCACCCAGGCTGGAGTGCAGTGGCACAATCTTGGCTCACTGCAACCTCCACCTCTCAGGTTCAAGCGATTCTCGTGCCTTGGCCTCCTGAGTAACTGGGATTACAGGTGCCCACCACCATTCCCGGCTAATTTTTGTATTTTTAGTAGAGATGGGGTTTCCCATGTTGGCCAGGCTGGTCTCAAACTCCTGGCCTCAAGTGATCCGCCCGCCTCGGCCTCCCAAAGTGCTGAGATTACAGGCGTGAGCCACAGTGCCAGGTCTTCAGATGCATTTTAGAATTTCAAAAATTTCTTAGAATTGCCAGCTGCTGTTTTGGGTAAGTGACTTCCTGAGCCTCAGCTTTCCCGTCTATAACATACACATACAAATAGTAATCTACCTCAGATAATTACGGGTAGTATTACATGAAATAGTATTTGTGAACCCTCTGCACAATGCCTGGCACATAGGAAGTACTAAAAAATTCCTGTTTTTATTAATCAGGAGGTGTGACTTTGACACATGCTTCCCTGTACAAAGAAACAGCCTAAAAACAGCTCTCACTGGCCATGGCAAGGGATAAAACTCCAGGCTGTTATTTTTATTATTAAATCAAAACTATATTGATAATTTATATATGAAAACCAATGCTGAACTAAAATAATTGGCTTTATGTACACCTTTGAGCCTATGTCTGTTATAAAAGTGTGACTCCAGTGAGTAAATATGGCAAAAGGACTATTGACAGAAGGTTTTCTCCCTTAAGCTTCTTCCCTGAGCTCGGGAGACTGAAAGATTGTGTGGGAGTTCACAGCTCAGTGACATTGCCATGATTGTTTCTTGTTGGCCATATCCATTCCCACCATTCACTGCTTAGAACCCTGCCCAAGGAAGTGTGCAGATACCTGGACACCACATACCACCTAGCCCAGAGGAAACACATGCACCAGAAGCTGGAAGTCCCAGTGCTCTTCTTGGCCTCATCTCGAGGAAGAAGGCAGAAGCCCACAAGTTGCTATACTACATGGTGTCAGCATCTCTAGCCATACTCACTGCTCTTCTCCTGCTTCACCCATTCATAAGAAAAAGGGGGGTGGACATGGTGGTTCACACCTGTAATCCCAGCACTTTGGGAGGCTGAGGCAGGAGGATCGCTTGAGCTCAGAAGTTTGAGACCAGCCTGGGCAACATGGTGAAACCCCATTTCTACAAAATAAAAAATTTTTAAAAATTAGTTAGGTATGTGTCTATAGTCTAGCTACTTGGGAGACTGAGGTGGGAGGATTGCTTGAGCCCAGGAGGTTGAGGCTGCTATGAGCCAAGATCAAACCACTACACTCCAGCCTGAGCAACAGAACAAGACCCTACGCCAAAAAAAAAAAAAAAAAAAAAGGAAAAAGACACAGGGCATTGGCTCTCTTACTTTACTGAAGTGGTAGTTTGGACATTGAAATTGATTCTTCTTTAAAGAAACTTGTTGAGATAGGCAGATTTATACCCTGTATAATATCATCAAAATGGAAGTCCACTGCTACAGTGTACAAAGAGGAAATTCTGATATACATATACGGCTACCAACTGCCACTGTCCACAGATGTTCAGTGTGCCTCTTAGAGGACAGTAAGAAGGGAAAGACAGGTTAAAAGATGAAAGGAGCCAAGACCAGCCTTGCAAAGGAGGTTCAAATATGAAACCTCAGGGTGTGAGTCAAGACTATTTGGTAGATTGCAGATCTGGTGGCCTTGGAGTATCAATTCTACACTCACGTGGCCACCTTTGGCCTTTACTGGTCTTTGTCAGTGTGGTCTTCTGGTGGAACCCAGAAGTATGGGGTACAACATGGGCAAATCAAATGTTAAAAAGTACATCTCTCCTTAAGACCAGTCCCTTAAGTGTGAAAGCCCAAAGTATAGGAAATGAGAGGAGGGGAGAAGTCTCGGGTCTGAGAGATTTTCTCAACAAGATCTGGCCTAACAGCTCCTCTACAGCCTCCCTGCCTCCCCCATCTCCCTTGGGGCAAACCAGTCTCTGGCCCCTCTCACCAGCAGCTTTTCTAGCCTCTTCCCTGACAGAGACACCCAGATTGGTTCATCTGCATAGCTCAGCTAAACACATACCTTCCCCTAGGAGGCCAGACCTCCAAATGTCCCCCCTCTCCCAGCCCCAAATATACCTCATCCCTACTGAAAAGGCATCTCGCTGGGACCACAGGCCAGGCACAAGATGAATCTGAGGACCAGAACTCCATAGCTTTTAGCTCCTAAATGGGAAAAACTCCTGCCCCCACTTTCACAATCCAGAAGTGGGCATTATGTTTGTGTGTCCGGATGGCTGCACGTTTTGTAAAGCATATGAAATTTAATATCTCACAAGTATTCAAATCTAGTTCCAGTACACAGACACCCACTAGAGGCCACCTTAGTTGAATAGATTGAGTAGACTGGGTTTTATTACACAATGTTTTGCCTTCAAACAGGATATTGTATCTACATCGGCAAAGAGATATTAATATCAATATCATTCCGTCAGATCTCCAGGCTCCTTCCAATCTTGATATTCTAAGATTTTATAATTCTCTACAGAGACTGCCTTTTGGGGGAGAACAGGGTGTTATGGTGGTATTTGCTCAGATGAGACTTTGCCTTGGTATACCACATTCACAACCAACCCAGAGTCCTAGTACACTAACACAAGCAATTCAACTCATCTTACAAGGAGAAACTAATCATCCATTCTCTCCTCCTTGCAGAGAAGGTACTGATGGAGGAAAAGAAAACAAAAGAATCTGTAAATTCTCCTAACCAATATTGCCACTACTTCTAAATTCTTTCTGATCCCTCAAAGGCACAAAGTGTCTTAGCTAAAACTGCCACAAAAGCCTCATCTCATTTGTCTTACATGGACTTGTGTAATTTCTTTGTTTTTCTTTTTGTTATGCCTTGTGTAATTTCTTCCTTTGTAAATCACTCTCCACACACAAACACACACAGTCAGAGTTTTGGAATAACAGTGATGATAATCTGCAAATAATTCCTGAATTATCCATCACAGTGATGTTCCAGAGCTATGGCTAAATGTCTTAGGGCAGGTGGTCGGCAAGGTGGTAAATATTTAGGCTTTCTAGGCCACAGAATCTCTATCACAACCATTCAACTCTGCTATGATAGAGCAAAAGTAGCCATAGACAATATATAAATGAGTGAGCACAGTTGTGTTCCAATAAAACTTTATTTATGGACACTGAAATTTGAATTTCATATAATTTCCCTATGCCACAAAATGGCACTCTTCTTTTGATTTTTTTTCAACCTTTTAAAAATGTGAAAATCATTGTTAGCTCACAGGCAAGCTGCGGGCCGTGGTTTTCCAACCCCTGTCCTAGAGGAAAACTGTGTAGCATCTTATACCCCTAATTGAGAGGGTAAGTAAATTATCATAATTATGATGACATATTAACTCATGGTGTGTGCCAGGGATAAGGCTAAGCTAATGAAATGGAGTCTTTGGTTTAGTCTTCACAACTAACCTATGTGATTGGGACTATTGTGCCCATTTTACAAATGAGGACACTGAGACACAAGAAAGGTGAAATGAGTTACCCAAGACTGCACAGCTACTAAGTATTAGGTTGGTGCGAAAGTATTTGCGGTTACTTTTAATGGCCAAAACGGCAATTACTTTTGCACCAACCTAATAGTAGATTCAGGATTGGAACCACACCTGACAAACTCCAAGGCCTGCACTCCTTACCACTCTCTATAGAAAGGGAGTGCCAAATCCACACTCATTAAACTACCCCAATTATGTGAAATCCTGTCCCAGGAAGATGTGAATACAGTGGCTCCAAATGAAAATCATATCAAGTACATGAACTAGGGGGCCTGAGATGGCCACAATTCACTTAAAATCTAAAGAGTTGAAACAATTTTCATTACATTTTCAGCAAAGCCCTTAAAATGCTTGATTCTTCCCATAGCTAAACTAAGATAAATCACTAAAGAGAGCCTAAAGAATAAAGGGGGTCCAATGAGTAGAGCCGAAGGGAGATTAGTGCCAGCCGGGTAGGGGAGGAGGAGGAAGTGGACAGTGCCAGGGCTCATGCTTATAGGGACTTATTTCTGTCTTTACTCAATTTCTGATGCTCTTTATCGAGCTCAGGTCAGAGTAGGCCAAAAATGCTGAATGTGGTAAAATTGAAAATGTTAACACCTTAAAAGACATCAAACGATTCAGGAAACAGCTGATAGATTCTGCACTGTGAGAAGCAAAATCTCTAGGAATAGAAAAGTCACGAGGCGTTATTTTGGCTGAAATGCAAGCACTGCGAAAGGACACTAAGGAAAGTGACTAAAAGCAGAGAGTGCTGGGCATCAGAGCAAGATGGCATTAGCACTGAACAGCTCCTGGGAAGGTCATGTCACAGCTGAGAGTGCTCTGGCTGGCATTCCCTCCAGAGGGCTGGGAGAAACTCAGCAGCAGTGTTTGGCCATTAGCGCCCAAAGGAAAGGCTCCTGAAAACTCTTCTGTGACAGCACACAAGGATCCCTACAAGACAATTCCAATTTGGCTGGCTTGGTGCATTTACTTCCAAGCTAGATGTGTCTCTGCAGCCTTTCCTTGCCCATCTGGAAATCTCGCCCTTGTGGAGCTGCTGAGAAAATGGCTTCCTCTAAAATCCATCTTCCAGAAGAACCGACAGGTGAATGAAAATCACTATCTGAATAAGACACAGGATGAATAAAAACAAGAGAGATGTACAAAAAGGGAGATGTTTCATTCGAACCCCCAATTACTCCCCGAAAGCCTCTTTTTACATTTCCAAATGTCACACTCCATACTTAAATTAACATGCCTTTCTTCCTAATAGGGAAAAAGTGTCCAATTTGTTTTGATATTTCAAAATGTGCATGTAATATAAATGATTCCTGTAACCGAAGGCCACAGGACAAAGGAGATTATTTGAACTAGAAACTCTGAAGTTCTTACATCCCCAGCCCCATGTGTCATGGGAGGGCATTATCAGCCTACCCCACTTGCCTGGGCTCATGGCTCCACGTTCTCCAAAATTACAGCACTTGGAAAATCTAAATTGTCAAAGAAAATGGGGAAAGAAGACCTTTCAGAAGCAATGGATACTTTACAGAACTGTAGGAACTTCTCATTGCTTTTGGGGTCAAGAAAGATCAAATTCCTACCCACTAGAAGGAAGACAAAGATCAAATTCCTACCACTAGAAGGAAGACAAAAAAGTGGCATGAGTTTAAATTCATGTTCCCAAGGAAAAAATCCACAAAAATGGCAAACAAAGAAATTAGAGTGAAATGGCTAAGAGATGCTAAATGATTGCTCCCAATTCCATATGTGTGGGATGCATGTGGTGGGGGTTCTCAGGTCAGTGCACTGGACCACAGCCTTCCCTCTGGAGGCTCTCAGCTGGGGCAAGGGTAGAGAATGACAATTGCACCACTACTTTCACACAAGACTGCATTAGTGCCAGTTACATCCAGTCCCAGATTTCAAAAAATGTGTAAACTAGGATTTCTCATGCATCAAATGCAAGAAGTAGAAGGTGGGACCCTGGCATTCGTTTTTGTTTGTTTGTTTTTTGAGATGGAGTCTCACTCACTTTGTCACCCAGGCTGGAGTGCAGTGGTGCGATCTTGGCTCACTGCAACCTCCACCTCCCCGGTTCAAGCCATTCTCCTGCATCAGCCTACAGAGTAGCTGGGACTACAGGCCTGTGCTACCACGCCTGGCTGGCTTTTGCATTTTTAGTAGAGATGGGGTTTCATCATGTTGGCCAGGCTGATCTCAAACTCCTGACCTCAACTGATCCTCCAGCCTCGGACTCCCAAAGTCCTGGGATTATGGGCGTGAGCTACCATGCCCGGCCCTGGCATTCATTTTTTAAACAAGCCCTGTAGGTGATTCTGATGCAGATGGTTCAGGGACCACACTGTGAAAAACACTATTTACTTATCCTGCTCAATCAGAATCTCTGAGAATAGATCCCAGGAATTAGCAGAAATTCATTCAACAAATACGTTTTGAGTACTGCCAATGTGGCTGGCACTGTGGTTGGTATCAGGAATGCAACAGCATCATGGTCCCTGCCTTTCCTGAGCTCGGGCATTACCTGCAGCCCTCTGATCCCACATTTTAACTAAGGATCTTAGCAATGAAAACCTCATACAACTGGCTAAATAACTGAAGTTTCTTCTTATGGTTTCTTTTCTTTCCTGTCCATTTTCTCTTTGCTTGGATTACTATTCTAAGAAAGATATTGTCCAAGCAACAATCTCAACTTTATGATCCTATCACATGGCCCATAAACCACCTCAATGCTTCATTCCATTACTATGAGCTTCCCCAGGACAGAAATACATATTATAATGAGCAATGCAAAACAAACCAACAATGCCTTCCTGACCTGCTTTGGAAAATAACACTTTATCAGTTTAATCAAACTCCATTGTTCTTTGTAACAAGTAAATGATGAGATTGTCTGAAAAGTAGACAGAGCGTTCGTTTCAGCATCTGCCTCTAAGAGACCAAGAGGCCTGAATCATAAGCTGGAAATAAGGAAATAAGGAAAATAAGTGCTCCCTTCCCCACTGAATCTTCAGTTTTCTGAACCTTCAATGATGCTGGTTCCAATCTTGGTGTTAAGAGATACTAGAATAATATTTCTGAAAATATTGTCAAGGGATAGCCTGCATCAGAATCACTTTAGGCCGGGCATGGTGGCTCACACCTATAACTCCAGTACTTTGAGAGGCGTAGGTGGGAGGATTGCTTGAGCCCAGGAGTTTGAGATCAGCCTTGGCAACATAATGACACCTCATATCTATATATTTTTTTTAAAAAAACCGCTAGGCGTGGTGGTGCATCCCTGTAGTTTCAGCTATTTGGGAGGCTGAGGCGGGAGGATTGCTTGAGCCTGGGAGCTTGAGGCTGCAGTGAGCTGTGATGGCACCATTGCACTCCAGCCTGGTTGACAGAGCGAGACCATGAGAAAGAAAGAGAGAGAGAAAGAGAGAGAGAAATCACTTTGAGAAGCTTGCTAAATATGTAGATTCTGAGGCTTTACTGAAACCTAATGTAGTAGATTAACTGCATTAGTGGACCCAATCAGTGACCTCTCTACATCCTTGCTCTTGCCCTCTTTGTACACCCCTCCCACTCTGAAGCTCCACTCAGCCATGTAACTTGCTTTGGCTAATGGGATGTTAGCAAATAGGATGCAAACAGAGACTTGAAAAGCTCATGTGCATTTCTTCTTGTTCTCTAATACTATTGTGTTTGCTTGCTTAGACCCCTGCCACAGCACAAAAACAAGCCTGGGCTAATGTTTTGAAGATGGCAGGCCACATAGAGCAGATTAAAGTCATCCCAACTGAGGCCTTCCTGGAAAAGCCAAGCCCTGGTTAGCCCACTGGCTGACTGCAGCTGAGTACATCTATGATCAGCGAAGCCTGGCCCAGATCAGCAGAACCATCCAGCCAACTCATAGGCTATAAAATAATAAACAGTTGTTACGTTAAATCATTTGGTTTCGGGGTGGCTTGTTACATAGCACAAACTAACTGACATACCTACTAAATTAGTTTGGTGGATTTTGTGAATCCGCATTTTTAACAAGTTCTCCAAGTGAACTTGGTTACTTGGTTACTCCAAATGATTGGTTCTCATACACTTTCAAGTTTGATCATTTCACTATTGTGTACACAGCAGTGAGAAAGAAAGTGATATGTCAACTGGCTTAAATGTAGTGCGCACAAACCTGAATCATAGTTCTGCTAAGAGGTAGCTCTTACACGAGGTGTCTGCTCTGAATTTGCTATCTGTCAGCAGTGGAAAGAGCCACTACTCTAGATTACGAACAACCCAGGAGACCCCAGTCAAGCTAAAATGGTGACTCTAGAAGGTTTTTTTCAATGGTGGTAAAACTTATTTTAAGTATTTTTAAGTATGCAGTTCAGTGGCATTAAGTACATTCACATTGTTGTGCAACCATCACCACCATCTCCAGAACTTTTTTCATCTTTCCAAACTGAAAGTCCATACTCCATTCCTCCCTTTTGCAGCCTCTGGCAACCTCTACTCTCTGCCTCTATGAATATGACTACTCTAGGTACTTCATATAAGGGGAATCATACAGTGATTTTGTAACTGGCTTATTTCACTTAGCATAATGTCTTCAAGGTTCACCCACCCATCACTTACCATAATGTCTACAAGGTGTAGCATGTGTCAGAACTTACTTTGTTTTAAAGGCTGAATAATATTCATATATATATATCACATTTTGTTTTTTGTGGGTACATTGTAGATGTATATATTTTTAAGGTACATGAGCTGTCTCAATACAGGAATGCAATGTGTATTAATCACATCATATAAAATGGGATATCTGTCCCCTCATGTATTTATTATCCTTTGTGTTACAAACAATCTAATTATACTCTTTTAGTTATTTTAAAATGTACAATTAAATTATTATTGACTATACTCACAAATATCTATTTAAATCCTTGCTTTCAGTTCTTTTGGTATGTATTCATAAGTGGAATTGCTGGATTATATGGTAATTCTACTTTTAATTTTTTTGAGGAATCACCATACTATTTTCCACAGTAGCTGCACCATTTTATATTCCCACCAGCAGTGCATAAAGGTTCCAATTTCTCCGCATCCTCAACAATACTTACTTTTAACTTTCTTTTAATAATGGCCTTGGTCAGGCGCGGTGGCTCACACCTGTAATCCCAGCACTTTGGGAGGCCAAGGTGGGCAGATCACGAGGTCAGGAGTTCCAAATTAGCCTGGCCAACATGGTGAAACCCCGTCTCTACTAAGAATACAAAAATTAGCCAGGCATGGTGGTGCACGCCTGTAATTGCAGCTACTTGGGAGGCTGAGGGAGGAGAATTGCTTGAACCCAGGAGGCGGAGGTTGCAGTGAGCCGAAATCGCGCCACTGCACTCCAGCCTGGGCGACAGAGCAAGACTCCGTCTCAAATAATAATAATAATAATAATAAATAAATAAATAAACAATAATGGTCATCCTAATGGGTTTGAAGTGGTATTTCATTGTGATTTTGATTTGCATTTCTCTAATGATTAATGGTGTTGAGCATCTTTTCATGTGCTTATTGGCCATTTGTATATCTTTTCTTTATTTTTTGAAGAAATTATTCAAGCCCTTCTCCCACATTTAAATCAAGTAGGTTTTTGTGTTTGATTTTGTTGTTCTTGTTTCCATAGGGATTTTACATAGTGTAAAAAGAGCAAGGTTTCTTAGGTAGATAATTCTAAATTAAAGAAAGGAATCAGTCACAAATGCCTCAGACTCTGTTGGAAAAAGCCCTTAGTTTATCTGTACCCCTGTGCATCCTCACTTCATAACCCCATCTCAGAGGAAGGGCTCAAGTCCATAGCTAACCATCTCCCTGCGGTTTCCTATTTACTTTTGTTCCTCTTGCTACCTCTCCAATCTTTTTCTGTTGTCCCCCAATTTCTCCCCTTCTACTAGCTCCTTCTTCACTGACTCACTCCTCTCAGCCAAAACAAATGCTCAACTTTCTCCATAATAATAATAAAAAAAAGTTATTCGGGATCTGTTTTGTCTCCAAGATCCTGTCATCTCTCTATACCAGACAAGTTTCTAGAAAGAGTTGTCTACACTTACGTCTCCAGGTCTCCATTCCACATTCAGTTTCCAAACCACTGCCACATAATTTCCACCCACATATTCTACTTGGTTTGTTTCTTATTACTCAATAACCTCTTTAATTACTAAATTACTTAATTACTAAATCCAAGGGGCATTTTTCAGTCTATCTAACTTGGCCGTTCTTTAGCGCTTAGCAATGCTGACCTCCCTTTCCTTATTGAAATTCCCTTCTACCATGATTTAGGTGCTCTCTCTCTCACTTACTCTTGGTCCTCTTGCTACCTCTCCAACTGTTTCCTCATGGTTCAAGTTGCTTGTTACATTTATTCTGCCCAGATGACACATATAGATATTCCCCAGGGTTCCATCCTTGTTTTCCCTCAAGCTTCAGACCCATATGTCCATCTGCTTACTGAACACGTGGAGGACTCAGAGAAAGTTCGATTATAATAAAATTGAATTGACTTTCCTTCCTTTTCTAAACCCATGCCCAGGCTTCCTGTCTCAGTCCATCAGTTCAATCCATCACAACATACAGGCTGGAAAAATAATGCCTTCATTGTCGACTCTCTCTGACTCCTGCCCTCACCACATCAAATTGGTCACATGTCCTGTCTTGTCAACCCCTCTCTTATATGTGTCCCCTCCTCTCCATTACCATGCCCCTAGTTCATGTCCTCACTGCCTTTTACCTACCGTAAAAGCCTCACAATTGACTTTTTTGCCTCTGATCTCCCCTCCATTTAAGTTGTCCCCTATACTGCCACTAGAGAAAGCAAATAAATAAGTGAATAAATATGCAGTTGGATAAATAAACCGCAATGAAAATATGTTTCCCCATGTTCAAGAACATTTAAAGCTCCCATTTGCCATAACGACCAAGCTGGTACAGAAGTTCAGGGGTTGGTGTGGCATATGGAGAGAGAATAGGCATTAGCATCAGAGAGAGACTTCAGTTTGAATCTAGAGTCTGCCACATATTGGGTATGATATTGATCAATTTACATCACCTCTCTACACTGCTTCCTCAGGATGATTGTGAGAATCAAAATAGTTACCCATACATATCTAGTATTTGGTATTTTACAGAGTCTGTTATATAGGTTTTTTTTGTTTTTATTTTTGTTTTTCGTAGACATTGTCTCACTCTGTCACCCAGGTTGGAGTGCAGTGGTGCGATCTCGGCTCACTTTCCGCCTTCCAGGATCAAGCGATTCTCATGCATCAGCCTCCCAAATAGCTGGGATTACAGGAGTGAGCCACTGCGCCCAGCCTCAGAGCCTGGTATATAAAAGGTGTTCAGTAAGTATCAATTCTCCTCCCTTTTCCTACTGAGCACAGTCCCATCTATATTTTCAGGCTCATCTCCCAGGACATCTTCCAAAACCCTATGCTCTGAACACATACAACACTTAGCCTTTCCCCAACCATGGCAAATACTTTGTTTCCTCCAATTCTACTGTTACCTTATCCTGGAATGTCTTCTCTCACCCTCTTTAGGCTGATGAAATCTGGCTGACATTTCAAAACCCAAGTCAAATGCCACAGCCTCCTTGAAGCCTTTCTTATACGCTTTATGCTTCATACATACTTTATTTGGGGCACTTCCTATTGTTTGCCTTGATTTATAGCTACATATCTGTTCACCTGCCTTCCTTACCTCACTGAACTTCTTAGGCACTTGAACTCTGTTTTAAACATCATTTTTATACCTAGCCCCTAACACTCAAAAATGTATGTTGGAAGAAACTAAATAGAAATTATGTATGAATATAGTCAGGATTTAAAACCTGAAGAACAATATTTAAAATATACATTAGGACATTATGAAATGTTTTTATATTTAATAACTAGGTAATGAAATAATAATAGCAATCATTTTATGTATCGATTATTCTGTGCCAAACACTATTTTAAGTACTTCATATAGAAACTCATTTAATCTTCACAAGAGTCCTATAAGGCAGTTATAATTATTATTTCAAAACAACAAATGAGGACACTGAAGCTCAGAGAGGTTAAGTAACTTGCCTGAGGTCACACAGCCTATAAAAGGTAAGCTGAGAATCAAATCCACGCAGTCTGGCTCTAGAATCCATGCTCTCAACTGTTACTATGCTCCAGAAGTTTGTATTGTAATTAACATTGCAACAGGTTAAGATAGCAGAATACATGAGTTTTAGTCTTGGCTCTGTTAGCTTTTTGTTCTTGGGCAAGTCATTTCTTGTCTTTGGGTCTCAGTTTCCCCATATGTGAAATGAGAAGTTTATATCTGATGATCTTCTTAGTGTCTCTCAATATCAACATTCTATGATGCTATGATAAGTACACTTCATCTGTCTGATGTCTCTTTCAATAGCTTGCTGACCTCTCAAAGGCAGGCACTGTGTTTTAGTCAAATTTGTATCCCCACAGTGGTTGCCTAGGGCTGTGAGTGACAGGGGGTTGGGAAAGTGATGGCTAAATGATGCGGGGTTTCTTTCTAGAGTGATTAAATGTTCTAAAATAGACTGTAGTGATGGTTTCACAACTCTGTGACTATACCAAAAATCACTGAACTGTACATTTTAAATGAGTGAATTATATGGTATATTTATTATATCTCAATGAAGCTATTAACAAAATATTGTATCCCCAGGGCCCAGCACATAGCGTTACTCAACAAATGTTTTTTGAGTCATGAACAGTTGTACTACATGGCTTTTAATCTCAAGATTCTGAGTCTATTAATGGAACAATTTGTGCGTACTTACCAGTTCTTTGCATGTGAACTGGCACTTCTAAAAGTGTGCTCTACTTCGCAGTTTAAATAACCCCTTTGCCAACTTACTTTCTTCTTGTCGTAGACGTTTCAAGTTTGTTCTTCACACTGCCTGAATTATTACCTTTTGAATTAATAGGGGCTCAATTAAAGAGGTTTAACTGTATTTCTGATAACAATATTCACTGCTATGCTGCCCACGAACAGATTAAACTAGTCCCCAAGATTCAAAGGTTATAAATTGCCCCGAGTTCTTCAAGTGAGAGACCTAATAGGAAAATGTGGTGTCACTACTGTAATTAATCTTCAGGTACAAAATTAGTTATTTGAACCAAATGGATAGGGAGTGATTGTCAATGACTGTTTTCTACCTCAAAGGAAATAAAAGAAGCATATTAATTACTGGGAATATAGTCTGAAGTTTGTGCAAGGGCCTCTACTGGAGGGAATTTTTCTCAAAATATTTGCTGGCTTATAATTAGCTCATGCATCTGATTGATTTAGGAAAAAAGAGAAAAAAATCTGAAAAACAACTTTGAAACCAAATGTTAAGCGACTGTACTTGAGAAAACCCAACTCCAAAGCCAGCAACTTTAGAGTTCACTGCCAACAAAGAGTAATGAAGCTTCCGGGCCCTAGGAAGTCTCGCTGCCAGCTGGGTTCTGTGCCTCAGTACAAAGAGGCCCATTAGGCTGAGAGGCAGGCAACAGAACCAGCATGGACTCAGGGCTCTAATCGGCGGTGATTAGAGAACAAAATGAAAAGTAAAATAAGATCGCAGCAGGTAAAATTAGGGAAACAGTGGAGGCCACAAAGTTAAACCTTGGAACATGTAATCAAGGTGATTAAAAACTCAGGCTGCTCCACCTTGTTACTCACCAGCTTGCCAACTCACCATACACTCTTCACAGTCACAGCCAATTTTTGTTCTGATTTTTAAGAATGCTCCATCCTAGAGACCTAACTACAGTCAACTTGCATTGAGGTGGTTGAACGGGATTCGCATCTCCCCCCATCTTCCCCTTAATAAGCTTGGCATACCTTGTAGAGACCTACGTTTGAATCATGTCAATATGTAGAGGGTTTGGGTGGCTTCTGGTTGGTCACTTGGAAATAAAAGGCAGGGGAGATTATGCATAGTAATTAGGAAATGAAACACCACATAGATTCACAGGGCCTGCAGAGTTACCTAGCCCATACTTAGGGGTACCTTATAACCAATTGGAACAATCTAGTGAGCCAGTTGGGAGAAGAATGGGCTTGGAAATCAGTGTAACAGCCCTCCAGGGAACACTGATTGAAAGTAAAATGCCTATACTTTACCAAGCCATTTGTCTTTAAAAACTCTAATAAATTATCTTTTGACCATGTTGATTCTTTTCATTCATCCAGCCAGGACTTACGGAGTCATACCTTTAAGAATGATTCCTAAGAAGAAATCTACACAGAGCTGGCAGTGTGCAAATCAATTCAATTGAACAAATATCAATAAACATCCCACTATGTGTCAGGCACTGTGCTAGGAGATATGCAAGTAAATAAAAAGGAAATTGCAGTCAAAAGTGATTAAAAGCAGGCGCTAGACTGCTTGGCCTCAAATTCCAGTGCTGTCACTTAGGAATTGGCTTTATAACCTCTCTTAGTCTCAGTTTACCCTTCTATAAAATGGGCATGATAATCATACCTACCTCCAATAGCTATGGTGAGAATGAAATGAGTTTGCTTAAGTTCATGCACATATTCATGCCTGGCAGGTGCTACATGCACTTTAGGATTATGTGGAAGTTACTAACCCTCTTGTGTGTCATGGACTTCTTCAAGAAAGTGATGAAAACTCTGGCCTATCTCCTTTGAATAGACGCATATTTTTGCATCTAGCTTGAAGGGCTTTACTGATACTGCAAGGCTCTACAAAACCTAGGTGAAGAGCCCAATTTTGTGGGAGAGACCCCCAAAAGGTTTGTAATCCTAATACACTTGTGCCCCGACCCCTAGTTGTACTGGGTGACAAACTCTTTTGGCTTTCAAGAGAGACAATGCAAGACAGCGGCTAAGAGCAGGGGCTGCAGGGTAGAAGAGCTCTATGTTCTAACCTTGACCCACCACTTACTGGTTGGTTGAGTGACTTCAGGCAAGTCACTTAAGTTTTTTGACCCTCAATTTTCATATCTGCAAAATAGAGTATTACCCCACAGCGTTGGCAAGAGGGATGATATCTTGGCATATGTCTGGCACCAGATAAACACTGCAAAACTGTCACTAATACTAATAATATACACTAGGGATAGGCAATAACTGCCATCAAAATATAGGATGGTCAGGAAGGAACTATTCTGCACTAGGATTAAAACAAGCAGCTGGAGGTTTTGTCTCTTGAAAATTACAAGTTCATGTTTCTCACCTACGACTAAAATCTGTATTCATCTGTAACGGAAATGTGTGCAAAACTCAGTCAGGGCTTGCTGTGGAAGAGCAAAAGGCAAGAGGTTGGTGTCCACTGACTTTCTCAATGCATAAAAGTCAGTCTATTTTCTGTATTATCAGAGCTAATGCAACATGCCAAGAGAAATAGGTAGGTGTGACCAATTGGGAGTTTCTTTCCATTTCACCAGACTGTTGAATATCTCACCATATCCTTTGTCATCCAAATCAGCAGTGAAAAGCACTGTCAGCCAACCCCCAGCACATTCAGCAGATAGGTTGCTTAATTAAATATGCCACTGAATGGGCTATAGAATTCTATTGCTGATTCTGACAGGTGAAAGACAGAAGGGACAATTTCCTGGGTTTTTATTTAAGATGTATTTTCAATGTATCCTCCACAGAGGGTGTCCCAGGCTGCATTAATTTTTATGTTTTTTTTTTTCTAAACTCTACACAGAATGAACTAGTTGATGAAAACAAGTCTAAAATCAGTAATGCCCCCATTGTCCCCACACTGAGAACCAACGCGCAATGGGTGGATTAGGCCATTGTGAAAGATTTAGACGATGTTGCAAAGCAGTGTTGGGAAATAGGCTCTCTTTCCACCATTCTCAGTGTTAATGCCTTTAAATCAGGAGTTGGGAACTGTTCCTCAGTACCAACTGGAGGTATGGCATTTGTATATAGCAAACGGACCTAACAAGTTACAAACCATGCTGAATTTAGGGATTATGTGAATGTTGTTAAATGAAAACTTGCAAAACCTGGGATTCACCAGCTTTGAAAAGAAAATGCTGGAGACAAAAAATTAAATACAATACAATACAAAGGTCTGGCACATTGAGCTAGGAGCTCACCAGAACCAGCTAGTGTCCAGGCTCCATCAGTAGTACCAACTGCATGTGATATGTGCAAAAGACAATACCCAGAGAACTAAGAGCATGACCCATGCTTCCTGGAGATCCAACCTTTCTGAAATAAATGGTAAAGAAAGACAAGGTTCCAAATCAATATTCTCTTTTGGAAGAATTTGAGGATTGAAAGAAATCCTCCCTTCTACTTTCCCACCTGGAGAAAGAATTGCAGTTGTCATGCTCCATGTCCCCTGCCATCCCAGAGCCAAGCACTTGACCTGACAAATAAGTGAACTTGCAAGAGAGCCCTCTCAAGCACCTTGCTTTCCTCCCTTTAGTCTAAGTTGCTGAATATGTGATAGCATGAGTCCTTAACGCCAAGACTGCAACAAAACACACCGATAGAGCCCACCCAGTAGCTTAGCAACTGTTTTTATTTCTTTAGGCATTTTTTGAGAAGTAAAGAAAAGAAAAAGAGCTTTGTCAAAGTGAATGTCACGCCACTGTATTTCTTCCCACTTCATGGGGGTGGGGGTGAGGAAGGGGATTGGCCAAATGTTAATTGTGAGCTCTGAAGCGTTTCATTCTAAGGCCCAAGGATGAAGGCTATAAGGCAGCAAGGGTGGCTCTTCCAGCTTTCAGAAGGCACTATGCAAACTGGCTGCCCTAGTAGGCACCTCGAGCCTCCCCAGCCTGAGGTCTATTGAAGGCAAGCAGACTATGCCCCTTAATGCCAGACAGTTTTGTTTTTTTTTTTTTTTTCAAAAAAAAAGAGAGTTTGAGAGCCTGAGCCTCTTAATCCAAAGGCCCCCGCTTCACTGCTATTGTCTTTGTCCAAAACAGACAGATGAAAGACCCTAGATAGAGCCCAGGTCAAAGAAATCACCCCTATTTCAAAATGCAGAAAGTTGGGCATCACCATAGGTCTGTCCTAAAGCTAGGGTAGATGGAGGTAGGTAGGAGAGGGGCAGCCAGAGGACTGATAATAATCCCTAGAGATTTCTGAACCCAGGGGCCAGAGAAAGGAAGAATGGAAAAGAGATTTTGCATGTAGGTATCGGAGAAAGCCCATGCAACGTGTGAGAAAGGACAGACAGCAGGCTGAAGACCAAACCACAAGACTAGCATGCAGGGAATGGCGGAGCTATCCAGGGAGCTGTGGGCAAAAGGAGCTTCAGATGGCTGCTATCGAGAACCACTGGCATGAGTTATATCTATGACGGTGCATAAGCGTGAATGCTCACTCTGGTCATTGATAGGAATATTTGGGGTAATGGGGAATGAGCACTGTAATCAACCACAAGTTGGATCAAGGGCCGGAGCTGCTCTTCCATTCAATCAGAATTGAATGGTCATTAGGCTGGTAGTAGGGGGTACAGTGTTAGTGTGATGGCAAACTGGGCAAGATATTTACTGTAACTCCACCCCTGTGAACTGAACACGGAGAATGTCCTGTTTCTACCCTCCACAGCCCAGGACTTTCAGTGTCACTGCAAGGAGGAAATAGTAGCACTCTTGTTTTTTGGCATCAGTTCCCATTAACAAATTAGGGTTTAATTATGAAATTCAGAGCTCCTCCTTTTCAAAGTGATTTGACTGATAATTCTCACCACCTCCCCCCACCATAAAACCCTCATTAACAAAGATAGATAACATTCCTTTTAAATAAGATAATATTTCTTCCTTATAGTTACTGAGAGAGCACCAAAAGCAGTTTTTCCTCACTCTAATGAAATCATAGTTCCTGCTCCCCATTCCCATTCTTTTTTTTTTTTTTTTTTTTTTTCGAGACAGAGTCTCTCTCTGTCGCTCAGGCTGGAGTGCAGTGGCGCGATCTCGGCTCACTGCAAGCTCCGCCTCCCTGGTTCACGCCATTCTCCTGCCTCAGCCTCCTGAGTAGCTGGGACTACAGGCGCCCACCACCACGCCCAGCTAATTTTTTATACTTTTAGTAGAGACGGGGTTTCACCATGTTAGCCAGGATGGTCTCGATCTCCTGACCTCCTGACCTCGTGATCCACCCACCTCGGTCTCCCAAAGTGCTGGGATTACAGGCGTGAGCCACTGTGCCTGGCCCCTATTTTCATTCTTTAAAGGCAAGAAGAGACATCTGAGTGATCCCAGTGACCCCCTCCCCACCCAGACCCTCCAACCGCCAGTGTCTAGGTTTTCAGAATCCAACACCAGAGCTGGAGAATGCCAAAATGAAGAATCTAAAAGAGTCCAGTTCTAACAAATGTAACAGTTAATACTGTACTCAAAAAGCATTTGCTGGCAGAGCACGGTGGCTCACGCCTATAATCCCAACACTTTGGAGGCCAAAGTAGGAGGATCACTTGAGTCCAGGAGTTTGAGACCAGCCTGGGCAACATGGCAAAACCCCATTTCTACTAAAAATACTAAAATTAGTTGAGCGTGGTGGCATGCGCCTGTAATCCCAGCTCCTTGGGAGGCTGAGGTGGGAGGATCACTTGAGTCTGGGAAGTAGAGGTTGCTGTGAGCTGAGATCTCACTACTGCACTCAAGCCTGGGTGACAGAGCCAGACCCCATCTCAAAAAATAAATAAATAAAAGCACTTGCTAAGTGCCAAGGAATGTTCCAGCACTTGACAATACAAACTCATTTAATCTTCATAATAACCCTAGGAGTAGGTACTTTTATTGTCCCTGTTAACAGGTGAGGGAACTGAACCACAGAGAGTATAAGTGACTTGCCCAAGTCAGAAAGTTAATAAGTGGTAAAGATGCAAATATCCAGAGTTCAGCTCCAGAGTCTGCACACCTGTGTCATAAAATCTCAGAAGAGCTGGCTCTGTCGAGTAAGCCAAAGTGATTTCTGTGTCCCTTTCTTCCCCTGGCCCAGAGCTACCTCTACTTCCATCCCTGCCCATGGTCTCAGAGAGGACACCCTCCTTTCAGAGCCACATCCTGCTCAGCAACTCAGGCTTGCACTGAGGAGCTGGGCAAACCAAGACCATGGAGGAAGGAGAAAAGTAAGGCCCAGTACAATCTCTCCTCATGCTCTGGCTAAGAGAAAAGGATCCTGACAGCTCCCCAAACTCTGCCTGGACTCCTGATATGTGCTATATCACTTTCAAATATAACCAGATTATTACCCCAATACTTCACCTGAAGTGTCCTAATGAAATATGAGTGGATATTAACTAAGCTGTAAAATCCATAAAAATGCTGTTTACAAGAGACATTTACCTATGAATCAGCAGTTGGGTTAATTCATTATTTAGCAGGGCTGTTATTTATAGCATATTACAGCTTGGTAAATTATTTATATGTGCTTGTTTCTGTGCATGATTTTCCCTTAAGAGAGGGAAAATGTTTATCAACTATTCAGGGAGGTTGTTTTAGTCAGAGGCCTATTGTTAAAATAGCTTGGGTTACTTTCTCTTTCTTACTTCCTGCACAAGATTCCCATCTGGAAGGAACAGGGGCTAAGAGAACTATAACCAAATCAGGCATTTAGCCATTACTGGGGAGCCAAGAGTCCACTATAAAGCAGCATTTCCCATTGTGTGTTCTGCCACAAGGCCCATGGAATATGGACTACGAAATAAAGGCTCTGTAGGAAGACCAGTTTGGTTACTACTGGGTTTAAGTCAAAGTTACAAACTGCAAGACTTTGATAAAAAAGTTTGAAAGCTGTATACCCTTTAATACATGAACATGTCTTTTAAGTCTCCAAGAGGAAGATATGGAATGGCTCGATTACGGAGTCCTTTTTATGCACAAACCTCATGGGGACTAGAACCTATGTTAGGAACACTCCTTTAAGAAGTATTTCTCGAGGCACACCCAAGATGGCCAAATAAGAACAGCTCCAGCCTCCAGCTCCCAGCATAAGCGACACAGAAGACGGGTGATTTCTGCATTTTCAACTGAGGTACCGGGTTCATGTCACTGGGGTGTGTCAGATTGTTGGTGCTGGTCGGTGGGTGTAACCTGACCAGCGAGAGCTGAAGCAGGGCGAGGAATCCCCTCACCTGGGAAGCACAAGTGGGAAGGGAATTCCTTTTGATAGCCAAAGGAAACTGAGACACACGACACCTGGAAAATTGGGTAACTCCCACCCTAATGCTGTGCTTTACCAAGGGTCTTAGAAAATGGCACACCAGGAGATTATATACCACACCTGGCCCAGAGGGTCCCACTCCCATGGAGCCTCCCTCATTGCTAGCACAGCAGTCTGAGATCTAACAGCAAGGCAGCAGCGAGGCTGGGGGAGGGGCATCCGCCATTGCTGAGGCTTAAGTAGGTAAACAAAGCCGCTAGGAAGTTCAAATGGGGTGGAGCCCACCACAGCTCAAGGAGGCCAGCCTGCCTCTGTAGACTCCTATGGCCTATGGGACAGGCCATAGCTAAACAAAAAGCAGCAGAAACCTCGGCAGAGGTAAATGCCCCCGTCTGACGGCTTTGAAGAGAGCAGTGGATCTCCCAGCACGGAGGTTGAGATCTGAGAACGGACAGATTGCATGCTCAAGTGGGTCCCTGATCCCTGAGTAGCCTAACTGGGAGACATCCCCCACTAGGTGCAGACCGACACCTCACACCTCACACGGCAGGGTACACCCTTGAGACGAAGCTTCTAGAGCAAGAATCAGACAGCAACACTCGCTGTTCAGCAATATTCTATCTTCTGCAGCCTCCGCTGCTGATACCCAGGCAAACAGGGTCTGGAGTGGACCTCAACCAAACTCCAACAGATCTACAGCTGAGGGTCCTGACCATTAGAAGGAAAACTAACAAAGAGAAAGGACACCTACACCAAAACTCCATCAGTACATCACCATCATCAAAGACCAAAGGCAGATAAAACCACAAAGATGGGGAAAAAGCAGTGCAGAAAAGCTGAAAATTCAAAAGATCAGAGCGCATCTCCCCCTCCAAAGGAACGTAGCTCATCGCCAGCAATGGAACAAAGCTGGACGGAGAATGACTTTGATGAGTTGAGAGAAGAAGGCTTCAGTCGATCAAACTTCTCAGAGCTAAAGGAGGAACTATGTAACCAGCACAAAGAAACTAAAACCTTGAAAAAAGAATGGATGAATGGATAACTAGAATAATCAATGCAGAGAAGACCTTAAAAGAACTCATAGAGATGAAAACCATGACACGAGAACTACCTGACAAATGCACAAGCTTCAGTAACTGATTCGATCAACTGGAAGAAAGAGTATCAGCGATTGAAGATCAAATGAATGAAATGAAGTGAGGAGAGAAGTGTACAGAAAAAAAAGTAAAAAGAAATGAACAAAGCCTCCAAGAAATATGGGATTATGTGAAAAGACAAATCTACGTCTGGTTGGTGTGCCTGAAAGTCACAGGGAAAATGGAACCAAGTTGGAAAACACTCTGCAGGATATCATCCAGGAGAACTTCCCCAACCTAGTAAGGCAGGCCAACATTCAAATTCAGGAAATACAGAGAACACCACAGAGATACTTCTCAAGAAGAGCAACTCAAAGACACATAATTGTCAGATTCACCAAAGTTGAAATGAAGGAAAAAATGTTAAGGGCAGCCAGAGACAAAGCTCGGGTTACATACAAAGGGAAACCCATCAGACTAACAGCAGATCTCTCGGCAGAAACTCTACAAGCCAGAAGAGAGTGGGGGCCAATAGTCAGCAATCTTAAAGAAAAGAATTTTCAGCCCAGAATTTCATATCCAACCAAATTAAGTTTCATAAGTGAAGGTGAAATAAAATCCTTTACAGACAAGCAAATGCTTAGAGATTTTGTCACCACTAGGCCTGCCCTACAAGAGGTCCTGAAGGAAGCACTAAACATGGAAAGAAACAACAGGTACCAGCCATTGCAAAAACATGTCAAAATGTAAAGTCGTTCAAGGCTAGGAAGAAACTGCATAAACTAGCGAGCAAAAAAATCAGCTAATATCATAATGACAGGATCAAGTTCACACATAACAATATTAACCTTAAATGTAAATAGACTAAATGGTCCAATTAAAAGACACAGACTGGCAAATCAGATAAAGAGTCAAGACCCATCAGTTTGCTGTATTCAGGAGACCCATCTCACATGCAGAGATACACATAGGCTCAAAATAAAGGAATGGAGGAAGATCTACCAAGCAAATGGAAAACAAAACAAAAGCAGGGGTTGCAATCCTAGTCTCTGATAAAACAGATTTTAAACCATCAAAGATCAATAGAGACAAAGAAGGCCATTACATAATGGTAAAGGGATCAATTCATCAGGAAGAGCTAACTATCCTAAATATATATGCACCCAATACAGGAGCCCCCAGATTCATAAAGCAAGTCCTTAGAGACTTAGACTTACAAAGAGACTTAGACTCCCATACAATAATAATGGGAGACTTTAACATCCCACTGTCAACATTAGACAGATCAATGAGACAGAAAGTTAACAAGGATATCCAGGAATTGAACTTAACTGTGCACCAAGCGGACCTAATAGACATCTACAGAACTCTCCACCCCAAATCAACAGAATATACATTCTTCTCAGCACCACATCACACTTATTCCAAAATTGACCACATAGTTGGAAGGAAAGCACTCCTCAGCAAATGTAAAAGAACAGAAATTATAACAAACTGTCTCTCAGACCACAGTGCAATCAAACTAGGACTCAGGACTAAGAAACTCAATGAAAACCACTCAACTACATGGAAACTGAACAACCTGCTCCTGAATGACTACTGGGTACATAACGATATGAAGGCAGAAATAAAGATGTTCTTTGAAACCAATGAGAACAAAGACACAACATACCAGAATCTCTGGGACATATTTAAAGCAGTGTGTAGAGGGAAACTGATAGCACTAAATGCCCACAAGAGAAAGCTGGAAAGATTTAAAATTGACACCCTAACATCACAATTAAAAGAACTAGAGAAGCAAGAGCAAACACATTCAAAAGCTAGCAGAAGGCAAGAAATAACTAAGATCAGAGCAGAACTGAAGGAGATAGAGACACAAAAAAACCCTCCAAAAAAATCAATGAATCCAGGAGTTGGTTTTTTGAAAAGCTCAACAAAATTGACAGACCGCTAGCAAGACTAATAAAGAAGAAAAGAGAAAAGAATCAAATAGACACAATAAAAAATGATAAAGGGGATATCACCACCGACCCCACAGAAATACAAACTACCATCAGAGAATACTATAAACACCTCTACGCAAATAAACTAGAAAACCTAGAAGAAATGGATAATTTCCTGGACACTTACACTCTCCCAAGACTAAATGAGGCAGAAGTTGAATCCCTGAATAGGCCATTAGCAGGCTCTGAAATTGAGGCAATAATTAATAGCCTACCAACCAAAAAAAGTCCAGGACCAGACAGATTCACAGCCGAATTCTACCAGAGGTACAAGGAGGAGTTGGTACCATTCCTTCTGAAACTATTCCAATCAATAGAAAAAGAGGGAATCCTCCCTAACTCATTTTACGAGGCCAGCATCATCCTGATACCAAAGCCTGACAGAGATACAACAAAAAAAGGAAATTTTAGACCAATATCCCTGATGAACATCGATGCAAAAATCCTTAATAAAATACTGGCAAACCGAATCCAGCAGCACATCAAAAACATTATCTACCATGATCAAGTGGGCTTCATCCCTGGGATGGAAGGCTGGTTCAACATACGCAAATCAATAAACATAATCCAGCATATAAACAGAACCAAAGACAAAAACCACATGATTATCTCAATAGATGCAGAAAAGGCCTTTGACAAAATTCAATAGCCCTTTATGCTAAAAACTCTCAATAAATTCGGTATTGATGGAATGTATCTCAAAATAATAAGAGCTATTTATGACAAACCCACAGCCAATATCATACTGAATGTGCAAAAACTGGAAGCATTCCCTTTGAAAACTGGCACAAGACAGGGATGCTCTCTCTCACCACTCCTATTCAACATAGTGTTGGACATTCTGGCTAGGGCAATGAGGCAAGAGAAAGAAATCAAGGGTATTCAGTTAGGAAAAGAAGAAGTCAAATTGTCCCTGTTTGCAGATGACAAGATTGTATATTCAGAAAATCCCATCATCTGAGCCCAAAATCTCCTTAAGCTGATGAGCAACTTCAGCAAGGTGTCAGGACACAAAATCAATGTGCAAAAATCACAAGCATTCTTATACACCAGTAATAGACAAACAGAGAGCCAAATCATGAATGAACTCCCATTCGCACTAGCTTCAAAGAGAATAAAATACCTAGGAATCCAACTTACAAGGGATGTAAAGGACCTCTTCAAGGAGAACTACAAACCACTGCTCAGTGAAATAAAAGAGAACACAAACAAATGGAAGAACAAACCTGCTTACGGATACGAAGAATCAATATTGTGAAAATGGCCATACTGCCCAAGGTAATTTATAGATTCAATGCCATCCCCATTAAGCTACCAAAGACTTTCTTCACAGAATTGGAAAAAAAACTGCTTTAAAGTTCATATGGAACCAAAAAAGAGCCTGCATTGCCAAGACAATCCTAAGCCAAAAGAACAAAGCTGGAGGCATCACGCTCTACCTGACTTCAAACTATACTACAAGGCTACAGTAACCAAAACAGCATGGTACTGGTACCAGAACAGAGATATAGACCAATGGAACAGAAGAGAGCTCTCAGAAATAATACCACACATCTACAGCCATCTGATCTTTGACAAACCTGACAAAAACAAGAAATGTGGAAAGGATTCCCTATTTAATAAATGGTGCTGGGGAATTGGCTAGCCATAAGTAGAAAGCTTAAACTGGATCCTTTCCCTACTCTTTATACGAAAATTAATTCAAGATGGATTAGAGACTTAAATGTTAGACTTAAAACAATCAAAGCCCTAGAAGAAAACCTAGGTAATATCATTCAGGACATAGGCATGGGCCAGGACTTCATGACTAAATCACCAAAAGCAATGCAACAAAAGCCAAAATTGACAAATGGGATCTAATTAAACTAAAGGGCTTCTGCACAGCAAAAGGAACTACCATCAGAGTGAACAGGCAACCTACAGAATGGGAGAAAATTTTTGCAATCTACTCATCTGACAAAGGACTAATATCCAGAACCTATAAAGAACTCAATCAAATTTACAAGAAAAAAAAAATAACCCATCAAAAAGTGGGCAAAGGATACGAACAGACACTTCTCAAAAGAAGACATTCATACAGCCAACAGACATATGGAAAAATGCTCATCATCACTCGCCGTCAGAGAAATGTAAATCAAAACCACAATGAGATGCCATCTCACACCAGTTAGAATGGCAATCATTAAAAAATCAGGAAACAACAGGTGCTGGAGAGGATGTGGGGAAACAGGAACACTTTTATACTGTTGATGAGACTGTAAACTAGTCTAACCACTGTGGAAAACAGTGTGGCGATTCCTCAAGGATCTAGAACTAGAAATACCATTTGACCCAGCCATCCCATTACTGGGGATATACCCAAAGGATTATAAGTCATTCTGCTATAAAGACACATGCACATGTATGTTTATTGCAGCACTATTCACAATCGCAAAGACTTGGAATCAACCCAAATGTCCATCAATGACAGACTGAATTAAGAAAATGTGGCACATATACTCTATGGAATACTATGCAGCCATAAAAAAGGATGAGTTCGTGTCCTTTGTAGGGACATGGATGCAGCTGGAAACCATCATTCTCAGCAAGCTATCGCAAGAACAGAAAACCAAATACTGTATGTTCTCACTCATAGGTGGGAATTGAACAATGAGATTACTTAAACACACCTGGTCCTATTGTGGGAGGAGAGGAGGGGTAGCATTAGGAGATATACCTAATGTAAATGATGAGTTAATAGGTGCAGCACACCAACATGGCACATGTATACATATGTAACAAACCTGCACGTTGTGCACATGTACCCTAGAACTTAAAGTATTTTTTAAAAAAGTATTTCTCATGTTGTAATGGAACTTACATATGCTTTTTTATTTCAATAGCTTTTGGGGTACAAGTGGTTTTGGGTTACATGTATGAATTATATAGTGGTGAATTCTGAGATTTCAGTGCACCTGTCACCTGAGTAGTATACGTTATACCTAATGTGTAGTTTTTTTTTATCCCTGGCCCACTCCCACCCTCCTCCTTCTGAGTCTCTGAAGTCCATTGTATCACTCTGCATGCCTTTGCAGACTCACAGCTTAGCTTCCACTTATAAGTCAGAATAAATGAATTTTGGTTTTTCACTCCTATGTTACTTCACTCAGAATAATGCCTCTAGGCCAGGCACGATGGCTCATACCTGTAATGCCAGCACTTTGGGAGGACACGGCTGGTGGATTACTTGAGGTTGGGAGTTCAAGACCAGCCTGGCCAACATGGTGAAACCCTGTCTCTACTAAAAATACAAAAACAAAAAAAGCCACCTGTAGACCCAGCTACTTAGGAGGCTGAGGCACAAAAATCACTTGAATCCAGTGGGTGGAGGTTGCAGTCAGCTGATATCAATCACACCACTGTATTCCAGCCTGGGCAAGAGTGAGACTTCATAAAATAATAATAATAATAATAATGGCCTCCAGCTCCATCCAAGTTGCTGCAAACGACATTATTTCATTCTTTTAATGGCTGAGTAGTATTCCATGGTGTATATATATCACATTTTCTTTATCCACTCATTAGTTGATGGAGAAAATTTCTATTTCGGTAAATTTGGGGCCTGAACTCTGCCATCTTGTCCATCCCTGAGAAATTGTGAAGTGGAATAGTCAACATGGACCAATCTATTGATGCAATACAGAAACAATCTAGCCTAGCTACACCTAAATATCTCTAAGAAGTATCTGCACAGCATAATTCAGTGCACTGTTGTATTTTGGGGGATTTGTTCATTGCTTCATGTTTTTTAGTCCTGTCCTCTAAAATGACTAGGCTTCACTATGGCGGGGGCTGTCTTCTGTCTTCCTTGTACTGTATAAGCATGACAAGCACCAGGTCCCAGCAGATGCAAGGATAAGCAGCAAACATTAAGTAGCAACTAGCTATTTCAGGCCTTAGTTTTCTAAAATGTTTTTGCTTCCAAGCAAAGTAGAAAAGCAGACAGTGTATCTTTGGACAAAGAAGGCTGGAACAAGGCCGTAAAGTGAAATGACGGCCAAAGTCAGAAGAAAAAGGGTAAAAGAATTCAAAGTGCTGGGACCTTAGAGGCCAGACTTAGAGGGACTGACCACTCTATGTTGTGAACAGTTTGTCAGATAAGGAAGGCAGCCTGAATACCTGCCAAAAGGCCTGGCCTCTATTCTATGGTTACTGTAAGCATTTTGTTGTTGTTGTTACTCTAAGTATTTTTATTCTATGATTTATTCTCCAACTGGAACCGTATTCCAAGTAAGGGATACCACTGAACTTTAATTTTAAAAGTCATTACTTTTCTTTTAAATGCGAGTTTAAAAGATTTGCTGCATTAAAAGGTACCATTTTATTATATTCAGCAGGGTCAACATTTTTTTCCATTTGAAGGACATCTGATTTTATTGAAATCCATAAGGCTATAGAGGCCACTTACCAAAAACTCATTTTATAGCAATTATTACTGAAATCCATCTCTTAATTCAGGGATACCTTCGTCTATGGCAAAGTTTGTCAATTGTTAACCCTAGAAAGCTAAAACAACTACTTAGTGATTGAAATACACTTCCTAATCTGAATTTCTTGCTTTCCATGGAGAAGGTCTTTGGCAAACACTAGCATAGCTCACTGGGTGGAGAGAGTCCTGATGTGGGCCCCAGCTCTAACACTTCCAAAACTGTGTGACTCTGGACAAAGTCCTTTCCTCTCTAAGCCTCTGTTTTCTGTTCCGTAAGAACAGGGCCTTGAACGAAAAGGTCTCTGAGATCCCAGTATTCTAGTATGATGCTGGGGTATACGAGGAGAGAGAAAGGAGGAAACCAACTAGTGGAACAATGGGTTGTAAAGACCTGAGTCAGTGACCTCAGTCAACTTGCAGGGGCTTCGTGCTAAAAGGCCCATTTGTATCTTTTCAGAAGACACAAACTGCAGAGAATCCTTGGCCTAGAAATTCTCTGTCATATGTTCAGGTGGTCCGTCGGCCCTTCGGCAGCACCTTTGTCAATAGGGCTGGGGGCATTAATCAAACACAGAGACCACTGCTTCCAACATTCTCAGGAGCATATCTCCTGATGGTTAAGGTAAATGCTCTGAACTCAGAAGGCTCTGTATTCAAAATTTTGGTACACCAACTTGCTGGATGTGTGACGTTGGACAAGTACTTCTACTTCTCTACAGATTCCACTTTCTCATTTGTAATATTCAGTGACAAAAAAACACAAAGAATTTGGTACAGGGACGGGCCCCTAACCAGGCACATGCTAGCTGCGATTATTATTTTCATTCCTGTTGTTAACTGAGGTCTCTTAACCATCTCTCTAGATAGTCCAACTCTCTTTAATATAGCCAAAAGGAATCCCACCTTTCTTTCTATAATTTCCTTTTTGTGCATTCTCAGTTATAGCGAAGCTAATCTACTCGCTGTGTCACAATGCTTCTGTACATTTGCTCAAGCTGTCTCCCCTACCTGAACTGCTTGCTCTCCTCTTTCCCCATCTCAGACAAATATTATACTTTGTCCAATGTCCCTTGTCCTCCATGACCATCTCAAATAGTAGGGATTACTTTCTCCTGTAAACTCACAGTTCTAAACTGCCAAAATCACTTGCTTGAGAATTAATCACAAAAACTGCCTTGTGGTTGGACACATTATAAATTACAACCAAAATGATTTCACTTTTCACGTGTGACTGATTTATGGTAGAGGCTGCACTGCACCCTTTTGTCTCCCCACTCTAGTGCCCAGCACGGAGCATGGGACCAATAAACATACTGAGTCACTTTTCGTTTTGGGTTTGGTTTTGGTTTTGCCTATGAACAAATGTAGCTCCATCTTTATAGGAAAGACTCCATTAGAAGTTTCTTTGGGCCTGTGCTGGCCAATATGATCACCAGTAGCCACATATAGCTCTTGAGCACTTGAAATATAGCCAGCCTAAAAGAAGGTGGGCTGTAAGTATAAATTATACACCAGATTTCTAAGACTTAGAACAAAAAAGGTAAACTATCTCATTAATATTTTCATATTATTTACATGTCAAGGTGATAATATTTGGGCCTATGCAGTTAAATATATATTATTAAAATTAATTTCACATGTTTCTACATTTTTAAATTGACCACTAAAAAACTTTAAAATTATATATATGGCTCACATTATGTTTCTATTGTACAGCACTGCTGTGGCCCTTTAAAAATATAAAGCATGTGAACACGCTAATAATTAGATGTACTAATTATTTTACCACTGTTCTTTTCAGAGAACACCTATAACAACCTACCGGTATTTGAATTTCATGTCTGTTCTAATCTAGCACTATAGGTGTGAACTGTCCACGGGTCCTTGGAGGGAATGGGAGCTCTTGATGCATATGCCAGCTAGGGACCTGTCTACAGAGTCCTGGTAAAGGAATGTACTATGGTCAGGCCATCTCCTTCCAGCTTGATAGGTTTTTGTTATTAATTAAGATGCCTGAAAACTCCTTGGTGAAATACTAAAACCAAAAAGGCTTACACATGCAAGTGGGGAGGGTGGCAAAGGAACAAACTCAATGATCAATGTTGGATAATTATATTCATTTTAAGGCAGCAATTGGGCATTTCCTAAGGCACTTCCATTGATAAGAAATCACTCAAAGGCCTTCCATCGATTCACAAGGACCATTTGTATCTTTATGCTGACAGTGGCTACAGTGTCTTCCCAACAGAACCCCATTTTTGTCACACCTTTATTCAAGCCTAGGAATTGTTGAGTGCTCTGTGAACACAACTTCTATAGGTGCTGTGGGAGCTGCAAAAGATAGAACTCAACACTGAAGGGTCCTATAAACTTACTATGGTTCACAGTGTCAGGGAAGACTTCACAGGGCGTGCCACACTGGATAAGTGACAGTTTGTTATGGCACAGGATGTTACAGCAAAGGATGAGAAAGATGTGAAGGAATAGGAAAACAGGAGGAGGATGTGTGTCCTGGAATGTGTCAACAGTGGGAAATGAGGGGAAAAAAAGAAAGAAAAGAGGGAAGGAAAGAGGCAAAGAGGAAATGTAACTGTGAGACTCTGGACATGTTTCAATTCCCTCCCTTTAAAGGGAGATTTATATAGATCAACCTCATAATCTTATTGCAAATATTAAATGGATTATTACATATGAAAGCCCCTAACGTTGTTCCTAGCCTCCATCTTTGTTAATTTCCTCCTCTCCTTGCCTTTAATGTTGGGCTTAGACCTCTTGATTTCTGACTTGGGACGCTGAATTTACACCTACAACCACTGCTGAGCCGTAAGTTCTTGCCCGTGATGTTCCTAACCTTGAGGTTACCCCTCGATTTTGTTGTTAGAGAGGATTTGAGGTGCTTGATAACTCATGAAGAGCCAGTCTATCTCAGAAAGGACAGCTTTCATGGAAAATTGGGAGCCATGATTTTCATAAAAATGAACAACAAAATGACTGTTTAGTCTCAGCAAGGGAGTATTTACTCTCCGAACCTATATTTCGAACTCGATTGACCAACAAAAACATACCATTTTATCTGCCCAATCCTAATCACTCTGGGAGATCCACTTTTAATCTACTTCCTAGGGACTTGCCATGGCAAAGTATTGCAGGATTTGCAAACCAAGCACTTCATACCCTCTGTTTTAACACATCTATAGAAAGAAAACAGCCAGGAGCATTTGGGGGTGGGGGTGTTTCTTTAAAGTCAGCATGGCTCCTATGTTATTTCTGTAACACACCTTCATTGTCACCCCCTACCTGCTACCACACATGGTTCAGAACAGATGGTAGTCGTTTTGTTCATTCTTGAAGAGAAAAAAAAAGGTAATGGATAAGCTGCACATAGTCACAAAGTGATCCCTAAGGCAACCTGGGCACAGGATAGCTAAGCTCAATACAGGCAACTGGGCAACAATGAAATAAAGACTGTGCATATCTTCTCGGGCCTGCCAATGAGAGGTGGCAGAAATCCGAGCAACACCAAAGCCATAGCAATCTTCCTTCAGAGACTGCCTGTCAAATCATTTCAGATGAGAGAAGAACATTTCTGAAATCACTCAAAGATGAGAGACTTTCAGAATAGTGGTCACCTCGGGGGTGGGTGGAGACACCGACTGGGCACTAGATACCAACTGGGCACTAGAAAACTTCCTGGGGATAATGGAAACATATATATATATGTATACACACACACACAGGTGTGATTTATATATAATATAAATTATATATGTAAATATTATATATAAATATGTATATTTAAGTATATATATGCTGTGCATACATTTATAATTTAAGTATATAAATATATATGCTGTATTTATATATTTAAATATGCAGATATACATATGCTGTACATATATTTTATATATATAAATCACATGTATCCTTTTTTAACCTAACATTATAACATAGGCATTTTCTAATATTAATTACCATGTTTTCATTTTTAAAAAATGATTACATAATAGTCTATTGAGTAGATTCATGTTAATATATTTAAGTACTTGTTGCTGGAAACCTAGATACTTTCCAGCTTCCTCTTATTCTGATCTGGAAAGACCTAAGTTAATATCTAAGCTGGAAAGTGTCTAAGTTAATGTTGTGTTGGATCCTGTACATAAGGAATATATATATATATTTATATTTATCTATGTAAATATATGTGAAGCATATGTATTTATGCATAAATTAAGCTTATGTGTATATGATTTATACTAACATATATAATATTAAATATCTAAATCTTATATAATGTTATATATCATATATATAAATATAAATGCTGCTCAGGTGAATCAATCTATATATCTATGTATTTATGTATGTATGTATGTATATATCTGTCTACAGAGAGAGAGATCTGGGATCTGGGTGGCATTTACCCAAATGTAGGTATGTAAAAATTCCCCAAGCCTATGCACTGAAGACGTGTCCAGTTTATTGTATGTAAATTACACTCATTAAAAAAAATTTAATGTTAACTGTACCCATGTACAGGTCCAGAGGAAGACTCAGCCTTGCTCCTGCCAGCCATGTCAACTGGCACAGCCTTTCAGGAAGGCAATTTGCCACTACATACCAAGGGCCTTAAAATAGGTTGAGAATCTTTGACTCAGTAATCCCATTTCCGGATGTCTCTTCTGAGGAAATCATTTGAAACATGAGAAAAATGATGTGCAGGGTGATGGTGAAACAAATCATTGGATAGAAGATGTACTTGCCTGTGTGTGACTAGGTTATGTTCTATGAACATGTCAGGTTAAAAAAGCAGGATACAAAAGCTTGTTTGTTCATGATGACTTACTTGTACTGACAGAAAAGGAACAGAGAGAACAGAAAAGACAAAAAGTACCACACAATTGTCACAATGTTTATGTTGTGATGACGGAATTTTTGGTGATTTCTTTTGTGTTTCTCTCCTACGGTTGCCTAAGAATCACTTTGTGTTTGTGCACAACATAGCCACCACTGGTGTTTTCTGTTAAGTATAGTTATATTATTTGCAAAACAAAATCAGGGAGCGGGGAACCCAAAGGTCTCTGGATGGTTCTGCCCTTAACAATTGCATCAGGTAATTGGTATCAGGCCAGACAAATGAATAAAATGATACTTCTTAAAGTAATTCCATGCCTGCATGGCTTCTCTTATATTTGTACCATGCTTTAAATATTTTCCAGAGCGCTTTTACATATAAACATCAAATTCTGAGAAAGAGGGAATGATAAAATGCAAACCTAAAGGGGCCTTTGGATTGGATCATACAAGGCCCACTAGGATGGACATGGGACCGGGTCACCCAGGTGCCTGAAAAGGCAAAACGACTACAGAGGTAAAGTCCTTCAGATCCCTGTCATCTCGTAAGAAATTCTGATCTGGTTCTAGCCTGATTTATTCTGCTAGCTGGAGCAATCCCGGGGCAAGCAAATTGAGACTCACATTTTTTTCCACTGCCTATAATAAAAGCAAGCATTTTTAAGCATTCTTCATCATCCACTACTACTTCTTACATTTTAAACCCAAAATTTTACATTCCTGTCACTTCTCAGAACTTCCAGAGATTTTCTCCTTTCTACCTGTATGAAGTTTGAGAATGATTTCATTTTTCCCCTCCAGGTTTTCCATTAGCTAAAGCCATTAGAAAGAGCCTGAACCTTGTCTTTATGAGGCCTCCTTCAAAGTAGGCTGCCACTGGGGTTGATGGTCCGGTTACAAGATTGAATACTTGGACTCTGTAAAGAACTGCTCTTGAAAAGTCATTAGTGAGGTCCCCAGGTCCAAGTTTTTACACCCAGTGGAGGAATTCCCAGTGCATTTTACCTCCAGTGAATACATAAATTCCATTAATACACATGTACCTTTCTACTAATGCCCAGGGGAATGGTTACATATGCAGAATACAAAAGAAGGCAGTGAAGGGGGCGACAGGGAAGACACTAGGGGTTGTTTTGTTTGATTTTAAAGATTTTAAAGAATACATATGTCAAGAAACTCTCAGGGCTTTTGTTTTTCCAGAAGTTTCCAGAACTTTCTTTCCTTTAGGTCTCTTAGACCTAACTGGAAATCCTGTGACAAACTCTATGTACCCGTAATTTCATTATGCTGGATTAAGGGCCAAATAATAAACATGAGGAGAAAGAGGTTTCCCAGAAACCTGACAAAGAGAGGACAGAAAACAGCTCTGAAATACTGTGATGTTATTATATAGGCAGACGAATTCCACTAACTGACTTTGTAGCATAAAACAAAACACTTAACTAACCTGGGCATCGGTCTTCTAATCTGTAAAATAAGGGATTCCAACAAAATAGCCTTCCAGTTTCCAGAATTTCTGGTACAAAATGAGGGCCTAAGAGGATATTCAAGAGGCTCAAGATGTCCGAGACAAGGAGGACTAATAACGTGCAGGCCTCTCCTCTGTAAGTCCCAGCCACTTACAGACATTCTATAGCACATGAGCTTATCCAACTACCTTCTGGACACTGCCTCTCGCTTCTCAGAACCGAGATACTTCGGAAACGGTTCTCAGAACCGAGATACTTCGGAAACGGTTCTCATCTACTAAAATGTACCCAACAGCTGTACTTAATGAGGCTGGGAGGAACACTTCGGTTCTGTTCCAGGGGAGAAACAAAAGGGTCAGGCCTGTCTTAGGCAGCAGCCACCCAGGGCAACAATGTTTCTCTTCACAGTGAGCTTTCCCACCTGTCAACAGATGCTTAAAGTAACAGGATGAATCTGAAACAGCTGAGTTGGACACCAAAGTAGAACAAGGCAGCTGTTTCTTGCCTTTCAGTATAAAAAGCCTGGCAATTATGTTGAGAAGGATCTGGTGGTCCATAAATATGATCGCTTTGCACATTCTCTTCTTTCTATGGTTTTTAGGGCTTGAGTTATTTAACTGAAATAGCTGCAGAACAACCAAAAGGTTTATGCTACAGGTAGGCCAAAGAAGCAAACGTTATACGAGACAAAGGATAATAATAAATTACCATGGGGAGGCAAGAAGAGCTAGGGAGTCTCTGAGCTTCAGAATTAAGCTCCAACAGAAATAATAGATTGTATGACATTCACTTGCAAAAGTTCATCTCCAACCAGCACTTGAGTACTAATCATTTGAAGATCACTTAGCTGAATGTTTTGATAAAAGCTAATATAATTAATAGATTTAAGATCAGGACATGTAAATTAGGGGTGCATTATGATTACAAAGATAATTTTTAATTTATATTCTGAAAGTTTCAAAAGCTCTAAATCTAAACAAGGATAGATGTTAATTCTGAGAAAACAGTTTATTTAAAATGTTTTTTTATCACAGATTTTCCAATATTTATGCCATGTGTTTTATGTATACCATTGTGTTTGGCAATTTCATTACAAGCCAAAATATTAATGAAAAGGTTAAATACTGATACTTAATCCAGAGCACACGTGGCTATACACTCTATGCTACGTTTTCATCTAGTGTAAAAATAATTTTTTCTCTTACTTTTCAAATGATTTATATTTTCAATTCCATGAGCTGAAAAAGTTGGCATTAATTCATTTGTGTTTATTTGCCTTTCCAATGGTTTTTTCATTTTAATATATGAGACTACATATGTGATCATTAAACTTAATCACTGCATTTAAAAATGTGAAAAAATACAGAAGAAAAATCAGTCACAATTTGCTACTAATTTATATACCCTGTTAGCCTTCTGGAAAATTTCTTTCTGTTCTGTTTTTCTATGTATAAGACTTGTTCTTGTTGTCAGTAACAGCTTTATTGAGATACAATTTGCATAACATACAACACATCCATGTAAAGTGTACCATTCAGTGGTTTTTGGCATATTCACTGATGCAACCCTCACCACAATCAATTTTAGAACATTTTCATCACTCCCAGAAGAAATCCCACGTCCCTTAGCCAATGATTCCCCAATCCTCATTATTCCCTGACCCTGGCAACTACTAACCCACTTTCTGTCTTTATACATTTGCCTATTGTTGTTGTTTTACATTTTTAATTATACTATATATTTTTATCCTTTTTGACCTAACATAATAACGTAAGCATTTTCTAACATTAATGACCATGTTTCATTTTTTTAAAATGATTACATAAGTCTATCAAGTAGATTTACTTTAACATATTTAACTACCTGTTTCTGGAAATTGGCTACTTTCCAACTTCCTCTTATTTTGATCTGTTAGTGTTGTGTTGGGCCTCACACATAAGCAATTGATCCAAGATTCATTCATTGGAATGTTAGTGCCAGCTGTGACATTAGGGCAATGCCAGCCCTCCTGCCAGCCTGTCTTTCTCTTTCTCTGTCAGTTTAGTGCTTGGCTAGAATTCTGCCCATGAAACACTTGGCATGTAGGGGCTAACCTTGTCAAGGGGAAACTAGGGCTCAAAAGTGACCCCTGTGACCAGCCGTCAGATGCCGGATGTCTAGTGTCCTGATATCTTCCTGATCTGATCAGTATCACACCCAGAATACTATTCCTCCATTTGGCACTGTAATCTGATGCCCTCAAGCTGCAGCCAGAAGCACATAGCAATTAGGAAACCTGTAAAAATCTAGCAGGAGGCTTCCAGGAGCATTCACAGGAAGGGAGTTGCACATTCCACTCTCCCCAATGTGAAAAGTGATGGGACAACACACAGCAAACCTGGAGGGAACACAAGTTTTCAGGATCATATCTTAAACCTGATAATGACCGCTGTTAAGGATGAAATGTTAATAACTACAGGTAACACTGAGCATTTACATGCTATTTACATGCACAATTACATTCTATTATCCATCCCCATTTGGCAGATACAGAAACTGAGGCTCTCCTGCTAAGTAACCTGCCCAAGGTCACACAGCTCTCTGCAACCCCATCCTCCCACTCCCTAAAAAAGTGGCATAGGCAGGACTCAACTCCATTCTTTCCCCGTGCCAAAGTTCAAGCCCTCTCATTCATTTAAATGCCGTCCACCTACTATGAAAGAAGAGGAACGAGGCAATATCATGTGTTTATTAGAACACTTACTATGCACCAAGCCCTGGGTAAAATACTTCCTCACATATAAGCACTCAATACATGTGTGAGTTAAAGGCATCCCCATTTTACAGTTAAACAAACTGAGGCTTTGAGAGGTTAAATGATCTGTCTGACCTCTCAGAGCTAATGGATCGCCCAGCTGGGATGACATCCCTGATTCCAACTAAAATAGCTTATTGTTATTCCGAGGCTTAAAGAACAATGCCTCTGCTTTAGGTCATTCATACAGTCAGGGTCCTGTGGCAACATCATTATTTGAAGACCCAAGGCTCAGGAAATTGCACTTTGGCCAAGTTAAAGAAAAGCAGGCTAAACTCATCTCAGGGGGCAATGAGTCCTGAATACTTCATTTCCAAGTGTAAGATAAACTCAATTGAAAAGATATAATTTTCTTCGTGATTTGAGAATTGCACATCAAACATAAATGTGCACTTTGTCAAAGCTTTGTAGTTCACCTTTACGCTTTACAGACCTCTTGGGAAGCAGAAAAATATGACAATTATGCAAATAGCAGTGTTGAGCCAATTACATGGAAAAGTGGGTGTACTGAAAGACAAAAAGGGTTTGGCAAAACTTAAGCTTCCCTTGTTAACAATGAAGAGTTTAAATTCAAAGACATTTTTGGCAAACATGAGGGTATAGGTGGCTCTCGCTTTCTCCCTAGGTGTTATTAGTGCCAGAGGGCTCCTAGTCCTTTGTTTTCAGCTTTTAATAACCCAAGTGCTTTCTAATGGTATTTTAAGTGAGTTGCTAAAATGTTCAGAATTCATTTCTCCATATTGAGCTTCACAGAGATGATTCTCAGCAAGCAAATAAAAATAAACATTTAAAAAGATTTCTTCTCTCATCAAATAGTGAAGAAATCCATTCCTTTTAGCCTGTTCCATGCTTGAAAAGGTTAGTGTGGCCTTTGGAAAATACCAGGCTGTGCATTCCATACACTGTTAATGATTCCCGGGATGCGCTGACACTTTCGAGGACATCTTAACCTTTTTAAAATGGGGCCTCCATTGTCTTACCTTAATAAGCAGTTTGCTCACCTTATGTCTTACAAAGGCCACCATGGTGGAAAATACATATGAGATGAAAAGCTGCACGGATGAGTGGTGTAACAGGAGGAGGAGGATGGAGCACCAGTTACACAAAACACAACCTGCAGAGCACCTCCCCCACCCGTCTCTGACCCCAACCCAGTAAAGACAGTAATGACAGTGGCTCGCTTAAACAGTACCCAATGATTACTTCTCCTCTCAGTATCCTCCAAATTGTAGCTGTATGAAGGTAACTCAAATATACATTTATGTATCTCCTTGTAGTCACAAAACTTCAGGTTCACCAAGTGGTCCCTGTGGTTTAGAGAACCAGATTGATAAGAAATCTGCTATAAACATTTTAGGCCACGCCTGTAATCCCAGCACTTTGGGAGGCCGAGGTGGGCAGATCACCTGAGGTCAGGAGTTTGAGACCAGCCTGGCCAACATGGCGAAACCCCGTCTCTACTAAAAATATAAAAATTAGCCAGGCAAGGTAGCAGGCGCCTGTAATCCTGGCTACTCGGGAGGCTGAAGCAGGAGAATCGCTTGAGCCTGGGAGGTGGAGGTGGCAGTGAGCTGAGATTGCGACACTGCACTCTAGCCTGGGTGACAGAGCAAGACTGTCTGGGGTGGAGTGGGGAAGAGATCTGCTATAAACATTTTACTTTCCTGTTTCAATGCCTCACATATTCTGGGGTCAAGAGCTCTGGGCTGTCTGGAGTACCCTTTCAAATTCTTGAGCCTATTAATCCCTTGTACATCTCTACACATTTGTTAGGCTCGTCAAGTGAAGCAGTGGACCACACATTTTTTAGCACAGCTCCAGAGTCCCCTATGTGAAGTTAGCTGGCCCCTCTTCCAGACTCCCACAGTACTTTCTTCCCCCAGCAGTTTAAAACTTTTATTGAGCATCTGCCATATCCAACACTTTGTGCTGGGTTCTTGGTTACAGATGTGGCATCACATAGTCCTCACCTTCAAGGAGTTCAAGACCAAGTGGGTTGCACTTCTGTGGGGTTTCTGTAAAGTTAAAATAGTTCATATGAGACCTTTTTGATGTGTAATTTACAATCTATCTGTAAACATGAGGGAGTCTCAAGGGTCCTGGCAACAGGGTACCTTAAGGTTGCTAGGGCAGGGGGCCCCTGTGCCCACAAGTGGGAAGGCTGGAAGGCCATTATGAAGATGGAAAAGGCCATTTTGGAGCATTCTTGGACTCTCTGCGTCCCGGGTAGAGGAGGTGCTGCTGTGAGAAGCAACAGCTCTCCTCTCCTCCCATAGTCCTTTGCACACACTTCAACACAGGTTCAACATATCTCATAGAAGTGTCTACTCGCATATCTGCCCTGGCCAATGGCCAGTAAACTGCTTGAAGGAAGCAGCTGGACTTATCTGTGTCCCAGATCCTTTTTCTTTTCTATATCCTCTTTAACAACTAGCATACTACATGGCAGATTCTAAGCCTTTCCTATTGCTCCCAGATGAACAGATAAAGGCAAGTGAGTTTAGGTTGGTTAGTGGCAGGCCTTGATTATAAGGTCAAGGAATTTGAACACGGTTGGACATAATTTTTCATGAGAGGAGTCAGAATAAATAAAGCCTCTAACAGGAAATGTATATTCATTTGTGTGTCCTATAGAATTAAAAATTCTAGCTTCCACAGTGTAAAACAAGATATTAAAAACCCCTTTGAACAATCTGTTTGTGGGAAATGAGGAGTCATTTAGGATTCATCAGAGCAAAGAGGTTTACTGGAGCCTTGAGGTGCAGAGAAATGGCATTATAAATCCATTTTAAAAAGAAAAGCCAAAAACGCCTAGAAAGCATTTTGCAATACAAGAGAAAAGCAATTTACTTGTTACTGCTTCAATTTCTTAAATCATCTGGCTTCATAGATCAACACTAACTCTCTTTAAATCTACCAAATGAAATCCCATCCAATGACTCATTACCCAGGGCAAGCCACAAATTGTGATTTGTAATTCCAGTAGTTCCTCCAGGAAATGCGGGGAAAATGATTGTCCAGGAAAACAGTATAGCCGTGTGTGTGTGTGTGTGTGTGTGTGTGTGTGTGTGTGTGTGTAAATAGACACCATTCATGTGCCTACCTGATTCTGCTCCATGATGTCCAGATTGGGAAGACTAATCATAAATGGCCCTGTGACTTCCTAGACAGGTGTTTCTGACTGAATGCTGGCCCCACTGGCCACAGTTTGCAGTGAAACTAGCAGAATGCAGAAAGCCCAGCTTCACTCTGATTGAGTTCAGGCAGTGTCACTAAATCCCTACCTCAAATAGGAACCCTGTGTGGCAGGTTCCCAAACAGTCCTTATTGTTTCCCTCCATTAGCACTTCTTTCATATCCAGGCAAGCCATTCTTTACAGAGTAGCATTTGGGAAAAGAACACCCCAAAACTCAGATCTAATCTCTCATTCAAACCGTTCTGCACACTTCTAGAACTATGACTGCAGGTGCCCAAGAAGAGTTCAGAGAGTTCTCAGCTTGACCCTGTTTCTCAGAATCATCCTTTCATCTCACAACCATTTTTTTGTTTGGTGTACTCTGTGCATTGTTTGATGCAGCCCCATCTTGTAAGGAATCACTGCTTAATCAATGGCTTTGCTGTGAAAAATTAACATGAGATGCAAATAGCCATAATAAATATATATTTTCTCCTCAAAAAAGCACAGGTTTCTTTATGGTACAGGCACAGTTGCCATCATCAAGTGGATATTTAGTCTGATGCAGCATATCTTACAGTAATTATATGTTTATGGCTGTATTCCTTCAGACTTACATAGAAACATCATTTTAATTATCATAAATTCCTTAACCATCTGACTCTTCTGTGAACACAAGCTCTCCCTGCCCACCCACTTCACCAGATCCTGGCAGGCCTACAGCAAAGCTTCACAACACACTATTTCCCTTCCTGCTCACGAAACATATCTGCCCTGCCCTCTCCACCCTTTTACTGCCAGAGAGAGTCATCAGTCCTGTCCGGAAAGATGTCACTCACCAGATGAGATCCCAGGAACCATCCGCTGTTTGCTCTGTATCTGAAAGCAAGTAGGTCATTAGCAAAGAAGTATCTCAGTTCCACTATCTAGCACCAGATGGTGTTTACAGTGAAGGGAGCTATGAGATCTCCAAATGACAGGCCTGGATTAAAGGGGTGGTCTAAGGAGGCTTTGGCTCCTAGGACCCAGAATTATAAATTATAGTATCTGAATTGAAATTAAACTCTACTTGGCAACACTGAATTTAGTATTTTATCATTTTAACTTGGACTTGATTTTTTTCTCACTAAAAAAGGACTTACATAGAAACTCCAAAAGGACATGTATTACTTCCAAATGAATGCAAGAAGGTTTTATTTTTTGCTGAATCACACTTGACTATAGAAAAAGTGGTTCTGGATTTCAATATCATGAGCTGAAAAATTTAGTTGTAAACGACAAGTCAAATGTGAGGAACATACCACCTGCCGTCACTATTAAAAAAAAAAAAAATTAAAAAACAGGCAAAAGACATAAATAGTCATTTTTCAAGAAGACATACAAATGACCAACAAGCATATAATAAAATGCTCACCATCATTACTCATCAGAGAAATGCAAATTAAAACCACAATGAGATACCGTCTTACACCAGTCAGAATGGTTATTATTAAAAAGTCAAAAAAAAAAATGTTGGCAAGAATACAGAGAAAAGAGAAAGCTTATACACTGTTGGTGGGAATGCAAATTAGTACAACCTCTATGGAAAACAGTAGGAAGATTCCTCAAAAAAAACAAACAAACAAAAAAAAAACCCAAAAAAACAATAGAACTAGCATTTGATCCAGCAATCCTACTACTGTGATTTACCCAAAGTAAAAGAAATCATTATATCAAAAAGACATCTGCACTCATGTTAATCACAACACTATTCACAATAGCAAAGACATGGAATCAATCTAAGTGTCCATCAATGGATGCCTGGATACAGAAAATTTAGTGTGTGTGTGTGTGTATATATATATGTGTGTGTGTGTGTGTGTATATATGTGTGTATATATATGTGTGTGTGTATATATATATGTGTGTGTATATATATATGTGTGTGTATATATATACCATGGCATACTATGCAACCATAGAAAAGAAGGAAATTATGTATTCTGCAGCAACATGGATGTAACTGAAGGCCATTATCTTATATCAAACAACTCAGAAACAGAAAGTCAAACACCTAACGTTGTCACTTATAAGTGGGCGCTAAATAATGTGCACATAGAGTGTGGAATAATAAACACTGGAACCTCGGAAGGGTGGGAGTGTGGGAAGGGGTCGAGGGATGAGAAATTACTTAATAGATACAGTGCACATTATTCCAATGATGATTACACTAAAAGCCTGAACTCCATCACTAGGTAATATATCCATGTAACAAAACTGCACTTGTAAACCTTAAATTTATACACATAAAAAAAAATGTTGCCTATGAGGGTCAAGAATTGTTCAAGATGATAAGGATCTGCAACCAGAAGAGGAGGGTAAAAAACAGCTCCCCATGGAAGTGGGAAGATGCAAATGAGTATCCTCTTCAAATTAGAGCCTCTGGCCGGGCGCTGTGGCTCCTGCCTGTAATCCCAACACTTAGGGAGGCCGAGACGGGTAAATCACTTGAGGTCAGGAGTTCAAGACCAGCCTGGCCAACATGGTGAAACCCCATCTCTACTAAAAATACAAAAATTAGCCAGGCATGGTGGTGCACACCTGTAATCTCAGCTACTCGGGAAGCTGAGCAGGAGAATCACTTGAACCCAGCAGGCAGAGGTTGCAGTGGGCTGAGATAGTGCCACTGCACTCCAGCCTGAGCGACAGAGTGAGACTCCATCTCAAAAAAATAATAATAAATAAATTAGAGTCTCTGCAGAAGTAGTAAGAGCAACTGAAGAGCTGTGAACTGGGTCTAACCACTTGGCTCTTGACTATGAAACAAGTATCTTTTAGTACTAATTTGATATCATACCCACAAAGATCCAGTTAATTTAACAATTGAATTTAGTTGCATGAGGTAGAGGGTAGACTCAGAATCATGAGATCAATAATGCAGGTTCCCAAAGTCAATCAAGCCCAAATATTTTGAAATGAGGGAAGCGTTGGGTTTCCCTCCTCCCCACTCTCTTTCTCCTTCCCTTTGTCACTCCCTCCTCCTCCTCTTCCGCTTCCTCTTCATCCTCCCTCTCTCTCCCTCCCTCCCTTTCTCTCTAAGTACCTAACACATGTTATTAATATTAGTGAGATTTTAAAAGCCTGTATATTGCAAGAACGTTGTGAGGATTAAATGGAATTGGGTGTGTGAAAATGCCTAGTACAGTGCCTGATATATTTTGGAAGCTCATGAAATATTCATTTTACTCTATTTCTCCTTTCCTTCCCCTTTTTTCCTCTTCCTACTTTGCTCTTCCTACAGCCATTATGTCCTTATCTGGTCATGACTGAGAATTGAAGTCAATTCTAATATATGTGCAGGTACAAAAATGCATACATATTAGCACTTATTCTTAAATCATTCTGTATGCTGCCTGTCCTTAATGATAAAAGTGGTTATGTTTAACCTTTTCTATTTCCCTCTCATATATAATGCATACCATGTTTGTGTTTTATTAACTTCACAGGGGTGGTTCATAAAAATCGCAAAGCAATTTTAAAATTGGAGTGGGCCAGTGGAAAGCAATAGGCTTACAGAGCTTAATTCTTTTTCAAGTGCAACAAAGTTTTTCTTAAATTCTAGTTATAAGTGGTGAGAAAGCCCTAACAGAGGAAACGAAATCACATGATCTCATACAATCACCCAATTTCATACTTTGAAAGAAATTCAGTCTCTCAATTATTTTTATGAGAAATAATGAGCTAGTACTCTTACGTAGAACTATGGGAGAAACTTGAGACTTATCAACTTTAGGAGAGCTCCAAAGATTTATTGTTCATTTTTCCAAAGGTCTCCAATGAGACTGCTTTTCTTATCTGGAGGTTTTTTCCCCCCAAAATCAAGAAAGTATCTATAATCAGTACACATATTGCTTAGTTGCTGCATCCCTGGTCCTTCATATATTCCACAAATACTCTTCTAGTACCTCCTCTGTAGAAGACCCTTGGCATCTTGTGAATATCCCTACTGGGTGTCAAACTGGGCAACAGAAGTACCACTCACCTTTCTGTATAGAAAATCGACAGGCATGATACTCTTTATGAAGCTCAGGGTAGGGAGGCGTTGCTGGCAATGAAGCTTATTATGGGAATTAGATGAGGAGCCTTCTTGCCAGCAATAGGGCTCCCAATAGAATTAAGAGCAAACTAAATGGGTGCTGGCAGCAGCAGTCATTTTGGTGAGCTACCATATAAAATGGGGAGGCCCTACTGTGACAATTCTCAAAAGTATGCTTCAGTTGAACTGATACCCAAATAGCCATTTAAAAGGTGAAAAAAGCAAGCAACCACACATCATGTTTTATAAAGACAAAACGCCGGCTTTGCTGATTTGTTTTTACAAAGCAGTTTTTTTTTTTTTTACAACGAAATTAGTCAATTATTTTTATAATCTATAGGTCCATCATACTTGGTTAAACATTTTCTCTGTTTTCATAGAAACAGGTTAGTAAAACTGATGGACACAGCTAACATGCCCATCAGGTGAAGAGCAAAGGAAAGATGAAGGGTTGTATCTTTTAAAGTTTAAGAAGATTGAAAATGAAAGAAGTTGGGTTAAGGAGGAAACTGGCTATGAAGACATGATATCAAACGCAAATGATTAAAGGTTAGAAAAAATCCAACCCATTGAATTGAGAGGTTTTGCCTACATAACAGGAGGGGAAACACTTGAGATAATTCGGTCACTACACCAGCTAGTTCTGACTGAGTTGATCAAATCACCCTACCACTTTTCAGCAGCCACAGTGGGCTTCGAGCCCATTCCACACAGAGCCACAAACAACAGCTCAGGCTGGCGAATGCTCCCTGACAAGGTTTTCCGCCTCTCTATGGGAACCGTATCAGCTCAATTTTGGTTTTGTTGCAATTATACGCAGCCTAATTTCAGCACATTCATTTTTTCACACAACAGTTTCATTTATTTATTTATTTTCATGTTCAGTGGATTGGTCCCTAATCACCAAACAGCTTGTGCGCAAGTACCCCTAAATATGTTAACTCGAACTCATAATGCAAGCGCATTGTGCTGCTGTAATGACTTTTCATTACCACCTCTAATTAAATGTTTTGCCAAACTATCAGGAAAATATTTTCCTTTGATTCCCAGAAAATCCCGAGAGAAAAAGACAGAGAGAAATAGTGCTTGCAGGCTGGACTATTCTCTTCCTCCCATCCCCTGCCCTGGATAGAGAGCTCTGTGGATGAAGGCACGGGCCTTCCCAGATTACCACACACAGAATACTCTCATTGGTCATCAGTGCATCCGACAGGAGCAGCCTCTGAAGGAGTCAGATCCTGGTGACTCTATTCCCGTATGAGGGGCCTGCCATGCCTGGGATGTTTAAGCCAATCCAGTCCTTATCCACAATTCATTATAGACTTGGAACCAGAGGGGGATCTTTAGCTCCACTATAAGTATCTGGATAAATGGCTACTGATTTAACAGCAATGCATTTACAAGAAAATGGTGTTAAGAAACCACTCTATTTCTCCAAGGAGCAGAGCCACCACACATTTACACAAGGATGTTCTTGCTTGTTACTTTATTTGTATACACATGCAACACCGTATGCTTCTAGGCGCAGTTGCATTCCAGGCAGCCCCGAGTGGCAGTCTCCCATTTTGGCATCTGTTGACAGGAGGTATCTCCACCTCCTACTTGGCTCATGCTATCTTCCTCATCTTATAAATAGCAAGTGACCACTTTCTGGTGCAAATAAATTCTTCATAAGTATTATATTCATTAAAAGTTCTCAATGATACCTGAACTAATCATGTTTACCATTTCATTTCCAGAATGTCCAAATAAAAAATGTTTAAAATTCCTTCAAAAACAAATAATTGATCATGAATTAAATAAACCACTTATGTATTTTCATGTGTGAACATTGTTAAGTATTACACCACTTACATGGATTTTGGTGTTCGTTCTCGAAACATCAAGATGTCCTTAATATTTTGCAAAGCAACAAGAATAATAAAGTTAAATGATGTGTGTATGTTTTTTTAAATCCTAAAGGGAAACTTAGTCATCTACATATATGTGTATAACAGTCCTGATTTGGGCATCAATGTGATGCCTTTCTTAAATATAAAAAAGTAGATATAAATAGATTCACATGCCAAACCTCCAAACACAGCGTGGAGGAGGCTTTAGCAATCAAGAGTTCATTATGAGTCAGCAGTGTGAGGGACTATCACAGAAACTAGTTAATTGGGCATTACTAGAAATATATTACCTAGAACGAGGGGATTTAGATAACAGCACTCTGATTTGTGCTGGTCAGAACACTCCCGAAATGCGATCTTCAGTTCAAGTTGCCATGACCTTATGAGGGACAAAGACAAAATAGACAAAACAACCAACCCAGGGAAGAGTCTGTAAACTGCAAATATATGAGAAAAGTTTGGAACGGCTCTTTTCCCTGGGGAAGTCGCCTTAAGGAAGGCATACAAATTGTGTTCTTATATTCAAAGGACCACAGAAAATGGGTGGAACTTATTTTCAGTTACTTTAAGGAGAAGACAAACAAATAAAATGAATTTGGGGAAAGTTACATAGAGATAAATTTCCACTCAATGTAGGGAATAATTTCACAACAATTCCAGCTGTGCTGCCTCATGAAATCCTACATTCGCTTCTATAGGAAGGTTTACATGAGATTAGTCAACAATTGTTTATCAGAATCCCTGTGGAGAGTTCACACATCTTCTAGAGAGGTGCCTTTTAACTTTTTGGGGGAGTGGGGATGAGGGAGGTTTCCTGGACTCATCCTTTAGAAAATAATGAAAGCTCTGAATCTTCTCTCAAGGAAAATGCACAGACACATAGCCTTTTGAGGCCACTGACTAACCCAGATGAAGAACCATTGAGCTAGAGGCCTGAAATAGAGGGGCTCTAATGTCTCTTCCATTCTGGATAGCCATGATCCACCTGTATTCTAAGTCTTGATCTACAGGTACAAATAATAACATTTCTGATCTTACAGGGTATTTAAGTTGTGAACTCAAGATATGGAACTAAATTTAATAAAGGTTCTGCCTGGATGAGCTAATTTTTCCCTTCTCATCTTCCTCTCATTTCTCTTAGCATCACTATTGCCTCTCCCTTCAACTCCACTTCCAAATGGGGTGCTCTACCAGGGCAGCCATCAGCAGAATGAGCTCTCCAGCTAATCCACTGACTTCCAGCATACCACTCTTTACTTTCCTGGCCCCTCCCAACACCACAGGGACTCCTATAAGTGGAATCTACACCCACGGACCTGATAGTGATGGAGCATAAATAAGCTCTTGACAATATCAGTGAAATTACAGAGTGATATTTTCAGGTCAAGTCTCCATCACTGAATAATCTAATCCTAAGGATAAAAATTATATAGACAAAAAAATCTCAAGGCTATTCTCTCGATTAAAGTCAGTTTACTTCCATTCAATCAGCATTTCAGAGGCATCTACTATGCTGATTACCATACGTCGTGCTAGATGAATAAAGTTTCCAAAAATAAAGTTAGAAACTTTATTCATCCAACTTTATTCATCTAACCAAAACTGGAGTTTTCCAGTGTTGGTATCCTAAATGAACTACTAAAATAGAATATTCTGGGTGCTATGATAGAGTCTCTCTAGGGTTAAAACTCAAAGTTCTGGAGAAAATATAAATTTTAAATAAATATATGTGTAATTACAGTATGTAATTATTAATATATACATTATACATATTGTGTATTTCATCGAGAGAGAGATTATTGATTTAGAGGATGAGTCTCAATCACTGATTAATCTTATCCTAAGAATAAAAATTACATAGATAAATATCAGGGAATATTCTCTCAATATCAATGTCACTTTAGTTCAATTATATGTGAATGTGTGTTGCATGTGTGTACGTAGAATATAAGCAGCTGAAATGTAAAGTTTAGCTTTCTAACATCTCTATGTATGATGAATTATCAGCCATAATTCAAAAGAGAAGAACATAATTTAGCATCAGTTTAACTGCAACAAAACTGAGGTAGAAGCTCTCTAAACAGAATATATACAAAAAGCTCTGGGAAAGGTCTCCACAATTTTTACCTGGCACACAGGAGGTATAAAAGAATTCTACTGAAAGAATGGAAATAACTGAACAACTCTGAGAGCTAATCAGGAAGCAATTCTCAAAATGTCTATGAACATTAGCAGTTACCTTACAACTCTAGGTTGAGAGGCTATTAGTTGTGCACATAAAAAATCCAGAAATCCCATCCGGCAACTTGAGCTTCTTAAAATATTTCTTCCAGCTCCCAGACCATGATAGTATATATAGAAATAGATGCCTTATTTAGCAGTCTCAAAACTCCTCAGTGCCTTTCTTGAGTCCACACTCAAGACACCAAAAGACTCCCATCAAACACGTTATTCATGAGAAGTTTATTTTCTCAACCCCTAACAGAATAAAAGCCACAAAATGAAGGGTCTTTTACACAAATTAAGCTCTAGACCAGGGGTTGGCATGCTTTTCCTGTAAAAGGCCAGAAAATAAATATTTTAGGCTTTGTGGGCCATAAGGTCTCTGTTGCAACTACTCTAGTTTTGTTTTGAGAAAACAGCATAAATAACACATAAATAAGTGTGGTTGTATTCTGATGATCCCTCCATAAGGACAATGAAATGTGAATTTCATATAATTTCATATAACTTTCACATGTCACAAAATCTTCTTTTGACTGTTTCCTACCATTTAACAAGGTAAAAACCATTCTTAGTTTGTGTGCCACAGAAACACACCAGGCAAGGTAGAATGGCTGCAGTTTTTGGCCTCTATTCTTGGGGATCAAAAATTGCACATTCGACCCTGGAAAAAACATTTTAGTTATCTGGTAATTTCACTCCAGTGAAAAAATTCATCTCGAGTGAATAAGATAATCAAAACTCTCTTAGTAGGACCCTTATACCAAGCTCATCTCAAGTGGTTTGTTTGCAGGATGCAACATCATTGAAAGCTGAAATGAGAGTCTGATGATCTTGACCAACAGTGGAGCCAATGTGGTCATTAAGTAAGCAACTCTAGCATTGTTTGGCCTAATACAGAAATCAGAATAGATGCAAGAACTATTTCCTTAAAACAGATCCCATTAGAGACAGCAGGATCTGCCTACCAGTCGCAGTGATTCTCTATCTGTCTAGGCATGTGGAACTAATATCACTGGAACAGTGCTTGGAGTGAATGGATTTTGCCAAGCAACAACCTATGCTATGCATCCTTGTTTCCCCCTACTCCATGCTCTTATGAATGTACATACTTTTCTTTCTGCTGATGTGGCATTTGGAGGCTCCATTTGCAGAGCAGTGGTGCTTGGGTAAACTCTCTCTTGCTAATCTAATTGGGTGGGAGAAGATAAAAATGCCATTCTAGATCACACCTGCTCTCTACTAGGGAAGTCTGGGAGTACCAAAAGTGTAAAAAAAAAAAAAAAAAAAAAAAAACAACTGAGCACAGCACCTCCTAATGATTATCAGTCCACCTGCCATGGAATCCCATGTCAGTCTAGGAAAACAATTTGCTTTTGGTTAAGAGGCAAGTTCCCTGAATTTGGTATTAATAGTCCATCAGAAGCAAGAGGGGTTCATGCATGAAGCTGGAGGTACTGCAGATATGCTCGTTGATGATATATATCAAGTCCAAGAAGATCTTAAAACGCTATAGCTGTATGATTTCTAATCAGATGAAATTAAATAGGAATAAGCAAAAGATCCTGACTTGGGTCAACAAAGCTACCTTCACAAGTACAGAGAAAAAATTTGGAAGGAACGTAGACACATGTGGCTTGAAGCAGAGTTCTGTAACCTTGATGCTATTAACATTCTGGGCTGGATAATCCTTTGTCATGGGGGGCTGTCTTGTGCATCATTTTGGATGGTTAGCAGCATCTCTGGACTCTACCCATTAGATGCCAGTAGTATACCATCCCCCAAGCCATAAAAATCAAAAGCACAGACAATAATAAAATTTTTATCAAGTACAAGTTGAATAGGAATCTACAGTATGGTGAGACCACCAACAGAACTAACAGAATCTTGGACTCCACTGATGAATCAAAGTTGAGTATAAAGATGGAGATCATCAACACTAGTGAGACCACATGTGAACATTGTTAAGAGGAATATGGAAGAACTGGAGCCTATTTCTTATCAGAGGGACCAAAAGGGAGAGGGAGAATCAAATCCATGTTATCAGAGGAACAGGTGTGCAACTTCTCATCCCACCCTCAAGTCTTCCTTAATTCAGGTTAATCAATCTCACTGCAGCTGAGATGGAAAGAAAGGGTGAGAGTGGGATGTGACATAAAGCTCCGAAGGGCTGGTATAGCGAAGAACATTAGACTTGTTTTGTATGGTTCCAAGAAGCCCAGCTAGCATCAGTGCATGACAGCAATGGGGAAAAAGATTTCAACTCAATCAATGGAAGGTGTTCTAACGCCCTGTCTTTGAGAACATCATGCATAGGCAAGGATAACAACTTGGTTGTAGAAACAGCTGGTGCATCAGATGGGGGTGGGTGGTGGAGTAGATGACTTTTAAGGGATCTTCTAGCCCCTAGATTCTAATGAGTAAGTGAACAGAATGCTGCCAGTGCTACGTTTTTTTCTAAGCAGGCTAAGAATGCAATACCCTAAAGCACATATACTAAAGATGCCCAGTACTGTATTTAACATGAGATCAGAAAGATCATCTGTTCTCACTGTTCCTTTGAAAAAATATGGCTTGTCTGATAATCAAGTAATGAAGCACCATCCAACCTGCCTTCCTCAGCACTGTCTCCATGCTCAGAGATGCATCCTTCCTGGGTAGGGTGGATGGCAATGAGCCTGTCATAGGACGAAGCTTGGCATCAGCACATGCCCAAAGCTAACTCAAATGGAAACAAAGAAAACTGTTTTCCACATCCTTTCTGTTCAAAGGAGCAGTGTCCTCTAGAATTCCTGGCCCTCTTCCACAGGGTGGTGCCTTCTACTTTCCTGGCACTTAGCCTCAGTGGCGCTCAGCACACATTCATCTGGCTGTCACTTGGGCCGTTTTCATAGATGAGCGTCATGGACTCTTGGGGACTGCAAAAGGGAGGTCTCTTAACTCCCGAAAACACAAGTAAAGAACCCAGAATATACTGCTTATAATCACTCACAGATTGTTAAGAAAATTCTATGCAGACTCCAAGAGAATCCTTACTGAAACTTGTTACTGAAAGCCAACAGCATGTGGCAGGAAACCCTAAAGTAGTGGAAGTACCAAAGTGTCTAACTCTGGAAACAGCACTCTCCCTAAACTCCCACATTCCGATGACTGCAAATTGATAAAAGGGCCATGACTGGAAAGATGCATGCTTACAGAGTCCTCGATCTTTCCTCACATACTCAAATGTACCCAGGTTCCTATATAGCTTATCTTAAAATGGGAAAAAGAGAAAAATCTCTTTGTCCTTGAGCCAGTAAAAAAAAAAAAAAAAAAAAAAAAAAAAAAAACCAGAGTGTGCACAGGGGAAAGCTTGATAACTAGATAAAATTCAAACGCATAGGTTTGGAGAGGTCTTCTATTTCCTTCATCATTAATGACTGATAAAGCTCAGCAAGCCACTAAAACAAAAAGCAAACAAAGATAAAAATCTCTTTTTAATGTCTGTTTTTCTCTGTTACAATTTTTAATAAATTCTTTCTGGTGATATTTTGATTGCAAAGATAATTTTTGCTTTTATTCCTTTAGGCAACACAGCATGTTAACTCTCCAGTCCCCCCAGTGACAATGCAAACACACAGTCAAAAACGTGGATGCAAGAAGAAGAAGGTATTTTAACTACACATACTGTACTGCTGGCTTTTAAAGAGCCAAAGAAAGAGGTGTATACAGAAAAAAATCAAGTGGGGAGGTTGCCAGGCAAACACAACTATCTTTTCAAATAAAAATCATGATAATCACAGAAGCCTAGGTTAGATCACAGAGGTTACACTAACAATATCAGACAATTATTCTGACTGCTGGGAAACACTGTACTGCAAATATTAGCACACACACACACACACGAACAATACTTTTCAGCATTCACCCTCAGCAGAACTCAAGTACTCAATAGTAAATATCTTTGGAAACGTTTCAGTGGGGCACACTGACTTTATAAATTACTTACGTGGTGACATTACAAATGTCAGCAGATCTGCTTTATCTAATACATGAATAATAAGGTTTGATGCATATTTCTTTTACAAACCTTCTATCAACCAAAGGTACATTAGCATCCATCAAATGACCTTTGTACACAAAACTGCCTATGATAACATCAGAAAACTTTTAGAACTACACACAAAACTAGAAGATAGCAATGTTAAACAGTCTAAACATTATAAGACTACAAACTAATCATCTTCCCACTTGCAGAGACTTATAGAAGAGAGAGGTGCTTTCAAAATCACCCAGTTCAACCCTCTTGTTTTACAGAAAATGATACCAAAGTTCAAAGAGGCAAAATGACTTGACCAAGGTCACATAGCATGATATGAAAAAAATAAGTTAGAACCTAACTCAACTACCTTTTAGCAGAAGGCTATTTCTCCATGCACTAACAATACCTCCTCATTTTCTACATCAAGATGAGTTGACTTTTGGCATCTAAGAAACCAAGAGACAGATTTCAGTGGGACTTTGTGTTTGGAGAAAGATATGTTGTATGGTTTTATAATGTTCCCTAAAAAGTTTATTTTTAGAGTATTTTGTGAGAAAGACTTTCATTTTCTTTTTCTTTTAAAGCCCACATCGTAGCCAACGTATTATTATGTAAAGAATGACATGCTCTGGTGAGCCAATTTTCCTCACTTTTTATTCTCTTTGAAGCTTACCTCTGGTCTAGAGCTGGTCTCTGGCCACCAGATTAAGGTGCCAGCACATTTTCCCACACTTTTTTTCTAAGGAGCAGAGAGTCAGAAACAGTGAAGGCCGACAGACAGTGCAATATACCAGTACAAATCAGGCAATCTGAGCTCCAGCTTGTGTGACTTTTGCAAATCTCAATTTCTTCTTATCTAAAATGAGGGGAGCACCTATGAATCAGTTGCTGATGACACTGGGACCAAGCATTTCAAATTTGGTTTACTTGCACCATTGCCCACTGGGGAGACAGAAGAAAGGGATGGAGGTGGAGATAGAGGCGTTAAAGCACAGGTGGGAAGTCTACACATACACATGTATGAACATAATTTACTTAACTATGAAGTCTAAAGTCCAGATAAGAAACTGCTATTTTCTACATCTACACACACACACACACACACGCTCCCCCATCATACACACTGATGTATTCTCATCAATGCATCATCAATACAACCTGATATATTCTCTCCCAAGAGCTAGGTCAAAGCTACCTGGTTTGATTTTATGTGCATAGCAACTTCTCAAGCACTAGATGTTGAAACAGTTTACCTTTCCCTTTCTTTACCAATCCTGTGTAAATGATTATTGTTCTACTAACCTAACATTTTCTGCCATGAATTGTCCTCTTCCAGCTTCACAATTAATGGTCTATTTTTTGTAAAACTGAGAGGCATTAATCTATGTAAAGATTAGTAGAAGAGCTATAAAATCTGTGTTATGAATATAATATTAACCTTATCCAACCTGTGCTGCAAGTCACTGAGTTCCTAGGGTCTCAGCACATATCAAGAAGCTAAGGTTATTTCCACATAATACTAAGAGACACAATACAAACCATTAAAGAGGAGTCAAGAGAATAAAAGAGAAAATTTAGTATTAATCAAATTTCTCTTTTCTATTCTACCCGAGGGTAGCCAAAATGCAATCCAGAGACTCCAAAATCAACTTCAGAAATAAACACCCACAATTATGTCCTTTCTACATAAGACACATCTTCTAATGCCTCCTGTAAGATAAGCAAGTGTTAGAAACATCCTAGTCTCTGGCATCAGAAAGGCCTGGGTTCAATCCCTGACTTGCCACTGTGTGAGTCTGGGAAAGTTGCTTAACTTCTCAACTTCAGGGTTGTTGCAGGGGTGAAATTAAACAATGCATGGAAAGGATCTAACACATAGCAAGAAGTTAATTGGCATTACTGCCCTCCTCTTGAGGGTTAATGTGGGCAATAGAAACAATATCCATAACCAGAGACAATTTAAATATCACATCATAAATTGGCTGGCTTCACAGATCTGTATCATGCATTTCCAACAAGGGTGATATCGTCCATAAGGGGAAGGAAATTGATTTGGGGGAAAAGTGAAAAAAAAGATATTACCGTAGTTTGTGGCCTTTGACATCCAATCCTCCTCCCCTAAATCTTATTCCTTAGTATTTAAGTTCTCTCATTAGGATGATTTAAATTGAATTTCCTCCTTAGGGGGTGATCATTTTCAAAAGGTTCTGAGGCCAGGCAGGGTGGCTCACGTCCATAATCCCAGCACTTTGGGAGGCTGAGGAGAGAGAACAGCTCGAGGCCAGGAATTTGAGACCAGTCTGGGAAACATAGCAAGACCGTGTCTCTACAAACTTTTAAAAATTAGCTGGGTGTGGTGACGCACGTCTGTAGTCTTAGCTATTTGGGAGGCTGAGGAGGGAGGATCACTTGAGCCCAGGAGTTCAAGGCTACAGTGAGCTATGATTGCACCACTGCACTCCAGCCTGGGCAACAGAGCAAGACCCTGTCTCTTAAAAAAAAAAAAAAAGAGAGAGAGAAACTTGTGAAACACTGATCTGTATCCTTTGCATTATCGAAAAGATGCACTCCTGGAAATTTTTACTGTTTCCCTACGCAAGGACTCAAAAAACTGCCGTGTTATTAGTACAAGGGACAGGAGTAACTCCAAAGGGCATTTGACATTATGCATGATATTACAGGCTGTATAAACATGACATTGTCTCTATTTTTAATATAATCATAGTAAATTCCCATGTATTGGGGTTTACCTCATAAACCTTATATATGTCCCTCTTCCTAGCATCCAATTTCCAGCCCTATTTCTAATCCATTTCAGAAAGACAATATCAATGTTACTCACCTTTTCAATCAGGACTTGGGCTAAACAGTTCTATATCAGAACATTCTTGCAGCAGATGTAGATTAAATCTAAAGTTTCATCCTTGCCTATTTGCATTGTTATCCACCCAGAGAAATTCATTGAGTTTTCAAAGGTGACCTCCTTGGAATAAATCCATTCAGCTGTCTCTAATGAATCTGTAGGTGTCAAAGTCTTCTCCTACCCTGTCATCAATTAATGAGCCTAGGGACCCATCTCAGTATAGAATTCTGATTATGGCCCTGTAGTTACCTAGAGCCATTCTATAAAATGGATAAATGGATGTCACAGCTAGTTCGGTCCCTTAAGTATCAGGGTTTTGATTAAAGTAGGAGAGGGGTTCAGAATGAGAGGAGGCCAACACACAGCTGATGGCCCCAGGCTCTGCTACCTGTCCTTGATTATCCCTGAAATCCTGGAAACACTAGGTAACTTCAACTGCAGATTTATTTGGTCATTTGTTTACAGCAAGCTGCCAATAATTTATAGTCCTGGGGTACAACATAAACACAGATAACTAAAATCTATAATCTCCCAAACACCATAGGCAAGATTGTCAGCTCCTTCCTCATTAAACTGTTCTACTTACACAAGCTGTAAGATAAAAAGTAAAATCGTTTCCATCTATCCCCCCACTTTCAGTTCTAAACAAAATTTGTTTTGTTCTTGTTTTGAGACAGTGTCTCTTGCTCTATCACCCAGACTGGAGTGCAGCAATGCAATCATAGCTCACTGCAACCTCAAATTTCTGGGCTGAAGCAATCCTCCTGCCTCAGCTTCCTGAGTAGCTGGGACTACAGGCGTGTGCCAGGGTGCCTGGCTTTTTTTTTGTTTGTTTTTTAGTTTTTAGTTTTTTAAGAGATGGTCTCTTGCTTTGTTGCCCAGGCTTGTCTCGAATTCCTGGGCTCAAGCAATCCTCTTGCCTCAGCCTCCCAAAGTGCTGAGATTACAGGCATGAGCCACCGCGCCCCACCCTACACAAACTTTAAATCTGGAGTTTATAAAGGTAATAGGTAGGCATTCAGACAAGAATTAACATGAGACAGAATACTCTCCAGTAAGGATAATCAGACTATGAATAATCAAGAGCTGTACCCATTGTTACCCAGAAACATCAGTCTTCTCATGTTTTACATCAAGTCCTACATTATGATTATAAGTGAATTAGGATGGGGGGCTTACAATCCTAGGGTTGGCACTGTGGGAGGCATGAAGCAGAAGCTCAAGAGCCAGTTACGGACTAATGTACATTAAAAGCACAAATAGGCCAGGCGCAATGGCTCACACCTGTAATCCCAGCACTGCGGGAGGATCACTTGAGACCAGGAGTTTGAGACCAGTCTCAACTCATGTTGGGCAACATGGCAAAATCCTGTTTCTACAAAAAATACAAAAATTAACTGGACCTGGTGGTATGCACAGGTAGTCGCAACTACTCGGGAGGCTGAGGTGGGAGGATTATCTGAGCCTGTGGAAGTGAAGGCTGCAGTGAGCCTTCAGTGCAGTGGTGATCACACCACTGCACTCCAGCTCGGTGACAGAGTGAGACCCTGTCTCAAAACAAATAAATAAATAAAGCACAAATACCCCAAAACCACATCACCATATTCCCCATTTGGTAAAAGGACCAGCAGATCATCTTAACAGCATTTTGGAATCTGTGCAATTCTCACAGCTTTTACTCTATCGCTAATCACAATGCTATTCTTTGCTGAGATTTTTAAAGACTGCCTTCTTCATGATCCTACAATATCCATCTTTTTATAGAGGGATATCTTGTTTGAGGAGACTCAGACTTAATTACTTTTCATCTGTCTTAAAGAATTCAGGTACTAACCTATTCATGTCAATGTGAATAAAACAGCAAAAAGTAGTTGCTATGGCCAAGTGCTGTGAAATAAGAAAAGCTGTGTTTCTCGTCCTGTTATCTGCTTCTAACAAACAGCAGGATCTTGGATAAGCATCTGTACTTCAACGCCTTCACCTATGAAACTCAAGACATAATTTCTGCCCTACTGAGCAGAATAAAATAAGTGCAAAAACATTTTAAAGAGCATAAACCATTACATGTGTTTAACTTTTTGAAAGACACTTGAATCTGGAAGTTAAGCATAATATATTTGTGGCCCTTTCCAATTTACAGTAATATGACAATAAAATAATTTTAATGGACACAAGAACCTTCTGCTTTTAAAAACTGCAGTAAGACTATTTCTTTTACATTTCAGAAACACTTTTAAAAGATCTTTTAAGTGCTCATTGTGGGAAAAAGGTAATGTTGCTTTCTTATGCCCTTTACAAACCTTTACTCTGGACTCAACTGACTAAAATTAACAGCTAGGATTGTTTTGACCTGCTCTAACACAGATGAACCGAATTTCAAATCATTCAACCTCACCTCTTCTCTCCTTCACTCCTGGCAGCTGAGAAGTGAATTGTGCATTCTGTCTGGCCTTTTGATAATTCCAAAATGCTAGAGAAAACGGTCAGCTTTAAATTTCCCATGGTGAGTTCAAGAAATTCCGTGCTTAATGTACTTTGCTCTCTCATTCAAATGTATTTGAACTGATTTTTAAACTCAAGAGAACTTGTAGTCTATACTCAGATTGAATTATAATAGTGTTTCTGGATTTTTGAACTCTCCTAGAAACTAAGTTTCACAACAATGTTCTCATAGTCCAAGCAGACATACATTATACATCTTATTTTCACAACTATTTTGTATCTAGAATACAGTAATATGTTCAATGAATATTTATTGAATAAATTAGGTGAATTTTTATGCTTGGCAATATGCAAGAACTTGAAAACAATAATTTGTTTATAAGACAAGCCACTTACCTGATCTTTAAATATAGCCGTTTTACCACCTTGCTAACCAATGCTACTTAACTAATAGATTTTATATAAATGTTGCCCATCCTCACTTTTTTCAAAATTAGCAGTCATTTTGACAGACTTGATGGATTTTTTTCTATTATTCCAATTATTTTACAGACAACTCTTAGAAATATGCTGCACTTAATCAAAAGAAATAGTTCTTTCCTCCTTCAATCTTGGTTCTAAATTTATCACTTGAGACTTCAAAACATTATTTTTTTCATGTTGCTTTAAATAAAACTGATTGGAACATGACTAAATATATAGATTAAATAAAAGTATTCCTTTTTTATGGGGGGTGGGAAACTTCAGTAATTACAGAATAGTGCCAAGGAGCATGTTAAGCATAGGCATTACCTATATTGAGTAGAAAAATAATAACTAGAATCTCACTAAATAATGCTGTTTTTAACTTCCTGGTGTGGTTACATTTTATTTTTGAAAACAAGTGTAAAAGGCCACACTGTCAGGAAGAATGAAATGTAGACAGTATCTGCCATATAGATTTGGCATAGGATCATAACATATTGAATTGTAAAATTTTAAAACAGATTTATGAGATAAATGCTTCCACATAATTCCACTGCCCTGAATACCTTAAAAACTTGCTGAGATTTTAAACTTTGCAGATTTAAGAAACTGTAGAGTATAGGAATAGTAATTATTGCCAAGATTTTACTTTATTGCCTGCTGAATATTGTTCCATGTCTGAAAATGCCTTGACACAGGTGACTGGTTTTTACCACCGAGCATTTCTTCAATAATGATCCCACGCTACACTGAGATGATTTAAATTTTATAATTCTTAAAACATTAATGAGAAAACATGTATTTAATGTTGCTTATCATTTTGCATTAAAATTCATATATGTAATACATGAGTGATCTCAGTAGAATAAAATTTTAATTTTTCAGAAGTAAATACTGAGTGTCCCTGCTAGCCTCTTCCATCCCAGGTGAATATCCAGAAATATGCACTGCTAAAGGTTGTGTTTCATTCAATTAGAACTTTTCCTTTGTATTTATAAATGCTATATTTGTTATATTTGTTATATCCTATACATGTAATGCACTTATCAGCTATGAACACAGACTATTTTAAACATAATGTATTTTATAAATAATGTATAGATATTATTTTATACAGAAGTATTCATATATATGAGATCACATATGTATATTAGTTGTGAACTTGAATTTTAAATAATATTTGCCTGGAAGCACAATATACAAAAGAACGCAGAAATCACAGTGGGTCTGCTCAGTGATTGTGTAAACACATCTAACTCAAAATATAGAACATTACCAGCATGTTAGAAGTTCCTATGTTCTCTTCTAATAAAAAAATGCTCTTGTCTTCCTAAAAAAAAAAAAAAAAAAAAGTCCATGTGGGAAAAGTTCAATCCCCGTAGCCTGTTACCTTCAAATCTTCCCACTCAGTGGATTTAGTGGAGATACTCCAAGGGGTGAACCTTCACCAACAACCTCTTCAATAGCTCTTCAAACCACTGACCTGCACCGGGGCTCTCCAGCACTCACAATGATTATAAAAGCCATCATTTCTTGAGGCTCTACCATGTTCTATGTGCCAAACATCACGCCAGTGCTTTATAGACACAGTCTCATTTTATTCTCACCACAATCCTTCCAGATAGGCATTATGCCTATTTTAAGATAATGAAATTGACTCTCAGAAAAGTGAAATGGCTTGCTTAAAAAGACCAGATTTTAAGTTTCACGAGAGCAGGAACCATGTCTATTTATTCACCAACATAAATTCCCCAGTGCCTGATATAATGTCTGTAAAATAGTAGGCATTGCATAAATACTTGTTTAACAACTGATTCAGTAAAATGGCACTATAAGCACATTGCTATATCAACACAGGATTCACTGGGGCTGGAGGACTGGATAAGGGATGATGTATTAATATGAAACAACTGATTTTTCAATAACATTAACAATAATAAACAGTTCCCAGCCACCTACTAACTAGAAATTCATAAAATTGTTGAACTGCGTTTAATCCTCTACTCCCTACATTGACACAACCCAAATCTTGGGACCACCTCAGTTGCCATTTGGAATTCAACTATGATAGTTTAAAATGACTCTCACTGTTCCTTGCTCATGCAGAGAAGTGACTTTCTAAAATAAAAGCATTTCCTTTCCATGCCCGGCAACTAGATGTGGTTCCTGGAGTTGGTCAGTGCTTTCCTTATTGACAATTGCAACGCTCACAGCATCCTGGAAACAACAACCAAAGGCAGGTCATTTTTTGAGTTACCATGTACATTCAAACTTGACATGTGTTAAATTATGGGTCGAAAACAGAACCTTCATCCCTTTAGACCAATGCTGCTTAATAATTAAACCTGAATTATAATAGTATGCATTCCAAAAAGAACACATTTAGTTGCCTTGCTCAGACAATATATTAATACCAATCTTACCTTACTATCGTAGTCCCCACCCTTATCTGTGGTTTCACTTTCAATTTTCAGTGAGCCATGGTCACTCACAGTCAGGAAATACGTGATCACAGTATAAGATATTCTGAGAGAAAAAGACTACATTCACATAACTTTTATTACAGCATATTATTATAATTGTTCTATTTTATTGTTGTCGTCGTTAATCTTACTGTGCCTAATTTATAAGTTAAACTTTATCATAGGTAACTATGTGTAGGAAAAAACATACTTTATATAGGGTTTCAGGCATCCGCCAGGGGTCTTGGAACACATTCCCCGCGGATAAAAGGGGACAACGCACCTTGAAACTGAAACTTAAACAATGTGAGAATGATCACTGGACTGCAAACAGTATAAAAATCATACAGGAGTACATTTATCTTTTCTTCAGATTCCTTAAAGTCATTCCATTTTTTAAAAGCTCTATTTTTTCAATAATGACCAAATGCTGCTGCCAAAACAGAAATTTAAGAGACAATTATTATTAATAAACTAATAATCCTCCAGCAATGTTAACTACAATCCCACTGATAGCCAGGGAAGAAAAAGAAAGACGTAAAAACACTAAAAGCTATTTTGGGGAACTCATTAAAAAAGAAAAACGATATCCTCAAAATAAACACTCAAGCTGCGTCAAATCAGGTACCAAATTGTTTGGAAATGAAATTATCTTTGAGAGGATATTTACTATAAGCAGTCAAGATTTAAACAAATAAAATTATAAGACAAAAAAGGCTCAATTTTGTCCTGAGTATTTGTCATGGTTAAACAGGCAATCTCCTGCAGCTTGAGAATCCAAGGCTATAACTCTGGGGGATGCTCTCAGGACAGAGGACTAAAGGAAATAAACGAAAGAAGGCTGATGTTATAATGGGAGAAAATACTTCAAAAACTGAGTAACAGGTCATTGTGAGCTTGGCACTCAAGATGGAAATACAACAGCCACTATCTTTGGGCTAAACAAATTGATGATATTAAAAAAGGAATGATCTAGTCAAACATGGATATAAATATACCCAAAGGTGAACCATTGAAAAAGGGCATCCTTGTTATTTTCCTTACAGTGCTGGATAGTAGGCAAAAATAGATGATCAAGAAAGCAATTAAAAGTACGGAGGTTGATTAAAGAAAAAATAGTAGGAAGGAAAAATGGAAACATTTGTGAAACCTTCAGTGTACAAAGAAGAACACACTTGTTCCAGAGAGGGAAGTGATTTCGTTGAGTCTACACACAGCTAGTAAATGGCAGATCTGGACAAGAATAGAAAGTTCCATGATGGCACAGACTTTTGTCTGTTTTTGTTCATTGGAACAAAGACTGAAACATAGCACAGTCTCAATGAATATTTATTGAAGGAAGGGAGGAAAGGTGGAAGGAAGGATAAATTCAATTGAATTCAAAAAGTATACATTACACAATGTCATTGTGGGGAATTCCAAGACAGTGTATGGCATGGCACCTAACTATAAATTTGCGGAATTGTTGGACTGCCTTTAATTACCTACTCCCTAAATTGACATGGCCCAAATCTTGGGACCATCTCAGTTGCCATGTGGAATTCAACTACAACAATTTAAAATAACCCTCACTGTTCTTTCCTCATGGAGAGAAGTGACTTTCTGAAATAAAGCATTTCCTTTCCACAGCAGGCAACTAGTATGTGGTTCCCTGAATTGGTCCAGGAGTTTACAGTCTATCTGGGGTAAACAAGATGTACACAGGAAAGGGTGACTCACTACCAAATGTTATACACTGAGAGCCAAATAAATGGTGTGTACGTCAACTCTGCAGAAAGTCTGATGAATAGAGACTCAACTATGAACTGTTGTCGACAGGGAATCTTGATGGTGAAACAAGAGGCACTAAATGCCAGTAAAGCCTCTTGACTTCCCAGTGTAACAGGATCTTGTCTAACGATATTGATGAAAAAATTCTTCATAGTTTTCAAAGTGCTTTCAGTTTGCCTTACCTCCTGTGTTCCTAACAAAGTACTAGGTGGTGGGCAAGAATGGGATGCTGATCCTCTTTGAAAAGAAGAAAGAAGATGCATTCTCTGAAATGAGAATTCAATCCAGCACGGTATGTGATGGCACCTATCCATCTCGGGGAAGTTGAGAGTCTTAATGTGGATGTTGTTAGCATATGTGAGATAAGAAGATGCAAGATTGGCACAGACGAGTTTAGAAAAAGGGATCGTTTGGCAGTGTAGTACAATCAAAGCACACCCAGGAAATGTGGAGATGGTGGAGAAGAGGCAAGCACTTCCTCTAGCACACAAGTTCATCTATTTGCTCCCTTGTTCTGCAGCAGTAGACAATATCCCCTCCTGGGATAGCTAAGGCTACCACTAGTACATAATGGTGTCTTTATGTGGTATAGCAAACTTCTCTAGGCACCCGTTCTTCCAGGTCGGCATGGCCTCACTCCAGAGCACAGGGCTTAGTGAGCAAAGCACAGCCTGCATTTCAGCTCCCATTCATTTTCTCATCCAGGTGTCTTGGAACAATGCACAAACTGAACACCCAGATATGTCCGCCCTGGAAATAGCCCATTCTGTCCTTGGCCTGCTATATTAGAATATGCTTTCTTTTACAGAGTCTAAGTCCACCTCCCAGTGGGATTTGTTGTGCCCTTTCTAGCCACATGGGAATAGCTAAGCTCCTCTTCCCAGAGACAGTCCTTCAAACACTTAGACTGCTTTTGTGCCCTTCCTCAATCAAGTTACCACACGTAGCTATCTCCTTGAAAAGAAAACCAAATCAGCCCCAAAGCCACAGCAGAACTACTGTGCCATTGAAAGCACACTTGTAGCAGAGTTATCATAAAGGGACTTGAAATACAAGGAAGAACTATATACAGACAAGGATCACGACAAATTTATTGACACTCTAATGGAAGCAATCAAAGCATTAAGGGTTGGGAAAAGCAGAAGTAGCTGAATATGGAGGATACATGCACTCAAAAGGGCCTCAGAGTAAAAATAGAGGAATTGGAGAATTGGAGGAACATCAGGACGAAATAAGGGGGAAAGCGTAGTGGAACTATAAAGTATTCCAGACATACAGGCTAAAGCAGGAGGAAAGAAAGGGAGGGAGGGAGGGAGAGAGTGAGAGGAAGGAGGGAAGGAAGGAAGGGAGGAAGAGGGAGGGAGGGAGGGACAGGAAAGAAGGAATGAAGAAAAGAAGGAAGGGAGGGAGGAAGGGAGGAAGGGAGGGAGAGAGAAAGAAAGCAAAGAAGGGATGGAGGGAGAGAGAAATAAACGAAGGAAAGAAGGAAGGAAGGAAGGAAGTCAGGGAGGGAGGGAGGGACAGAGGGAAGGAAGGGAGAGAAGGAGGAAGGGGAGAGGAAAGAACGAAAAGAATTGGGAGGAAAAAGAGAAAGGCAAGTGGGGAAAGGAGGTAGGGAGGGAGGGAAAAATGGCTCCTTATATCCATACCCAAGTCTAGTTGTCCGGTTTGGGTGTGAGAGTTCACTAATGAATGTGAGGCAGAAGCCAAACCAATGCCTTCCAGATCATTATGCATTCACCATATTTATTGAAACATTAGCTCTGTATCAGGCATCTGCACATGTGTGGGGGACACGGTGGGTAATTTCTTGATTTTTTTCCCCTAAGGGAAATCCACATCAAATGAGCTCTGCAGAATCTGGCTTGAATGATGCTCTCCCTAGTAATGGGCATATCTGAGCTTATGAGCGGCATATTGTCAGTCTGTAGTTGATTGGTTTTATAGTGCCTCAGATGGGCTTTTTCCAAGTCCAGGGCGTTTGGATTTTCTTCTGGTATTTCATGTTCATAAAACTCAGTTTAACTTGCCACAGCACATTCTACCAGATGGGCTCTCCTTTCGTTTTCAGTACCTCTGCTAAATTTGCCCACACAGAGCCTTTGTGCATCCTTTCTTTTGCCAACCATCACACAGTAAATCTCCTTGCATAAAGCAGTGCTTTCTTCTACAGATTATGTTTGACTGAAGGCTGGATAATTCTGATCACTTGCTGCTCATCAAAATGAGGAGTACGCGTCTGAGGGCAAAGGAGAAAAAAAGGCAGCTTCCAACAGGAAACAATGTTTTATGAATATCCTTCATTTCTGTGACTGTGTTTCCATTTCCAGTTTGTGTTTGTTGAGAAAATAGGACAAAAGTAAATAAAAATAAAAAGAAGTCCCACGACCCTAACATACCAACTGTTTTGTCTGGGTCCTTATGCATGTGGGAGTTTTTTTTTTTGTTTGTTTGTTGTGTTTTTTTTGGACATGGAGTTTTGCTCTGTCACCCAGGCTAGAGTGTAGTGGTACAATCTCGGCTCACCACAACCTCCACTTCACAGGTTCAAGTGATTTTCCTGCCTCAGCCTACCGAGTAGTTGGGATTACAGGCATAGTATGCCACCACACCCGGCTAATTTTTATATTTTTTTAGTAGAGAAGGGGTTTCGCCATGTTGGCCAGACTGGTCTTGAACTCCTGACCTGAAGTGATCTGCCTGCCTTGGTCTCCCTAAGTGCTGGGATTACAGGCATGAGCCACCACCTGGCCCGCATGTGTATCTTTTGACTGGGTTGAAAATTTTAGACAAGATACAAATGTGTATCCTGCTGTTTTTCATTTGCCATTATAAACATTTTCCATGCTGCTACACAGTGGCCATAATTATCACTTTACCAGATGCATAATATTCTACAGAGTATATGTATCATAATATATTTAATGGCCTTCACCAAAGACTCAGCATTTTAGATTGCTTCCCTTCCTTTCCTTATTAGGGCTAACTCTACAAATTAAAATCTTCACATTATTTAATATATGGCCTTTCCTCTACTTTAAAGGTTTGATGATAAAAGGAGGTGAATTTTCCTTAGGATTTTTTCCTCAGATAAATTTTCAGGGGCGGATTATTAAGCCAGACTGAATGAACATTTTTATGGTTCTTGATTACTTCATCAAATTTGCTTCCTAAATTAGAGTAATTTTAGCTGCCGCAGGCAACATATACAGCAGTTTTCTGCCTTATCTTCAACACAAAGAATTATTATTTTCTGAAATGTCTGCTAATTCAAAAGGTATAAGATGCTATCTTGTCATCACTTAATTTGTACCTCTTTGAAAAGCCCTATTTCAACTATTCCCTATAAGCTCAATCACTAGTTATATCCCCTGGTGTGTGAACTGTCTGTTCACGTTCTTTTCCATTAACTTTCCTGGGTATCTTAAGGTTTTCTTATTGATAATGTAATTATCATCCTTGTCTTTCTTATTCATTGCAAATATTCCCCAAATCTGTTTTCCTTTTTATTCTAAGTATATTTTTATTCTTCATTAGTCTTTACTTCTTAAGCAGTCAAATCTGTAATTTTTTCCTTCATGATTTCTTCAGAACTTACCATGGAACAGATGGTTTCTTAAATGAATTTTCTGCTGTTTCTTGTCTGTGATTTGACTATTTAAACAAGTTTGTTCTTTAATAATTGAATCTTAAGCCATTTGAAATATATTTTCATACAATGTGCCAGGTTAGGAGCTTATGGATGTTTAATTGATAACCAGTTTTTCCCAAATCATTAAATAGTTCTTCCTTTCTTATCCTTTTGTGATGCTCAGTTCATCACAGTAATATATGAATATAAAGATAACACATGAACATCTATTTTCATACCTGTATACTTTTTCTTCTGTTCCATTAGTCATACTTCTATTTTGGGACCAGGGTAGTGCTGTTTTAATGACTGTTGTCCTTTATTGTATAATTATCAGTTTTATTTCTTTGAATGGTTAATTGCAAATGTACCAGAGGTGTTTCTTTACAAATTTGGATACAAAAAGAGCAGACACAGTCTAAATAGTGGCCAAACACTATAGGCATAAGGACATTGACTTCAGAATCAAATCCCTGCTCTGCCATTTGCAAGTTCTGTGACCTTGAGAAAATTATTTAATTTCTTTGAACTGTAGCTTCTCTACATGCAATATGAGAATCAAAGTACTTGTATCTGCATCATCTCAATACCATAGCCACTGGCCACACTAGCTATTTACACTTTAATTAATCAAAACTAAACAAAATTAAAACTTCAGTTTCTTAGTCGCACTAGAAATATTTTAAGTGCTTGATATTAACATGTGTTAATAGTTACCAGAGTTAGGTAGTGCTGATATTATAGAAAATTTCAATTACTGCAGAAATGTTTATTGGCCAGACCTGTGTAGGGTTGACGTGACAACTAAGTATTTCATGGAAAACACTTAGTACACAATCTAGCACATAGTAATCACTTTACGGGAACTGTAGTTGCAGTAGTGAAAGTCTGAACCATGAAGTACCTACAAAGAAAACGGAAAGGATCTACATCAAGAAAGCTTATCTGCAACTCAAAGCAAGAGACCATTTAGAAATCAACGGCTGAGGAAGCTGAGGAAATTCACCTGTCTGATCAAGGTAAACAAGCAGGGCCTCACCCCCAGAATACAATTTCAAAAGGTGCTCGGATTCTTCAGGATTGGGATCTGGCACCCTCTGCAGAACAACCTCTCCTGGAAAAGAGGTGGTTTTCTCAGAGAGAATATACATGGAAGTATTTCAACTCTGTTCTCCATGTAACATTCATTGTCTATAATTTGGTGTCTTGAGTGAAATCCTCACACAAGAGTGCATCTTAAGGGTCTGAATAATCAGTGTCAGTTGGCAATACAATTAGTAAATAAACTGTCACGTTAGAGTTACAGATCAGTGACTTATACATTTGCCTGTTTTTTTCCACTTTTATTACATATTTATTTATTTAAAGAGACAGAGTCTCACTCTGTTGCCCAGGCTCAAGGGCAGTGGCACAATCATGGCTCACTGCAACCCCCACCTCCTAGGCTTAAGTGATCCTCCCAACTCAGCCTCCTGAGTAACTCGGACTGCAGGTACACAGTGACACACCCCACTAGCTTAATTTTTTTTTTTTTTTTTTTTTTTGAGACGGGGTTTCACCGTGTTGCCCAGGCTGGTCTTAAACTCCTTGCCTCAAGTGATCCTCCTGCCTTGGCCTCCCAAAATGCTGGGATTATAGGCATGAGCCACTGCATCTGGCCAAATTTGGTTGTTAAAATCATTCCTCCAAAGTTTGATAAACTCTGGGTAAGCTGATGAAACTGAATTGAGGATCAGCAAAGTAAAAGACTTCAGGAACTTCACCAAGGGAGTTTCTACCCAAAAGACTCTATTTAAAAAGAGCTCTACTTTCCTCATAAGCATTGTATCCACTGCAAACAAGAACCACTTAACTTCATCCCTAAAAATATCCATCAGTATGCAGACAATTAAATATTGAAGAAGGCTTACTATGCCTTCATAACATTCCTCATGAAGGAACAGGCAGCAATCTTTGCTGTTCTGCAGCCTCCACTGATGATACCCAGGCAAACAGGGTCTGGATTGGACCTCCAGCAAACTCCAGCAGACCTGCAGCAGAGGGGTCTGATTGTTAGAAGGAAAATTAACAAAGAGAAAGGAATAGCATCAACATTAACGAAAAGGACATCCACAGAGAAACCCCATACGAAGGTCAGCAACATCAAAGACCAAAAGTAGATAAATTCATGAAGATGAGGAAAAACCATCGCAGAAAGGCTGAGAATTCCAAAAACCAGCACACCTCTTCTCCTCCAAAGGTTCACAACTCCTGGCAAGCAAGGGAACAAAAATGGATGGAGAATGACATTGACGAACTGACAGAAGTAAGCTTCAGAAGGTGGGTAATAACAAACTCCTTTGAGCTAAAGGAGCATGTTCTAACCCAAGGCAAGGAAGCTAAGAACCTTGAAAAAAGGTTAGAGGAATTACTAACTAGAATAACCAGTCTGGAGGAGGATATAAATGACCTGATGGAGCTAAAAACACAGCATAAGAACTTCATGAAGCATACACAAGTATAAACAGCCAAATCGATCAAGTGGAAGAAAGGATATCAGAGATTGAAAATCAACTTAATGAAATAAAGCGTGAAGACAAGATTGGGAAAAAAAAGAATAAAGCGAAACAAACAAAAGCCTCCAAGAAATATGGGAATATATGAAAAGATCAAACCTATGTTTGACTGGGGTAAATGAAAGGGACGGGGAGAATGGAACCAAGTTGGAAAACACTCTTCTGGATATTATCCAGGAGAACTTCCCCAACATAGCAAGACAGACCAACATTCAAATTGAGGAAATACAGAGAACACCACAAAGATACACCTCCAGAAGAGCAACCCTAATAAACATAATCATCAGATTCACCAAGGTTGAAATGAAGGAAAAAATGTTAAGGGCAGCCAGAAAGAAAGGTCGGGTTACCCACAAACAGAAGCCCATCAGACTAACAACAGATCTCTCTGCAGAAACCCTACAAGCCAGAAGAGAGCGGGGGCCAATATTCAACATTCTTTAAAAAACCAATTTTCAACCCAGAATTTCATATCCAGCAAAACTAAACTTCATAAGCGAAGGAGAAATAAAATCCTTTACAGACAAGCAAATGCTGAGAGAGATTGTCACCAATTGGCTGCCTTACAAGAGTGCCTGAAGGAAGCACTAAACATAGAAAGGAAAAACCAGTACCAGGCATCGCAAAAACATACAAAACTGTAAAGACCATGGACACTATGAAGAAACTGCATCAATTAATGGGAAAAGTAACCAGCTAGCATCATAAGGATCAAATTCACACATAACAACATTAACCTTAAATATAAATGGGCTAAATGCTCCAGTTAAAAGACACAGACTGGCAAATTGGATAAAAAGTCAAGACCCATCAGTGTGCTGTATTGAGGAGACCCATCTCATGTGCAAAGACACAAATAGGCTCAAAATAAAGGGATGGAAGAAGATTTAACAAGCAAATGGAAAGTAAAACAAAGCAGGGGTTGCAATCCTAGTCTCAGATGAAACAGACTTTAAACCAACAAAGATCAAAAAAGACGAAGGCATTACATAATGGTAAAGGGATCAATACAACAAGAAGAGCTAACTATCCTAAATATATGTGCACCCAATACATGAGCACCGAGATTCATATAGCACGTTCTTAGAGACCTATAAAGAGACTTAGACTCCAACACAATAATAGTGGGAGACTTTAACACCCCACTGTCAATATTAGATCAACGAGACAAAAAATTAACAAGGATATTCAGGACTTCAACTCAGCTCTGGACCAAGTGGACCTAATAGACATCTACAGACCAAATCAACAGAATATACATCATTCTCAGCATCACATAGCCCTTATTCTAAAACTGACCACATAATTGGAAGTAAAACATTCCTCAGCAAATGCAAAAAAACAGAAATGATAACAAACTGTCTCTCAGACCACAACGCAATCAAATTAGAATTCAGAATTAAGAAGCTTACTTGGACGCGCCCAAGATGGCCGAATAAGAACAGCTCCAGCCTCCAGCTCCCAGCATGAGTGACAAAAAAGACAGGTGATTTCTGCACTTTCAACTGAGGTACCGGGTTCACCTCACTGGGGAGTGCCGGACAATCAGTGCTGGTCAGCTGGTGCAGACCGACCAGCGAGAGCTGAAGCAGGGCGAGGCATCACCTCACCTGGGAAGCACAAGGGGAAAGGGAAGACCTTTTCCTAGCCAGGGAAACTGAGACACACAACACCTGGAAAATTGGGTAACTCCCACCCTAATACTGCACTTTACCAAGGGTCTTAGCAAACGGCACACCAGGATATTATATCCCACACCTGGCCCAGAGGGTCCCATGCCCACGGAGCCTCCCTCATTGCTAGCACAGCAGTCTGAGATCTAACTGCAAGGCAGCAGCAAGGCTGGGGGAGGGGCGCCCACCATTGCTGAGGCCTAAGTGGGTAAACAAAGCCATTGGGAAGCTCGAATTGGGTGGAGCCCACCACAGCTCAAGGAGGCTGGCCTGCCTCTGTACACTCCTCCTCTGGGGACAGGGCATAGCTAAGCAAAAAAGCAGCAGAAACCTTGGCAGAGGTAAATGCTCCTGTCTGATAGATTTGAAGAGAACAGTGGATCTCCCAGCATGGAGGTTGAGATCTGAGAATGGACAGACTGCATGCTCAAGTGGGTCCCTGACCCCTGAGTAGCCTAACTGGGAGACATCCCCCACTAGGTACAGACTGACACCTCACACCTCAGACGGCAGGGTACACCCCTGAGAAAAAGCTTCCAGAGCAAGAATCAGACAGCAACACTAGCTGTTCAGCAATATTCTATCTTCTGCAGCCTTCGCTGCTGATACCCAGGCAAACAGGGTCTGGAGTGGACCTCAAGCAAACTACAACAGACCTGAAGCTGAGGGTCCTGACTGTTAGAAGGAAAACTAAGAAACAGAAAGGACACCTACACCAAAACCCCATCAGTACGTCACCATCCTCAAAGACCAAAGGCAGATAAAACCACAAAGATGGGGAAAAACAGTGCAGAAAAGCTGAAAATTCAAAAGATTAGAGCGCATCTGCCCTTCCAAAGGAATGCAGCTCATCGCCAGCAACAGAACAAAGCTGGACAGAGAATGACTTTGACGAGTTGAGAGAAGAAGGCTTCAGTCGATCAAATTCCTCAGAGCTAAAGGAGGAACTATGTAACCAGTGCAAAGAAACTAAAAACCTTGAAAAAAGAATGGATGAATGGATAACTAGAATAATCAATGCAGAGAAGACCTTAAAAGAACTGATAGAGATGAAAACCATAGCACAAGAACTATGTGACAAATGCATAAGCTTCAGTAACCAACTCGACCAACTGGAAGAAAGAGTATCAGTGACTGAAGATCAAATGAATGAAATGAAGTGAGAAGAGAAGTGTGGAGAAAAAAGAGTAAAAAGAAATGAACAAAGCCTCCAAGAAATATGGGATTATGTGAAAAGACCAAATCTACGTCTGGTTGGTGTGCCTGAAAGTGACAGGGAAAATGGAACCAAGTTGGAAAACACTCTGCAGGATATCATCCAGGAGAACTTCCCCAAACTAGTAAGGCAGGCCAACATTCAAATTCAGGAAATACAGAGAACACCACAGAGATACTTCTCAAGAAGAGCAACTCAAAGACACATAATTGTCAGATTCACCAAAGTTGAAATGAAGGAAAACATGTTAAGGGCAGCCAGAGACAAAGCTCGGGTTACATACAAAGGGAAACCCATCAGACTAACAGCAGATCTCTCGGCAGAAACTCTCCAAGCCAGAAGAGAGTGGGGGCCAATATTCAACATTCTTAAAGAAAAGAATTTTCAACCCAGAATTTCATATCCAGCCAAACTAAGTTACATAAGTGAAGGAGAAATAAAATCCTTCACAGACAAGCAAATGCTTAGCTATTTTGCCACCATGAGGCCTGCCCTACAAGAGATCCTGAAGGAAGCACTAAACATGGAAAGGAACAACAGGTACCAGCCATTGCAAAAACATGTCAAAATGTAAAGTCGTTCAAGGCTAGGAAGAAACTGCATAAACTAGCGAGTAAAATATCATAATGACAGGATCAAATTCACACATAACAATATTAACCTTAAATGTAAATGGACTAAATGGTCCAATTAAAAGACACAGACTGACAAATCGGATAGAGTCAAGCCCCATTAGTTTGCTGTATTCAGGGGACCCATCTCACATGCAGAGACACATATAGGCTCAAAATAAAGGGATGGAGGAAGATCTACCAAGCAAATGGAAAACAAAACAAAAGCAGGGGTTGCAATCCTAGTCTCTGATAAAAGAGAATTTAAATCATCAAAGATCAAAAGAGACAAAGAAGGCCATTACATAATGGTAAAGGGATCAATTCATCAGGAAGAGCTAACTATCCTAAATATATATGCACCCAATACAGGAGCCCCCAGATTCATAAAGCAAGTCCTTAGAGACTTACAAAGAGACTTAGACTCCCATACAATAATAATGGGAAACTTCAACACCCCACTGTCAACATTAGACAGATCAATGAGACAGAAAGTTAACAAGGATATCCAGGAATTGAACTCAACTCTGCACCAAGCAGACCTAACAGACATTTACAGAACTCTCCACCCCAAATCAGCAGAATATACATTCTTTTCAGCACCACATCACACTTATTCCAAAATTGACCACATAGTTGGAAGGAAAGCACTCCTCAGCAAATGTAAAAGAACAGAAATTATAACAAACTGTCTCTCAGACCACAGTGCAATCAAACTACAACTCAGGACTAAGAAACTCAATGAAAACCGCTCAACTACATGGAAACTGAACAACCTGCTCCTGAGTGACTACTGGGTACATAATGATACGAAGGCAGAAATAAAGATGTTCTTTGAAACCAATGAGAACAAAGATACAACATACCAGAATCTCTGGGACACATTTAAAGCAGTGTGTAGAGGGAAATTTATAGCACTAAATGCCCACAAGAGAAAGCGGAAACATCTAAAATTGACACCCTAACATCACAATTAAAAGAACTAGAGAAGCAAGAGCAAACACATTCAAAAGCTAGCAGAAGGCAAGAAATAACTAAGATCAGAGCAGAACTGAAGGAGATAGAGACACAAAAAACCCTTGAAAAAATCAATGAATCCAGGAGCCGGTTTTTTGAAAAGCTCAACAAAATTGATAGACTGCTAGCAAGACTAATAAAGAAGAAAAGAAAGAAGAACCAAATAGACACAATAAAAAATGATAAAGGGGATATCACCACCGACCCCATAGAAACATAAACTACCATCAGAGAATACTATAAACACCTCTACACAAATAAATTAGAAAACCTAGAAGAAATGGATAATTTCCTGGACACTTACACTCTCCCAAGACTAAATGAGGCAGAAGTTGAATCCCTGAAGAGACCAATAGCAGGCTCTGAAATTGAGGCAATAATTAATAGCCTACCAACCAAAAAAAGTCCAGGACCAGACAGATTCACAGCCAAATTCTACCAGAGGTACAAGGAGGAGTTGGTACCATTCCTTCTGAAACTATTCCAATCAATAGAAAAAGAGGGAATCCTCCCTAACTCATTTTACGAGGCCATCATCATCCTGATACCAAAGCCTGACAGAGATACAACAAAAAAAGAGAATTTTAGACCAATATCCCTGATGAACACCGATGCAAAAATCCTCAATAAAATACTGGCAAACCGAATCCAGCAGCACATCAAAAAGATTATCCACCATGATCAAGTGGGCTTCATGCCTGGGATGCAAGGCTGGTCCAACATACACAAATCAATAAATGTAATCCAGCATATAAACAGAACCAAAGACAAAAACCACATGATTATCTCAATAGATGCAGAAAAGGCCTTTGACAAAATTCAATAGCCTTTCATGCTAAAAACTCTCAATAAATTCGGTATTGATGGAACATATCTCAAAATAATAAGAGCTATTTATGAGAAATCCACAGCCAATATCACACTGAATGGGAAAAAACTGGAAGTATTCCCTTTGAAAACTGGCACAAGACAGGGATGCCCTCTCTCACCACTCCTATTCAACATAGTGTTGGAAGTTCTGGCTAGGGCAATCAGGCAAGAGAAAGAAATCAAGGGTATTCAGCTAGGAAAAGAAGTCAAATTGTCCCTGTTTGTAGGTGACATGATTGTATATTTAGAAAACCCCATTGTCTCAGCCCAAAATCTCCTTAAGCTGATGAGCAACTTCAGCAAGGTCTCAGGATACAAAATCAATGTGCAAAAATCACAAGCATTGTTATACACCAGTAACAGACAAACAGAGAGCCAAATCATGAATGAACTCCCATTCGCACTAGCTTCAAAGAGAATAAAACACCTAGGAATCCAACTTACAAGGGATGTAAAGGACCTCTTCAAGGAGAACTACAAACCACTGCTCAGTGAAATAAAAGAGGACACAAACAAATGGAAGAACAAACCTGCTCATGGATAGGAAGAATCAATATTGTGAAAATGGCCATACTGCCCAAGGTAATTTATAGATTCAATGCCATCCTCATTAAGCCACCAAAGACTTTCTTCACAGAATTGGAAAAAAACTGCTTTACAGTTCATATGGAACAAAAAAGAGCCTGCATTGCCAAGACAATCCTAAGCCAAAAGAACAAAGCTGGAGGCATCATGCTCTACCTGACTTCAAACTATACTACAAGGCTACAGTAACCAAAACAGCATGGTACTGGTACCAAAACAGAGATATAGACCAATGGAACAGAAGAGAGCTCTCAGAAATAATACCACACATCTACAGCCATCTGATCTTTGACAAACCTGACAAAAACAAGAAATGGGGAAAGGATTCCCTATTTAATAAATGGTGCTGGGGAATTGGCTAGCCATAAGTAGAAAGCTGAAACTGGATCCCTTCCTTACTCCTTATGTGAAAATTAATTCAAGATGGATTAGAGAATTAAATGTTAGACCTAAAACCATCAAAACCCTAGAAGAAAACCTAGGTAATACCATTCAGGACATAGGCATGGGCAAGGACTTCATGACTAAAACACCAAAACAACGGCAACAAAAGCCAAAATTGACAAATGGGATCTAATTAAACTAAAGAGCTTCTGCACAGCAAAAGAAACTACCATCAGAGTGAACAGGCAACCTACAGAATGGGAGAAAATTTTTGCAATCTACTCATCTGACAAAGGACTAATATCCAGAACCTATAAAGAACTCAATCAAATTTACAAGAAAAAAAAAACCCCATCAAAAAGTGGGCAAAGGATATGAACAGACACTTCTCAAAAGAAGACATTCATACAGCCAACAGACCCATGAAAAAATGCTCATCATCAATTGCCATCAGAGAAATGCAAATCAAAACCACATTGAGATGCCATCTCACACCAGTTAGAACGGCAATCATTAAAAAATCAGGAAACAACAGGTGCTGGAGAAGTGGAGAAATAGGAACACTTTTACACTGTTCGTGGGACTATAAACTAGTTCAACCACTGTGGAAAACAGTGTGGCGATTCCTCAAGGATCTAGAACTAGAAATACCATTTGACCCAGCCATCCCATTACTGGGGATATACCCAAAGGATTATAAGTCATGCTGCTATAAAGACACATGTACACATATGTTTATTGCGGCACTATTCACAATAGCAATGACTTGGAGTCAACCCAAATGTCCATCAGTGACAGAATGGATTAAGAAAATGTGGCACATATACACCTTGGAATACTATGCAGCCATAAAAAAAGGATGAGTTCGTGTCCTTTGTAGGAACATGGATGCAGCTGGAAACCATCATTCTCAGCAAACTATTGCAAGAACAGAAAACCAAATACCGCATGTTCTCACTCATAGGTGGGAATTGAACAATGAGATCACTTGGACACAGGAAGGGAAACATCACACACCAGGTCCTATTGTGGGGAGGGGGTACGGGGTGGGATAGCATTAGGAGATATACCTAATGTAAATGACGAGTTAATAGGTGCAGCACACCAAGATGGCACATGTATACATATGTAACAAACCTGCACATTGTGCACATATACCCTGGAACTTAAAGTATAATAATAATAAAAAAAAAAGAAAATGTGGCACATATACACCATGGAATACTATGCAGCCATAAAAAAGGATGAGTTCGTGTCCTTTGCAGGGACATGGATGCAGCTGGAAACCATCATTCTCAGCAAACTATCGCAAGAACAGAAAACCAAACACCGTATATTCTCACTCACACGTGGGAATTGAACAATGAGATCACTTGGACGCAGGAAGGGGAACATCACACACTGGGTCCTATTCTGGGGGGGAGGGGGGAGAAAGGGATAGCATTAGGAGATATACCTAATGTAAATCACGAGTTAATGGGTGCAGCACACCAACATGGCACATGTATACATATGTAACAAACCTGCACAGTGTGCACATGTATCCTAGAACTTAAAGTATAAAAATAAAAAAAAAAAAATCACCATGAAGACTAAGAAATCCATAGAGAAGATCATGAATATAAATAAACATGCATTTAAAAAAAAAAAAAGAAATGTTGTCTCTACTAAAAATACAAAAATTCGCTGGGCGTGGTGGCAAATGCCTGTAATCCCAGCTACTCAGGAGGCTGAAGCAGGAGAATTTTGGGGGGAAACTGGATATCCACATGCAAAATGATGAAATTGGACCCTTAACTTATACCATACAAAATAATCAATTCAAAGCATTAGGAGATATATCTAATGTAAATGATGAGTTAATTGGTGCAGCACACCAACATGGCACATGTATATATATGTAACAATCCTGCATGTTGTGCACATGTACCCTAGAACTTAAAGTATAATTTAAAAAATAAATAAATAAATAAAAGAAGCTTACTCAAAACCTCATGACTACATGGAAACTAAACAGCCTGCTCCTGGATGACTACTGAGTAAATAACGAAATTAAGACAGAAATAAATAAATTCTTTGAAACCAATGAGAACAAAGACACAATGTACCAGAATCTCTGGGACACAGCTAAAGCAGTGTCTAGAAGGAAATTTATAGCACTAAATGCCCACAGGAGAAACCGGGAAAGATCTGAAATCAAAACCCTAACATCACATTTAAAAGAACTAGAGAAGCAAGAGCAAACAAATTCAAAACTAGCAGAGGACAAGAAATAACTAAGATCAGAGCAGAACTGAAGGAGATAGAGACACGAAAAACCCTTCAAAAATCAATGAATCCAGGAGGTGGTTGTTTGAAAAGATTAACAAAATAGATGGAAGGTTAGCTAGACTAATAAAGAAGAGAGAAGAATCAAATAGACACAATAAAAAATGATCAACAGGATATCATCACGGATCCCACAGAAATACAAACTACTGTCAGAGAATACTGTAAACACCTCTATGCAAATAAACTACACAATCTAGAAGAAGTGGATAAATTCCTGGATACATACACCCTCCCAAGAGTAAACCAGGAAGAAGTCAAATCCCTGAATAGGCCAATAACAAGCTCTGAAATTGAGGCAGTAATTAAGAGCCTACCAATGAAGGACCAGATGGATTCACAGCTGAATTCTACCAGAGGTACAAAGAAGAGCTAGTACCACTCCTTCTGAAACTATTCCAATCAATAGAAAAAGAGGGAATCCTCCCCAACTCATTTTATGAGGCCAGCAGCATCCTAATGCCAAAACCTGGCAGAGACACAACAAAAAAAGAAAACTTCAGGCCAATATCCTTGATGAACATTGATGTGAAAATCCTCAATAAAATACTGGCAAACTGAATCCAGCAGCACATCAAAAAGCTTATCCACCATGATGAAGTCAGCTTCATTCCTGGGATGCAAGGCTGGTTCAACATATGCAAATCAATAAAAGTAATCCATCACATAAACAGAACCAATGACAAAATCCACATGATTATCTCAAAAGGTACAGAAAAGGCCTTTGACAAAATTCAACACGGCTTCATGCTAAAAACTCAATAAACTAGGTATTGATGGAATGTATCTCAAAATAACAAGAACTATTTTTTACAAACCCACAGCCAATATCATACTGAATGGCAAAAGCTGGAAGCATTCCCTTTGAAAACTGGCACAAGACAAGCATGCCCTCTCTCACCACTTCTATTCAATATAGTAGTAGAAGTTCTGGCCAGGGAAATCAGGCAAGAGAAAGAAATAAAGGGTATTCAAATAGGAAGACAGGAAGTCAAATTGTCCCTGTTTGCAGATGACATGATTGTATATTTAGAAAACCCCATTGTCTCAGCTCAAAATCTTCTTAAACTGATAAGCAACTTCAGCAAAGTGTCAGGATACAAAATCAATGTGCAAAAATCACAAGCATTCCTATACACCAATAATAGACAAGCAGAGAGCCAAATCTTGAGTGAACTCTCATTCACAATTGCTACAAAGAGAATAAAATACCTAAGAATACAACTTAAAAGGGATGTGAAGGACCTCTTGAAGGAGAACTATAAACCACTGTTCAAGGAAATAAGAGAGAACACAAACAAATGGAAAGATATTCAATTTTCATGGATAGGAAGAATGAATATCATGAAAATGGCCATACTGTCCAAAGTAATTTATAGATTCAATGCTATTCCCATCAAGCTACCATTGACTTTCTTCACAGAATTAGAAAAAACTACTTTAAATTTCATATGGAACAAAAAAAGAGCCCATGTAGCCAAGACAATCCTAAGCAAAAAGAACAAAGCTGGAGGCATCATGCTACCTGACTTCAAACTATACTATAAGGCTACAGTAACCAAAACAGCATGGTACTGGTACCAAAACAGATACACTGACCAATGGAACAAACTGAGGTCTCAGAAATAACGCCACATATCTACAACCATCTGATCTTTGACAAACCTATCAAAAACAAGCAATGAGGAAAGGATTTCCTATTTAATAAATGGTGTTGAGAAAACTGGCTAGCCACATGCAGAAAACTGAAACTGGACCCCTTCCTTACACCTTATACAAAAATTAACTCAAGATGGATTAAATACTTAAACGAAGACCTAAAACCACAAAATCCCTAGATGAAAACCTAGGCAATACCATTCAGGCATTGGCATGGGCAAAGACTTCATGACTAAAAGACCAAAAGCAACTGCAACAAAAGCCAAAATGGACAAATGGGATCTAACTAAACTAAAGAGCCCTGCACAGCAAAAGAAACTACCATCAGAGTGAAGAGGCAACCTACAGGTAACCTACAGATTGGGAAAAAATTGTTGCAATCTATCCATCTGACAAAGGGCCAATATCCAGAATCTATAAGGAACTTAAATTTATAAGAAAAAAAAAAAACCGCCCCATCAAAAAGTGGGCAAAGGATATGAACAAATACTTCTCCAAAGAAGACATTTATGTGGCCAAGAGACATGAAAAAAAAGGTCATCATCAGGGGTCATTAGAGAAATGCAAATCAAAACCACAATGAGATACTATCTCACACCCACCCGGTTAGAATGGTGATCATTAAAAAGTCAGGAAACAACAGATGATGGAAAGGATGTGGAGAAATAGGAATGCTTTTACACTGCACTGTTGGTGGGAGTGTAAATTAGTTCTACCATTGTGGAAGAGAGTGTGGAAATTCCTCAAAGATCTAGAACCAGAAATACCATTTGACCCAGCAATCCCATTACTGGGTATATACCCAAAGGATAATAAATCATTCTACTATAAAGACACATGCACAGGTGTGTTTACTGCAGCACTGTTCACAATAGAAAAGACTTGGAACCAACCCAAATGCCCATCAATGATAGACTGGATAAAGAAAATGTGGCACATATACACCATGGAATACTATGCAGCCATAAAAAGGATGAGTTCATGTCCTTTGCAGGGACATGGATGAAGTTGGAAACCATTATTCTCAGCGAACTAATACAGGAACAGAAAACACCACATATTCTCACTCATAAGTGGGAGTTGAACAATGAGATCACATGGACACAGGGAGGAGAACATAACTCATGGGGCCTGTTGGGGGAGTTGGGGGCTAGGGGAGGGATATTATTAGGAGAAATGCCTAATGTACATGACGGGTTGATAGGTGCAGCAAACCACCATGACACGAGTATACCTATGTAACAAACCTGCAAGTTCTGCATGTGTATCTTAATACTTAAAGTATAATAATAAAATAAGAAAACAAATATTCCTCATGTCAGCAGTGTAAAAATGCTCTTCTTTCCAACAAATGCGTTAAGCTGTAGCCACTGTGTTCCCTTGCCTTCCAACACATTTTTAGGGGGTCACTTCTCACCAAGATTAGTTGGTATGTGCTAAAGACATGAGCACATTCCAGTATTATTCTGGGGCATGAAACCTGCATCTACTGGGAGTAGGAAGACCTCCAAACGATTCGCATCAGTTGTCATTTATTGGTGCAGATAACTGACTGATAGTCGTAGTCATTCATAGTCTGACTCAAGATATCAGTTTAAAATCCTATGTAAATAAGGTCCTTGTACTAGATTTTGAAAGCCAGTCTTTCGATTACCTCTCCACTTGTTTAAACTGACTGTATGGAAAATATTGCAAAGAACAGACTATCTCCTATGAGCTTTTTAAACCTTAAGTGAGGGACTTAGAGGGGACTAACAGACTCCTCGTTTTACAGATCAGGATGTGAAGAGGGAATGGAGGAGAAGTGACTTACCCAAGGTCACAGCTAATTACTGGCAGAGTCACTAGAACCAATAATCACTCATTCCCAGCAGAGTGCTTCTGGAACAAAATCAAGTGCTTCTGTAGTATTTTGCACACATAACAATAACTCTTGGAATTTAACACATCCCTTAATGTGATCATATAAACTCTGTAGGTTTGTTTATTATTTAATACATACAATGTTCACAACCAGAAAAGGTTTATTGAGAAGCTGACTCCTTATCCCTTTGGGATACTAAGAAACTACTAAGATGACTGTGTTTTGAAAGCAGGAAAAAATAAATCAATCTGAGATCATTTCAGAATTTTATCACACAAAGAGGTTTTACAACATAGACACTTTTAACAATAAAAAAAGGTAACCATGATAAAATCGATACTATGCTCTCTTTCTGGACAAGCTGATCAAAGCTCTGCAGAGGCCCAGCGCTTTCTTCCAAGAGTCCTTCAGGAGTAAAAGCAACGCACTGCTGAGTCCCATGGCTAAATCACATGAATGCCCAGCCATTCCCAACCCAGCCAATCACCTCCTGCAATCTCTCAAAACTGCATTAAGGCAGTTAAACATCTCAAGAACCAAAAATCAGAAAGAAGAGGAAAACGTTGGCACTGGTAAACACTGAAATATGTAACATGGCTATTTTGCGATGGGGTGCTCAATGCCAAGTCTACATGAGGTACTAATTGCTCTGTTTTACTCTATTACTGCTACTGTAAATGTACAGGATCAGGCTCGATGCTCCAGCTCACTCCTTTTCTACTATATGGGTGATATAAGCTTGTTGCTCTTTCTAGCCCCACACATCCTCTTACATTTCTTCCAGGTAAGACAGGAAACTAAGTTATTCTATGGGTGACAACAAGAAGCTTTGGGTCATCACTCATGCATCTATCTTAATATCATGTTATTCCAGAGCCCTCCTTCTCAGCAATTTTCCCAAGCCCTCAGACCTCTGGTTATGAAAAGATATTAAAATACCAGCATTTGGTTTGAGAATTAGATGCCTCTGTGGCAAACTTCATTAAAGTGCATTTGCCTGAAGCATCCATTCATATTTATGGAAATCATATGCCCAGCACTGTGTATGCATAAATGAAATATGCAATCCCTGCTCTTAGGAAGCTCACAGTTTGGTGGATCTGGGTCTTATTAATCACTGAATTCCAGCATAGACATAATTTCAAAACACATTTGTTGACTGACAAGTGAGGGAGAGAATGAATGTATGAATGAATGAATGGCTTTAAAGACACGAGCAGCCATCGGTTAAACAAACTTATGAATTTGTTAAGGATAGAAGTGTTGATATACTGAATGAGCATCAACAAGCACTAGATATGGGATCTGGAGATCTGGAGAGGAGAGAATTGACCTGGACCTCAGGTGAAATTGTGAGCAGCCCTCAATGCAGGCTCCTACGAGATGAAGCCAAATCCCACTGTCCTCTTGGCAGACAAATTGTCCTCCAAGTGAAGAGACATTGTCTTTATGCATTTGACAGCCTTCTACACCTCTCTGTTTCTGAGAACAGTCCCACACACAAGATTTCTCCTCATGCAGCCAGAGGCCTTGTACACTGCCCTCTGCGAGGTCTATTGATAACCCTGAAACTACAGGCTTGCCCTAGATCAGAGAGGGCACTTCCAGAGCATTCCTGCTCTGGCCTTGGGAATGATCTGTGTGTACTTTAGACAAACATGTGATCGGTAAAAACTTGCCAAAAAGAATTCAGCCTAGAGCTGCCCCTGCAAAACAGAAAGACTTTGAATCAATCAACACAACCAACTATGCAACTTTGTTTCAATTTTAAAACACCTTCCGGCTGGGCATAGTGGCTCACGCCTATAATCTCAGCACTTTGGGAGGCCAAGACAGCGGATCATGAGGTCAAGAGATCGAGACCATCCTGGCCAACATGGTGAAATCCCGTCTCTACTAAAAATACAAAAATTATTTTGGGTGTGTTGGTGCACGCCTGTAGTCCCAACTACTTAGGAGGTTGAGGCAGGAGAATTGCTTGAACCCGGGAGGCGGATGTTGCAGTGAGTGGAGATCATGCCACTGCACTCCAGCCTGGCAAAAGAGCAAGACTCAGTCTTAAAAAACAAAACAAACAAACAAAAAAAAAACACCTTCCTTAGGGCACAAGAGAAGCCAAAGAGGCCGGTCATGATAGAGACCTCCACACAACAGCCCAGGATGCCAGATCATAGTCAAACTCCTAGGTACTCATGAGAAGTCTCTCATGGTTCCTTGGGACCCCCACATGTGTTTCTACCCCCTCCAACTGGCTATGTGAGAATAGAAAACCCAAATTCCAGCTCAGTCTTGGTCTAGCAGAACATCTGGCCCAAGATGACTGCCATAGACCTCCCTGGACTTGACTGGTTGTTCTACCATGTGGGAGAGGCTCCCCAATACCTCCTCCTCTGGAAGGGGGGGCCCATGGCAAAAAATGGTCAGCAGAGAGTCAGGGATGTTCTCTCTGCCTCTACCTCAGAGAGAGCCAAGAGTATGAACTCCAAGTAGAGCAGAAGTCCAAGAGTAGAGGAAATGAAGTCCACCACCCAGTGACAAGAAGCTGTTGGCTACTCTCTAATAAGAAGCATGATTCATGAGCAAAGCAATGAAGCTACAGGGAGTGCCAAGGCCTGCAACAGGAAACATGTAGCTGGGGAAGCAGTTCAGATTGGAGACTATGGTTCCAGCAGGTGGCATGTATTGCCATCTTGATTGTCACAGCAGGAACCCAAGGTGTTTATGCATCCCCTGGAGTAGAGAGTGAGCAAAAGGGCAAACTGATTTTAAACATGGGAGTTTGAATGTAATGTTTGCTTCAGGTCAAGGTTCAGGTTCATCATTTAAGTGGTTTGAGGATCCTTGGTTAGCCTTCACATCTCTGGAGATGGAGCTTTGGTATCTGTATGCCCAGCCCTGCTGGAGAGGTAATGAACAATCTCAAAGCCCCCGATCTGCAAAGGCTAGCGGGCTGGAATGTGAAAAAAAAAGTCAGGACCTCAGCCAGCTGTTTCCTTTATCTCTCTCAGCCTGTGTCAGCAGCAGCCAAGATGTCTGGGCATTTTGTTATGGACTGAGGATCTTGTGAGCTTACAACTGGCACAGATCTTTCTGGAAAGCTCCTCTTGGGGAGCCTCGATGAATGGCAGGGGAAACCTTGAATGAATTCATTTTCCTTAGCTGATAGAAATGGGGATGTAACACCTCTGTGGAAAAATACACTTAAGCCCAAAGTCTACAGCCAAAGGCTTGGACTAGAAGTAGATGTTTTATTTTAAAATCCAGCATGCTTTGAAGACCACAAACTTTGCAGGGGGTGGAGAAAGTGAAGGGATACACTTGGTTCTACACGACACTCTGTTGCTGTTAGCCCATAAAAATACTGCCTCAGGGTATTCAAAAAGATGTGAAGTGAAAATCCAAGAAAAAAAAAATTCAGCCTCTTTGGAAGAGATTTTGTAACTGAAGGTTTTTGCCAATTCGTCATTTCAATGTTGGAGATTTAAAAACGACCATGGTCCTACAATGAGAGGCTTCAGTAATGAGAAGATCCTGAAATACCTCTCTTCCAAAATGCAGGTCTATAATCATGTGCTGTGACAAATATGTGCTTGCTTGTGTAATCCTCAGAGCACCCCAACCCCTTTGTGTTGAAAATGTCAAGGTACAAAGGGGACTGGAAGATGGGCAATTTGTGTGAGAATGGAAGGCCTAATCTACCTTCACCTTAGGCAAACTTCATTAATCTTTAAGATGCCAGTCCTCATTTACTAGAGAACTGAGACCCATCCAGAGTTACACAGGCATCAGGTGCTAAGTTAATTGGAATCTGGATCTCCTGACCTTCCTGAATCTTTCACTAGTTCTTTCGGGGGTGGAGCTTAAAGTGAGGCTGTTTGTGATCCGGAGACAGAATAACAGCTTATATTCAAGTAATCAGCATTGCGGGGTAGGTGTTTACCATTAGGATTGTCTTTCCTTGCAAGTTTTAGTTTTGAGGCTTAATTGCCTTTGGTCCCAGGAAAGATAAATCAGCCACAGGGTGGAGAGGTTCTGGGAAGTATGTGTGGGTAGGAAAAAGAGGGATAGAGGGAGGGAGGCGGGTGCACAGTCCTGAAGGAACACCCACTCCTTTATGGTGGGAGGGGGGTGAGAGACAGCTGAAGAGGCAAAAGAGTGAGCGACTGCTAAGGAATTAGCTCTGGTTCCAGCCCACCAGCAGGGGCCCCATCACTCTTTGATGTTAACCCTTGGTTTACCTTGGCAAAGAAAAATCACACTCCTTTGCTGGCAGCTGCCATTGCTGTTTCAATACAGATAACACCTTCAAGTGGGAAATGTAGAGGGTAAAACATTTTTCTGTTTTATTCTAAAAAGCCAAGGCAGGAGTATGTGTAAGTAAATATGATATTTCCTCTACATCAAGGACATGAATTCTAACAGAATAATATTTAGCCCTTTTTATTGGCTGCAATTCAAAGGCCTGGAAACATTTACTAGCAAATTTAATTACTTTGCATTTTATAGCTGAGAAGTTGGAACTAGCAAGGCTACATTTTTTTAAGCTGCCTAATCCAAGGTACAAGCAGCCTGATTTAAATGCACATCCTCCAAGGACTGGAAAAGCCTCACATCAGGACAGTCCCGAGAGGGGAATTCATATCCAGGCAACATTTATTAAGCACCTCCTATTTGCTAAGTACTTCCACATATGTTATTGTACTTAATCCTCACAATAACCCAATAAGGAAGGTAGGTATTTACATCTCTATTTTACAGATAAGAAAAAAATGAAGCTCTGAAAATGGAAATGTACCACATGTGTTTGCACTTACAATTTCTTAAAGGTTTGCATGTATATTCGTTCTTTTAATCCTTACAGCATTTTTCCAAATTATGTATGTCAGATATTAATATTTACAAAGCTTAAAATGAGGAAACTACACTCAGAAAACTGAAGTAACTGAAAGTCACCCTACTAATCTGTAGCAAGTCTGGGACGTGAGTCCTCCAGCTCCAATCTCTCAGCTCTGTCCACTTAGGGTCAGACCCCCTTTCACACAGGCCATTTGACTCAATGAATGCTGCCCAAAAGGATCAGCTCGGTATAATAAGGAAGGTTGTTCCCACAGCAAACATGCATGTGCCAAGAACTATGTAAGACACTGTAGGATCGAATCCAAACTGTGCACTTGCTTTTCTTAAGTATCTGCTAGTCAAGTGGGACAGTGGCTAGCAGCTCATTGAACCCTACAATAAGCTACACCTCAGCAAGCAGGGAACATAAGAGAGCAGATGATGAAGCCCTTGGTACTAACAGTGACAAACCCATCAATTCTAGTGTAAGGAAAGGGGAGACAGGAGAGGCATCTTGGAGGAGATGGTCTTGGAAATCAAGTAGGAGATGGAGTTGATTGGCATTCCAAAAGAAGGAAACCACGTGAGTAAAAATATTTAAAAAGAGGGGAAACATAGCCATTTGAGGGATAGAATATAAAACCTTCTCAGGCAAGATGTATTCCTTAATAAGCAGTTGTAAAATTGCTACTGATGCAGGAGTTTCTGCTCCCTGGCTCAGTTAAATCCAGGTTCTCGTCTTATAACTGGGAAGAATTAGGCATGCAGACCCATTAAAGGGTGAAGAGGGTGAAATTTATTAAGTGAAAAGAAAGCTCTCAGTAAGGAGAGGGGTCCTCCAAGCAGGTTTCCCCCTCACAATTGAATACCAGGGCCACCACACAAGAACTGATGAGGCCAGGCTCCTCCCCTGCATAAGGTGTGAACTCCTAGTGGCTCCATCCCATTCCCCCAGTGCATGTGGGCCTCCAGTATGCTGTGGGCATGCCCAGGGAAGCCCCCTGTGCAGGTTCCCTTATCTGCACAAAACATCTGGTGTCAACAGTTGTGGGGCAGGTCGGAGATTCTCCGGGGACCCTTCCCTATCTGCCTAGGGATTTGGCTGTCTCCTGCCTCTATCACTACCAAGGCTGTAGCAACTGAATCAGCTCATGTTCAATGTGAATTTTAAAGTGAAGAGAGATTCTATGCTACACAGAGTGCATTTGCTTTTTTCTTTTTTTTAATGCTCAAAGATGGTGAATGATGCCAAATGCCAATGAAAAGTTTCTAAATGACACTAGAAAGGAAAACAGAATTGCAAAGACTGCACAAAATATTAATTTTAAAAATAAGATCATTTGGAATCTAAATCAAGGATCATAAACTTATCATATTGTCAAAATTTGGAACATTTTCCATAAGGTACCACAACCAAGAAACCGTATACAATCAGACAATTTTCTTGGATATTACAGCTCTAATACACAGAGTACCACAAAATGCTTCCCTGGCACCCTGAGCTAGTCCCAATACTGAAATAAAAACCAGAAAATAAGTAATGATGCCTGGGAAAGCAATATTTGAAAACCCCATTTCCAAGATGAAGAATGTCATAAAAACAAATTAAATAAACTTCACCAAAGCCAGCAGTGCCCCAGTTGCTCAAGTTCCCCAAACAGATTGCTTGACAAAAACCAATACAGTTCACAAGAATTTCTAATTACAAGCATTTAAGGAATTAGGATCTATGTTGAATTAGCAAGTTGGAATGCAAAACTCACATTTCCAAGGGCCTTCTACCTCTTCTCCCTAAGCAGGAGAATAATGACTTCTACGGTACTGGCTTAAATCACATGCAAAGTAGCTGACGCTACAGGGGCTAACCTCATGGGGAATTATGACCTGTAACTAGAGTCCTGTGCTAAGGTGAGCTAAGGCTGAAAATGCACCCTCAGTCACACTCATTGCTTAACAGCCACCCATCACAGAAATCCTGTGCATCATAAAGAAAAAAGCTTGTTCTAAACTGTAACCCATTTCAGGCCATCGTAAGTGTAGAAAGTGTGGCTACATCTCAACTCCTGAAAACACGTTCTTTGGGCCTTGTTTGAAATCCTATCACAACCTGGTAAGTACAACAAGAAACTGACACCCTCCTAGGACTTGATTGAAAACCTATACTATTCAACCACAAAGAGGTGGTTAAACTAAGGAAGCACAGGGTTTCTCTCAAGGAGGCTTAGCCAGACTGTTATGGTTGAAATCAGAGGAGTCTGAATTTTCAGGCCAGAAGAAACCTTAGAAATCAGATTTTGACTTCAGTTCAATCTTCAATTCAATTTATTCTAATTCATTACATACCTATTGAATGCCTTCTTAGTACAAGCCTCTGTTCTGGGCACTGGAAATACAAGTTGAAGATTCATTCCCTGTGCTATAGCAGCTCATTGAGTAATGGGGAATACAGTCAACAAAAAAGCCAAAAGATCTGTGAGGCCATGAAACCCTTTTCCCATCATTTGGGAGCTGAACACTCACAATGTGATCACTATTGCTCTCCTGGCACACCTCCTCCACTTCCTGTTCTTGCCTTTTAGTATACTACACTCCAAAAAATACACTGAGCTAGACTTCAGAAGGTACTTGAACCCAACCTTGTACCTAACACAGAAGCCCCTCTGCAGAATGAATGCCTAGCAGCTGGCATCCAACTTCTGCTGGGATACTCCAGGTGTGAGCTAAAACTTCTCCAGGATTTGGCATTACACCACAAATGCTAAAAAATGTTTATTCACTGATGTATTTCTCAAGCACAGTCTCATGCCTTCGTTTCCTCTTCTGCATCTCTCTACTGCCCCCAACCAAAATTAAAATAAATACTGGTAAAGAAGTTCAGAGAAGCCAGGTGCAGTAGCTCATGCCCGTAATCTCAGCACTTTGGGAGGCCAAGGCGGGTGGATCACCTGTGGTCATGAGTTTGAGACCAGCCTGGTCAACATGGTGAAACCCCGTCTCTACTAAAAATACAAAAATTAGCTGGGCGTGGTGGCATGCACCTGTAGTCCCAGCTACTTGGGAGGCTGAGGCAGGAGAATCATTTGAACCTGGGAGGCAGAGGTTGCAGTGAGCCACTACACTCCAGCCTGGATGGCAGAGTGAGATTCCATATCAAAAAAAAAAAAAAAAAAAAAAATTCAGAGAGAAGAATCTTATCTGGGAAGAGGTGTTGCAAATTTAGCAGAGACTATTTAACCAACAACTTTTTATTGAGTGCCTAACATATGTCAAGCATACATTGTACAGAGCGCCCTTAACGTAACTCACTCCATCTTAGAAAAAGACTCCGCCTTACATTTCATAGGGCACTTTTTTAAGAGGGTCAAGATGTTTTGCTTAATAAATAAAGACTGCATCCAACCAGATAAGGACATAGGCATACTTTTCCACTATCAGTCCTCACCAGAGGACTCTGTGGCCTTAAAAGGAGCAGGACTTCAGCAGCTCCAAATGGCTGTCTTAACTGACACCGTCTTGCTTTCATTCGTGATAAGCACCCAGCATCTGCCACCAAAGGCTCTGCCCACATGAGACTCTTCCTTGCAAAACTGACAAACCAGCTGGCCCAGACCAGGAGATTCTTTTTGTTTCCATCTGTCTTCCTGGACTAGTTCATTAACCCCTTTTCCTATCCTCTTTCTCTTGATCTTAATTGTTACTTTGTTGTAGAATGTTCAATCTGTAACATATATATATAGATAGATAGATAGATAGATGAAATGTACTGTTTTGTGTAGTTTGCAATATTGACTGACTTATGGAGTGACTTCAGCCTCTGTGGCATGGCTCTGACTTCCAAGTGAATGGGAAGTAGGAAGGAGAATTGCCTCCTTGGGAACTCCATGTAGCTCATGGATTTTGTGATCGAAATAGCATCAATAAAAGTTTGACACTGTGGAAAGACGCAAATGTGTGAAACTGGTTGTCTCTGACCTTATACCACTCATAATACATATAAATAGAAATTATTTTTATATACAATGGTAGCGAGAGAGAGGAGAGAAGGAGGGAGAGAGATGAAGGATGGGAAGGAGACAGACTATGAGAAATAACAAATTTGAAAGTCAAAACTAAACCACAACCTGAAGATGTTATGATGTTTTGAGTGTTATCACTTTGCTCTGATCCAATGCTAGGCTGCTCTGGGGATGCAAGAATGAGTAAGAATAAAAGATTATTCTTGCAGCCAGGAGGAAATAAAAAAATTACAACTAAAACAAAAATGACTATTCCACAAGACATTAAGTGCCATCACAAATTACAAAGTGCTATAGAGAAAAGAGTAACTGTGTCTAATCTGAGGCACAGAGAGTGATTTGACTGGTAGGAGTGTGGAAGAGGAGTGAAAAATAATTTTCAAAATTAACTTGAAGATAAAATTGACCAGATTTGACAACCAATTAGATGAGAAGAATGATGGGAAGTGTTAAAGATAACTGAAGACTTGGGATCAAACATATCGGATCATGTTTGTAGACTAAGAGCATGGAGTCAGAGGAGAAGATGAAATGACCATTAAGGAGAGATACTGTGGAAGCAAGAAGAAAGATACTGTTGAAGAGTGATATTGTTGGAGAATGTCCTGCAAGTGGTCATAGAGAATGGGAATAAAATTTAAGAATTCTTCATGGCATAGAAGGTAATTCTTCAACAATGAAAAGTAACTTACAACATTATTATAGTATATACTTTACATTAAATAAAATATAAAGTGGGGAGGTGTAAACCCAAGAGAACCGAAAAGATGTCTGCACTAAAATTTGTATGCAAAAGTTCATAGCAGCATTATCCACAACAGAAAAAAACGTGGAACCAACCCAACGTTCATCAAGTGATAAATAGATAAACCAAATATGATCTACCCTTACAATGGACTATTATTCAGCAATGAAAAGGAATGAAGCAATGATTCATGCTACAACTTCTGGTATCCAGGAGCTGGTGGGAAGAAGAAATGAGAAGAGATCACTAATGGGCACAGGGTTTATTTCTGGGAGATGAAAACATTCTGGAATTAGATAATGATGGTAGTTGCACACCTTTGTGATTATACTAACAGTCACACACAGTTGTGTACTCTGAATGGTGAATTTTACGTTAGGTAAATTGTATCTCAATAAAAAAATGAAATCGGAAGTCATGGGTTCTATACCATGTGGCCAACATCTTTTCAGAAAGTGAGAAGGAGGGTCACCTGATGAGACTGAAGAAGCTAGAAAGGAGAGCTACTGGAGAGCAAAAAAGCCTTTGGTGCAACTGCTGAGAGGAAAGAATATACAGTCATAATAATCATAACAACTAAAACTTACAGAGAACACATATGATGTAAGATGGCCCAGTAGAAAGTAATAGCCAGGGTAGACTTGAAAATAGCCTAAACCCGGAATGAGCAACTCTACCCAAACACAGATCCACCAACAGAAGATAGTAGCCTTAATGGCACAAGACGTTTGGTCATAGCCTCTGTACACTAAACTACACAGAGAAAAGAACCAATAGAAAGCCAGGCTTAAAAATAAAAAACAAGAATTTAAAAACTGGGCAGAGACATCGGGGGCTACACACGATGTGGGAGACATAATTCACATATTTAGATCAGGCAAGTTAATAAACAAAGAAACCATCAAACAAACAACAACAACAACAAAACAGCAACAACACCAACCATCAGAGGAAAATCATCAGAATCCATAGTTGCTACAATATATTATGCAAAATGTGAGTTTTGAACAAAAAATTAGAAAGATAGAAAGAGAAAAGTGAGATGTGCTCAGGAAAAACAAAGCAATCGATAGAGTTTCTGGATGTCCCCATATATTGGACTTGCTGGAAAAGACCTCTTATAAATATGTTCATCACAGAACTAAAGGAACCCATGTTTAAAGAGTTGAAGTATGACAACAAAAAGCAACAAATTGTTAAAATCCTCAGTAAGGACAGAAAAATTATTTTACAAAAGACTAAATAGAAATTCTGAAGTGGAAAATTGGGGAAAGAGAAATTAAAATTTTCCCACAGAGGCCCAACAGCAGATTTAAGATGGCAGAAGAAAGAATTTGTGAACTGGAAGATAAATCTATAGAAATTATCTTATTTGAAGAAGAAAAGAAAAAGTTCTGAATAAAATTAAACAGCCTCAGAGACCCGTGAAACATCAAGTATCATGTGATTAATGAAAATTTTAGGAGAGAAGACAAAAAGGTAGTAAAAGAATTTGAAGAAATAGTAGTTAAAAATTTCCCAAATTTGATTAAAAAATAAATAGCCTGCAACCAAAAAGATCAAAGAATCCCAAGTAGGATTAATACAAAAATTCTATACCTAGGAACATAATGGCCAAAATGTTGAAGCCCAAAGAGAGAGACTGAGGGGAGGGAAGGGGAAGATAATGATGTACACAAAAACAAAAAAGAGAAGACAGATAGGATAGAAAAATCTAGAAAGAAGCAACAGATAAAAACCTCTTATGTACAGTAGAGCATCAATACAATTAATGCTCTTTTTGTCTGAAACAATAGAGGCTGTAGGCAGTGGAGTAACATTCAAAATGCTGAGAGGGCCAGGCACGGTGGCTCGGCTCATGCCTGTAATCCCACCACGTTGGGAGGCCAAGGAGGGCAGATCACTTGAGGTCAGGAGTTTGAGACCAGCCTGCCCAACATGATGAAACCCCATCTCTACTAAAACTACAAAAATTAACTGGGTGTGGTGGCACACAGTTGTAGTCCCAGCTACTCAGGAGGTCGAGGCAGGAGAATTGCTTGAACCCGGGAACAGAAGTTGCAGTGAGCTGAGATTATGCCACTGCACTCCAGCCTGGGTGACAGAGCAAGACTCTGTCTCAAAACAAAAATTGCTGAAAGATGAAAAAAGGCAACCAATAATTCTACATGCAGTGAAACTGTCCTTTGAAAATGAAGGCAAAATAAGGGTATTCCCAGATAAACAAAGTCTGAGAGAATTCATTATGGGCAGAACTGATAAAGGACTTGTATCTACACTATATAAAGATCTCTTACAACTCAAAAATGAGAACATAAACCAATTATAAGCAAAATATTTGAATAGGCATTTCATCAAAGGATATCTATGAATGTCTAATAAGTATATGATGTCAATTGTCATTAGACATCAGGGAAATTAAATTAAAAGCAAAAGGAGAACCACTGTACATTCACTAGAGTGACTACAATAAAAGATAGACAATAACAAGTATCATTGAGAATGTGGTGAAACTGGAACCTCATACATTGCTATTGAGAAGGTATAATGGTACTGACACTTTAAAAAATTCTTTGGTAGTTTCTTAAAAATTAAACACACACCCTCCATGTAACCCAGCAATTCCACTTCTGGGTATAGATCTAAGAGGAATGAAAATATATTTCCACACAAAGATCTGTATACAAATATTCATAGCAACATTATTCATAATTGGAAACATAGAGGAAACAATTCAAATATCCATCTACTAATGAATGGACACATAAAAGGTGGTATAGCCACAAAATGGAATATTATTTGGCCATCAAAAGGAATAAAGTACTGATACATGATGCCACATGCATAAACCCCCAAAATATTATAATGTGTGAAAGAAGTCAGATGCAAAAGACTACATGTTATATGGCTCCATTTATATGAAATGTCAAGAAAAAGCAAAAACATAGAAAGTGATTCACTCAGTGGTTGCCAGAGGTCAAGAGTAAAAACGGCAATTGACTAGAACTGCCTGTTTGTAAACAGGCACAATGGAATTTTGTGGGGTAATGGAAGTGTTTTAAAACTACATTATGACAATTACTGCACAACTCTATAAATATTCTAAAATCATTAAATTGTACAATTACAGTTGGTAGACTTTTTTTTAGAAAGAGTTTGTATTAATCTGTTCTCATGCTATTAATAAAGATGTTCCCGAGACTGAGTAATTTATAAAGATTAATAATGGACTCTCAGTTCCACATGGCTAGGGAGGCCGCACAATCATGGTGGAAGACAAAGGAAAAACAAAGGGACATCTTATATGGTGGCAGGCAATAAAGAGCTTGTGCAGGGGAACTCCCATTTATAAAACCATCAGATCTCATGAGACGTATTCACTATCACAAGAACAGCACAAGAAATACCCGCTCCCATGATTCATTTATCTCCCACCAGGTCCCCCCCACGACACGTGGGAATTATGAGTTACAATTCAAGATGAAATTTGCACAGCCAAACCATATCAGAGCTTCATTACTGTTGCCCAGGCGGGAGTGCAGCAGCACAATCACAGCTCACTGCAACCTCCACCTCCTAGGCTCAAGCTATTCTCATGCCTCAGCCTCTAGAGTAGCTGGATTACAGGCACGCACCACCATGCCCTGCTAATTTTTCTATTTTTTGTAGAGACAGGGTTTCACCATGTTGCTTAGGCTGGTCTTGAACTCCTGGGCTCAAGTGATCTGCCCTCCTCGGCCTCCCAAAGTGCTGGGATTACAGGTGTGAGCCACCATGCCCCGCCACAATTGGTAGATTTTACGGTATATAATTCATGCCTCAATAAAGCTGATGTGTATGTGCTTGTGTGCTTGTGTGCTTGTGTGCGTGTGTGTGTGTGTGTGTTTGCACTTCATGTGCCATTCACTGTGTTATAAGTGCTTTCCATATATGATCTCATTTAGTATTCACAAGCAATCCCCTAAGGTGAGGAGCAATCCCAATGTACAGGTGAGGAAAACTAAAGTCTAAGATTAGATCAATTTTCCCAATCATACAGGTAGCAAGTAGCGGACCCAGGATTTCAGCGTCTAAGTCTCATCAGTTGCCTGTGCTTGGGCTATTAACTGCTGTGCCCTCCTGCCTCTCCGAGAAGATGGTAAGAGAGGAATACAAGAGCATTCAAGAGAGCATACAAGCAGTAGGGAGGGCCCAGCTAAGATCAGAAAGCACTACTGATCTGTGTACCCGATGAGCATCATTTTGCAACTTTTTCCACGAACACTTGGTACTTCAAGAGCAGAGAGATTATGCTGGGGATTAAATCAAGAATGACATAAGATTATGGTGTTGAAGGATTTTGGAATCATGAGTCATCTGTTGAAATGACTGACAATGGTGTGCAGGATACAGGAGAGTGTGAATCCATGGCAAGAGAAGCGGGGAAGTGGCTGAAAGTAGGGAGAGGCTTCTATACTGGGTCAAAGGGAACGGTATGAAGATCAATGAGTCCTGGGAATACCAAGAGCAGATTCTGAGGTGAGAAAGGAAGAGATGTATGTAGTCCAAGATGAATGTAGTCAGAGGTTGAGGTCTTAGGGGTGGATCCGCATATGAAAGTATAAGGTTAAATATGTGACCTTGGTAGTGGGTATGTGAGGGAAGTAGAATGCAGCAGAAATGCAGATCATCAAAGCTTGGATGGTGAAGAAACAGAAGAGCAATGTGGAAGTAAGTAGCAACTTGCTTTGATGTTCTGGGTGGAAGGAAAGACGATGATAGATAAATGCCATCATCATTCTTTACAGAACTAGAAAAAACAATCCTAAAATTAGCCCACATAGCCAAAGCAAGACTAAGCAAAAAGAACAAATGTGGAGGCATCACATTGCCTGCCTTCAAACTACGCTACAAGGCTACAGTCACCAAAACAACATGGTACTGGTATAAAAATAGGCACACAGACCAAGGGAACAGAATAGATAACACAAAGATATTTAATTCCTCCTCCACTAACTGAAAGAGCTAAGGTTCATAGGCAACAGTAATTATTTGTACCTAATGCTCCTGTTAAAGAGAACATATTGTTTTTGGCCTAGAAAGTAATAACAACAGTTAGCATTTAGTGAGTACTTACTATGTGCCAGTCATTAGGCTGTGTGCTTGACACAGATCATTTCATTTAATCGGAAAACTACCCCATGAGAGCAGTACGATCTATCACTATTATTATTAGCATCATTATTCTTATTCCTATGTTGCAGGAAGAAGAAATTGAGACTTAGAGAGGACAATAATGTACCAAGGTCATACAGCTATGCAGTGGAAGAATTGGGAGTTGAATCCATGCAGTCTGACTCCAAGGCCATGGCTCATAAGTGCTCAGGTCTATGAAAACGATGGAAATGCATCAGGTTGGTGCACAAGTAATTGCAGTTTTTGCCATTAAAAGTAAGAAAAGCAAAATGTATTCTTTTTGGTTTCTGTAACTCTAATTACCTCCTGGTGACTAATAATCAAATATTGATCAAGCTCATTTTGCAGAATTGCAAATGCAGACGCCTGGGTAAGTAACGATGAGCCTCACTTCTACCGCGTTGCTGGCTGAGGTTTCTACATGCACAGCCCTAATGACAACCACAAGGGTGGAAAAGAGAAGCTGAAGGTCACTGACTTTCAGCTCTAGGGAAATTAGGGAGTGCTTCTGCCTGGGCTTTGGCCGACAATCATCTGGAAAGTTATCTAAAGGGCCTAGTGCATTTATTTTTACCTAATTATAGCATTCAACTGGCATTTTCTAAGGGCTTCAATTATGTAGTCAGCAGCCTGAGAACTCACAGCACCTGAAACAAATAAATTGCATATATTACTATGTATTCTTCTTGGTCAAGGATTTGGTGATTGGGAATTCCAGAACCATTAGAAGGAGTGCACCTTTCTCCTAGACCAGTGGTTTGCAAGTCCAAGGAGAATGTGATGAACAGTTCCGATTCTTTCCTCAGAACATGTACAAAGAAACATATATGAATGACTGTGTGTATGATCATGGAGAGGAGGAGTGTGAATCTTCCTGAAGAACATTCAAAGACTTCGGCTTAGAGTGTCAGCAATGTGAGGCTGAATTCAGCAAGTGGGGCAAAACTGTCATCACCTGGATGATACTGTTTTTTTTTTTGCTTGTTTTTTGTTTTTTGTTTTTTTTGTTTTGTTTTGTTTTTTTTGAGACGGAGTCTCGCTCTGTCACCCAGGCTGGAGTGCAGTGGCCGGATCTCAGCTCACTGCAAGCTCTGCCTCCCGGGTTCACGCCATTCTCCTGCCTCAGCCTCCCGAGTAGCTGGGACTACAGGCGCCCGCCACCTCGCCCGGCTAAGTTTTTTTGTATTTTTAGTAGAGACGGGGTTTCACTGTGTTAGCCAGGATGGTCTCGATCTCCTGACCTCGTGATCCGCCCGTCTCGGCCTCCCAAAGTGCTGGGATTACAGGCTTGAGCCACCGCGCCCGGCCCGATACTGTTTTGGTAAACATTTGGATAAGCACATTTCCTTATCCAAATGTTTACCAAAAAAAAAAAAAAATGTTAACTGAAAGAACAAAATGTTTTATCAATTAGAACTTTGCTTCATTTTCAATATGGTCTTCAAAAACAAAAACAAAAAATTTATCCTGTAAATTTTCAACAGTATTTTTGTTAAAAATGTCCAATTGGGTTATAAGATTCTTGACTCCCCTTGTATTTCTGATAGTGCACACTCTTGCTACTCAAAATGTGGTCCATGGATCCGTAGCAGCAGCAGCACCTTGGAACTTGATAGAAACAAAGAATCAAGGCCTCATGCCAGAGGTACAAGATCAGAATTTGTGTTTCCCAAGATTCCCAGGTGATATGTATACAGTCATCCCTCAGTATTCGTGGAGTGTTGCAATGTTCCAGGACCCCTGTGGTACCAAAATCCACAAATGTTCAAAAGCCTGATATAAAATGGCGATGTAGGCCAGGCGTGGTAGCTTACACCTGTAATCCCAGCACTTTGGGAGGCCAAGGCAGGCTGATCACTTCAGGTCAGGAGTTTGATACCAGCCTGGCCAATATGGTGAAACCCTGTCTCTACTAAAAATACAAAAATTAGTTGGGCGTGGGGCTGCACGTCTGTAATCCCAGCTACCCCGGAGGCTGAGGCAGGAGAATCGTTTGAACCTGGGAGGTGGAAGTTGCAGTGAGCCGAGATTGTGCCACTGCACTCCAGCCTGGGTGACAGAGTGAGACTCCATCTTAAAAAGAAACCCAAACAAACAAATAAATAAAATGGCAAAGCATTTGCGTATAACCTCCACACATCCCCCATATGCTTTAAGTCATCTCTAGATTGCTTCTAGTATCCAATAAATGTAAATGCTATATAAAGTTTTTATACTGTATTGCTTTTAAAATTTGTCTTATTTTTATTGTTGTACTATGTTTTATTGCTTTTTATTTGAAATATTTTCTATCTGTGGTAGGTTGAATTCATAAATGTGGAACCCATGGATATAGAGGGCCAACTGCATACATACTGAGTTTGAGAAGCGTTGATATACGCAGTAGAGACATCAGAACATAAAGAGGAAGTGAGATGTGGTAGAATGAGGACCTGGACTCTGAGCCAAGCTTTGTCATTTGCTAGCATCTGACCTTGGGCACATTCCTCAACCTCTGAGGATGCTTCCTTAACTCTAGCAGCACCCCAAAGGGTTGTTGTGCTTGACTTACAGTATTCACTTGATAAACAGTAGTCACTGTTCCCACTGTTAAGATTTGTATTACATCTTAGCAATTGTCATTTGCCAGGGCTTAGTAAGCTAAAAATCTCCCTGTAGATGTAAATGCAAGGAAAGGAGAGGAAGCAATGTGCAATTGCTCTAAGTGGAGTGAGTGGCCCAGATGGTTCATAGGACTTATATTTGCAAAGTTAGGGGTCTGAGGCTCTATTGACTGTCTCTCAAGTGTGTGCCACTGGGCACAAAGGAGAGGACTGAAGCAAAGTCTCAGGGTATGAGCTCCAATGCTAGGCAGACAGCATTGTTCATGAAGTTCAACAGAGCTCTTCCCAGGTTGGGAGACATTCACCCAGGAGCTACGTGGCAGTGGAAGAGGAGGAGGGTGCCCTATGCCAAGATCTGCCTGAAGCCAAGACAGATAGGGTTGGGGAAGAGTGAATATGGCATTGAAGTCTATTGAATGCCACTAAACAGGGTGTCTATTTACTATAGGCATACAGCTTGCTGTGTTTCCCAAATACACAATCCTGAGTCTAATTTCCAAATGATAAGGAAAAAAGTCAGGCCCAGAGCCCAAACCTTAACACTCCAGATCCAGTGTTTTTCCCACTGCATCCCAGGAGCTTCATCCAGAGCTCACTAATTACCTGAAATCTCCATGTAATACGCTTTTGGCTCCATATAAAGTGGGACTGTTCAAATACATTTCTGGCAACTAGCAAATCAAAATTCGAGTGCTTTTGAGGGAACCAGAGGTGAACTTGTGAAGTCCATTTTGAGGCTACAGCATCAAGATATAGTCATGATGGGTTTCAGGGTTTTTTTTTTGTTGTTGTTTTTGTTTTTTTTGCAGGGGAGTGGGGAGAGAGATGAAGTTTTGCTCTTGTTGCCCAGTCTGGATTGCAATGGCCCGATCTCAGCTCACTGCAAACTCTGCCTCCTGGGTTCAAGCGATTCTTGTACCTCAGCCACCTGAGTAGCTGGGATTACAGGTATGCGCCACCATGTCTGACTAATTTTTGTATTTTTGTAGAGACAGGGTTTCATCATGTTGGCCAGGCTGGTCTCGAGCTCCTGACCTCAAGTGATCTACCAGCCTCGGCCTCCCAAAGTGCTGGGATTACAGGCATGAGCCACTGAGCCCAGCCTATTTTTATAATATAAAAGATCATTAGGAAAGTCATGTACTTCATTTTTAAAAGATGATACAGTTTCCAAAGGGACAGAATACAAGGCTAAAAGGCAGGAAGTCCAGTTTCACATGAGAAGCAGAATATGGCCAAGAAAACTAAGTGAATGCATACTTTTAAATTTTACTTCAAGTGCCACCAACTTTATTTTGGCTACAAAACCAAAACCCCTTCTTTCTTTTTGTCTTGCAGTTCAAATTCTATCACTGATCACTGATAGGTTTCCCTATTCAAATAAACGAATAAATTAAAATTTTTCTCCTCTAACTCATTACGTTTTACTGTCACTTAAATTTAACACAGGGAGCATGTCACCAGGAAGAAGGTAGCAATTGTATTACTTTATTTTGAAGTGTGTTCATTAATCTTACCATGGAGACAGAAAAATTTCTTATTTTGTTAAATACAATGGCTCCTCACTTTTCTAGCCTCATTACAGAAAGCAGTGTTGTACTGTGATAACTGAAAGTACTTCTCAATAAACCAAAATTATTTTTTAATTCTAGCTATTTCCATGGAAATCATTCTAAAATGTCATGTATACTTCTCCTCTATAAGGTACAATAATGCCGAGATCGATTTGGAAGAACAGGAAATCCCTTGCTTTCTTAACAACTCAGGTGAAGACATGAAGGCAAAAGTACAGAGTATGGAGTCAAAAAGCCTGGGTTCTTGTCCTAGCTCAGCCAATCACTAATTTGTATAGCCTTTAAGTATATAATTAAACCTCTCTATATCTGAATTTCCTCATCTATAAAATGGTAATAGTAATAACACCCACCTCATAGGCAGACGTGAGGATTCAGTGAAAGAGAATACATAAACTTAGCACAGTGCAAGGCACATAATAAGCACTGAATAAATGGCAACTTTTATTATTCAGAGATCAGTGATATGACCTGCTCTTTAGATATCAAAAAAAAAAAAAAAAAATAGGGAAGGCAGCTCCAGGAATAGGGGAAATACAAAAAAGTGTGGATGTGACAACTTCTGCTCTATGCTGATATTCACCACCTCCCTCTGCCCTCTTCCATTTACAATCTTAATAACATATGTGTTTCAATTCTCACCATTTTGGACCTAGGGCGATTGGAGTCATTGTATAGTCTCAGACAAGTCACTTTATTTCTGTTGCTAAATATCCCCTTAACCATGATGCTGTTAGCCTGAGTGACTTAATGTTCTAAATCAGAAGTCCCCATCCCTGGGCCACGAATGGATACTGGTCGGTGGCTTGTTAGGAACCAGGCTGCACAGCAGGTGGTGAGCAGTGGGCCAGCAAGCATTACCACCTGAGCTCCACCTCCTGTCAGATCAATGGCAGCATTAGATTCTTATAGGAGTGCCAACCCTATTGTGAACTGTGCATGCAAGGGATCTAGGTTGCGCTCCTCATGAGAATCTAATACTTGATGATCTGAGGTGAAACAGTTCCATCCCGAAACCATCCCCCACCTCCTCCTGTCCGTGGAAAAACTGTCTTCTACGAAAATGTTCCCTGGTGCCAAAATGATTGGGGAATACTGCCCTAAATGACTTAATATCTTCCCAATAGTTTGGAAAACCAAATGTTTTCTCTTCTAGATGCTTCTACTAACTACTCAGTTTGAAAAAAAAGGTGTCCTGGCATATATGCTCTATCAACATAAGGTTTTATATATATATATGTAATATATAATATATATAATATATATAAGCTTCTCTGCATTTTAATAAGCTGAAGAATTAGCCTTGAACAGCCAAACAATGAAAAGTTCAGCCTGACATCACAAACATGTATTAACAACTTTTGCTTCCAACCATGATGGAGTAAAAGCAATCAGATTAAACAACTGAAAAACCGGACAAAATACATGAAAAAAAAAGGGCTTTCAGACACTAGACAATAGCCAGTACAAGATTCCTAGCCCTCAGAGAAGGGGAACAAATGAGGCACCCCTAAATCTTCCCTAGCTTACTGACTGGAGAGGCTTTCCACGATGCAATGCAAACAGCTCAGTGATTTCCTGCATTGAGAAGACAGAAATCAGGAAACAGGGAGGCCAAAATAATTAAAACTTGTGGGAAAAAGCTCCAGAGAGAAGAGAGCTACATAGGAGAGAGCTCTAGAGGTCTTCAGATGGATCCCTTTACCTCTCTGGCTGAGTACAGATTGGCATACGTATGGGAGGAAACTACCCAAGACCAATAAAAGAATTGCTAAAAAAAGAAAAAGTAGGAGGGCCAGTCCCCAGAAGCTCACAAAGACACAGGAACAGTTTGTGTTCCTACCAGCAGAATGGGAAGACTATGTTATGGTGCAATAATTAGAGCCCTCAAAAGTGTATTGTCTCGCTAGTGAAATAAAATTAGCTGCAGGCTAAAGTCTACATTGATGCTACCCTAAGAAAGTATAAAAATCAAGCCTCAAAAGGATAAAACTGATTCCAATTAACTGCATGCCACTTCAAAGTTTAATAATATTTATTTATTTATTTATTTTTATTATACTTTAAGTTCTAGGGTACATGTGCACAACGTGCAGGTTTGTTACATATGTACACATGTGCCATGTTGGTGTGCTGCACCTATTAACTCGTCATTTACATTAGGTATATCTCCTAATGCTATCCCTCCCCTGTCCCCCCACCCCACAACAGGCCCTGGTGTGTGATGCTCCCCTTCCTGTGTCCAAGTGTTCTCACTGTCCAATTACCACCTATGAGTGAGAACATGCAGTGTTTGGTTTTTTGTCTTTGTGATAGTTTGCTGAGAATGATGGTTTCCAGCTTCATCCATGTCCCTACAAAGTACATGAACTCATCCTTTTTATGGCTGCATAGTATTCCATGGTGTATATATGCCACATTTTCTTAATCCAGTCTATCAATGATGGATATTTGGGATGCTTCCAAGTCTGCTATTGTGATAGTGCCAGAATAAATATACGTGTGCACGTGACTTTAGAGCAGCATGATTTATAATCCTTTGGGTATATCCTCAGTAATGGGATGGCTGGGTCAAATGGTATTTCTAGTTCTAGATCCTTGAGGAATTGCCACACTGTCTTCCACAATGGTTGAACTAGTTTACATTCCCACCAACAGTGTAAAAGTGTTCCTATTTCTCCACATCCTCTCCAGCACCTGCTGTTTCCTGACTTTTTAATGATCACCATTCTAACTGGTGTGAGATGGTATCTCGTTGTGGTTTGGATTTACATTTCTCTGACGGCCAGTGACGATGAGCATTTTTTCATTTGTCTGTTGGCTGCATAAATGTCTTCTTTTGAGCAGTGTCTGCTCATATCCTTTGCTCAATTTTTGATGGGGTTGTTTTTTTCTTGTAAATTTGTTTGAGTTCTTTGTAGATTCTGGATATTACCCCTTTGTCAGATGAGTAGATAGCAAAAATGTTTTCCCATTCTGTAGGTTGCCTGTTCACTCTGATGGTAGTTTCTTTTGCTGTGCAGAAGTTCTTTAGTTTAATTAGATCCCATTTGTCAATTTTGGCTTTTGTTGCCGTTACTTTTGGTGTTTTAGACATGAAGTCCTTTCCCATGCCTATGTCCTGAACAGTATTGACTAGGTTTTCTTCTAGGGTTTTGATGGTTTTAGGTCTAACATTTAAGTCTTTAATCCATCTTGAATTAACTTTTTTATAAGGTGTAAGGAAGGGATCCAGTTTCAGCTATCTACACATGGTTAGCCAGTTTTCCCAGCACCATTTGTTAAATAGAGAATCCTTTCCCCATTTCTTGTTTTTGTCAGGTTTGTCAAAGATCAGATGGTTGTAGATGTGTGGTATTATTTCTGAGGGCTCTGTTCTGTTCCATTGGTCTATATCTCTGGTTTGGTACCAGTACCATGCTGTTTTGGTTACCGTAGCCTTGTAGTATAGTTTGAAGTCAGGTAGTGTGATGCCGCCAGCTTTGTTCTTTTGGCTTAGGATTGACTTGGCAATCCAGGCTCTTTTTTGGTTCCACATGAACTTTAAAGTAGTTTTTTTCCAATTCTATGAAGAAAGTCATTGGTAGCTTGATGGGGATGGCATTGAATCTGTAAATTACCTTGGTCAGTATGGCCATTTTCACGAGATTGATTTTTCCTATCCATGAGCATGGAATGTTCTTCCATTTGTTTGTGTCCTCTTTTATTTTGTTGAGCGTGGTTTGTAGTTCTCCTTCAAGAGGTCCTTCACGTCCCTTGTAAGTTGGATTCTTAGGTATTTTATTCTCTTTGAAGCAACTGTGAATGGGAGTTCATTCATGATTTGGCTCTCTGTTTGTCTGTTAATGGTGTATAAGAATGCTTGTGAGTTTTGCACATTGATTTTGTATCCTGAGACTTTGCTGAAGTTACTTATCAGCTTAAGGAGATTTTGGGCTGAGACGATGGGGATTTCTAAATAGGCAATCATGTCATCTGCAAACAGGGACAATCTGACTTCCTCTTTGCCTAATTGAATACCCTTTATTTCTTTCTCCTGCCTAATTGCCCTGGCCGGAACTTCCAACACAATGTTGAAGAGGAGTAGTGAGAGAGGGCATCCCTGTCTTGTGCCAGTTTTCAAAGGGAATGCTTCCAGGTTTTGCCCATTCAGTACGATATTGGCTGTGGGTCTGTCATAAATACCTCTTATTATTTTCAGATACATCCCATGAATTTATTGAGAGTTTTTAGCATGAAGGGCTCCTGAACTTTCTCAAAGGCCTTTTCTGCATCTATTGAGATAATCATGTGGTTTTTGTCTTTGGTTCTGTTTATATGCTGGATTATGTTTATTGATTTGCATACGTTGCACCAGCCTTGCATCCCAGGGATGAAGCCGACTTGATCGTGGTGGATAAGCTTTTTGATGTGCTGCTGGATTTTGTTTCCCAGTATTTTATTGAGGATTTTTGCATCGATGTTCATCAGGGATATTGGTCTAAAATTCTCTTTTCTTGTTGTGTCTCTGCCAGGCTTTGGTATCAGGATAATTCTGTCCTCATAAAATGAGTAAGGGAGGATTCCCTCTTTTTCTATTGATTGAAATACTTTCAGAAAGAATGGTACCAGCTCCTCCTTGTACCTCTAGTAGAATTTGGCTGTGAATCCATCTGGTCCTGGACTTTTTTTGGTTGGTAAGTTATTATTTATTTCTTCAATTTCTGAGCCTGTTATTGCTCTATTCAGAGATTCAACTTCTTCCTGGTTTAGTCTTGGGAGAGTGTATGTGTCCAGGAATTTATCCGTTTCTTCTAGATTTTCTAGTTTATTTGCATAGAGGTGTTTATAGTATTCTCTGATGGTAGTTTGTATTTCTGTGGGATCGGTGGTGATATCCCCTTTAGCATTTTTTATTGTGTCTATTTGATTCTTCTCTCTTTTCTTCTTTATTAGTCTTGCTAGCAGTCTATCAATTTTGTTGATCTTTTCAAAAAACCAGCTCCTGGATTCATTGATTTTTTTGAAGGGTTTTTTGTGTCTCTATCTCCTTCAGTTCTGCTCTGATATTAGTTATTTCTTGCCTTCTGCTAGCTTTTGAATGTGATTGCTCTTGCTGCTCTAGTTCTTTTAATTGTGGTGTTAGGGTGTCAATTTTAGATCTTTCCAGCTTTCTCTTGTGAGCATTTAGTGCTATAAATTTCCTTCTACACACTGCTTTAAATGTGTCCCAGAGATTCTGGTATGTTGTATCTTTGTTCTCATTGGTTTCAAAGAACATCTTTATTTCTGTCTTCATTTCATCATGTACCCAATAGTCATTCAGGAGTAGGTTAATCAGTTTCCATGTAGTTGAGCGATTTTGAGTGAGTTTCTTAATCTTGAGTTGTAGTTTGATTGCACTGTGGTCTGAGAGACCGTTTGTTATAATTTCTGTTCTTTTACATTTGCTGAGGAGTGCTTTACTTCCAACTATGTGGACAATTTTGTAGTAAGTACAATGTGGTGCTGAGAAGAATGCACATTCTGTTGATTTGGGGTGAAGAGTTCTGTAGATGTGTATTAGGTCTGCTTGGTGCAGAGCTGAGTTCAATTTCTGGATATCCTTGTTAACTTTCTGTCTCATTCATCTGTCTAATGTTGACTTTGGGGTGTTAAAGTCTCCCATTATTGTTGTATGGGAGTCTAAGTCTCTTTGTAGGTCTCTAAGGACTTGCTTTATGAATCTGGGTGCTCCTGTATTGAGTGCATATATATTTAGGATAGTTAGCTCTTCTTGTTGAATTGATCCCTTTGCCATTATGTAATGGCCTTCTTTGTTTCTTTTGATCTTTGTTGGTTTAAAGTCTCTTTTATCAAAGACTAGGACTGCAACCCCTGCCTTTTTTGTTTTCCATTTGTTTGGTAGATCTTCTTCCATCTCTTCATTTTCAGCCTATGTGTATCTCTGCACATGAGATGGGTCTCCTGAATACAGCACACTGATGGGTCTTGACTCTTTATCCAATTTGCCAGTCTGTGTCTTTTAATTGGAGTATTTAGCCCATTTACATTTAAGGTTAATATTGTTATGTGTGAATTTGATCCTGTCATTATGATGTTAGCTGGTTATTTCGCTCGTTAGTTGATGCAGTTTCCTTCTAGCATTGATGGTCTTTATAATTTGGCTTGTTTTTGCAGTGGCTGCTACCGGTTGTTCCCTTCCATGTTTAGTGCTTCCTTCAGGATCTCTTGTAGGGCAGGCCTGGTGGTGACAAAATCTCTCAGCATTTGCTTGTCTGTAAAGGATTTTATTTCTCCTTCACTTATGAAGCTTAGTTTCGCTGGATATGAAATTCTGGGTTGAAAATTCTTTTCTTTAAGAATGTTGATTACTGGCCCCCACTCTCTTCTGGCTTGTACAGTTTCTGCCGAGAGATCCGCTGTTAGTCTGATGGGCTTCCCTTTGTGGGTAACCTGACATTTCTCTCTGGCTGCCCTGAACATTTTTTCCTTCATTTCAACTTTGGTGAATCTGATAATTATGTGTCTTGGAGTTCCTCTTCTCAAGGAGTATCTTTGTGGCATTCTCTGTATTTCCTGAATTTGAATGTTGGCCTGCCTTGCTACGTTGGGGAAGTTCTCCTGGATAATATCCTGCAGAGTGTTTTCCAACTTGGTTCCATTCTCCCGGTCACTTTCAGGTATGCCAATCAGATGTAGATTTGGTCTTTTCACATAGTCCCATATTTCTTAGAGGCTTTGTTGATTTCCTTTTACTCTTTTTTCTCTAAACTTCGCTCCTCACTTCATTTCATTCATTTGATCTTCAATCACTCATACCCTTTCTTCCAGTTGATCGAATCAGCTACTGAAGCTTGTGCATTCGTCACGTAGTTCTCATGCCATGGTTTTCAGCCCCATCAGGTCATTTAAGGACTTCTCTACACTGTTTATTCTAGTTAGCCATTCATCTAATCTTTTTTCAATGTTTTTAGCTTGTCTGAGATGGGTTCAAACTTCCTCCTTTAGGTCGGAGAAGTCTGATCATCTGAAGCCTTCTTGTCTCAACTCGTCAAATTCATTCTCTGTCCAGCTTTGTTCCATTGCTGACGAGGAGCTGCATTTCTTTGGAGTGGGGGAGGTGCTCTGATTTTTAGAATTTTCAGCTTTTCTGCTCTGTTTTTTCCCCGTCTTTGTGGTTTTATCTACATTTGGTCTTTGATGATGGCAACATACAGATGGGGTTTTGGTGTGGATATCCTTTCTGTTTGTCAGTTTTCCTTCTAGCAGTCAGGACCCTCAGCTGCAGGTCTGCTGGAGTTTGCTGGAGGTCGACTCCAGACTGTTTGCCTGAGTATCATCAGCGGAGGCTGCAGAACAGCGAATATTGCTTAACAGCAAATGTTGCTGCTTGATGATTCCTCTGGAAGTTTTGTCTCAGAGGGGTACTCGGCCGTGTGAGGTGTCAGTCTGCGCCTACTGGAGGATGCTTCCTATTAGGCTACTTGGGGGTCAGGGAACCACTTGAGGAGGCAGTCTGTCCATTCTCCAATCTCAAACTCTGTGCTGGGAGAACCACTACTCTCTTCAAAGTTGTCAGACAGGGACTTTTAAGTCTGCAGAGGTTTCTGCTGCCTTTTGTTCAGCTATGCCCTGCCCCTACAGGTGGAGTCTACAGTGGCAGGCAGGCCTCCTTGAGCTGTGGTGGGCTGCACCCTGTTTGAGCTTCCCGGCCACTTTGTTTACCTACTCAAGCCTCAGCAGTGGCGGGCGCCCTTCCCCCAGCCTCACTGCCGCCTTGCAGTTCGATCTCAGACTGCTGTGCTAGCAATGAGCAAGGCTCTGTGGGCATGGGACCCTCCTAGCCAGGTGTGGGATATAATCTCTTGGTGTGCCGTTTGCTAAGACCCTTGGAAAAGCACAATATTAGGGTGGGAGTGACCCAATTTTCCAGGTGCTGTCCATCACAGCTTTGCTTGGCTAGGAAAGGGAATTCCCTTACCCCTTGCACTTCCTAGGTCAGTCAATGCCTTGCCCTGCTTCAGCTCACACTCAGTGCACTGCCCCCACTGTCCCGCACCCACTGTCCAACAAGCCCCAGTGAGATGAATCCAGTAACTCAGTTGGAAATGCAGAAATTGTTCCTATTCAGCCATCTTGGAACCACACCCAAAGTTTGATAATATTTAAAGAAATATGATAAAATGAAGCACTCAAAAATATAAAATCCATAATGTCCAACATCCAATCAAAAATTATCAGACATGCAAAGAATTAGAAAGATACAACTCTTAAATGGAGAAAAATCAATCAGCAGAAACAAACTAAGATGACACAAATTACAGACTTAACACATAAGGACATTAAAATATAGTCATTATACATATATTCCCATTTAATAGAGGAGCTGGAGGAAAGACTGGTCATGTTAAGTAGAAACATGGAGGGTACAGGAAAGACTCAACTCAAACATGCAGACACGAAAAATACAGTTTCTTAATGAAAAACACATAGGCTGGGAGTTCTAGTACAATAGACACTGCAGAAGAAAAGATGAGTGAACCTAAAGACATAGCAATAGAAGCTGTCCAAAATGAAATACATAGAGAAAAAAGACTGAGACAAACAGAACAGAGTGTCAATTAGCTATGGGAAACACCACAGGGTTCAATGAAGTACCAAAATATTTGAAGAAGAAGGACCAAAAGTTTTGCAAATTTTATGAAAACTATTAATGTGCAAGTCTAAAAATTTCAATGGACTGTAAGCCAAAAATAAAAGGAAAAAACCACACCATAGCAAATCATTATCTAAGTACTGAAAAAATGTGAAAGGTGTTAAAAGGAACAAAGATAAAAATGATGGCATACTTCTCATCAGAAGCTGTGCAAACCAAAAACAACAGTGTGACATCTTTGAAGTACTGAAAGAAAAAGCTGACACCTTATGATTCTATTTCCAGAAAAAAAAAACAAAAACAAAAAACTGTCTTTCAAAAATTAGGTGAAATAAGGGAGCAGTCTGAGAAAATTACTGCTAGAAGTCCAGCTGTTTTTGGATCAGTTATCATCGGTACAGAGAAACGCTATTGATTTTTATAAGTTGTTGCATTTCCTTATTAGTTTTTATCATTTTTCTATCCATTACCTTGTTTTCCTTCTGCAGATGGTCATATCAACTGCAAGTAATGATAGTTTTATATCTTCCCTTTCAATTCTTACACTTACTTCTTTTTCTTTTTTTGAGGGAGAATTCATTGCAAGGAGACCACCACTATAAGAAATAATAAAGTTCTTTCATCACAGGGAAAATAACACCAGATGGAATGCTGGAGCTACAAAAAGGAATGAAGAACACTGTAAATGATAAAAATGTGAGTAAATATTAAATACTGTTTCTCATTTGTAAAATATCTTTAAAAGATAACTATTTAAGTCAAAAATAATAGGCCAGATATAATGCCTGTAATCCTAGCACTTTTGGAGGCTGAGGTGGGAGGCCTGCTTGAGGCCAAGAGTTCAAGAACAGCCTAGGCAACATAGCAAGATCCCATCTCTAATAAATTAATTAATTAAATAATAATATATTGTACTATACATGGTATAACATGTAGAAAAATGATGAAAAAGGTAGTTCAAGGACTGGGAGGAGGAAAATTAAAATATGTTGTTACAGGTTTTCACATGAATAATATACCCTCTAAAAGGGTATATTATTATTTCAAGGTAGAATATTAAAAGTTAGAAGGATGTTATTGTAGGCAGCTTCTAAGATGACTTCCGATGATCCACAACATCTATTATTCACGTCATTGTGTAATACCTGCCCTTTGAATGGGTGATGGATATAATGACTCATAACAAATGGAATATGTCACTTCCAAGATTATGGTACAAAAAAAAAAGACTCTGGCTTCTCTCTTATTCACCTTCTCTTGTTATCTTTCACTTTCTCTGATGAAAATAGCTGCTATATGGCAAATTGCCCTATGTAGAGTTCCATGGGGCAAGGAACTGATGGAGGTTTCCAGCTGACAGTCAGTGATGAACTGAGGCCCTCAGTCCAACAGACTACAAGGAACTGAATCCTGCCAACAACCACACACATGAGCTTAGAAGTGTATCCTCCCTCAATCAAGCCTTCAGAAGAAATGACTGCAGCCCCAGCCAATATCTTGATTGTAGCCTTGTGAGAGACCTTGAGCCTGAGAACCCAGCAAAGCCATACCTAGATTCCTAACTCACATCAACTATTAGATAATCAATATTTGTTGTTTTAAGCCACTAAATTCGAGGGCAGGTTGTCATGCAGCAATATATAACCTAGTTATATATGTGTACTAATACTAAATTGTTACATATTTTATGTCCTGGAATAAACACCAGGGAAAACACAAAATAAAGAGCATTACTAATGAGCCTATAATAGAAATAACATGAAATCTTAAAAATAATCTTTCCAATAGGCAGCAAGAAAAGAGTTTAAAAGGACCAAACATTTATTGAGCATCCACCATAGTAAAAGCAGGGAGTCATATGCTAAGAATATAAAGTCCCTGCCTGGTCTTAAGAAATTTCATATTGTCAGTATTGGACAAGAACTCAATTACAAAAGTACAAGAAGGAAAACAATTCTAGGTATGGTACCCAAACATCCTATGCCTTGGCAGTTTAAGGGCAGAACTGTCTCTCAGGTACGGGGAAAACCAGGGAAGCAGATTTGAGATGGAGCTTGAAGAATGGCAAAATTTTCAGCAAGCAGAGATGTAAAAGAAAGGCAAAATATCCCAAGCAAAGAGTACACAGGATCAAAGGCTCAGCTGAGAAAGCTAGAGAGATATGTTGAGGGGCAAAGTTGGAGGAGGGAAGGCCAGAGACTTTACAGGAGACCCAGAATATTGCTTTGTAACAGAGATCTAAAGAAGAGAGGGTGGTATAAAGGGGTATGGGCCGTAAGATTTAATGTTGTTGAAGGACTAAGGAGGGCACTGGAAAAAAGGCCACTGAAATTGGTTGAGGCATAGGCACAGTCTAATCCAGAAATTGTATCAATTTGCAGCCCTCCCTACTACCAGACCAGTGACACATATCACTCTTTTTTTTTTTTTTTTTTTTTTTTTTTTTGAGACAGGGTCTTGCTTTGTTACCCAGGCTGGAGTGCAGTGGTGTGATCTCGGCTCACTACAGCCTCCACCTCCTGGGGTCAAGCAATCCTCCCACCTCAGCTTTCTGAGTAGCTGGGACCACAGGCGTGTGCCACCATGCCCAGCTAATTTTTGTATTTTTTGGTAGAGACGGGGTTTCACCATGTTGCCCAGGCAGGTCTCAAACTCCTGAACTCAAACAGTCTGCCAGCCTTGGCTTTCCAAAGTGTTGGGATTACAGGTGTGAGCCACTGCACCAGGCCAGATAACACTAATTAATGACAGTACTGAGACTGTACATGGCCTCAGATTCCTTCTTAATCCTTCAGGCAGCTACTACCAAAACATCAGAATTGGTACAGGAGATGAAATGTATTTGCTACCTGTGGCCTGATAATTTAAGAAGCCTGGTCTGTAGGGAATGAAGGATGTAAAGACCTTACTTTGGCATCCAACAAGGAGGCTCATTGTATGTAGGGTGAAAAACAAGAAGGCCGTCCTGGGAAGTTTGTAGTCTTTTCAAAATCATGCATATCTTAGAAGGATAAAATGGAGCAGGCTTTAGGAAGGAAGTTTACAATTTCCAAAGCAACAAGACCACCTAAATCCATCCTAAATCAATAGCTTAAAGAAAAAAGGAGAATGGACTTCCTCAACCTGATAAAGAATAACTAGAAAAAACCCACAACTAACATTATACTTCATGGTGAAAGAATGAATACTTTCCCCTTGAGATCAGAAACAAGACAAGGATAATTGTTTTAGCCACTGTCATTCAACATTGTACTGGAAGTTTTAGGTAGGCTAATTAGGCAAGACGAGGAAATAAAGGTACCCCAATTGGAAAAGAGGATGTAAAACTATTTGCAGACAACATGATCCGGTATATAGAAAATCCTAAGGAATAAACTAAACATGTATTAGAACTAATAAACAATTTCAATAAGGTTGCAGGATACATGACCAATATACAACAATAATTTTATATCTATACAGTAGCAATGGACAAACCAAAAATGAAATTAAGAACACTGTTCCACTTACAATAGCATCGCTAGAAATAAAATACTTAGGAATAAATTTAATAAAATAAGCCTAAAATTTATACTCTGAAAACTAAAATACATTGTAGAAAGAAATTAAAGAGGACCTAAATAAATGGGAAAACATCCCATGTGCACGAATCAGAAAACTTTATATCGTTAACATGACAATACTCCCCAAATTAATCTACAGATGCAATGTAATCCCTATCAAAATCTTACTTTTCTTTACAGAAATCAATGAGTTGATCATAAAATTCACATAGAACTATAAAAGACCCAGAATATCCAAAACAATCATGAAAACTGGAACAAAGTTGGAGGACTCACTTCTCAATTTCAAAACATTAACCAAGACAATAAAATATGGTGTTGGCATAAGTATAGAGGAACAGAATTAAGAGTCCAGATCTTCATATTTTTAGTCAATGATTTTCAACAAGGATGCTAAAACAGTGGGGAAAAGTCCAGTGAGAAAACAATAGCCTTTGTTTTACATCACAATATCAATTTTTATTACATAGGATTTGTGACCATTATTTTGCAGCACAAAAATATGACTTTCTTGTTTTCATGCTGATATTTCACAATCTATAATATATAGTTTCTTAAAAGATAAACTCAAAAAAGTAGTTTTTAACCACAATTCTGTTACTTGGTTTTAAAAAATTACTATATATTATGTTACAGTAATTGATATGCTAATTTTATAGATTAGTCATAGCATACATACAATGTTTTCATCCATATGTACAAATTAAAGACTGCGCAGTAAGCACCCATGTGGCCATGGACCAAATGTAGCTATAGGACATGACACTGCCCTGAAGCTTCCCTTAGGTCCCTCAAGTCAGTAACATCCCCTCCCTCACCAAGAGGTCTCCACTTCTTCACTTTTTGATCATTATCTTCTTGCTGCTTGCTACCTAATATAGCAATATTAAGTAGTGATAAATTAGGTATTACCACCTAATATAGATGGAAATAAATTAGGCATTGCCAAGTAATATCTAATTTACCACCTAATAGAGTTTAATTTCTCCTGTTTATGAACTTCATATAAATGGAGTTATATTTTAAATTTTTTTGATTTACCCTTCTCAGTTAATATTGTGAAACTTAGCCTCGTGTGTTGTTTAGCATTCCATTGTATGACTATATCCTAAGTTGTCCATAGTCCTACTGTTAAAACTTTCCGGCTTTTACTATTAAAAACTAAGAATATTCTCATTTTGTATCTCATAGTGCAATATCTAAGGTCAATAGTTACAAAGTCATTCCTCGGTCAAAAGAGTATGCATATCTTCCACTTTATTAGAGCGTCAAACTGTTTCCTTCTTTTCTTTTTTTTTTCTTTCTTTTTCCTGTGTGTGTGTGTGTGTAGAGACAGGGTCTCACTCTCGCCCAGGCTGTAATGCAGTGGCACAACCTCGAACTCCTGGGCTCGAGGCATCCTCCTACCTCAGCCTCCTTAGTAGATGGGAGTACAGGCCCACACCACTAGGCCCAGCTAATTTTTGTTTGTTTGTTTGTTTGGTAAAGATAGAGATCTCACTATGTGGCCCAGGCTGGTCTCGAACTCCTGGGCTCAAGCAATCCTCCCAAGTTGGCCTCCCAAAGTGCTGAGATTACAGACGTGAGCCACCACAGCCAGCCCCAAACTGTTTTCTAACCTGCTTGTACCAACTTACACTCACAGAATTGAGTAAAACTCCACCCCCACAGTACCAAGGCTTGGTGCTTTGGACATTTTTAGTTTTGCCAATCTCATGGTATGATGATGCTTCATCGTGATTTTAATATGCATTTTGATTACTAATAAAGCCAAATACATTTTTTGTTTATTGCCCATTTACTCTTGTCTTTTTGTACAGTACTTAATGGTCTTTCCCTTATTTATTTATTTATTCATCCCAGCTATAGTTCTTCTCTATGTATTCTGGATAACCAACAAACACTGTCGTAATGTTTTTGCAAATATCTTCTTCCAACTTGTGGTTGGCCTTGTTATGATCCTTATGACATCTTTTGAAGAACAAAATTACTTCACTTGAATGAAACTGAATATATGAACTTTTCCTTTACAGTTACTGCTTCAAGTGGCTTGTTGAAGAAGTTATTTTCTATCCTGAGGTCATGGAGACACTCTCCAATATTATCTATCTCTAGATCAAAAATGTGGAATTCATTTTTTGTGCATATGATAAGGTAGTAATCTGGAAAAATTTTTCCACACATGGCTGTCAAATTGTTCTACCACACTTACTGAAAAGTCAATTCTTTCACCACTGATCTGCAATTTCCCCTCTAAGAAATGTCAAAATCCATGTATTCCTGGATCTGTTTCTCAAATTCTGTTCCATTGGTCTAGACAACTACTACAACACTTACACAAAGTCTTATATATTACAGCCTGACATTTGGAGGGGCACGTATGCCCATTTTGTTGTTTAAGAATACCTTGTCAGTGGAGGTGGGAGGATCATTTGAGCCAAGGAATTTGAGACCAGCCTGGGCAACATAGGGAGACCCCATCTCTATATTAAAGAAACAAATTAAAAGAATATTTTGTTTTAATTTAGCTATTTCCATTACCTCACAAGTTTAAGAATCAGCTTAACAGCCTAGGCAACATAGTGGGACCTTGTCTCTAATAAAAAAAAATTTTTATTTAGCCAAGTGCGGTGGTGCATGCCTGCAGTCCCAGCTACTCAGGAGGCTGAGGTGGGAGGATCACTTGAGTCTGGGAGGTTGAGGCTGCAGTGAGCCGAGATGACGCCACTGCATTCCAGCCTGGGTGACAAAGTAAGACTGTTTCAAAGAACCAGATTAACAAACCCCACAAAAATACTTGAGGTTTTGATTGCAATTACACTGGATCTGTGGATCAATTTGGGGAAAATTACCAGTTTTATAATATCACGTCATTTAATCTACAGGTGCAGTGTCTCTGCCCACTTAGCTAGCTCATGTTGAATGTTTCTCAGTAAAGCTTTATAAACTTCAAAGAGGTCTTGCATGGCTTTTGTTAGGTTTTTCCTAAACACTTAATGTTTTTGATAACATTGCAAATGACATATTTCTCTAAATGTTATTTTTTGTATATAGAAATGCAGTTGATTTTTGTACTGAGTTTATATCCAACTTCTTAAACATTATTAATTCTAAACATTTATTGTAGATTCTTATGGATTTTCTATTTGTACAATCACATCTATGTAACGTAAAAGTTTTGCTTCTTTCTCCTCAATTCTCATATTATTTTATTTTTCTCACTGATACAGTTTGAATATTTGCCCCTTCCAATCTCATGTTGAAATTTCATCCCCAGTGTTAGAGGTGGGGCCTGATGGGAGGTGTTTGGGCCATGAGGGTAGATCCCTCGTGAATGGGCTTGGTACTGTCCTCATGGTAATGACTGAGTTCTCACTCTAGTAGGTCCCTCGAGAAGTGATTCTTTTTTTTTTTTTTTTTTTGAGATGGAGTCTCACTCTGTTGCCCAGACTGGAGTGGCTCACTGCAACCTCCGCCTCCCAGGTTCAAGCAATTCTCCTGCCTCAGCCTCCCGGGTAGCTGGAATTACAGGTACCCACCATGCCCAGTTAATTTTTGTATTTTTAATAGACACAGGGTTTCACTATGTTGGCCAGGCTGATCTCGAACTCCTGAGCTCAGGTGATCTGCCCACCTTGGCCTCCCAAAGTGCTGGGAATACAGGTATGAGCCACTGTGCCCAGCCAAGAAGTGATTCTTAAACAGAGCCTAGCACTCCCTCTCTACTCTCTTCCTCTCTCACACAATGTGATGTCTGCTCTCCCTTGCCTTCTGCCATTAGTGGAAGCTTTCTGAGGTCACCCCAGAAGCAGATGCCACCACCACATTTCTTCTACTGCCTACAGAACCATAAGCCAAATAAAACCTTTTTTCTTTATAAATTACCCAGCTTCAGGTGTTCCTTTATAGCAACATAAATGGACTAAGACACTTGCTTCCCTGTTCTATCTAGGGGTACAGTAAATTATTAAAGGGCTAACCAAAGGCATCCTTGTCTTGTGCCTTTCTGAAATTTCCTCCAATAACTCTATGAGTTTAACAGCCAAACCAAGATATGTAAATTTTAGGCAACAGAAAGAGCTGTGGCATAACTGTGCCATTCTTCTCTAGCTACTGAACCTTCTGCTTTACCCACAATATAATCCATTAACTTTCCACTAGATGCCCGAATACTCTGGCAAGATATTGTAAATAAAAAGGAATCTTGTAAGTTTCTGTGCGTGGCTCCAAGTTAATGTTGTTGAAACTGAACAGGTCATTACAGATGAAGCCCCAGAGTGTGGTCATCATGCCACCATCACTGAGGCCTGCTTGCCACAACCTCATACTCACCCCACTGGAAGTTGCCCCATGCATGGCTGCTATGGGGCAGGGAGGGAACTGCTAACAATAGCCTTTTCAGCAAATGATTCTGGGTCAACATCCACATACAAATGGACAAAGATGGACCCCTACTTTATACCATATTCAAAAATTAACTTGAAATCGATCAGAAACAGAAATGTAAGAGTTAAAACAATAAAACTCTCAGAAGAAAACAGTTGTAAATCTTCATGTCCTTGGATAGACAATGACTTCTTAGCTATAATGCCAAAAATACAAACAACAAAAGAAAAAATACATGAACTGGAAATCATCAAAAGTTTAAACTTTCATGCTTCAAAGAACATCAAGAAAGAAAACTCAAAGAATGGGAGGAAGTTTTTGCAAATCCTGTCACTGATAAACGACTTGTACCTAGACTATATAAAGAACAATTATAACTCAAAAACTTAAGACAAGTAATCTAATTTTCAAATAAGCAAAGAATCTGAATAGATATTTCTCCATATAAAATATACAAATAGAAATTAAGCAGATAAAAAGATGATCAATATAATCAATCATTAGGAAAATGCAAATTAAAACTTCAATGAGATAACACTTCACAAACCTGCTAAAACAGCTATTTTGAGAAAGACAGATTATAAGAAGTTTTGGAAAGGATGTGAAGAAACTGAAACCTTCATACATTGCTGGTGTAAACATAAAACGGTGCAGTTACATTGGAAAACAGCCTGACAATTCCTCAAATGATTAAACACAGAGTTATCACATGACCAGCAATTCTACTCCATGAGAAATGAAAACATATGTCTGCACGAACGGTCGTACACAAAACATAGCAGCATTATTTGCAATAGTTAAAAACTGAAAACAATCTGAATGTCCATCAACCAATGAATGAATAAATTGTACATTTATGCAATGGAATGTTATTCAGCAATAAAATGAAATTAATTACTGCTTGATGCTACAACATGATGCACCAAGAAGACAGTCACAAAGGACCACACACTGTATTTGTCCATTTATGTGAAATTATCAGAACGCACAAATCTCTAGAAACAGAAAGTAGATTAGTAGTTGCCTAGAGGTGTGAGAATGGGGAGACTATAGAAGTGAAGGCTAAGGAGTGAGGGGTTTCTTTTCTGGGGAATTATAATATTCTAAAATTGATTGTGGTTTTGGATGTACAACTTTGTAAATATACTAAAAATCACTGAATTTTACCCTTTAAATGGGAAATTGTATGGTATGTGAATTATATATCAAAAAGGTAGCTGACTTACATATAGGTTTCTTGTGCCATTGTTTTTCTAAACTAGAAAGGATAGAAGTATTTCAAAGCCAGACCCATTGAAGAACTCCACTGGAAAAAAAAAAGAAAGAACTCCACTGGAAGCCCAGGTTTGGGATTAAGAACTTCCAGGGCCTGCAGTTTGCCGGACTTCACCCAGCATGGAGCCAGTCACCAGGCTGTCAATTCTGATTAGAGACAATGGGTAGCTATGAGGTGTTACAGCCTGGCTACCATATAAATGTGATTTTCTGCCTGAGCAAATTCTGCTCTAATTAAGTAAAATACTTTTAAATGATTATCAAAACAGGGCTACTCCTCAGTTCTCTCAAAACATGAAAATGCCAGAATTTTAATGCCTGGGGGTTTCCCAAAGTGAGTTGAACACGCTCTTGTTTCCTGAACTGAGGCAGACAGAGGTTTTTCAACTGTCACCTCCACATTGATTCAATTTATCTCATGGCCCAGTGGCTACACACTGGTATATTTGCCACAGCTAAAGTGGAATTAGCAACACAAGACTATATACTAGGACTAAATGCAAAGAAGTAAGCAAACACAGTGCCTTTACTAAGAGCTATTGATTGGAACTCTTTTTTAAAAACAAAACTTTAAGGCTAGTTTTTTTTCCAGCTACACTCATGAAAACAGAATGCTTTCCTGAGGTTGAGGAAGGTACGGAGGAAGGGGCACATATTGTGAAGTCATTCCTCAAACCATAACAAATTGAAAGCTGTGGTTTAATATATAACCCAGATGGTCAGTTTTGTAATGATTTTACATTTACAGTATCTTTTTTTTCCTGGGGCATTATATTTCATTTGGCAATAGTTCTTATCCTGGTTTCCCTCCAGCTGCATTTCAAAGGAAAAAAAATGTACATTACTTCATCTTGCGGTTTAATCTTGGTATACGAAACATTACATCAGCAGCAACAATTTCTTGTAATCACCTCTGCCCTGTAGCAAGGTCCTTAGGGAGATAGTATTTCGTGCATCATAATTTAACCACCACCAAGAATGATCATCACTTAAATAGCTACAGAGGTGGAAATAAATGAGGACGTCAGATGCCCCCACCCATCCTGCTTAAACTACATTCTTCACTGGATAGAAGATGACAATAATTGAGCATGACTTTCTAATATATTCACATTCACTCTACCATTTGCCATTCTGGAATCCTGAAAGCCTTCAAATTTGGTCCTGAACCTTATAATGAGAACATTTTATTAGTTTCTTTCTAATTCTTGTCAAAACTGGTTGCTATGAATCTAGACTGTTACCAACAGTTCCTGGAATTTTAGTTAAGAATAAACTGTAGATCCAAACAAATCTAAGCATCTTATTTTAGTAAAATGCTTTCTACTTTATAGCTGGAACAAATTATCCCAGAACCAATTCTTGTTCACCAGTTTTGCATGGTCAACACTGAATATGAAAGAACATAACCTTGAAAAGTATAATCACCCAGGAAAAAAAGGGAGGAGGGGAACAAAAAGCCTAGATTTGGGCTCCATTATCTTTTCTCAGTGGGCAATGTACAAGGCTACTTATATACATGCTTTCAAAGAGCATGACTTTCTTTAAGTCACTACTAAAGAACACCCTGATGATCAATACTATGGAGAATTTAGATTTTGTTAGTGCCTTCACTAATCCCATTGATGAAATTATAACTGTGTTAGAAAGAAGAATGGTGGGCATTTTATGCCTATCAGACATAAAGCAGGAAAGTAAAACTTGCAGAGTTAAAGGCAAGTCAGTTCCAGAGTAGAAAGCAAAATTCCGGCCTTATATTCCCTTGTTCCAGGACCTAGCCCACACAGGAAAGGTTTTATATTTCTAGCACTGGTTCCTTGCCTTTCATCCATTGCCTCTGTAAATACAAGCCTCTGATAGAATAGGAATCCTGCAGAATGACATATATTAAAAATCTTAGAGGGGGCTGGGTGTGGTAGCTCATGCCTGTAATCCCAACACTTTGGGAGGCCGAGGCAAATGGATCACTTGAGGTCAGGAGTTTCAGACCATCCTGGCCAACATGGTGAAACCCCATCTCAACTAAAACCACAAAAATTAGCTGGGTGTGGTGACGCAAGCCTGTAATCCCAGCTACCAGGGAGGCTGAGACAGGAGAATCACTTGAACTCGGGAGGCAGAAGTTGCAGTGAGCCGAGATTGCACCATTGCACTCTGGCCTGGGTGACAGAGCAAGATGTCATCTCAAAAAAAAAAAAAATCTTAGAGGTGAACTATTTGTCAGTATTTTACCAGTAGCCTAGTCTCATGGGCACATAAAAGACCATTCCTAACTCATTTCCTTCCCACTGCTCCTGGTCCCCTAACCATCCTGATCCCATCCTGCTCCTACCAAAAATTCAGCAGACAAACAAGCTTGAAGGGAAGTTTCATGCCATGAGCCTCTGCTGCTAACTCTTGAATTAGATACACCAACAAAGCAAAAATTTTCCATTGGGAGTTCCAGACGGCAATGAGTTTGTCAAAGAATTACCTCTAAAAAAAGGGCTTAGCCAAGGACATCATCAGGCAAGGACATTTGTCCTGGGGACAAATCAACCTCAGGGTCTTTGCAATTGTGATTACCTCAGCCTGGACTCCCTCCAGCTTTGCTATGGCTAATTCCTTCCCATGATCCCTTAGATTTCAGTTTAAATGTGACCTCTTTAGAGCTGCCTTTCATGAGTACACACTCTTAAGGAATTCTCTCCTCCTCCAACCACAAAACACTCTGTCATATATCCTTGTAGTTATGTCCACAGACTCTGGAATCAGACAAACCCTGGCTCCTGCCACTCACTAGTGTAGCCTGGGGCAAATCACTTGTTCTCTTGAGTCTCCTGACCCACATCTGTATGATCTCCATTGCAAAGTAACAATAAAGCCTAAAGGGAAGCAAACACTAAATTGAAAATTGGGTAGCCTACCAATTTCAGGTCTGTTCTGCAACTAACCTGGTAGGTGACCTGAAGCAAGTTGCTTTGCCTCATGGGGCATCAGTTTCCTCTTATGTTCATTGGAGGGATTGGATTCGATGAAAGTCACCTGTTCTGCATCTGGACAGTCTGTTTTCACATTTCTGTCCCAAGATCACAGCTGCCCCAGTGTTGGTCCTAATCTGGGACCACTTGGGCTATCCCCTCCCTCTCCCAAATACCATTCAATTCAACTCAATACAATGCATGATTTAATACATGTAGGCTGTGGCATCCTGCTTTATATGGAGCTAGAAAGGTATTTTATAACCAACAAAGGAGTCAGGGTCATCTGTAGTTCGTGGTACAGAATTTAACCCTCTGCGATTGTGCTAACATTTCTCTTGGAACTTTCTTGACAAATCCAAATGTTCATCTTTGTGCTCTTCCATTTGATAAATTTTGTCCCTTTTACTGACCCATTGTAAAATTTCCTAACTCATGGCTCAGACGGGACTCTATTCTGCTTTTGCTCCTGCCTCTGTGTACTGCTCATAACAGCAGAAGGCAGACAAGTTTTAGGCAGACAGGGGCAAGTCCCTGGTGAAACCCCACCTTCAAACCATAGACAGTTTAAAGCTTGAAAGCCAAGCTACAAGTCCTAGATAAGTCCATGAACTGAATTGAGAACCTCTCTTCCCATCTGGCATACTTTCCTTTAATTGATCCCCACCCTTCACCTATTTTACATATACCTACCCTTCCCTAATTGGCTTTTTACACTGTCATGCCCACCTTTGAGTGGTGCCCTTGTTTTAGCCTTTTTTGAATACTCACAAACCAATCAGCTTGCATCCCCCTTCTGAGCCCATAAGAACCCTGGACTCAGTCACACTTTGGGATCACCCACCTTCGGGTGGGGGAGAGAGGCCACCCAACTTTGGGTAGAAGGCTGGTCTCTCAAGTCCCCTCTCTGCTGAGAGCTGCCACTCAATAAAACTCTCCTCACACTTCAGTTGTCAACATACCCTCATTCTTCTTGGATGTGGGACAAGAACTCAGAACCTGCCAAACGCAGGTACAAAGAAGGCTGTAAAACTGTATCCCTCTGCCCTCCGCCAGTGCCAGGCAGCCGCCTTGTGCTCAGGGAAGCAGCAGCAGGGCCAGGCTAGCCCTGGGGCTGCAGACTGGAGCAGGGCAATGGCACTAAAAGAGCTGTTAACACATCCCTGTTTGCTGGGGCTATGGATGGTGGGACTATAACAACTGTTAGCACACTGTAACACCCCCTCTGGGGCTTCAAGGTTGTTGGCATCCCTGTTCAGATGCCACCATGTTTGTTCCCCTCATCCAGATGTCAGCACACAAGGGGGAAGCTGGTTGCAGCATGCCTGGCTCAGCTGCAGGCTGACTGCGGATCCTGTGGCAAGTGTGGGATCTGGGCAGGGGCGCAAGCCAAGAACAGTCTGCTGGGCCAAGTGAGCGGGTTCCTCCTGCAGCAAGCCCAAGGCCTGAGTGAGATCCAGGCATGCCCATTGCTGGCTGCAGAGGTCTCCAGCTGGCGAATTTATACTGAAAAATCCTGTCAATGCCTTTCCTGGTGAAGTGCTTGCCCCCACTACCCTTAGGTGGCATCTTCTAAAACTCTGCCCTCCCCACTTAGTCAACCACAATTTATAAGCCCCAGTCCTATGAGGATTCAGGTTATAGCAAGTAAAATGATTTTGCAGTTCCTGATTTGGGATTGGGGAATATGTTACCCATAAGGGACCTGTTCCACCAAATCAAACAGGATTATATATTGTCCTTGCAAATGATGGCTGATTAACCAGCCCCTCTATCCTGCTCTCCTGCTCCCTCAGGCTTCCCACTGCCTGCTCTAAAATGTTGTCTTTTCACCCAGCCTTTTCAATACTGACTTACTAAGTTACCATGGAATTATTTCCATTGAATTACACAAAACGTACTGACTAAACAACTTAGACAAAAATGTGATTGTTTTTGCTTCAATAATAAAAGCAAACCTTTCTGTTTAACCCATTCTGCTCTCCCAAAGGGAGAAAAAGATTAAGGTGTCATGATGTTGCTAATAGTTACTTCCTTCTGTGACAGTGTGCTTTCTGCATGATATCATCACTTTATTAACCCACATATAAATGCTTAAATTGACCAGGGAGTTTTGGAATCCACTGACAATTACCACCCCCATAATCTCCCTGTGAACAAGGCAAAAAGGGGACTTTATCCGACAAGACCAAATCATGTAACTTCTGGCTGTGAAGCCTGTGTGCAGAATTAAGGGTAATCATAGCCTACAGCATTTAAGTCTAACCACCAAATGTTCTTTAGAATCCTAAACTTGTTTGCAGAGTAGTTTACTTATAATTGTGTGTTTAGTTATTTTTTTCCTTTTAACTAAGTGAAATTAACAGCACAGAGCTTGCCAACTCTGTAGATGGAAACTTTCTATTCATCCAGAAGAGGGAAATTCAGGGGCGTGGCAGGACCATTTCTTGGGCAACCAACTAATCAACACTATGGCCCTGACCTGGAGGGCACAAGGCCAGAATTCAGAAGATTCAATGTCTTGATGCGACTAGATCATTGCTTTCTGAACTTCAGTGGACATCCAAAGGGCCTGCTGAGCTGGGCTTGCTCTCTCAAACACACAAAAGGTACCAAACAAGTGAGTAGCGTTTATACTTTCCTTTTACATTTTTAAGTATTAAGATTTATAACCATTTTTGTGCCAGCTTAAAAATGATCAACCATTTAAAACTTCAGAAAAGTCACGTCACCACATTTTTAAAAGGAAAGATGTATTTTCAAAGGGAAAATTGCTGCATGCAGCATGCAAAATTTCAGATCAAGAAGCAGCCAAGTGAAATGAGTCCTTGAGGCTCTCCTGTATCCAGCCTGAACTGTACACAGATTACCCAAAGCAGCAGCTAATCCCCACATTAGCCACTGGACTGTTCCTCAGCTCCTCCTTGGTTTGGCACTCTCACTAGCAGTGCAGGAAGCACTGTCATTGGCTATTAGCCCATTGTTAAACCTTAGCTGTCTCTGTTACGATAAAACACCCAATGCTCAGTATAAGGCCATCCTCAGGGCTCAGGGCTCAAGCTATGGAACCAACTTGTAGTTGAAATTACCCAGTTACATGGGATTTCTGGGATATCAGTAACTCAACGTCCCTGGTGAAGATGAGCTGCTTTCAGCAATCAAATGATATTCTTGCAAGCTTCTAGTGAGTAACTCTTTCCTCAAGACATATCTTTAGATTTATGTTTTGCTTTGATGTGTAACAACATTGAATGAGTAAGTCAGGACCCATGGATGGTCTTCTCAGTTCTGTTAACTGTCTGCATGATCTTGAGCCAATTGCTTATTCTCCTTGGGTATCAGTTTTCTCATCCATACAATGGAGGTGATTGTCTTAATAATGATGATAATAATGATGATGATATCCTCCTTGCTCCACCTAACAAGCTGTGGTAAAGATGTAAGGAAAAGGAGAATATACATGTAAAGGGCTGTAGTAACATAAAATGTTCTTATCATTGGTAACTTTTTTTTTTTTTGTGAGACGGAGTCTCTCTCTGTCGCCCAGGCTGGAGTGCACTGGCGCGATCTCGGCTCACTGTAACTTCCGCCTCCCAGGTTCAAGGTATTCTCCTGCCTCAGCCCCCTGAGTAGCTGGGATTACAGGTGCCTGCCACCACACCCGGCTAATTTTTTTGTACTTTTAGTAGAGATGGGGTTTCACCATGTTGGTCAGGCTAGTCTCAAACTCCTGACCTTGTGATCTGCCCACCTCAGCCTCCCAAAGTGCTAGGATTACAGAAGTGAGCCACTGGGCCTGGTCTATCATTGGTAACTTTTAATAAGATGGGTTTACAATTCCTGCATGCAAACCAAGTCATGGCAAAGGAAAGCTGTGCTGGTGATGCAATATGGCTGTAGACAAAAGGCACTATAACATTGTGAAGAGAACTGGAGTGGCAGTCAAGAAGCCCGAGTTCTAGCCCCAGCCCTGCTGCTAACTATCTGTATGACCTTCTCCTGTCTGGACCTCTGCAGAAGAAATGGGCTAGATTAGGTCAATTTTCAAACTCTATAGGAGCAGAAATCTGTGACATGAAACCATAGACATGAGCCCAATCTATAAAATAGCAATGAAACAGTGCTTATCCAAAGGTGTAAAATTATACTGTTTAACAGAAAACATTACATTTCTTTAATTTGATGATGGACTGTGTGATGGTTAATATTAAGTGTCAACTTGATTGGATTGAGGGATGCAAAGTATTGTTCCTGGATATGTCTGTGAGGGTGTTGCCGAGGAGATTAACATTTGAGTCTGCAGACTAGTATAGGCAGACCCACCCTCAATCTGGGTGGGCACTATCCAACTGACTGCCAGCATGGCTAGAACAAAGCAGGAAGAAGAAGGCGGAATTAGCTGACTTCCTAGTCTTCCGGCTTTCATCTTTCTCCTGTGCTGGATGCTTCCTGCCCTTGAACATCAGACTCCGGGTTCTTCAGCTTTTGGACTCTTGGACTTACACCACTGGTTTACCAAGGGCTCTCAGGCCTTCAGCCACAGATTTAAGGTTGTACTGTCTGCTTCCCTACTTTTGAGGTTGTGGGACTCAAACTGAGCCACTACTGGCTTCCTTGCTCCTCAGCTTGCAGATGGCCTATTGCGGGACTTTACCTCGTGACCGTGTGAGTCAATTCTCCTTAATGAACTCCCTTTCGTATATATATATATCTATCCTGTTAGTTCTGTCCCTCCGGAGAACCCTGACTAATGCAGACTGTATTTAATTGCAGTTCATATCTAAAATAAGGATGGGTCTTAGAATGACTGCATACACTCTTTTAATATTCCTGAAATGCCAGTATTAATTGATGGTGCAAACTACAACTAATGGCATCTTAGCATCAAGAACATACGGTGCTTTGGATCTTCCCTGACCTTGATGTCCCTTCTCCAAACACTTGAGATCTGGGGAACATAGTTTGAAAACTACTGGACTAGAAGATTTCTAGGGGGCATTACAAATCTGATATTCTATGGTTTAAATACCATACACATGACTATGAGAAATGGTGGCAAGGTTCTGTCCAAGCATATTCAAAACATGACCATGTTGAGGCCGGGCATGGTGGCTTACACCTGTATTCCCACCACTTTGGAAGGCTGAGGCGGGCAGATCACTTGAGGCCAGGAGTTTGAGACCAGTTTGGCCAACATGGTGAAATCATGTCTCTACTAAAAATACAAAAAATTAGCAGGGCCATGGTGGCGTGTGCCTGTAGTCCCAGCTATTTGGGAGGCTGAGGCAGGAGAATTGCTTGAACCCGGGAACCGGAGGTTGCAGTGAGTCAAGATTGCGCCACTGCACTCCAGCCTGGATGGAGACTCCCTCTCAAAAAAAAAAAAAAAAGACCCTGTTGAAAGGTGTTTCTTTTGTGACTAAAAAGACCAGTTCTAAAGGCAGTTCTCAAAGAGGGGATTTCAAGAAGTTAGAGTCACCTTTACATGGCTGGAAATGTTGTGTATCCTTACAAGGTGACCTGTCAAATGGCACACATCTCATTTAGAGCCACATTTAAACAGAGCCACGTGGCCCCTACAGGAGAGGAAATTTGTTTCCGCTTTAAGGTGAGAAAAGCTTAAGAAAGTCCTGGGCCTACCTAACCGGGGATAAATGGGGTAACTAGAGCCCAATTAGCTGCAGTGTGGCTGATAACCATGATAACTGCCCTTACTGTGTGCAACACACTTTATCCATGATCTCCTCAACACAAGTCCAGGAGTATATAAAGACAGGCACTGTCCTCCCAATTTTTGAGATGATGAAACTGAAGACCTGACAACTGAAATAAATTGCCCAAAGTTTCCCAGCTAATAAACAGCAGAGCTAGTGATTTAAACTGCTTCCTCAGGGTTCAGAGTCCACATCATCGCCTATTTCATTGCATGCCCATAGGCCTTACAATACGAAGCCCTCAAGCAACCTTAGCTCTGTTTGGTATCAGGTTTGTTTTAACAGAGGGGCTTCTTTTGGTGGCAATGAACATGCCACTCTCACTGCCATGTGTGGAGGGTCTTATTCCTTAAGCGTGGTCTCCCCCTATGAAATCATCAGGATCTCTGAAAGTTTTCCAAACCGTCCCTTCTGGAAGAGCCAGATGAGAGACACAGGGGCAACCCTGGTAGCTTGATTAAACCAAGCCACAATGATGGCATAGACCTTGAGAGGCAGTTTTGCCAGGAGGACAAAGCTTGTCTTTCTGACAGCTATAGGTGGACAAAAAGCTAAGACACTTGGTGCTGAGGGCCAGTAATTTTTTAAACTGGCCACTAGCAGCCATAATTTCTAAGATGGGAGGTATTTTCCCCTACCCCTTCAGAAAGCCTTCAGAAGTACAATTCAATTGGAGCCCATTTGCTATCTGCTTGGAATGTGATCAGGTGGGACATGATCTCTCTTCCTAGGTGGTCTTAGTGAAGCCCAGCTGGCTTCTCTATTTGCTCTGGAAAAAGCCCTGCAGCCTATTTACAGTCAACCAAAACAGTCACCCTGTTAATGGTCCCTGTTCTAAATACAATTGGCAGGTTAGCTCAGAATAAATGGCCTGCTGAAGGCAAGAAAGCCCTGCTAACTCTTCTGATGACACCTTCAGATTGACCATAGGTCCACACCACTTCTTTATACTCAGTCCTTAATTATTCATGCTAACAGAGGGGAACAACATCAATGACCCTCTAGAAAAAGAGATAATGAGAGGATAATTCCTACTGGATGGTGGACTATGTTTGATGATGACTTTACAAAATTGCCTTCCAAATTATGTTTTCTTTAATGAATCATGAAATAAATACCCTTTTCTGGTTTGGCAGTTGCAGAGAGTCTTTAATGAGATATGTGTAATAGGGGGAGGGACTCTTCTGACCAATTCTCCATAGTTAACCACTAGCAGACTAGACTGCTGCAGGACTAGCAGCACATACAACCAAATGTCACTATGAAAAGACTGGCTAATCATTTAATGCAAGTGGCTAAAATATTCACTTAATCCCATAGGCACAACCATGGTTTAACATGATAACAGAAAATAAAAGATGAGATGCGATTTTCAAATTTCCTATACCATAAAGTCACATAAACTCTCTGCTTTGAATGGGTCAGTTTCCATGACAAAATTTTTCATTTTAGGACTTCTAAGAAGACAGAAAACAGCATCACTGACTTCTAAAGGCCTAAGGAAGACTCTCTAGAGTTTTTCCTGAAATACAATATAGGTTTCATGTTAATTACTTCTTGAGATTTATAGGAGCTGAAAAACTAAAGAAAATGTGGAATTATTGAAAAGAGGTATTTTGTGCAGCTTCCCTTTCTTAACATCTGCATACAGCCCTTTGATAGAGCATATTCAGGTACAGTTTTTACAACTTTGATCTTACATTAGTGAATTCCTTCAAGTCAAATGCACTTCATTTTCTCCCTCACTCTTGAGTTGTAAATGGCCATTGGAAATCTCAGAAGAACTGGACACTCAGGCTACAAAGCAGCCATTCAAGGTGTGATTGCTCTGTTGTCATTGGGAGGCATTTCACTGGGCAAATTTCTGCCCTTGTAAGCACTTCTTCCCACTGAAATGATTTAAAGCTGCCTGAACACATTTGAAAACCTGATTTACCCTTTAAGATTTCATTTGATTGATCTTCCCAGCACTTCTCTCCAGAGAGAGCCAGCTGTAAGCATTAGTCAGCGTACAGAAAATCCTGGAAAGATGAACAAAGAACAACCCCTGTGATTAGTTGCTAAATTAAAGAGAGTAGAAAACAAATTCTACCAAATGTCAACAGAGCTCAGCATTCTCCTCTGAATGAAGTCATACTCCAGAGGTGGGAGGTAGACGGCGGGGGGCTGGCTGAAGACTGGAAAGTGACAGGGAAGTTAAAAATTAAAAATTTCTGAGATAGATTCGGCCCGTCCATCCACCCACCAAAAGGATAGGATGCCTTCCTCTTCTTCTTGTCTCCTGAAGTCCTGCCATCACAGATACAGTAGGTCTCAGAAAGCACAGCGGGCTCCTTCTTTAAGGTGGAAATGAAAATGCCTCATCCTGGAAGTGTGCTAATCTCCTGAAGCCACCCAAGGCAGTGCATCCCATTCCCAGGACAGGTTCAGTATCATCGATGCTTACACTTCCGTGAGAATGTGCACACAGTAACCATCTACCAAACCCCAATCAAAAACACAGAAAAAAAAAATCTGGAAGAAAAAGGAAATGGCAAAACATCTTTTAGGTACAGGATATGGAACAAATTGTTGATCGATATACACTAAAATTCTCAGTAATTCAAATGGAAAAGGAACATGAGCAAGGGATTTTGGACTGATGGGACCCAGACTAGCTAACATTTTGATTTAAAAGAAAAAAACAGCAAGGCATCTTATCTGTCAGAGGCTCTGAAAGAATAGATATCAAGTTTTAGCGTAAATGACATGAAAAAGCTTGTCTGGTCCAAGAGCCAATACTTTTGGCATGTTGGATGCCTGCCCAGCTAGCTAACCAGCAACTGGCTAGATGGATGGAGGAGACAATAACTGTAGGAAGCTCCGTCTGCATGGATTGGTCCTTATTACTGGTCCACCAGTACTCTAAGCTCTTGGCTCTTCAGTTCTCACACTGTTTTGCCCCTGCCTCTGCTCCCACCCAATATAAAGGCAATCTAACCACAGAAGGGCTGTTACTTCAGCCTACATTGAAAGCCCCTTAACAACAGATTGTCATGCCCAAAGACGTATTTGAGAGATATCATCTTGGCTGCAGTGTAGACAGTGGCATGAAGGATAAAGAGTAGGTAGACTACATGAAAGCTATTGCAATAATCTCTGCAGTGAAATGATGAAGGCTTCAGCTAAAGTAGTGGCAAGAGAAACAGACATAAGTTGGGACAAAGGAGATGGAGACAACATGACTTGGCGATGGATTAAATTTTGCAGATAAGGTAGAGACCAGGGTCTAGATCTTTACTACTTAAGGTGTAGTCTACAGACCAACAGAATCAGCCTCACCTGGGAGATTGTTAAAAATGCAGAATCTCATGCCCCACCCCTGACCTACTGAATCAGAATCTTCATTTTCACAAAACGCAGTGATTCATATGCATAGTTAAGTTTGAAAAGTGCTGGTTTGGAAAACACTCAGGTTCCTGAAAAGATGGCTGTAGTGCCATCCCCTGAAAGACAAAATATTGGATCTGGCATTTGGCAGGTTGAATTTATGGTGCTTGAAAATTACAATTTTGCTCATTCAAGATACAATAATTGATTAATGCGGACAAAGACACCAGGAAGACAGACATGAAAGACATAGTCTCCCATCTGGTAAAACAAAAGAAAACAGAAACAAAAACCAGGCAACTACACTACAGCATGGTAAGTGCCATGTTTGAAGTATTAGAGAACTCCCAACAGGCAAAACAAAATAAAGCAAAAACAAAAGCCAGGCAATTACACTATAGCACGGTGAGTGCCATGCTTGAGGTATTCACTGGTTACAATTTGAGTAAATTACCCAAAGACTGTTTACCTTCCTGCTTTCATCCTGGAGTTAGGAGTCAGCCAGGATCCTGCCTGGGCAGGTCATGTTGTTAGCTCAGTCAATGAGAAGCCCATATCATCCTTCAGCCAGACACATCAATGGCTTAATCAGGACCCCTGGGCTTCTTTCCTTCAAATTGTATGGTTGGAGTTAGAAAGTAGGATAATATTTTATGGAGTAAATAATTTGGCTCATTGGATGGTGATGAGCCATCATTTCTATCTATTGCCTTACAAGTCAGATCTCTGAAAGGAGTAAAGCCAGAAAGCTATAGACATAAAGAAGCATCTTCATTTTCACAAATAAACACTCTTTCAAAAAACTTCCTAGGCAGGGCCGGGTGCAGTGGTTCACACCTGTAATCCCAGCACTTTGGGAGTCTGAGGCGGGCGGATCACGAGGTCAGGAGATCGAGACCATCCTGGCTAACATGGTGAAACTCCGTCTCTACTAAAAAAAAAAAAACAAAAAATTAGCCAAGTGTGGTGGCGGGCACCTGCAGTCCCAGCTACTCCAAACAAAAAAACAACTTTCTAGGCAGATGTGGATAGTATCACCTTGGCTCAAACAAAAACGCTTTTTTTTGTCCACAGGTGCCCGATGTTGCTGGTTGTCTCCACTTATCTCACCTCTTTAAATGCAACTCATTACCAACAAGTGAGCAAATGCCATTTAAGCCACATGGCCATGGTCCTTGTCCAAATCTGACCAACATTTCAGGGCTCCTTTTGGCAGAGTGTTGATGAAAAGGGTTAAACTCTACAAAATATTTGAAGTGATTTATTTTGAGACAAATAGGAGTGACCATGGCCCATGACACAACCCTCAGGAGGTCCTGAGAACGTGTGCCCAAGGTGGTCGGGGTACAGCTTGGTTGTATATTTTAGGGAGGCATGGGACTTCGATGAAATACATTTAAGAAATATATTGGTTCGGTTCAGAAAGGCGGGACAAGTTGAAGAGGAGAGCTTCCGGCTTTATAGGTAGGTTTAAAATTTTTCTGTGGCTCACGCCTGTAATCACAACACTTTGGGAGACCTTGGCGGGTGGATTGCTTGAGGCCAGGAATTCGAGACCAGTCTGCCCAACATGGCGAAACCCTGTCACTACTAAAAGTACAAAAATTAGCCAGACGTGGTAGCACACGCCTGGAATCCCAGCTACTTGGGGTGCTGAGGCATGAGAATCACTTGAGCCTGGGAGGCATAGGTTGCGGTGAGCCAAGATCGCACCAGGGCACTCCAGTCTGGGTGACAGAACTGGACTCTGTCTCAAAAAAAAAAAAAAAAAAAAAAAAAAAGATTGACAACGGGTTGAGTTTATCTAAAGACCTAGGATTAATAGAAAGGAAATATTTGGGTTAAGATAAAGGATTGTGAAGACCAAAGTTCTTATTGTGCAGAGGAAGTCTCCAGGTAGCAAAATTCCAAGAGAACAGATTGTAAATGCTTCTTATCAGACTTAAGGTCTGTGTTGATGTTAATGCCAGAGAGGTAATGATGAGGCATGTCCCACCCCCACATCCTGTCATGACTTGAACCAGTCTTTCAAGTTAAATTTTAAGAGTTCCTTGGTCGAAGAGGAAGTCCATTCAGATGGTTGGGGGGGTGGGTCTCAGCATTTTATTTTTGGTTTACAAGAGCAACACTTTCTTCTTGGCTTGCTTTAGTGCCATCTTTTCCCAACTATGCTTACTGATGTTACTAATCCCTGTTATATTTGGTCTACGTGTTTTGCTCCCCCAGTGATTTATTTTCTGGCAATATATTTATATTTACAAAACCATAGACTCTACTTAATTTGAGACAACATATTTTTCAATAGAGCTCAAAGTGCTGTTAAGGCATGATCTAATTATCAGTCCAACATCTCCAAGAGTTAAGTGATAGTAGGTATTCATTTCCACTTCGCCATTAAGGAGACTGAAGCAGACAGCACTTCGGGGGCTTTGTCTAGAGTCACCGAGCTGAGCAGAGAATGGAACCTGGGTACCATTAGTACAAGGAACAGTGCCATACACCACAGGCCCCCTCCATATGTAATAGCATCTGTAAATAGACAATTCATATTTGCAATTAAAAAAACAAATCTCTAGGCATCAAGAAATATCCATAGAAGTCCATAAAATTTTTGCACCACCTGGATTTCAGCAAAAATGTAATTTTCCTTTCAAGCATCCAATGCTAGCCTGCATATCTTGCAGTCTAAACAAATCAAAATTTTTTTACAATAACTATTCCCCAGTTAAAATCTATCACCAGGTAAAGCCTTGCTCTTCAGCTGTTCCACAGCATCGCAAGCTACAGTACGTAACTTCCTTCAGGTATGGCACATTAGCTAAATTTTGCCTCTTTAAATCCAACTCAAGTTGGAAACCAGGAATATTTATGGGACACATCCCGACCATTAATAATACCAAAGTTTAGTGAATATATGCAAAAATCTGATAATATAAATGTCTTGAGATCATTAAAATATTTCATGCTAAAGGGAAGATCAACAATAGTTACAAAGTCACAGCATTTGACACATTTTAGGTTTGAAACAGTTAATGAGGCATCAACGGATGCCCTCAAATGTGTTCCTATAAGCCTGGGGAAAAATTCGAATAGAATCAATTCTCGCTTAGCCTAAAATTAAAAACATACATACCAATAATCACTTTGGTATTGTGATTTATAATAAGAAATATATATTTTTATTTTCATTCCTCCAAAAACTGTTGGAATCTCTGAAGTGATAAATGTTTTGTGTGCTAATGAATGACTGATGGCTGGGGGCTCCTGGATAGCCTGAGGATGAGGGCTGGTTGCCAGGGGAACCAACCATGTGATTAGAGGGTTGAAACTTTCAGCCAGACCAGCCCCACCACCTCTAGGAAAGGGAGAGGGGTTTAAGATTGAGTTATTGATGAGGCGTGGTGGCTCACCTCTGTAATCCCAGGACTTCGTGGGAGGCTGAGGTGAGCGGATCACTTGAGCTCAGGAGTTCCAGACCAGCCTGGGCAACATGGTGAAACGCCGCCTCTAGGAAAAGCAAAAATTAGCCGTGTGTCATGGTGTGTGCCAGTAATCCCAGATACTCAGGAGGCTGAGGTGGGAGGATTGCTTGAGCCTAGGAGTTAGAGACCAGCCTGGAAAAGAAAGTGAGATCATGTGCCGGTGGTCCCAGCTACTCAGGAGGTAGAGATGGGACGATTGCTTGAACCCGGGAGGCAGAGGTTGCAGTGAACTGTGATTGCACCACTGCACTCTAGCCTAGGTGACAGGGTGAGACCCTGTTTCAAAAGAGAAGATAAAAAGAGCGACTGAATTATTACCAATGACAAATTATTTAATCAGTCCTGCCTAATGAAGCCTCCACAAAACCCCAAAAAGAGAGGGTTTAGAATGTTTCCATATTGGTGAACACATGGAGGTGACAAGAGGCTCTGCATCCCTCCACACATACCTTTCCTTATGTACCTTGGCATCTGGCTGTTCATCTGTACCCTTTATTGTATCCTTTCTTAAATAATAAACCAGTAAATGTAAGTAAGTGTTCCTTGAGTTCTGTGAACTGTCCTAGCAAGTTGTCAAACCTAAGGAGGGGGTCATGGAAACCTTGATTTACAGCCAGAAGTACAGGTGACAACCTGGGACTTGAGATTGGTGTCTGAAGGGGAGGGGGCAGACTTGTGGGACTGAGTCCTTAATCTATGGGGCCTGCACTAACACTGGTTAGTTTCAGTACTGAATTGAATTGTAAGACACCCAGCTAGTGTCAGAGTATTGGTCTGTGTGGGAAAAATTCACACATTTTGATGACCAGAGTGTATAGAGGAAAGAAAGAACAGTTTGATTTTTTTGTTTACAGCCCCCTAATGATATTCTTTGTTATTAGGTGGACATGAATTATGAGTTACTTTTAAATAAAGTAATGTATTTTAATATTAGCAAGAATTTTACAATTTTTCTAATAACACTTTAAAATGTTATTAATAGAATGAAACCAGAAGCTAAATAATGATTAAATAACTATTAAAGAGCAACTTATACTTAATAAATCCCTCTCACTTACCATACAGTATTTGGGTCTCAAAACAGTCCCATGAAGTAGCATTCTCCTTTTACAAATGAGGAAACTGAAGATCAGAAGTAGGTGCAGTGAATAACCCAAAGTCTCACGACTGGTAAGTGAAAGAGCCATCACATGAACTCAGGTCTGTGTGACTCCAAATCCTAGAAAGTTTAAATAGCTGGTTCTAGATTCCCAAGAATAAATATCTTCATTAGTAATTTCACTGGTTAGAGATAATTCCCACAATATTAAATTTTTTACCCTAAAATTGTCACTCTCACTTCTCCACGAACAACTGTGATCTAGAGAAATCTATGTTTTTGGAGAGTGGTATATAGAAAAGAAACAGAGGAAAAAGAAAATGCAAGCATTTACTTTTTTCCAGTGTACACACTTCATGGCAAGAAGGTGCAGTTGTTCTCCACTGCTCTTGGGCTTGGCAACTGTAATGGGAAGGAACAGGCATCCAAATGCCAGTCTTCAGAGGCATTCCAGGTATCCTTCACTTAGGGCCTTGTAAGTAGGACCTTCTCACCATTCTGCATGGCCTTCTCTTGTCAATCCATTCTGAGGTTTAGCATCCCATTTGGTCCAGAACAGCCTCTTCCAATCTTGTCTGTTTAGGTCCAGTTGTTTCGATTTTATCCTTAGCAACTAGCGAGGAAAACCTGTCTATGCGTTGCAAATAACATTTCCTTTTAACATATTTTGAAATTATTTTAAGTGAGATAAATGAGACAAAGCACCTCAAAACTCCCAATCTGGTTGGGTGAAGTGGCTCATGCCTATAATCTTAGCACTTTGGGAGGCCAAGGCGGGTGGATCACTTGAGCCCAGGAGTTCCAGACCAGTCTGGCCAACATGGAGAAAACCTATGTCTACTAAAAATACAAAAATTAGCTGGGCGTGGTGGTGTGCCTGTAATCTCAGCTATTCGGAAGGCTGAGGCAGGAGAATCACTTGAACCCAGGAGGTAGAGGTTGGAGTAAAGTGAGATCGCACCACTGCACCCCAGCTTGGACGACAGAGGGCGACTCCATCTCAAAAACAAAACAAAACAAACAAACAAACAAAAATCCCTGCCAGTCTATGTCTGCAGTACTGACCTCCCCATCCACAGATCCACTGCCTGTGGGCATCTCAACATGGCGACTCCACAGTCTCCCCAAATTCCACATGTAAACAAAGACTCTCTCCCATTGCCCTGCTTATCACAGCTTCCTCTCCAGTCTTCTCAAGGCAGAATCCTTGGCAGAAACTTCCTTGTTTCCTCACTCTCATCCCTACCATCTATATCTTTTACACGCAGCATTCTTTCTATTCTTCCTCCCAAACCTCCTGAATCCATTCTCCTCTCTGCATCCCCACAATCACTTCCCCAAACCAAGCCACAACCCTGTCTCCCTGGGCTGCTCCCCACAGCCTTCTAACTCACTGCCGTATTCTTGCCACTCTCCAGCCCCTTCACACAGAAGCCAGAGGAATTCAGTAAATACACAAATCAAATTAAATGACTCCTCTACTTAAAAAGTCCCAATGCCTTCTCACTGCTCTCAGACTAAAGTACAAAATAAGTTGCGTATCCTACAGGGCTCTAAGTGTCCTGGTTTTTATCAAATTCTGAGGTCACAGATCTCATTCCAGCCCATAAGTACAAGCTACACTTTCTCTTGTAACTCTCCCTTTACTCATGCTGCTTCCTAAGATTTCCCCCAATCCTTGCCCGGTTATGGATCCTTGGGGACTGTATTAGGCCATACTTGCATTGCTATAAAGAAATGCTTGAGTTCGAGACCAGCCTGGGCAACATGGCAAAACCCTGTCTCTACCAAAAATACAAAAACTTAGCCAGGCATCGTAGTGTGTGCCTGTAGTTGCAGCTACTCTGGAGGCTGAGCGGGGAGGATCGCTTGTGCCTGGGAGACAGAGGTTACAGTGATAAGAGAACACAACACTACACTCCAGCTTGGGCTACAGAGTGAAACCCTGTCTCAAAAAAAAAAAAAAAAAAGAAAAAGAAAAAGAAAAAGAAAGAAATGCCAGAGACTGGGTAATTTATAAAGAAAAAAGGTTTAATTGGCTTACGATTCTGTAGGCTGTACAAGAAACAGGGTGTTAGCATCTGCTTGGCTTTTGGGGAGGCCTCAGGAAGCTTCCAATCATGGTGGAAGGTGAAAGGATAGCAGGCATGTCACATGGCAAAAGCAGGAGGAGGAGAGAGACAGTGGTCGAGAGGAGTTGCCACACACTTTTTATTTTTTTTTTTTTTGAGACGGAGTCTCACTCTGTTGCCCAGGCTGAAGTGTAGTGGGGCAATCTCGGCTCACTGCACCTCTCGGGTTCAAGCGATTCTCCTGCCTCAGCCTCTCAAGTAGCTGGGATTACAGGCACACACCACCATGCCTGGCTAATATTTGTAGTTTTAGTAAAGATGGAGTTTCACCATGTTGGCCAGGCTGGTCTCAAACTTCTGGCCTCAAACTCCCACCTCAGCCTCCTAAAATGCTGGGATTACAGGCATGTGCCAATTTGCTCAGCTGCTACACATTTGCAAATAACCAGATCTCATGTGAACTCAGAGTGAGAGCTCCCTTATCACCAAGTGGATGGCCCAAGGCATTCATGAGGGATCTGCCTCCATGATCCAAATACCTCCCACCAGGCCCCACCTCCAATATTGAGGATTACATTTCAACATGAGATTTGGGCAGAGACAAATATCCAAACTATATCAGGGACTCAACTCAGGTGTCACCTCCATCAACAGAGCCTACCCTGATTTGAGAACCTTGTTCTCTATTGTCACAGCAACCTGTGCTCACCTTTATCATAGCACCCTATTTGATTGTCTCCTCTCAGTAGTCTGTGAACTCTCCAAAATCAGTACCTATGGGCACTGCTAGCTCTGTAACCCCAGGACCTAACACAGATCCTGGCACACAGTAAGCACTTCATACTGAATGAATTAATGGCAAAGAGTCCAACTTAATACAAATAGGCCATGTTATTAGGTCTGTCTTGGTGTCAACCTATTTATAGTCAATTTTTGTTTCTGTTCATGCTGAGTCAGTGGCAGCAGATGGAGATTTGCAGATCATACATCATTGCAACTCTCCAAAACCAAATGCCTACAAAAGCAATGGAGGGACAGATGCAACCAAAGCAACAAAAGGCTGGGGGCATATTTGATAAAAATATATGGACTTAGAAAATTTGATCCCTGAAAAAAAATTGAGCCACTACAGCCTTTGATGTACAGAGTGGTAGACTCAGTAACATGATATTATTGAGCTAAAATTAGGTGAGTGCAACACGGAGCCTCAAAGACTTAAAAAGCCAACCCAAATCATTCAAGAAAACAGAAACAGGTGAACTAAATTTCTGGTTCTGGACAAGACAAGAGTATACACATTTCTCTCTATTCCTCCAACTAATTCTAGATTTTACAAAAAAACACACATGACAAGCCAGGTGCCATAGTGTGAGCCTACAGTCCTACCTACTTGGGAGGCTGAGGTGGAAGGATCACTTGAGGCCAGTAATTCGAGGCTGCGGTGAGTTGTGATCACACCTGTGAATAGCCACTGTACTCCAGCCTGACATAATACATAAAACAAGCAAAAGAAGGCACTGAAAAATAGGAAAATACATCATGTAGGTATCAATCAAAATAAAGCAATAAGCAGCTATACTAATATTAGGTAAAGTAGACTTTGGAACACAAAATTACCAAGAATGTAGGAGGACATTACATAATGATAAAAGGGTCAATCAACCAAAAACACACAACAATTCTAAATGTGTGTGTAACAAAGAACAGAAAAGCAAAATATATGAAGTGAAAACTGATGGAACTAAAAGGAGAAATAGACAAATCCACAATTATAGTTAGAAACTTCGACCTCCTCTCTGGAAAACTGATAGAAAAACTAGAGAGAAAAACAACAAGGATATGCAAAAGGTCCACAAAACCAAATTAAGCAAACAGGACCTAACCACAGGTAGGAGACTATTTCAGGAAGTCCTTTGTCCCTGAGGATTCAAGACTCCTCTTCCCCCAGAGACATCAGGATAAGCAGACGGAAGTGGAAAAAGGGACTCAGTTATAGCAAACAGCTAGATACAGGATGCTCCTTTGCCCCCATGAGCCTAAGACTCTCTTCCCTTTCCCAGAGGCATCAAGATGGGTGGGCAGAACCAATAAAAGAGACCCAATTGTGGCAAGTAGCCCATTCTAGGAAGTTTTTTGTTGTTGTTTTTGTTGTTGTTGTTGTTGTTTTGTTTTGTTTTGCTTTAGATGGAGCCTTGCTCTGTCGCCCAGGCTGGAGTGCACCAACGTGATCTCGGCTCACTGCAACCTCCACCTTCCAGGTTCAAGCGATTCTCATGCCTCAGCCTCCTTAGTAGCTGGGATTACAGATGTGCACCACCATGCCTGGCTAATTTTGTATTTTTAGTAGAGATAGGGTTTCGCCATGCTGGCCAGGCTGGTCTCGAACTCCTGACTTCTAGTGATCCACCCACCTCGGCCTATCAAAGTGTTGGGATTACAAGCATGAGCCACTGCACCCAGCCACTGGAAAGGCTCTTCGTTCTTATTGGCCTGACACTCTCCTCCCCTGCCCAGAGACACTGGGGCAGGCTGAAAGAGCTATCAAAAGAGACAACTGCAGCAAGCATATGGGTCTAAGAGGCCTCTTAGTCCCCATGGGCCCAAGACTTTCCTCCCCAAACCAGAGACACCAGGCTGGGATAATACTATAAGAAGGATCTCAATACAACCCTCCCCCACCAAAAGACACCCAAGGGCTTGGCTTGGGGAAAGCCCTTGGCTTCCTTAGGCAGCACTAACAGAGACCAGTGAAAGTCCAATAATACTAAATAAACAGAAGAGACCTAAATAACACCACAAACGTTCTGAAAATTAAACTCACAGTGGAACCACAGCCAAAAAAAGTAGGCCAAGACCTACATGCTAAACCTAAACAGGGAGACTGCTTGCTAAAATAAAAGATTTAAATAGGACCCAGCATCCCTGAACATAATGTATAATATGTTTTGGAACCAATTAAAAAAAATCATCCATAATACCTAAAACCAAGAAAACTGTGACATAGCTCTGCAGGCCTCTCCCCAGTAAAACAACCATACTGGTGAAAATTCTAAAGCAGTCATTTACTGTCTCTGGAAATGTTCTTAATGCATATAGCAAATAAGGAAGGATTTATTGAAGGAAGTCTACTAACCTTTGGTAAAAAGAAGGAGAGTCTGTAGCACTTGAGCCATGATCTACTCTCTCCCCTTCACCCAGCAGGACCAGTACAGGTGGGTGTGGACAAAAAGAGGAGATACCCACAATCCCTAGCTCCCAGTCAAGAGCTATGGTATCTCCCCAGGAGAGCAAGCGCTCCAGAATTCTCATCAACATCAGCTCTTTGTTGTAAAGGCTATACTCCAGGCAAGCATGGCCAAGAATTCAGGGGCTCCCTTCCTCAACAGTGTCTCTAGTTATAGGATGGAGACTGTACTTCAGGCATAGCAAAGCAACAGCACTGAATCCCCAATCACCACTGGTCTAGCTCGCTATCAGCAAAGAGGCTCCACATCAGGAGAGGCAAACTGAGAAGACCAGAGGATACTGACTCCATGAATACCCGGCTAGAAAAGAAGCAGTGTCATTTTGAGAGAAACAAGATCCCTGTCCTTGCCTCCAACTCCAAAGCAATGGCTCAGACACTGTACACTAAGAGAAAGGCAGGCCATAAAACAGAGAGCTCCAAAGCTCTCCCCAAAGGAAGTGACTTTTTATTATAGCATAAGGGAAAGTACAACCCTGAAGGTCCTCTAAGAAAAAAATGGAAATCTTGGTGATAAGCATTTAAGAGGATGTGTAACAGTGACAAGCTAAATCATAGGGAAGCTAACATTAGATAATCAGAAAAAGAGCCAGCAAACAAGAGCCCTTCTGGGGTTAGAACAAATCTCAAAGACTGGCCTCAAAAAATACCCCAGCAAAAGTGTCCAGACTTAATTGAATCAGACTGTGGAACAATTGATGCCCCAGGATATTGTCAAAAACAATACAGCAATCACCCAACAATTCGTGGAGTCTAACAGATAGATGTGATAACAACAGAGGCAGACTGTTTAACAGAAATATCAGGGAAAGACACAAAGAAATCCCTGCTAAAACTGTTATCCCACTGTGACTCTGCATATGCCCAAGACAGCCCTCTGACATCAAAGGATTCACACAGCGGAGAAATAGGTTTTAGTAAAATAGTTCAGACAAGTCCCAGAATAAATAAGCAAACAGCAACAAATATACAACCCAGTGAAAGTGGAGGAGAATCATTATCCAGAGTTTCAAAAGGTCCAGTTTCCAACAAAATATTATGGGACATGAAAAGACATAGAAATGTGTGACCCATACACAAGAGAAAAAGGCAAGCAATGGGATCTATCTGTGAGACGGCCCAGATGTCAGACTTAACAAATAATTCAAAGCAGCCTTTAGAAATAGTGTTGAAACTAATGAAAACCATACTTAAAGAAGTAAAGGAAGGTATAATGACAATGTCTCACTAAATATATAATATCTGTTAAAAGATATTATGTCTATATTATATAATATTATATATTATATATAATATTTTTTCTATAATATATTTCTGTATTTAGAATAGAATATATATTCTATTCTACATATATTCTATATTCTATAATATATATTTATTTATATATTTTTTATGTGTTTTCTATAATATAATGTCTATATTATATAATATAGACATTATAAAAATGAAACCAATGAACACTCTGAAGTTGAAAAGAATAATTGAAATTTAAAATGTACTGCAAGGGCTGGGCACAGTGGTTCATGCCTGTAATCCCAGTACTTTGGGAGGCCTAGGCAGGCAGATCACTTGAGGCCAGGAGTTGGAGACCAGCCTGGCCAACATGGTGAAACCCCCTCTCTACTAAAAATACAAAAATTAGCTGGGCATGGTGGCGTGCGTCTGTGATCCTAGCTACTCAGGAGGCTGAGGTGGGAGAACTGCTTGAACCAGGGAGACAGAGGTTGCAGTGAGCCAAGATCGCACCAGTGCACTCCAGCCTGGGTGACAGAGCGAGACTCTGTCTCAATTTAAAAAAAAAAAAATTACTACAAGGCTTCAGCAGACAATTTGAGTTGGCAGGATAAATAATCAGCAACCTTGAAGATATTTCCATAGACATTATGCAATCTGAAAACAGAGCGAGAAAGAAGGTATAAAAATGGACAGAACCTCAGAGAACTATGGTACACCAAAAAGCACACCAGCATACACCTAAAGGAAGAGTACCAGAAGGAGAAAGCAACAGAAAAAAAAAAAAATCTGAATGGCTAATACCTTCTTTCTCTATGCTGGAGGAAAAATTAATCTACACATGCAAGTAGCTCAATGAACTGCAAGTAGGATAACCAAAAAGAGATCCTAACACAGACATACCATACTAAAAATGTTAAAAAGAGAAAGAGAAACTCTTCAAAGCGGTAAGAGAAAAGTGACCCATCACACACAGAGGAACCCCAATAACACTGACAGCTAACTTCTCATCAGACACAATAGAGGACAAAGGCAGTGGGATGGCATTCAACATGCTTAAGAAAAGAAACCAATAACTAAGAACTGTATATCCAGCAAAAATATTTTCAAAACTGAAAGCAATATAAAGACATTCACAGAAAACAAAATATCTCATGTTAGCATGAGAGAATCTCATGCTAACAGTCCTGCATTACAAGAAATAATAAAGAAAAATTCTCCGGCTGAAAGCACATGGGACCAGGTGGTAATTCAAGTCCACATGAAAGAAAAAATCAGCTCATTTGAAGATAATGTAATAACAAAATAATGGAGTAATAATAATAATATAATAATAAAATACAGTATAAATGCATATTTACTCCCTTTTTCTCACAACAAACTTTGAAAAGCAATCATAAAATAATAGGTATATAATTGTATTGTTGGGACCATAACATATATACATTTAACATATGACAATAACAAACCAAAATAAATGTTTTGGAGCAAGACTATACTGGAGTGAGGAAATACAAAATGGTAACTTAAATGCACCGAAACAAACAAACAGAACCAGTAATGATATATAACATGGTTTATAAGAAACTTAATAAATATACTTGTTTTCTCACTTCTCCTACCTTCTTTAGAAGACATGAAATTTCATTAAGTAATAATTATAACAATGCGCTGCTGAGTTTGTAACATGTATAGATGTAAAATTTATAACAATGACAGCATAAAAAGAGGGAAGAAGAAGCAGAGCTATCTAGGAAAAGCACTTACAGTGTTTATTGTAATTAAGTTACTATAAATATGAAGTAGATTCTGATAATTTAATATATATAGATTAATCCCTAGAGAATACATTGAGAAAATAACAACAAAATACAGTAGAAAATCATTAAGGGAATTAAAATGTTACACTGGAAAGCATTAACTTAATATAAGACAAAGCAGTACAGGAGCAACAGGGGAACAAAAAAGACATGAGATATACAGAAAATCAAAATAAGGTGAATCAAGCCATATCACTAATATTGTTAAATGTAGATGGATGAAACAATCCAATCAAAAGGCACAGACTGCCAGAATGAAATAAAAAAAACAAACAAGATCCAGCTATATGCTGTCTACAAGAGACACACATTATACAAAGAAAAAGACAGAAATCACTTTAGAGGAAAAAGAAGAGAAAATATATCACGGAAACAAGAACCACAAGAAATATGGAATGGCTATACTAATATCAGAGAAAATAAATATTACAAAATTACTAGAGAGAGAATTTTTATAATGATAAAGAAACAATGCATCAAGAAAACATAACAACTATAAATATATGTGCAGCTAACAACAGATCCCTAAAACACATGAAGTAAAAACTGACAGAACTGAAAGGAAAAAATAGATAATTCAATAATAATAATTGGAGACTTCAATATCCCGATTTCAATAATGGATGGAACAACTAGAAAAAGATCAATAGAGAAATAGAAGTCTTAAACAGCACAATAAACTAACAAGTTTTAGCAAACATCTATAGAACACTCCACCACCAACAGCAAAATAGTCTTCTCAGATGCACACAGAACATTCTCTAGGATAGAGCATATGTTAGAACATAAGATGTGTCTCAACATATTTTTTTTTTCCAGATAGGGTCTTACTCTGTCATCTAGGCTTCAGTGCAGCAGCACAATCTCGGCTCACTGCAACCTCCACCTCCCAGGACTCAAATGATCCTCCCACCTTAGCCTCCAGAGTAGCTGGGACTGCAGGTGTGCACCACCACACTCAGCTAATTTTTTGTATTTTTGGTAGAAATAGAGTTTTGCCGTGTTGCCCAGACTGGTCGTGAAGTCTCAACATATTTAAAATAGTTGAATCATACAACATATGTTCTCCAATTACAGTGGAATGAAACTATAAATCATTTACAGAAGGAAATTTGGGGAATTCACAAATACGTGAAAAATTAAACATCACACTGCAAAATAACCAATAAGTCAAGGAAAAAAAATCATAAAGGAAATCAGAAAATTATTTGATACAAATGACAATGAAACCAAACATACCAAAACCTACGGGATAAAACAAAACATATCAAAGCTTATGGAATGAAATGATTTGAAATCTTTTCTTTTTGAAAATGTAGGCATTTACAGCTATAATTTGAAAAATTTCAAATCACTAATATAACTTTATATCATAAGATACTGAAAAGGGAAGAACACACCAAACCTAAAGCAAGCAGAAGAAAAGAAATATTATAGATTCTAGGGAATTGAGAGTTCAAAAAGAATTAATAAAATCAATGAAAACAAAAATTGAATCTTTGAAGAGATCAACAAAATTGATAAAACAGAACTTATACTGAACAAAAAAGAGAAAAGACTCAATTATTAAAATCAGGAATGAAAGAGGGGACATAAATACTATCCTTTAACAATAAATTGAATTATAAGGTAATGCTATGAACAGCTGTATGCCGATAAACTGGATAACTTGGAAAGAACGCTCAAGTTACCAGAAAGACAATAAACTACTGAAATTAACTCGCAAAGAAATAAAAAATTGAATTGAACTATAAAAAGTAAAGTGATAGAATAAATAATTTTAACTTACCACAGAGAAAAGCCCAGGCCCATATGTTTCTCTAGTAAATTACACCAAAAATTTAAAAAGAATTAACACCAAGCTTTCACAAACTCTTTAAAAAAAAATTGAAGAGGAGAGAATATATCTCAACACATTCTGTGAGACTAGTGTTACTTTAATACCAAATTCAGACAAAGACATCACAAGAAAACTACAGACCAATGTCTCCTATGAATATAGATACAGCTGGAGGTCATTATTCTAAGCAAATTAACACAGGAACAGAAAACCAAATATTGCATGTCCTTACTTATAAGTGAGAGCTAAACACTGAGTACACTTAGACACAAAGAGAGGAACAATAGACACCAGGGCCTACTTGAGGGTGGAGAGTGGGAGGAGGATGAGGGTTGAAAAACTACTTGTCAGATACTATGCCCACTACCTGGGTCATGAAATCATTTGTACACCAAACCCCAGTGACATGCAACTTACCCATCTAACAAACCTGCGCATGTACACTTGAACCTTAAATAAAAGTTGAGAAAGAAAAAAAAAAAAAAAGAAATAAAATGCATCCAAATTGAAAAAGAGAAAGTCAAACTGTCTCTGTTTGCAGATGACATTGTCTTATATATAGAAAACCCTAAAAATTCCATTAAAAATATCTTAGAAATATTTAATGAATTTAGTAAAGTTGCAGGACACAAACATCAACATACAAAAGTCAATAGTGTTTTGATACACCACTGACAAACTAGCTGAAAAGGAAATCAAGAAAGTAATTCCATTTATAGCAGCTACAAAAAAATAAAATAACAAGGAATAAATTTAACCAAGGAAGTAAAATAAAAACAATAAAACTCTGAAGAAATTGAAGAAGACAGAAAAGAGGAAAGTCATCACATGTTCATAGATTGAAATAATTAATATTGTTAAAATGTCCACACTACCCAAAGCAATCTACAGATTCAATGCAATCCCTGTCAAAATACCAATAACATTCTTCATAGAAATAGAAAAAAAAAATTCTGAAACGTGTATGAAACTACAGAAGACCCTGAACAGCCGAAGCAATACTGAGCAAAAAGGACAATGCTGGAGGCATGACGCCACATGACTTCAAATTATACTAGAAAGTTATAGTAACCACAACAGCATGATACTGATATGAAAACAGATATATAGACCAATGGAACAGAGTAGAGAACCCAGAAAAAAAATCTGTGTATTTACATCTAACTGATTTTCAACAAAGGCCCTAAGAATACATATTGGGAAAAGGGCACCCTCTTCAATAACTTATGCTGAGAATATTGGATAGCCACATGCAGAAGAATAAAACTGGACCCTTAGCCCTCATGTGCAAAAATCAACGCAAAATTAAAGACTTAAACATAAGACCTGAAACTATGAAAATACTAGAAGAAAATCTAAGCAATCCAGCAATATATAAAAAAAGATTATACACCATGACTAAGTAGCATTTGTCAAGAGAATGCGACGTTGGCTTAATACCTGGGAGTAAATTAATGCAAAACACTATATCAATAGAATGAAGAGGTAGAGTGTGGTGACTTAAACCTGTAATCCCAGCATGTGGGAGGCCAAGGCAGGAGGACCTCCTGAGCCCAGGAGTTTGAGACCAGCCTGGGCAACACAGTGAGACCCCATCTCTACAATAAAAAATAAACTTATCTGGGCATAGTGATGCACACCTGTGGTCCCAGCTATTCAAGAGGCTGAGGTGGGGGGATTGCTTGAGCCCAGGAAGCTGAAGCTTCAGTGAGCCATGATCATGCCACTGCACTCTACCCTGGGCAACAAAAGGAAACCCTGTCTCAAAAAATAATAATAATAAATAAAAAATAAAGAGAAAAAACACAATTATCTCAAGAAATGCAGAATAATCATGACAAAATCCAACATCCATTCATTTTTTTTTAAACACTCATCAAACTAGGAATAAGAGAACTTCCTCAATCTGATAAAGACACCTAGGAAAAACCTAGAGCTAACATATTTAATAGTGAAAGGCTGGGCAGAGAGCAGTGGCTCACACCTGTTATCCCAACACTTTGGAAGGTCGAGGCAGTACATTACTCGAACCCGGGAGTCCAAGACCAGCCTGCGAGACATAGCAAGACCCCATCTCTACACAGAATTTAAAAATTAGTCAGGCGTAGTGATCCTTGCCTATAGTTCTTCCTACTTGGAAGGCTGAAGTGGAAGGTTTCCTCAAGCCCCAGGAGGTTGAGGGTGCAGTGAGCTCTGATCATGCCACTGCATCCCAACCTGAATGACAGTGAGACCTTGTCTCAAAAAATAATAAAAAGAATGAAAGACTGAATGCTTTCCCCTGAGATCAAAAACAAGTTAAAGGAGCTCATTATAGCCACTTCTAGTTCACATTTTACTGGATATTCTAGCCAAGGAAGTTAGGCAGGAAAAGGAAATAAAATTCATCAACACTGGATAGTAAGAAATAAAGGTATCTATTTACAGATAACATAAGCATGTTGTATTAGTCCATTTGTGTTGCTGTAAAGGAATGTCTGAGACTCGGTAACATAAAAAGAAGTTTATCTGGCTTATAGTTCTGCAGGTTGTACAGAGAGCATAGTGCTGGCTTCTGCTTCTGGCAAGGGCCTCAGGAAGCTTAGAATCATGGTGGAAGGTGAAGGGAAACCAGTGTGTCACATGGCAAGAGAGGGAGCAAGAGAGAGAGGTGGAAGTGCCAGACTCTTTTAAGCAAACAGATGTCATGTGACCTCATTACCACAGGGAGGGTACTGAGCCATTCATGAGAGATCTGCTCCCATAATCCAAACACCTCCCACCAGGCCCCACCTCCAACATTGGGGATTACATTTCAACATAAGATTGTGGGGAACACACATCCAAACTCTATCATTTCTGTATAGAAAATCTTGAGGGATACTCTGAAAAACTATTAGAACTTAAAAATGAATTCAACAAGACTGCAGCATACAAGATCAACATTGAAAAATTAACTGGCCGGGCACAGTAGCTCATGCCTGTCATCCCAGCACTCTGGGAGGCCAAAGCGGGCAGATGACTTGAGGTCAGGAGTTTGAGACCAGACTGGCCAACATGGTGAAACCCCATCTCCACTAAAAAGACAAAAATTAGCCGGGCATGGGGCATGCACCTGTAATCCCAGCTACTCAAGAGGCTGAGGCAGGAGAATTGCTTGAACGTGGGAGGCGGAGGTTGCAGTGAGCCAGGATTGTGCCACTGCACTCCAGTCTGGCCGACAGAGACTCCATTGCAAAACAAACAAACAAAAAAAATTATCTTTTTATACAGTAGCAATGAAAAATCCAAAAATGAAAAAAATTCAACTTACAATAATATCAAAAGAGTAAAATACTTATAAATAAATTTAACAAAATAAGTTCAAAACTTACAATCTAAAGGCTTCAAATTAGCACTGAAAGAACTTAAAGACCTAAACAAATGGAAAAATAGCCCGGGTTTATGAATTGAAAAACAATATTGTCCATACGGAAATACTCCCCGAAACTGATCTACAGATTTAATACAATCCCCAAAAAAATCCCAGCCGGCTTCTTTGCAGATATTGATAAGCTGTTGCTAAAATTCACAATGAAATTCAAGGTGCCAACAATAGTCAAAACAATCTAGAGAAAGAAAAAATAAATAAAAGATTCGCACTTCCTGCTTTCAAAACTAGCTGCAAAGCAACAGTAGTCAAGACTGTGTATCATTTGATTAAAGATAACTTTATAGACAAGTAAAATAGAATCCAGAAATAAACCCAGTCCTAATGGATCTCATGACATGTAGGTCTCTAAAACCCTCACTAATAATTTTTCAAGACCACTGGATTAAACAGAAGTCTCAGTCAAAGCTGCATGTATGCAAATTCTGGCACTTTAAATGGGTTCTCTCCTTAAGCACATAAACCAAAAAGCATGGGAACAACTGGATTAAGAAAGCAAGTGTTCTTTTTTAACCCCCTCTAACTGGCATTAAGTCACCAATCATTGTCAAACACACATCACTTGCTTAATTATTTTGTGTGCACATGTGTATATCTTTAGAACTTCATAAACATATAAATGAGAGGGAGATGCAGATTTAATGTACACACGTATGGCGATAAATACAAAAGCTTCCAGAAGATTGTAGAATGATATACTAATACTAAAATGATCTCTTTTTTATTTTTTTTATTTGCTTAAGTCACAAAAAAACAAACTGAAGGAGGCGGATGCAAAGCATAGATCCTTACCTAAAAGCAGAAATATTCACAGACCATTTTGTTCAACAATGTAATTTTTTAAAAATACCTTGCTTCAGCTTCATATTCTCATATTAGTATAATTATCTTTCATAAATCTTATGGTGTATTTATACATAAAATCATTTTTACATGTTCATGAAGTTTTTTATTGAAGTAATTTTTCATAAATAGTCTACTATGCACCATTCCCACCAATATGCTTCATTTCAATATTGCTTTAATGAGCTAGAGTTGGCCTATTATACTCTTAGAACATACTGTACCACTTTCAGCAAAAACAAATCACAAAAATAAGTATTTTTGCCTCTAGAGTATCTGGCAATGAGCTCAAATAGTTCGACAACCTTCAAGCTGTTTTGTCAGTTAATCTTCCACTTAGCAAAGTCTCAGCCATGAGGCATCAGCTAAAGTGGCAATCAGCCCAATGTCACACTGGCCTCTGGTTGTCTTTTTATGGTTCTTCCATACCTTCAACCTAATTTATTTGCCTCCAACATTAATAATGCCTGCCAGGCTGGTAGGCCCAAGCTAATTTGCATTCTCTTTAATGGCACTTTTTTATGGCCTCCAGCTTTGCATAATGGCACTTTTCTAAAGCTGCCTCTTCCAAAAGGAAGAGAATGGTCACTCCTATGGGAATGTGCTACTCTTATTTGGTTATTTCAGCATCAAAATGGATTCTTATCTTCACGATGAGCCCCTAAAATAAAAGTAGGCTTCAGGATTCATTTCATCTGGGACTCCTCCCTTGGTTTTTGAAAGAAAGTATCTTTATTTCACTGGCTCCTCTGTTCCCAGATTACAAGAGATGCCCTGCCTGAACTCATTTATACTACCCTTCAAAGGCTGTGTCTACACTGACCAAATGCAGCAAAAAGCAATAGTCATTTATAGAAACAGGTCACAACTGGTCAAAGCAATGCAACTAACTGCTAATGACACAAATGCCAACATTCTAAAAGAAGCAAAATTCTTTGGCCTCTTACAAATTTTGCATAGTGTATGTACCACATAGCAGTCTACAAGGGGGTAGAAATTAAAATACATTTAAGATCTTCATTTTTCTTATTTGAAAAAAGAAAACTTGAATCTTTTCTCTAGCGTCTTTTTTTATTTCCCTTAAAACATCATACTTCTGTGTAAATCTTCAATGTAAAAAGCATTCGAAATAACTTGGGCATCTAAATCTTTAAGAGGGGAAAAAAGAACTGCAGAGTTCACCTTGAAAGAGTGACTTTTATTAAATTTTTAAAAGGTGTTTTTTAAAAACCAGCTAATATGTTGGATCTTCATATCGCCAGATAGTTACTTCAGGTCTCCATTCCACTTAGCTTGTATAGACATAGCCACAGAAAAGAGAAAGGTTTTTAGAGATTTGTCTGAGAATTTAGTAGACATTAAAATATATCAGACAGGCCAAATATCCCAGTTGATTTTAAATGCCCACTCCAATACTGTCTAGCTGTGAAGATTTAGCAGGTTATGTATCTTGTCCAGTTCTCTGTTTTCTCATCTTTAAATGGGGTTTCAAAACATCTACCTCAGAGGTGCAAAGAGGAGCTGGTACGATTCCTTCTGAAACTATTCCAATCAATAGAAAAAGAGGGAATCCTCCCTCACCCTTTTTATGAGGCCAGCATCATCCTGATACCAAAGCCTGGCAGAGACACAACAAAAAAAAGAGAATTTTAGACCAATATCCCTGATGAACATCGATGCAAAAATCCTCAATAAAATACTGGCAAATCGAATCCAGCAGCACATCAAAAAACTTATCCACCACAATCAAGTTGGCTTCATCCCTGGGATGCAAGGCTGGTGCAACATATGCAAATCAATAAACGTAATCCATCATATAAACAGAACCAAAGACAAAAACCACATGATTATCTCAGTAGATGCAGAAAAGGCCTTCAACAAAATTCAACAGCCCTTCATGCTAAAAACTCATTGATGGAATGTATCTCAAAATAATAAGAGCTATTTATGACAAACCCACAGTCAATATCATACTGAATGAGCAAAACCTGGAAGCATTCCCTTTGAAAACTGACACAAGGCAGGGATGCCCTCTCTCATCACTCCTATTCAACATAGTGTTGAAAGTTCTGGCCACGGCAATCGGGCAGGGGAAAGAAATAAAGGGTATTCAATTAGGAAAAGAGGAAGTCAAATTGTCCTTGTTTGCAGATGACATGATTGTATATTTAGAAAACCCCATCATCTCAGCCGAAAATCTCCTTAAGCTGATAAGCAACTTTAGCAAAGTCTCAGGATACAAAATCAATGTGCAAAAATCACAAGCATTCCTATACACCATTAACAGACAAACAGAGAGCCAAATCATGAATGAACTCCCATTCACAATTGCTTCAAAGAGAATAAATACCTAGGAATCCAACTTACAAGGGATGTGAAGGACCTTTTCAAGGAGAACTACAAACCACTGATCAAGGAAATAAAAGAGGACACAAACAAATGGAAGAACATTCCATGCTCATGGATAGGAAGAATCACTATCATGAAAACGGCCACACTGCCCATGGTAATTTACAGATTCAATGCCATCCCCATCAAGCTACCAATAACTTTCTTCACAGAATTGGAAAAAACTACTTTAAAGTTCATGTGGAACCAAAAAAGAGCCTGCATTGCCAAGTCAATCCTAAGCCAAAAGAACAAAGCTGGAGGCATCACGCTACCTGACTTCAAACTATACTACAAGGCTACAGTAACCAAAACAGCATGGTACTGGTACCAAAACAGAGATATAGATCAATGGAACAGAAGAGAGTCCTCAGAAATAATACCACACATCTACAACCATCTGATCTTTGACAAACCTGACAAAAACAAGAAATGGGAAAAGGATTCTCTATTTAACAAATGGTGCTGGGAAAACTGGCCAACCATATGTAGAAAGCTGAAACTGGATCCTTTCCTTACACCTTATACAAAAGTTAATTCAAGATGGATTAAAGACTTAAATGTTAGACCTAAAACCATCAAAACCCTAGAAGAAAACCTAGGCAATACCATTCAGGACATAAGCATGGGCAAGGACTTCATGTCTAAAACACCAAAAGCAATGGCAACAAAAGCCAAAATGGACAAATGGGATCTAATTAAACTAAAGAGCTTCTGCACAGCAAAAGAAACTACCATCAGAGTGAACAGGCAACCTACAGAATGGGAGAAAATTTTTACAATCTACCCATCTGACAAAGGGCTAATATCCAGAATCTACAAAGAACTCAAACAAATTTACAAGAAAAAAAGTCAAACAACTCCATCAAAAAGTGGGCAAAGGATATGAATAGATACTTCTCAAAAGAAGACATTTATGCAGCCAACAGACACATGAAAAAATGCCATCCCATTACTGGGTATATACTCAAAGGATTATAAATGATGCTGCTCTAAAGACACATGCACACGTATGTTTATTGCAGCACTATTCACAATAGCAAAGACTTGGAAGTATCCCAAATGTCCATCATTGATAGACTGGATTAAGAAAATGTGGCACATATATACCATGGAATACTATGCAGCCATAAAAAGGATGAGTTCATGTCCTTTGTAGGGACATGGATGCAGCTGGAAACCATCATTCTGAGCAAACTATTGCAAGGACAGAAAACCAAACACCGCATGTTCTCACTCATAGGTGAGAATTGAACAATGAGAACACTTGGACACACGGTGGGGAACATCACACACCAGGGCCTGTCATGGGGTGAGGGGAGAGGAGAGGGATAGCATTAGGAGATATACCTAATGTAAATGACAAGTTAATGGGTGCAGCACACCAACATGGTACATGTATACATATGTAATAAATCTGCATGTTGTGCACATGTACCCTAGAACTTGAAGTATATATATAAAAAGTCTACCTCAGAGGGTTGTTGTGAGAATTAAATGAGAAAATACATAATATGCTCCTTGCACAGGACCTGGCTCAGTAGGCGCCCCAAAATAGTAATAGATCTTCATGGAAAATCACCCCAAGTTACCTGGTCAAACTACCTAAGTCTTGGAGTTCTTCACTTTTGTATGTCAATTAAGAAACGTTATGTGGTCAGTGAAGGAATCATAATACTTACGAATATAGCAAACTACTAACGTTCCTTCACATGCACTCAGGTATAACACAACACCCAATGTTTAAGCACTGCATATGATCAGATAGTATGGTCTACAAGATAATTCATTCAGTGAAGTTTTCATGACTAATTTTAGGGCTCAGTATATGGTCTATTTTCAAAAGTGTTCCATATGCACATAGGAAGAGTGTGTATTCTTCCAATTGGGTGCAAATTATATATATGTGGGCATGTGTGTGTGTGTGTGTACGTGTGTATTTTAGATGTATATGTGTGTGTATATATATACCCATTATATTGAGCTTGTTAATCATGTTGTTCAAATCCTCTGTATCCTTATCCATTTTTTGTTCATTTTACCTATCAATTTCTGAAAAAAAATCAGATTTTATAATTTCTGCTTTTAGCTCTGCCAACTTTTGCTTTATACGTTTCAAACTTATGGTATTAAGCATATACAAGTTTAGAATTGTTATCTGAAAAAAAAAAAACTGAACTGTTAATCATTACACAGTGATCCTGTTTATCCCCAATAATGGTTCTGCCTTAAAGTCTGTTTTGTCTGATATCAACATAGCCACATCAGTTTACTTCTGGCTAGTGTTTGCATAGTGTACCTATTCCAATCCTTTTTGTGTGCTTTATGTTCGTATATTTTACTTTTGTCTCTTATACACAGCACATAGCTGGATTTTTATTTTCATCCATTGTGATAATCTAGGTCTTCACTGGTGAGTTTAGTCAACTCCTATTTATTGTACTCCTATTTATTGTAATAACTGAAGAGTTGGCTGCCATGATCAAAGAGCCCTTTAAAAAATTTCTGGGTTGTATGATGTAACTTGGTCACCCTAGTCAATTTCTAAATACTCTTTGCTTGTATTGACTCTCCTGTAGTAAGTTAGCAAAAACCCAAGGACCTTTATGAGTAAATTGAAGCTAATACTATACTGAAGATTTGTAGTTATTAGTACTGTTATGGGAGAAAGTCAATTAATGCAAGGAATGGTGCACACAGGCCTAATCCATTTGCTGTAAATCAATACATTGCACATTTCAATTGCTCTGTATTCGTACAGAATAGTGCATGGAACCGATTCATTAGAACTAAACTCTTCACAAGAAACAGACCAATTCTCTCAGACTCACTAGGGCATCTCCGCTAGTAAAATTTAAAAAGCAATCAAACTGAATAAGAAGTACTCTTTGCAGACACTTACATTGCGGAAGAACATGATTCTTGACAATTCAGAGTAAATGAAGTGCAAATTACTCTCTTATAATATAACTCAGAATTGAAGCTTAAATTGTGACTGAAAAAGAGCCCACAGTTTAATCAGAAAAATACATTTATTGATAATTCCCATGAGCTCCTATTTGATACATTTATATCATAGGATAACAAGTTCAAAACTATTGCCAAGTTATAAATATGGAATTTATGCAAAATTTGCATGTATTAAATTTTATTTTGAATCTGCATGTGTGCCTATATTTGAATATTTATAATATTCCAGAAAAAGCACAGTGGAATGTGCAAGACAGATTTATTTAGTGTAATGCTCTGAAATGTGTCAACGTCTTCAACACAGTTTTTAGAGGCAAAATGACAGAAATAACAAATGGGATGCAATAAGACCAACTGAATAATCTGCAAAGTTCAATACCTAGTAAAATGAGAAAAGCTCTTTTGCCAACAAATATTTTACTAAAGTTTAGACAAATATTTATGTAAGCTTACAAGGACATTGTTTTAGGGGACATATATCATTAAGTGAATTATTCATTATCCTTTAATGGAAAAGGGGAAATTCCCATCTATACATTTCTTTTTAAACTCGGTGACTAAATACCTCATTTCGTGTGTCACGGAACATCAATATTAGCTTTTCAACTGTGAAGCACGTTCTTTACACTGTCAAAACAACTTGTACCTATGGTGTAGTTTCAGCGGAGTTTCAACAATAAGATTATGCACCTCACTATATATGTATAGAGTGGTCCTTCAGATATTGGAATAGTTGGACAATGACATTTCTAATCAACTGTATTTATGGTTAACTGGGGGTAATACTCTTATGCAGTGAAACTTCTCTAGTAGGGGGCTGCTTAGCAAAGCGAACTCTCCTTTTCTGCTGGACGAGAGTAACATATACACTAACTGATCTAAGCTCTCAGTTATGGATGTTTAGAACTATAGCCCTTTACCAATCCCAAGATTTTAACTCTTCCAGCCAGGCCATCAGCCCTGGTGTTAACTCACTAAGAAAGAAGCTCATGGAGATCAAAGTCCAGACTATCTCGGATGGCTCTGGCTGAGCAGAATAAGCCTTATATTTCCAACTGTACCACTATTAACTTCCTGTTCCATATAATTTATAAATTAAAATTTATAGTTAATAAATGAGGAAGAAACAATAGCAATTCACTCAAGTAGCTCTATACCGTACTGGCATAAAAAGATTTCCACACATTGTGTGGGAGTATGATAACAGCCAGTTATCGAAAATCAGCAGGCAATGTCTGACTCATCACCTCTGCCTTTCAGTTTGAGGGTTTATTTGGGCTGAGGCTACTCTCCTCATTAAGGACTCCCAGGATATCAAGAAGCTAATGAAATAACCAGCCAGGAACCAAAAAAGTAGACCTGTGTGTAATTAATCACAGCTTAGTAAAACATTATTTTAAAAATTGTTAATGCTTATTGTTATTATATAAATAATGTAGACTAATAAAGAAAATTCAAAACCTTCAGAAAAGCAGAATAAGAAAACAAATCATTAATAGATCTATTAATATTCTAGTATTTTTTTCTTCCAGTCTCTGTCTTTTATGCTTAGATTTGGGAGGGGTAGGAGATGATTTCTCTCGCTCGCTCGCTCACTCTCTCCCTCTCTTTTTTTCTTTAACATAATTGTAGTCATACTGGGTCCATAATTTTCTATCTCTTTTTCTCTTAGCATTAAATCACTAGCAATTTTCCATGCTCTATCAAAGGACATTTAAGTGATTTTGTAATAATCCTTCAAGTGGATGTACTGAGATTTCTCAAACCATTCTTCTCCATGTAGATGTTCAGATTGTTTCCAATTTGTTGCACTTATAATAACTCCAGTTAGCCTCCTAGTATATGTTCTTATAGCATCCTGTACTTTCCCCCCATGGCACTTCATACAATTTTAAGTAATTGATAATTTGTTTTCTGTCTATCTTTCCCACTCCTATGAAGGCAGGGACCACATCTACCTGGTTCTTCCCCGTAACCCCAGCACATAGCACAGGGATAGCAGATACTCAATAAATATTTGCTGAATAAATAAATAAATGAGTGAATGAATGAAAGCATGTATAAAAGTATGTTTTTCTGCAAAATCCCAGAAAAGAAATTATGGGTCATAGAAATAAATATTTTTATATTCTGTATTTATACTATTTATTTCCAAAAAGATCATTCAAGTTACATTCCCACTAACAATGTATGAGATTTTTGATATTTACCATGCCCTTGTCAGCACTGTCTACTTTTTTTGTTTGGTGGTGATGTATGTTGGGTTTTGCTTTGTTTGTTTGTTTGTTTTAATCAGGGTTAGACAGGCAAAAAAAGTATTCTATGTTTAAATGTGCATTTCTTTAGTACCAGTGAAATAAAACAGTTTTTCTTTTTTTTTTTTTTTTTTTTTTTGAGACGGAGTCTCGCTCTGCCGCCCAGGCTGGAGTGCAGTGGCCGGATCTCAGCTCACTGCAAGCTCCGCCTCCCGGGTTCGCGCCATTCTCCTGCCTCAGCCTCCCGAGTAGCTGGGACTACAGGCGCCCGCCACTGCGCCCAGCTAGTTTTTTGTATTTTTTTTTAGTAGAGACGGGGTTTCACCGTGTTAGCCAGGATGGTCTCGATCTCCTGACCTCGTGATCCGCCCGTCTCGGCCTCCCAAAGTGCTGGGATTACAGGCTTGAGCCACCGCGCCCGGCCAGTTTTTCCATGTCTGCAAACTAGCTGGGGGTCCTATGTTGTATACTGTCTGGTCATGTCCTTTGATTCTCTAATCAATTCATAAGAGTTTTTTGTACAGTAAAGATTTCACCTTTGTGTCCGCTGTAATTGTGCACATTTTTACCAGTTTGAAACCTTTTCATTTTGGCTTTTTTTGACAGATAACCATATTTTATTCTTATGTAATCGTAACTACTGATCTTTTTTCCTTTATTCAAACATCCTTTTCCTTGGCTAAGAGTCCCGTATGTGAATTGCAGCTATCATTTAAATAACAATGCCAATTGTGAATTCAGATTAACTGGGTTCACAGATTCCCACATAAAATGTACGACTGAGCCCAAACCTACCCCAGAGCCCCAGCTGTCACCTCCTTATTAGGCCTGTCCACTAGAAATCTAGGCAACAAGAATCAGTCATGACTCCTTAGTACCCTCCAGTCCAAACTAGATCCCCTTCTCAACCTCTCCGTTTTGATGGCAGGTACCACCTACATTCCAGACTAGATATCAGGGAGATAGCTTTACCTAGACTTCGACCTTTATTTACTTTCATGGTTTTTTTTGTTTTTTTTTTTGTTTTTTTTTTTTTTTCACTCTTTCCATCCAAGAGCTTCTCATACTTACTGGGGTTGCTCATTGCCATTCAAGTCCTCCACAGTGGAGCCTAACCCCATCTACTTCCCTAACCATTGTTTCTCCAAACATGAACATTTTGGGTCTGGCCAGACCTGCCTAGGTGAGGTTGCTGGACCTCAAAAGGTCATGAGGACTCCATGCCCACCCACAATGCCTCCTTTCTAATTAATACAACTCTCCTACTCCCAGAGGCCTTCTCAAAAGGATGTCTCCTTTTTCTGGCCTGTTCCTCATACTTTAGAAAGGAAAGGGCCCTGGAAATCATCTCTTTTAAATATCCCATTTTATAGATAAGACACTAAGACCAAGGGAGGGGAAAGGGCTTGTCCAAAATCTAAACTTCCTCTCCCAGCACCTGTCTACACTACACAGTCCAGCACTTCATATGCTAATCTTTATGGACTTGAGGCTGAAGATGGTTATCTTGGCTTTTTTGGTTTCATCTTGGCTCTAATCTCCCCCCAGCTGCTAGCACCATGCCAGAGACACGATAGTTACTCCATCTGCTTTGCCGATTAGACCCAAACTACAACATAACAGATGGACTTTTCTCTATTTTTTGTATATTCTGGTAAATGTATGACATTTTAAAGACATTACTGATTTTCAAACTGTTTTCAAACAAAATCCATTTTTAATTAAATATCTAAAGTACCAAATTGTTCTGTTCTACCATAAGCTCTGTGAGACAGAGAATGATGTCTCTTCCCTGGAATATAATGAACAGTTTCACAAAATCTTGTTTAATGAATGACAGAAAAAAAGGGATGGCTATTCTTTTAATGTCATTTCATACTACCTCAGTTGATGACTCATATCCATAAAAGACAAGCTCTAGTATTTTAATTGCCACATAGCACAGATCTAAAATTATTATTAAGTGATATTAATTCTGAATAGCCTTTTGCACTACCTGAGAACTTACAGCTTTGTCAGGACTCCAACACCATGTTTGACATCCATGCAAAGATGCTAATTAATACTACCGGCATCTACTACATTTACATCATAACTACATCTACATCTGTAGATATTGTAATGGTAGATTTCGCCCCCTCTTCTATGAAATAGGTAAGATGGTACCACGGCTCTCAAAGACAGCTGAAGAAATGTATCCTCAGCTAAGTAAAGCTGAGAGCCCAACAGCTTACAGCCTGATGAATCACACAACCAGTACTGACTACTGGCTGTAACAGTCCATTCTGCTTAATGCCTCAGCTTATACCACAAGCCTATTGTGTCATTTTGCCTCACTGCAAAATCAAGGAAGAGAAAGAGGGAAAGCATGGGCTTGTGAGGCATGATCAGGTAGACACACCCTATAGTTACAGCTCTTTCAAAATAGAGCCACCTTTTAAGAACAAATGGAAAGAGAAAGCTTTTCCCACAATTTAAAAAAAAAATAGAATGACCGAAAAAAGCTTTTCTCCATCTAAACAAACACTGTTTAGTCCTTTCCCATCAATGATATCCTGCTGGATTGAAGATGATAATTAATTACCCTTCCAGATGCCTCAGCCTGCTCCCATCCTGCTCAGCTTTGCAGGGATTCCCAACATGGCAACATGCAGAAAGTCCCCTCTGCAATCTAGCCACAAGACCTACCCCTGTTGAATAAAACACCTCGGGGATGTAGAAATCTGTTCTTCTCCCAATGGGTGTGGTAATCCTGGCTCAATCACTCATCCAAACTGAAAATTTTTAGAGATGCTAAAAGTCTAGGGTGCAACGTGAATATGATCAGATTCTTTGACTTGTATAGCCATGGACCCTGACCTCTCAACCCCATTCTGTGCATGCTGGCCAGCATGATACCTAGTGATGAAGAAGGGGGCTAGTGCTATTTCTTTGGGCCCAGTTCTGAATTCCCCCTACAGAACAAATGGCACACTAGAGTTGGCTACAAACAGAGGAAATTTGACCTGAGAAAAGCCTGCAGAATTTGGGACTTTTAACAGCTTGTGAGCAACAATGTTTGGATACACTTTCAAAAATGGTCTCAGAAATTCTAAAATGAGCAAGACCCTTCTCTGACTGCAAACAACACACTGGCAGACAGATGGATGAAATCCAATTTCTGATTTTTTAAAAGAAATATTATTCTTAATAAACAACTTGAGCTTTTCACCAGCCAAGCACTCTCTCTCTCTTTGTCCTCTCCAGGCAACGTGATCACAGTCGTTTCTATTCAGCAGTTATATATCACCCAAGCACTTAACCATCCGCGGAGGCAGAGAAGCATCCCAAAGGTAGCACTGGAAGCAGGATTCAGAGTCTTGGCTTGCAGCCACAATAGCCTCTGATACCCCCCTAATGTGGATGAATGGCTGTGAGTCAGTAGGTGGTTCCTGTCTCAGCTGAAGACTCCTACTGAAGCTCATCCAACCAGGCCTCAGCCTGCTCCCATCCTACTCAGCTTTGCAGAGATTCCCAACATGGCAATGAAAGACCCCTCTGCAATCTAGCCACAAGACTTATCCCCAGTGAATAGAAAGCCTTAGGGATGTAGAAATCCGTTCTTCTCGCAAGGTGTGTGGTAACCCTGGCCCAAAAACTCATCCAAACTCACATGTTGTAAAATGACTGACGATGATAATGATGTAGGTGATAACAACAGCCAACATGTATTGACTGTTCATTCACTTTGTGGGAATGACTAACATGAAAGACCTTACTGTGTTTTTGCAGAAAACCCTTGTTCATCAGGTGCAGTCAACAGAGCAAGGGTTGTGGAGTCAGACAGAACTGGAGTCAGATGCCTGCTGTGCCGCAAAAAAAAACTCAGTGACCCGGGGAAGCCCTTTAGCCTTTTTGGGCTTCATTCTCATCTGATAAATGGGGATACTTTTGTCCACTTTGGCCTCTTGCTGAAGATTGTGTAAGTTTACAGAGGAATACCAGAGATAAGGGATATGAATGCTTATCACAAACTGGAGTGCACTCTACACAGGATCTGGTCAAGGGTCACATGGCCGGTTAGTGGCTGGCCTAGAACTAAGGCCCAGCTGTCTGAACTCCCAGGCCAGAAAGGTGGAACTGTTGTTCCCCTCAGTTGAGAAGAGCACAGAGACCACCAGCTGTCACGGAGAGGCTGTTTGACACAGGAACACCCAAAAGCTGACTCTCCCATTTCCAGACACCAGTTTCTCAACCCCACATTTCACCACTGGTGCAGCTGCCTTTACCTCTAAATTTTCTCCTAGCACAGACACATACAACAGTCATATACACACACTCTCTCATTCTCACACACACATGCACACCTTAGTTCTTACAGATTATCAGAACTCACAGAACTGGTCCTGCAACCCCTAGGGATCTGTCAACATCCAGGGAAATTCTGGAACCCCTAGGCTATCCCTATTCTTCAAGGTGAATATTTCTGGAGGTGGGCAGGAATGAATGAAATAAAAAGGTGCTCTTGAGGTAGCAATGCATTTCTCTAGCAAATTTTATTTCATTTTTGCAAATACTGTAAAATCCAGTAACTGTGACTTTTTAGAACGTGGTTTTTCTTTGATTAGACTAGGTGGCACTGTGGCATCACCCTTTTAATAACCAAGAAAACCCTATGTCATTTCAAATAATTTTGCTTCAATTTGGGACAATCCAAGAGGCTTTGAGGGGTCCTGGTTATCTTCTGGAGAATTCGGGAAGGAATCTGCTAGAGGACTGTAGCCACCAAACAGATAATCTAGGCCACATTAATAATGTGTGTTTATAGACAACATACCCTGACCTACATGTTCAAAAGGATCAGTAAAGGCACATGTGCCCCATGGAACTCCAGACAAGGCCATGGCTTTCATGGTGACCAAGACCTTGTTTTCACTTCTCTGCTATAGTCGTGGCTGTGGAATTCTACTTTTTCCCAGAAGAGCTTTTTAAATATTACCACCTCTCACTACACCTACAAGGTCTGTCAGTATGACAAATTCTTTTCAATATTGCCAAATTGTTTGGGAACTTCTTAAACACCAGAATATTGTTGTGACAATGACTTAGACAATTGTACCAATGGATTGAGGTCCTGGAGCTAAGGTTTTCTTGGGGTGGAAGAAAAAAACTGTTAGTATTGTAAAGGAAATACAAGTTTGGCAGATTCTGCCACAATTCCAGCATTTGAGAAAGGACACTGTAAACTGAGAGAAAAGAAGAGTGAAGAGGAGAGGCAGGGGGTGATGTTCCCCCTAAATCTCAATGGTAATCTGAAAGTCAAGGCTCTAGGGCTCTATTTGCTGCAGTTGGACAGAAAAATCCACACTGGTTGTTGCATTCTGACAGTCAACTGCAAAGCATCCCCTTGTCCAGGGTAACAAGTGCATCCGGGGGGGATGGGGGCGGTACACAGACATGTCCTTGCCGGCCCAGTGACCCTATCCAGAGGCCTCCAGGCCATGAAACTCACCTTGTGCACCCCCTAGACTCCCTCCTTCAGCCCAGATTTGTTTTAAGGAGACTTGCGAAACAGTAGCCCTGGCTGGACCAACTGCACCCCATAGCACTCACTTCCCCCACCCCACCACCATCCACTTTACAGTACTCCATGACCTCCAGCAACTGGACATCGCCTCTGGAGGAAGGAAAATACCCTTGCTTCTGGCTACAGACTATTAATAAATCAGTTTTTACCGCATCAGCCCAGGCTCACAGAAAATGGGCTGGCAGCGCCCCATGCCGGGGCTCGGGCTCGGGCTTTTTAAATACTTTTTGTAAATCAGGAGAGGTTCCTGGTGGCTGAACCCCACATGGGGTCCAGGGCACCATCCCAGCCCGCCCTTCGGTCCGCGGGGTGCCCCCAGCACTCCTAAAGAGCCACAGATGCCTCTCATGCAGCCAGTGGTGAGAGGCAAGCCTGGGAACCACGAGCTCTCCTTGGATGTCAGAAAATAGAGACAGAGGGACACCCAGTAGCCCGGGGAGAGCAGAGCTAGAGCGGGGAAGGAGGGAGGTGATAAAAGTCTGGCAAGAAGAGAGAAACAGAAAGGGTAAGAGAGCAAAAGAAGAAAAGCGAAAGAGGGGAATGGAAAGAAGGAAACAGCGAGCAAACAGGAGCAGACAAGATCTGGGGCACAAGAGAGAAAGAGGGAGAACAAGGCAAATAGACGAAGCGAGAAAAAAGGGGGAGGGAAGAATGCGGGCGCCGAAAGGAGGAAGAGAGCGCTAAAAGGAGACTTCGGAACCCGGGTGCAGAGTAGAGGAAAGGAGGTATCCAGAGACGCTGCACCGAGAGCGCGGCTCTTTAGGGCTCTCCAGTGCGGAGACTGAGTGCGATGCCCCGTCCCAGCGGCCAGTGAGGCGCTTGTTCCGGGCCTCTCGGCTGCCTCCCCTCTCCAGTTCTCCCAACCATCACGCAGGCCACCCTGCGGACAGACAGACGGTCAGTCCGGGGCCAGAGCAGAAAGCCTTTCTGAGGCCGCCACAGCGCCGCGAACGTGCGCTACTGGGCGCCCAGCACCGCCCAGTCGGGGTGCAAACGCCCGGGCGCCAGGGTGCCTGCTAGGTCCCTGGCTTGGGGCAGCCGCGCCTCCCAGTCCTCCTAGGCCCCAGTCCCGCTTGACTACGGGAGCGCACTCACCTGGACGGTCTCAGCCTGGCGTCGCGCTTGCCGTCCACCACAGAGGGCACACAGCTGGTGAGCTCAGTCCAGTCGGCGTGCAACCCGCAGCTCCAGCCCGTGGAGAACCTGGAGAAGAGCCAGGTCTCCCGCTTACCCGGCCGGTGGCAAGTGCATTTCTTCTGACCCACGCGGCACTCGCACGGCTGCTCCAGCTGGATGTTGCGCACCAAGTGGCGGCCGAAAGTGGTGCCCCCGGTCTTCTGGATGTGCAGGAACACGATCAGGTCATCGCCTTTGATGTCGAAGTCTACCTTGCGCAGGAGGTCGCCGCGGGTGAAATTGTAGCGGGGCACGAACCTGGCGGAGCTCTCATCCTCCGAGCGGTACGGGTCCCGCACCGGGGAGCTGAACGCCTGCAGGCGGAGGAGCTGGCATTCTGTGCCGGGGCATACGTATTGGAGGACGATCACGGCAAATAGGAAGAGCATCACCAAAGCTAGCAGCAGCTTGTTGGATTTCTCATCCATGTTCCCGACGCTGGGGGAAACCCAAGCTCGTTACGTCAATCCCGCAGCTCGGCCCGCGCTCGCCGTGCCCCCGCACCGCCCCCCCCCCCCGGAGCCGCCGCTGCGCCCCTCTCCCCCTCCCCTCCGCACCGAGTACTCCACGGCGGCGGCGGCTGCGGCGGCGGCTGCGGCGGCGGCTCCCTTCCCCGCTTCCTTCCTTCCCGGCAGGCTCAGCGCTGTGGCTTCTGCGGCACACACACACCCCCACCCCGATTCCTTCCCGCGGGCCGCTCGCCCCCTCCCCCCGCCAGAGCTCTTCGGAGCTCCCCAGAGCCCCTCCGCGGGTTTTCGACCCAGTGGGACCCCTCCGGGCCCAGTCGCCCCACTCCCCTCAACTCACGCCCACAGTCCGGGCCCCCGTGTATCTCGCTCCACTCTCGGTGGCTCCCATCCCCATCCCGCTTCGCCCGCCGGACTCTCCGAGCTCTTCTGCCCCCATCCCTTTTGGAACGCACACCTCTGTCCCGGTTTCTCCCCGCATGCCCCAAAGCCCTCCTTTAGCCCGCGCCCGCGCCCGCTTGCCCACCCGGGAGGCGGCCTCGAGGGAGCTCGGAGCCGGGCGCTCAGAGTTCCCCTGGGGGAAGGAGCCCGCCCGCAGCCCGACTTGCTAGCGGAGACGCTGCGCTGCCGGTGCCAGCGGAACAGTGGCGACGGAGCCGCGGCGTGGCCAAATGCGCGCCGCGCCCCTCCGGAGACCCCAGCCTGTCCACCAATGGCCAGCTGGAACTTTGCGCCCTTCTATACCCCCCGCGGCTGCCTTCCCTGCCCGTACAGCACCTTCGCACCCTGGCCTGGGGGCGCGAACCCCGCTTTCACCTAGAACGTACCTGGCCAGGGGGCCGAAAATCTTGGAGAAGATCGCACCGAGCACGTGCTTCAGCGAGTGGCCCAGGGCGGCCAGGCCCCGAGTGAGCAGGACCCGGCAGAGGGAGCCCAGGTCCCAGCGTCGCCTGAGGACGTGCATCCGCCTGCGGCGGCCCCGGGACAGCAGCGCGAAAAGCGGGGCGCACGCGGCTCCCGCCAGGGAAGAAGACGCCTTTCGGGGCTTGTCCAGGAGCGGCCGGGAGTGGAATCCGTGAGACACACCCCTAGGAGGGCCCGCGCGAACTGAGGCGGCGACCGACCCTGGCCGGCTCGCTGCCAATTCGGCCTCTACTCTGGAATGCCGGCGGGGACAGGTGGTGCGGGCGGGCGCTCCTCGTTCCGGTTGCCGCGGCGGCTCGAACGCCCGGACTGCACACGCAGGCAGTGCCATTCCCCCCTTCAGGCAACTCAGGGTACTAAGGATCACGAGCGAGCTTGAATTTATATAATAATGCCTCACGCCTAAGAGCTCGAGCCACTTCACAAGCAGAGAACCTGGGTTTTCTCTTTTCTAGGAGTACGGAGGTCACCCTGCTTAGCGCATCACTCCACTTGGGCTCGTAATTTCAACCTCTCCTAAAATAGCAAAGGCGCAAATTGGAGCTTTTCCGTCTCTCTTTGCCAATTTCCATTCTCCAGCGGAAGCGGGGGCATTTTCTGAAAAGGTAAGTCAGCATGATAAAAAGACAGCATGACCAAAAAGCATTACAGAATGAGAATCTGACCTTTTTTAGAGCACAGACTGTCTTCTTGCTGAATCCTGTGTACCAAACCCTGTGCCTGCAGGAGGGCTTGACTCACAAAATGTTTGTTGAATGAATGGATACATAACTAAAAACTCCATCAGAGTGAGACCATCTAATCCAAGGTAATGTGACACATGAGGAAACTGAGGCCCAGAGAGGGGTAGGGACGTGCCCAAGGTCACACAGCAGAGCGCCAGGGTTTGAACCCAAGAAACCCGGCACCATCCACCTATTTCCTGATACTAACACCACCTTCTCTAATAAATAGGCACCGATCTTCCTCAAGCTCCAGTGTCCGAAAGGCTCTTTGCTGTTGCAGGACCAGGGATGCAAGGATTAACATGGAAAGAATGGATGTCCCTTCAGGAAAAGGACCCTGGGAACTCAGGACTCAGTCTGTCCCCATCTGATTGATCAAAGGGGCTTGCTGTACATCAGGACACTGGTGTTTCCGTGACTGAGTGTGCAACTCCCTCCAGTCCCATTGCTGCAGAAGGGGCACCGGTTGGCAGCAGTGTTTCTGAGCAGTGCTGTTGGCACTGGGGCCACTGAGTGAGAGGATGCGGACCACGAGCTGAGTTCTGGGGTGGGGGCATGTCCCTCCTGGAGACAGGCTCTCCCAGTATCTCCCTCGCTGAGCTCTGCTCCATCCCTTTCCTGTTCTATCTATGCCATGAAGCGGCAAGCCTAAGAATAGTCTAGAAGTCCTGGGAAATCTGTCACTTCCTTGCTGGGCAACCCTGGAATAATCACTTGCCCCTCCTGAGCCTCAGTTTTCTTGTCTGTAAGATAGGACCAATTATGTCCTCTGTTTTGACCAACTGAGTCACCGTGGGGATGAAATGTAGAAACCTTTAGGCCACTCCAAATGTGAGGCTGTGTTTACCTGTTGCTCTAAGCTCAATGTGCCAACTGCGTCACAGGCCAAATAAGGAACAGGCCCTTCTCCAGCAATTTTGCAGCTGTGCACCCTGTCCTTACCACCCCCTAGAATTCCCAGCCCTGGCTAGACTTCTGTGTGCCCCAAACATACTGGGGACAGTGAGGGACCCTTTGTCCAGCTGCAAACATAAGGGATAGTGGATTTTTTTGGACTCCTGAATTTCTAGCCCTTCAGGCATCGCCTGTCCTGAGGCTCCAGGAACACTCTGAAAACCCAATGAACTTGTACGAAGAAGCCAGATGCAGTAACTTACAAGGTAGACCTCTCAACTTCCCCAAGAGCTCCCCTGGTGCCCAGGCTGGTAGGCCTGGGCCTGCTCCCCCTGAGGGCAGCTTAGGGTGTGAGCCAGGGTAGAGGGAAGCTATGGGGGTGGCCCCGCAGCTCAGTTTGCCAGCTGCCCCTGCCTTCTGCTTGGCCACTCACTGCGGTCAACCTCTTTAGCCTACCCAATAGGTGGCTCTCCTCATGGTGCTGCATAAAGATTCCCTGCCATTACACCACCTTTGTATGTAATGGCATTCACTGGGTCCCTAGGAAAATATTTCTGAAACAGGTGGGTCACAGATTCAAGCCGTCAGCAGCTAAACTATGGAGTTTCTACTGTAAGAGGGATTAGTGGCATTGGAACACAAGAAAGTGCCTTGGGTGGAGGGAAGCGGGAAGTGGTAAACAGTACGGGGAAAAGTCAGGTTTTACTCATTTGAGTTGTGATAAGGAACGTGTCCACACACATGCATGCACACTCACAGTCCAACCTTCAGAGAAAGGGCCAGTGAGGTTGGTAGTTGCAGAGCAAGAGGGACACGGTGGGGCTGTAAAGTTCAGTTTCTGAGATGTAATCTGTCTCTGGGATTTTTGCATTTAGAAGCCCTTCCTCCGCCCCCTCATGCTGTGAGGAACAAAGAAATGAATCTCTCATACAGGAATTCATATATCAGGGCTCCTGGAAGTACAAGAAAACAGTCTTTGTGGGGAGCAGGGAGTCCCACAAACCTCAGAAGATCCCTCCAGGATTGAAGAGGCTTTTTTTCCGAGAAGCAGGGAATTTTTCCTACGTGTGTCCCAAGAGCCATGTTCTCCTGAGGCCAGGGCTGTGCCTTGGCTGCATGTTGAAGAGGCTTCTTGTAATCTCGGCTGGTCTCTGCTCCCAGGAGCTGGTTCCTCTCAGGCAGTGAATGACAAAGGCTCAAATGCTCTAGATTTTGGCCTTTTGGGGAGAGACTGGGGGTGGGAGGAAAAAAAAAAAAAAAAAGGAAGAGAACTGGCCGAACTGTCAAGACTTTGGTTTTCCATCTCCTTATTTCTAACACCAACTGGGGTTGCTGTGTATACATATATTTGGGATTCAGTACCTGGAAGGCGAGGAGAACTCTGTCATCTGAGCAGGGCTTCTGGTTGTCTCTATGGTGTGGTATGATTTTCATTATTTTCCCAGAACCGTCCTTCCGTGGTTTCCAATGAAAAGGTTGATGATTCTGGGAGCATAAAGGTCAGCCTGGCTTGCATACTAAGCAGCACGAGGCCAGACCTGCATTTGGTTCCTGTAATCTGAGACAACAGTGGGAGGTAGTTGCAAGAGCACTGGCCTGGGAGTCCAGAGACCTGGGCTCATGTCTTGACTCTGACACTAATGAGACCCTATATATATATGACCCTGAGGAAGCCACTTGCTCACCTTTGGGCTCAACTTCCCTATCTGAGAGACAGCAAGGTTGACTTTGTGATTCAAGGGGCACTTTCCTGATCTGACATTCCTTGTCACATTTTTACCTTTACTGTCTTCCTCAAAGGCTGAAGGACTGCCAAAGACTCAGGGCCTTAGCCCGGGGGAATGACTTAGACCTGGTCCTACATGCGTTCTGTGACATTTGCATCACTGGATCCCACCAGGCCAGCAGCAGCTGCAATTGTTCTGGGCCCATATTACAAGGGTGACAGCAGGGTACCCTGTTCAAATTAGAACAGAAATAGTGAAAATTTCATATTAAAGTAAGCATGACACTCTTTCTAGAAAGCATAGATGATGTCTTCCCCTCATCCTGAGCATTCTCTTCAACCCTGGTTTTCTAGCTGTCTCTCATTTTGTGAAAATGTTCATACTCTCAATAATAGGCAATTCTGTCACAAAGATCAAAGGCATGCAAACTACTGAGTTGATTGGTTTCTGTTCTTATGTGTCTCTCCAAACGGAATGAATAGCAGTACTTAATGAAAACACTGTCCTGCAATTCAGGCTTTAATATTATAAACAGGTTGGGTGTGTTATATGCATCACTCTCAATAGTCATTTATTTTCCCCACAAAACACTGAGTTTTATTTTTCTAGCCTAACAAAACATGGGGCTCAAGGAGTTAAAAAAAAAAAAAAGGAGGTGCCAGGGTGCTGTGTATGCTAAATGAATATGTGCTAAGAAGGTAGGATAAGCACTGGAATGGGGTTCATAGTAGACCCAACCCTGTGAACAGGCAGCCCGATGACCAACCCTCTCCTGATGAAGGATTCCCAGTATTTCACTAGCAGTGAAATTCCCTTTTTTTGAGATGGAGTCTCACTCTGTCACCCTGGCCAGAGTGCAGTGGTGTGTTCTCGGCTCACTGCAGCCTCCACCTCCCGGTTCAAGCGATTATCATGCCTCAACATCCCAAGTAGCTGGGATTACAGACATGCACCACCATCCCTGGCTACTTTTTGGATTTTTAGTAGAGACGGGGTTTGGCCATGTTGGCCAGGCTGGTGTCGAACTTGTGACCACAGGTGATCCACCTGCATCAGCCTCCCAAAGTGCTGGAATTACAGGCGTGGGCCACTGTGCCCAGACGAAATTCCCGCTTTTCACTGACAACAAATGGAAGAGTCAGTTCATGCAGGGCTTTTAAAGCTACAATAAGCCAAGGCCTCACAACCATAGGCAGTGGGCCAGACTGCTCCTGGAACAGTCATCTCACTTCTTTGGGCCTCAGTTTCCACTCTTAGAAAATATCCTGGGCTGGGTATGGTGGCTCCTGTAGTTCCAACACTTTGGGAGGCCAAGGCAGGTGGATCACTGGAGCACAGAAGTTTGAGACCAGCCTGGGCAACATAGCAAAACCCCGTGTCTACAACAACAACAACAACAACAACAACAACAAAATTATAAAAAATTAGCTGGGCGTGGTGGCATGCACCTGTGGTCCCAAGCTACTTGGGAGGCTGAGGTTGGAGGATCCGTTGAGCCTGAGAAATTGAGGGTGCAGTGAGCCATGACCATACTACCGCATTCCAGCCTGGGTGACAGTGTGAGACTCTGTCTCAAAAAAAGAAAAAAAAAAGAAGAAGAAGAAAGTAGCCTGACCAGGTACCTCCAAAAAGCTGGTTTAGGGATATAGTAAAGAGGAATCCAATCTCAAACGAGTGCTTTTAAGGAGAAGAGAGCATAGGTTTGGAGAGCACATTGCCCTGTGGGATTTCATTAGGGCTCTTTGAGTTCATCAGAACCTCAATTTTCTCATCCATGAAAATGAGGTTAATGATGGCTACCTCAGTGGGCTGTCATGCGAGTTAACTAAAATAATCTACTGAGAACACTTAGTCTAGTTCTTGAAAAAGCAGACCTTCAGAAAATGCTTGTTTTTTTCCACCTCTTTTGACTCAATATCTTTGATTTGATATCTTTGTTGTATCTTCACAGGAGCAACACACATATACTTAATGACAGGCAACTGGCTATGGGCCTAATTTTGCCCTAGGCTGGCTTTGCCACATCCTATTTTTTTATCTGCAGTCTTTTCTTACCCTCCCTCCATGTCTCTCCAGTGCTCTCCTGGCTCATGTCCCATGGAGGAGGAAAGCCTCTGATCCACTGTGTCACATTGAGGGATGGGACATACACACGTGTCCCCTTCCAAGATATATCAACAAGAAAAGAGTAGATGGCATTGCTTAACCCTAATGAATGGTCCTTCCCATGAGATACTAGGAAACAAAAAATAGGGCAGTGGAGGAGATGCTTGGAGAGCTGAGGTAGAGAATGGAAGAGAGCTATAGGTAAATAAAGAGGAGAGCTTACAGGGCAAGCCCTACTTTAAACTCTTGACACTAATTTTAAGCTCCATTCGCTTCAAAAGTTAATGGTTGATCTGGCCGGAGGGGTTTCCATTTGAGCAGCCGGTCAAACCACAGCAGTTGGGATTAAAAAACAAGGTCAAGTTTGCATTCATCCTGCATGAGCCTTAGCTAAGCAAGCCCCGTCGGCTGAGCCCTGGGCTGTCAGCACCAGTTCACAGTGGCAGAGTAGAAAAAGCACCAAGTGGGATGCCAAGAAAACAATGTTTGAGTCCCAGTTCTGCCTCTGGCTCACTGTGTGATCCTGGGTGAGTCACTTGACTCAAGTCACTTGACTCAACTAAATCTCTGGGACTTAGTTGCCGACTTCGGTAAAATGAGGGGCTGCATTAGATGACCAGGAAAACCCCTCCCAGCAGGAACCTTACGTGATCTGAGCTATGCTAGCTAATGAGAAGGCTGGAAGGGACACCACTCTCTTCTGGCTGTTGTGTCAGCAAAAGCACACTACCAAAGATGACCCTCCTGTTAGTCGCTGAGTCACAAAAGCAGAAGAAGGACTTAAATAAAGAGCAAACTTTCTCAGATCACAGGGATAAGATAGAAAGTTGAAAATAAGCCTTCTGGGCCTCTACTGACTTGGATGATAAAGTCAAGGCTAAAAGATTGGGAAAAAGTCATATCAAGAACTTACCTCCATGGCCAGGCACAGTAGTTCATGCCTGTAATTCCAGCAATTTGGGAGGCCAAGGTGGATGGATCACCTGAGGTCAGGAGTTCGAGACCAGCCTGGTCAACATGGTGAAAACCCGTCTCTACTAAAAATACAAAAATTAGCTGGGCGTGGTGGTGTGTGCCTATAATCCCAGCTACTTGGGAAACTGAGGCAGGAGAATTGCTTGGACCTGGGAAGCAGAGACTGCAGTGAGCCGAGAACATGCCACTGCACTCCAGCCTGGGCAACAGAGCAAGACTTCATCTCAAAACAAAAATAAAGAACTGACCTCCAGCTAACACGAAAGCCCAAGGTAGGTTTTAATAATGGTAATGATAAAAACAAAAATGGCCTTACCTGACCCACAGTTTCCCATTTATTTTTATACTCTGGGATCTCAGCAAGAGAGGAACACACCCATTGCCTGACTGGTCTCTGTGGGAGTCCTAGTTTCGAATACTAAAATACAAGAGTTAAAAATTATATCTTAGGTCAACCTGAAGAATTTGAAGGAAGCAGGCTTCAAGGCCAAAGTTGCTCCCAGGAAAAGGATTTATTTGTCACTCAAATGGGCTTATAAGCATAATCCAGGAAAAGAGAAATTACTTTAGAGAAGCCATACTTGTCATAGACCAAATGAAAATTAATTTTTAATAAGAGAGAGCCAGACCAGAGGCTCCTAAAGCCCTTAACTGGGCTTTATAGTAAAACCTGAGAAAGTACTTGCTTTTTTAATACATATTTTCAAGATCCACATTTCACAAAATGACATAAAAATGCAGAAAGCTACAGCATTAGAGCAGCAGAGGGAAATGAACTTAGTAAAAAGCACTTTGAACATTTATCTTCTTTACTGAAGAAAGTTGCCTTAATGGGTATCATCATGTGGGAGATTTAGCTGAAGCAGAAGATGATATTCAAATCCCCAATGAGAAGAGACAAAATGCGGTTGGTAGCGCTCAATAAAGGGTTAGAAATGCAAAAGGCACGGGGAGAGGGGTCTACCTGTTGTCGAGGGTGCCAGTTTCAAAGAGATCTGCACAGTGATCAGGATGGCTGGCTGTAGTGGTGTCTCCTGTAGGTTGACCTCAGGATGGTTAGCAAATAATGCCAATAATAGCTCCCATACTGAACATTGAACATCTGCTGTATGTCAGATACTGTACTAAACACTTTGCATGCACTATCTCAATTAGCATTGCCAGCAACCCAATGAGATAGTTACTTCTGTTGTACTTACTTTACAAATGAGTAATCTGGAATTCCATATTATAGTCACACATAGGAATTATAGAGGTGGGACTTGAACCCAGATCTATCTAAGTTGTGAGCCAACAATAACTCTAATGTCTGCCTGATCATCATCCAGCTCCAGGGTGTGTGAGTTTGACTGGAGAATACAAGACGTCCTGTTCCAAAATACAATATCAAGAGACTTAGATAATCCTTATCCCAGGCAGGAGAGCTGGACAGAGAGGGATCGTGTGTGTGTGTGTGTGTGTGCGCACGCGCACACACATGGACACATGCTGTCATGCACATGCTCTGAGAGCAGTGAAGAAGACAGAGCCCAAATCCTGAATTTTAGTAAAGAGGGAAGCAGAGATGAAGACACTGCTGACTGGACGACTCAAAATACACACAACCTTGGGATGTCACCCACATGATCTGACACTGTTATCTTTGGGAAATGTCACAAGCAACTTTGTCCACTCTACTAAACAACAGCCTTCTGAAAGTCTAGGACCTTGGCTTCTTCATTTTTAAAAATTCCTCATAATGCTCCATAACAATCACATTCAGTCTAGGGCTTCACAGTTTACCCAATATTTTCACAGACACTGACTGGATCTTTACAGTAATTCTGCTGTTAGTGTCCTCACTTTATGTATGAGGAAGTGGAGTCCCTCAGGGCTGAAGAAACATGGCTAGGGTCACACAACATGTGTGGAATTCCCACTTATGACCTCTCCCTTAGCTCCCCTAAGCACACATACCAATGTCAGACAATGCCCATGGCACCTCACAACGGATCTGGGACAGAGGAGGTGCTCAAGAAATGTTAGCTTCTCCTCTGACTTGCCGATTTATGACTTAAAATGTTTTCTTTCCACTACATTCTGCCAGGTACCCCAGTATCTTCCACATTCTCAGAAAACTTACCATCGATATAAGGAAATATAATACACCTAATATGCAAGAGCCTGAGGATAATGACTGACTAATCTGTGGCACTAGCTCTAATGCAGTGACACTCAGCAGATGGTCCACAGACATCTGGAATGACCAGAAAAGGCTCCCTACTGAACACTGGGAGGGCCTGGAAGAGCTAATCAATCTGCACACCCACCCATTCTTTTTTGTCTTGGTCCCAGAAAGAGGAACTTTTGCTGACAAACTGTTTTGACCACTTTTTCTTGTTGTGCTCAGGGCATCAGTCCCTTCCTTGTTCACAGGGTTGTATATAATGTGTCCTAGCCCTCCCCAACTACAAATTCCACCCTCATCTGCACTGACAAGAGCATGACATGGCGGAGTCTTTCATCAAGAGAGTAGTATGTAGCCTCACAAACACAGTACGGGCTGTGTCAACATGCATAACTCAGTTGCAGAACAAATAGTTGATTTTTTTTAGACCAAGTCAATAAGCTGCTTTTCACAGGGAGAAGAGGGACCAGGATAGACACAGTTTAAACTAGAAGACACTCTGCATTTTACCCTACATGTTTCCATTGTTCTATATCTTGCCAGTGGTTGGTAGCAAGTCAAAGCAAAAACTGACATTTGGTGTTCCAGAGTCTTCTGGAAGAGAGCCAGCTAATGAATTACCAGATGAACAGCTTTTGGCTCGCTTATCAAGGACAAATCTTCTGCCAGCTGAGATGCTAAGATGCTCTAGCAATAGCAAAACTAACAATAACAATAACAACAACAATAATTTACCAGGATGATTGCAAGAATACGGGACGGACAATTTTCTTTGTTGACTGTAATCCGGAAATATGTTTAGTTTTGATTTTTCATCCACATTAGATGCTCATAACATGACATTCTAAACAGAGGCATTTTAGGCTGGATATCAACTGAGAATTATTTTTATTCATCATTAATTTCATCAAAAACTTAACAGCTAATATAGATTTCATCAAATGATGAGGGAAATTAGCATGATGTAAAAAAATTCACAACAGGGATCACACCTGTAACCCCAGCACTTTGAGAGGCAGAGGCAGGAGGATCGGATCACTTGAGTCCAGGTGTTCAAGATCCTGTCTCTATAAATAAATAAATAAATAAATAAATAAATAAATAAATAAATGGTGGGGCACACCTGTGGTTCCAGCTAATCCAGAAGCTGACGTGGGAGGATCACTTGAGCCTGGGAGGTTGAGCCTGCAGTGAGCCATGATCATGCCACTGCACTGCAGCCTGGGTGACAGAGTGAGACCCTTCTAAAAAAATCACTATAAAGATGTATTTTATTCTACAAACCTCTTTTGCTCTGCCTTATAACACTACCATTCATCTAATACTTAGACAAACTAAGGATACAAGATTCAGGCTGAATTGTCCCTCCTCTCTACCAATACCCCCGTACTAGTCTGAAATGACAAGGTAGGAGCTCCTCTTAGCAATATTTACAGACCATTCTTCACATAAAAGAATATAAGAGCTCTCAAAAAGCTAAATAAACAGAGTACTCTAAACAAGCCCTCTTCCTGTCCTCCTTTTCTCAGAAGTCTGCTGCAAAGGCTCTTGGTCAGTGCCACAGGCTGTTCTTTTATCTCAGTAACCAGAGTGCCTTTGCAAAGCTGGCCTGGAGGTCAGGTCTCAGGCTCACTCCCCGGTATTCAGTGAATTCTGAGTCAAGTCCAAGCTTGAGTCAGCTGCCTCCATTGTAAGTCTTTTGCAATTCGATGGATAGCTTGGTCCTTATGTCCTGAGGATTGGAATCTCCTGGGCAGGGATTGGATTTCACTTTCCATGTCTACAGTGTTTGCACTAAGGTTATTAATATATTCTCTACAAGCTGGATCATATTGAGAGCAAACTGAAATTCACATAACAAAGCCTGTGGCTTGAAGTTACACTGGGCCAAGCCCCCAGGGGGATACTGGGTAACCCTGAGCAGCCAGTCACTCTTGGAGAGCATTGAGAAGTGTCCGAGTCTACTCTTTCTGGGACACGGCATCTTTCTATATTAGACCCACTCTCCCAAACTTCCCACCATACCTGGAGGTGCCCTGCAATGCCAATAAGGGAAAATGTAACCTGAGGAACACTCATTTCCACCATGGTGTGCGGGACTCAGATGATTCCCTTTCCCAAAGCTCCATTTAGAATTAATGAATGAATAATTTCTACCAGGGTAAGAGTCAATAAGGCCATTAAAGGAGCAGGCAACTGTAATGGAAAGAGCACACTCTCTAGGATCGGACCAGGATTTGAAACTCAGTTCTGCTCTTTACTAACTCTGTGGCCTTAGGCAAGCACTTAGCCTACCGGTGCCTCAGTTTCCTCCTCTGTCTCTGTACAATGGGTATGATACTAATCAACAATCTTGTAAGGTATGTATGTAATACTAGAGGATAATATACATAAAAGGCCTTTTATAGGCCCTTACAGAGAATGGGTATCCAACAAATGGCAGTTACTGTTATTAAACAAAGCAGGAGAGATGTCTGGGAACTTCTTAATGTCTTTCAAATCACAGCCCTAGGTGAATGTTTATACCCACTCTAGACAAGAGTTACCCTGTTCAAATACATCATTGGATCTATACATATGTTTTTTTTTTTTTCATTGCTTTGTTTTGTTTTTTGAGACAGGGTCTCACTCTGTTGCCCAGGCTGAAGTGCAGTGGCACAATCATGGCTCGCTGCAGCCTCGACCTCCCTGGGCTCAAGCAATTCTCCCATACCAGCCTCCCAAGTAGCTGAGACTACAGGTGCATGCCACTACGCCCGACCAATGTTTTGTATTTTTCATAGAGGCAGGGTTTTGACATGTTGCCCAGGCTGGTGTTGAGCTCCTGGGCTCAAGTGATCCTCCCACCTCAGCCTCCTGGGTTGCTGGGACTACAGGTGCATGCCACTATGCCTGGCTAATTTTTGTATATTTTGTAGAGACAGAGCTTCACCGTGTTGCCCAGGCTGTTCTAGAACTTCTAGGCTCAAGCAATCCTCCCACCTCGGCCTCCCAAAGTGCTGGGATTACAGGTGTGAACCGCCATGCCCAGTTTATACATACGTTTTAATAATTTTCTGCCTTCATGTTTTTAATAATCCAAGTAAGGCGTGACTGAAACTCTTTGTAAATGTTCAAGTATCATAGAAGGTGCAAAAATTCCTCTTGACCCCCATACAATTCCATTCCCTTCCCCTGAGGTAGCTGCTGTTTTCAGTTTGTTTTGGGGGGCCTTTATTATAACCAAGTACACATATGAATACACATATTAAAATAAAGAATGTTGTTTTGTGGGTTTTTTTAAAAGGAAAATGTATATTTTGGATGTATGCTTTTGATGTTTTATTGAACTATAATATACACATGGAAAAGTGAACATAGTGTACAATTGATGAAACATACCTAAACTGAACATACTTATGTAATTAGCCCTCATATCAAGAAATGCTGCCATCACCTCAAAAGCCTCTCTTGTGCCCTGTTTCAGTCAATAAATCCCCACCAGTGGCCACTATTCTGATTTATATCAGCATAGATTAGTTTGGCCTGCTTTTGTACTTTATATAAATCGAATCACAGAGTGTACTGGTTTTATATTGCTATGTAACAAATTGCCACAAATACCGCAGCTTAAAACAACATAGATCTATTCTCACAGTTTCTGTAGGTCAAGACTCCAGGCACAGTGTGGGTGGATTCCCTTCTTAGGTGCTTATGAGGTTCAAATGAAGGTATCAGCCAGGGCTGTGATCTCATCTGGGGCCTGGGGTCCTCTTCCAAGCTCACTGGTTGTTGGCAGAGTTCATTTCCTTGCAGTTAAAGAACGGAGGTCTCTATTTTCTTGCTGGGTATCAACCAGGGGTCACACTCAGCAACTAGAGGTCATCTACATTCCTTCTCACAAGGCCTCCTCTACTTTCAAGCCAGCAACAGAGAATTTCTCTCCCTCAAGCTTCAACTCTCCGACTTCTGCTTCTGCAAGCAGTCCAGGAATATACTTTGCTTTTAAAGGAACTCATGTGGTTAAATCAGGCCCACCTAGGTAATCTCCCTATTTTAAGGTAACTGATTTGGGACTTTAATTACATGTGCAAAATTCCTTTTCGGTGGTAGCTAGATTAGTGTTTGATTCAATGACTGGGAGACGGTCTGTGTACACCAGGGTCATGAAATCTTGGAGGACCATCTTAGAAATCTGCCTACCACATACAGTATTTACTCTCTCAGGCTTTCTTCATTCAAAATTATGTTTATGAGATTCATCCATATTGTAAAGGGTTATAGTTAATCCATTCTCATTGCTGTGAAGTATTCCATTGTGTGAATACACTACATTTTATTCACCCAACATTTATTCATATTTGTGGGCATTGTCCTAATTTTAAGTGCTGGGCTGTTATGAATAGTGATCCTATGAACAGGACTTTTGGTGAACATGTGTACATATAGATTGAACAAGAAATACACTTTTTTTCTGTTATAATACCCTAAGAATTTGGGGTTCTTTATTGCCACAATATAATCCAACCTATTCTGACTCATTCAGAAAGCTGGAAATAGAATTAGTGCTATTACTAAAGGCAATAGATACTGCCATATTGCCATATTGCCCCTACATGTGGCATGTAAGCCACATGCTTACCAGCACATGGTATGATATACGTGTGTATAATTGCATAAACTTTGGTCAACCTGAACTTTATCTTCTACATGTATAAAATAAGGACACTGCCCTGTGTAAAGATCCAGGAGAACATGCTTAACCCCCCTGCCTGCCCCAGCATGAACATTATCAATCCGCACCATGGATATCCTGTACTGTGCTCTATTATTTCATGGAACTTATCACTCTTAGATATTCCATATGTTTACCAAACTTACAGTGTTTATTGTTTGCTTTCTATCTCTATCCACTAGGATATAAGCTTCTGCATGCAGAAGCTTTAGTTTAGCCAGTTTACTGATATATCCCAAAGGCCTAGAAGAATTTCTGATACATAGTAGGTGCTTAAAAATATTTGAGTGAACAAGTACGTGTTAACTCAGGGTATGAAATTTGATGATGATGATGATGATTAATAATAACAATAAATTAATTTCATAGTTACAGTGAGCATATTTTCTAAACAAAACAATTAGAACACTGGAAAAAAACTTAGCTGAACTTAAATGTGGGGAAAGATTTAATTATGCATTTACACCCACGGAAAGTCCTTTATTTCACTTTCCCTACCTCGTTTTTAATTTTACTTTACATAGTTGCATTATACATCATTTTTGGATACTCTTCATTCTTTCTGAACATTCCTACAAAATTGAGACTACTATAGAAAACTCAATATTTAAATTTGCTTCTTTCAAGGGCTTTGTACCACACAAAACCAATGAACGTTTTTGCAAATTCTGTCCTGAAATGTCCTCCCTCCTTTCTGCAATTATTGATATTCTGCTCTTCCTTCAAGATCAGAGTCATTTGGGGTCCACGGCAGAGTTGTCAAAGAGACCCTTCTTTGATGATGGTAATATTCTTTATCTGCACTCTTCAATATGATAGCCACCAGCTGCATGTAGCTACTGAGCCCTTGAAATGTGGCTAGTGTGACTGAGGAGTTTAATTTAATTTTATTTATTTATTTTTAGCTTTAGTTTTTGAGACAGCGTTTCACTCTTGTTGCCCAGGCTGTAGTGCAATGGTGCGATCTCAGCTCACTGCAACCTCTGCCTCCTGGGTTGGGTTCAAGGAATTCTCCAACAGCCTCCCAAGTAGCTGGGATTATAGGTGCCCACCACCACGCCCAGCTAATTTTTTGTATTTTTAGTAGAGACGGGGTTTCACCATGTTGGCCAAGCTGGTCTCGAACTCCTGACCTCAGGTGATCCACCTGCCTCAGGCTCCCAAAGTGCTGGGATTACAGGTGTGAGCCACTGCACCCAGCTGAGGAGCTTAACTTTAATCAATTTAATTTTAATTGAATTTAATTTCAAGTAAGTTACACTTAAATGGGCACAAGTGGCTACCGGCTACCATATTGGACAGCACAACTCTAAAGAAAAGGGTGGAAAAATGGGGCGCATTTTTGATCCTTTGTGGCAGCTAAAGGGATTCCAAGACCCACAGGTGAGACAGAAAGATCATCATGTCCCTTTCTTCCAACTGCTGCCCCTAGATGACAGACAGAAGGACAGAGTGCTCTGACCCATTCTCTTCAGGTAAGAGAATTTGGGCTAGAGGGGAGGAGGAGGACATTCTTTTGATGAGTTCAACTAAGGCCCTTGTAGTCATTGGGCATCACCTTGCCTTGTTCCTTCATGTGGTCATTGGTTTAAACTGTGTCTACACAGACCCACTGAATCAAGTTGGAGGTCTGAATGTGAAATAGGAATTGCAGAGACATAGATTTTACACCCCACACAGTTCGCCAGCTCCTACTGTGCTTGTGCAGCTCACCCTGGAGGCATGTGCAGAGAGGCATTCAATCTACTTACCAGGGCTTGGACATTTCAGAGATGGTGGTAATTACTGAGGCAGGTAATGGATCATAAGGAAGTAAAGTCTAGATAGGTGATCCAATAAATAAAATAACCAGACCCAGGGCTTCAGAGAAAAAGAATATTACCTACTTTGAGATACTTCTTGGAGCAAAGCATATCTGGCTCTTAACTGTACTGTTATGAAATTAATTTGAAGTTGAGGAACTGTAATATATTACAGCTATCAGTCTCCCTGGACGGTTTTACAATCAACATGTAGGATATGAAAAAAGAAAGATGCCAATAACATATTAATGTGGTATTCGGTGTTCAATCTTCTTTATGCAGCAGAATATTACAGCTGAGCAAAAAATGATCAAAAAGTTGGTTCTCTTTTACACAAAGAAACAGAAGAAGGAAACTTGAACTTTAAATTATCTCATCTGTCACTTTCCATTGATTGAGTCTTGCTCATTAAGATAAATTCCAAGCGAGACTATCATTTTTATCTTTTGAGCTCTCCAGAAATGTATGCCTTTCAGCTGTCTTGCCTTTCTTTCTTTTCTTTTCTTTTCTTTTCTTTGTTCTTTCCTTTCCTTTTCTTTTTCTTTCTTTTCTTTTGCTTTTCCCCCATATATGCAGCTGCCAAGGAGGAATGAGACACTGTATCTTAAGGTCTTTCCCTTTATAATTGAGTTCCTCTGGAAATGTATGTACCTGCAGTTTAACACCTGATGCATACCTACAGATATACCCAAAGTCAGACATCCCTCTTTTCTCTAGTTTGTATACCATATTGGTACAAGAAGGGTATGTGACTTCTCTCTGACAGAAGAGAACCCAAACACAACTCTACCATAAACCAACTGTGGGATCTTGGGAGAGTCATTTACTCTGATGCTTAGCTTCACCATCTGCTGAAAAGTAAATAATAAGGAAGACAGCAGGATGCCTAAGTGAGACTTTTGGCTGATTCCCACTAACTGCTTTCTTCTGACTTAGTTTCCCTTCTCTCCTAGCATGCTGTGGCTTTGTTCAGTGGGTTATTTCAAACCCCCTCCAATAATTAATGCTGATATGATGTGGACATTCCTAGTAACTGGCAGATATCAGGTGCTCAGTAAACATAAATGCACCCATCTCTCCATTCTCTTCTTGGCAAAGTAGCTAGAGCTGGATGGTAAAAAGCTGCCCCGTTGTTCTTCCCCCTGCCCTTCATTGCTAGGGATAAAGTGATGGGACAAAGCAGGAAGCATTCATATGTTCAAATCAACAATTCAGGGCCAGATAGACCCTGCATAAAAGGGGAAAGTCAGAAGTGGACCTTTGTTACATACCTCTTTCCCCACCCACCTCACCCCTGTGGATTTACTCCCTACTGCCCCTACCTACTGGCTCAGTACTCTCTTTTTCCCTTCTTGCACCAAATCAACCTTTTCAACTCCCAATAGATGATACTAATGTGTAGGTGAGTGATAATCCCCCTCTGTTCATGGACATTGTACATAGATCAGAATCTTCAGTTAAAACCTATCTTCCTCTACATGTGACATCTCAGACATCCAACAGTGGGAGAATTGCCTCCATTTCAAAGGTCTTTTCTGGAGTTCTGGAAGTAGAACAGTGTAATTACATACCCACAGGAATAAGCCAACACTGCTAGCCTCTTGAACTACACATGTGACCAACCATTTCTCTCTCTCTCTCTCTCTCTCTCTCTTTTTTTTTTTTTTAGACAATCTCACTCTATCACCCAGGCTGGAGTGCAGTGGAGCAATCTCGGCTCACTGCAACCTCTGCCTCCCAGGTTCAAGAGATTCTCCTGCCTCAGTCTCCCAAGTAGCTAGGATTACAGGCGCCCACCACCACGCCCGGCTAATTTTTTGCATTTTTTAGTGGAGACGGGGTTTTACCCTGTTGGCCAGGCTGGTCTCGAACTCCTGACCTCAGGTGATCCGCCGCCTTTGCCTCCCAAATTGCTGGGATTACAGGCGTGGGCCACTGCACTGGGCCCCAACCATTTCTCAATGGAAAGTGCCCAGGTAGTTACCATAAATAAGAAAACTTGTCAGTTTGAACAGCAGGGGACAGCAGAGAGCAGTTTGTCAGAGACACAGGGGCAGAACAAATGTGGTTGGATAAAATGATGGAAAGAGTTTGAAAAGAGGTTTAAGAGAAGACAGATTAGAGATGAGAGTAAGGCTGATGCCAAGAGAACAAACAAAATCAGAGGAACAGGTCTAGGAATAGGGCATTGAGATGATTTGGATGCTTGCCCCCTGCAAATCTCGTGTTTAAACGTAATCCCCATTGTTGGAGGTGGGGCCTGGTGGGAGGTGTTTGGGTCACGCCAGGGGCAGATCCCTCATGAATGGCCTAGCGCCATCCCCTAGCTGATGAATGAATTCTTGGTCTGGTAGTTCACGTGAGATTTGGTTGTTTAAAAGTGTGTGACACCTCCGTGCTGTCTTTCTTGCTCCCTCTCTCACTGCGCAATGCCTTCTCCCGCTTCACCTTCCGCCATGATTGTAAGCTTCCTGAAACCCTCACCAGAAGCAGATGCTGGCACCACGCTTCCTGTACAGCCTGCAGAACCACGAGCCAAAATACATCTCTTTTCTTTATAAATTATCCAGTCTCAGGTATTTCTTTACAGCAACGCAAATGGACTAATGCAGGCTTGAACAGACAGCATTGGGGCTGGGGTAGGGAATAATGAAGGGATCTGTGTCCCCAAATAAGAGCTCTAGGGAGGAAGTAAATCATTCTTCAAGAGACTAGAGCAGCCCTTCTCAAGCTTTTGCGGATTGTGAAAAGACCTAGGCTTGAGAATTCGATGAAATCAAGGGTCTTTTCCAGAGAAAAGTAAACATGAATGATAAATTTTGCAATAAAACTCAAGGGGCTTTCAGCTTCCACCCCTGTCCCACAGATAGATTCTAAGTCCAAAAGTAATCTAGGCCTCAGAGACAGTAAAAGCAAAGCCATTGATCATTCAGGCTGCTTGTCCTCCTGGAGGTGTGGACCTGGGACTGCCGTCTCACTAGGGAACGGACCTAGGCCTGTCTTCAGAGTGACTCGGGTTTGTACTGGTTCCAATAATCCCAAAGTAGCCCTGGGCTTTGGAGTTTATCAAGGATCCATATACACAGATTTCGGTGGGACCCACTGCTACTCCCTACTGCTCTCCACTAGCTAACATATTGACATGTTCCTAAGTGCTCAGGGATTTGCATTCCTTACCTAAATGAGTTGTTACAACAAAAAAAGTTACTCTTGTTATCCCCATTTTAAAAAATGACAAAACTGAGGTTAAACCACTTGCCCAGGTTCAGAGAGCTGGCCAGCTACAGAGGTGGTGTATTAGTTCATTCTCACGTTGCTATAAAGAAATACCTGAAACTGGGTAATTTATAGAGAAAAGAAGTTTAATTGGCTAACAGTTCCACAGACTGTACAGGAAACATGAAGCTATCTGCTCGGCTTCTGGGGAGGCCTCTGGAAACTTGCAATCATGAAGGAAGGTGAAAGGGGATCCAGGCTTTTCACATGGTAGAGTAGGAGCAAGAGAGAGGGGGGAGGTGGTATGCGTATGCATTTTTAAACAACCAGATCTCAAGATAACTCACTCACTATTATGAGAACAGCACTGAGGGTATGGTGCTAAGCCATTCATGAAGGACCACCCCCATGATCCAATCACCTCCCACCAGGCCCCACCTCCAACACTGGGGATTACAATTCTATATTAGATTTGGTTGGTACACAGATCCAAACCATATCAGGTGGGATGGGCATCCAAGTCACTCTGAACCCTAAGTCTTGGGTATTCAACATGATCTATACTGATTACCAGGTTCAGCTCAAACTTCAGAGCTTTCAGAACAACAGTTAAGCATCATTATATGAAGAGACAATGTTCTGAAAATCAGTTTCAAGTCTTTACTTCTGATGAGTGGGGAAGAGCCTGGCCATTGAGATCTTTGTCCAGTGTTTGGTTAGGCAGGTGAGACACCCACCTGGAGTAAGCAGGATTTTCTCACTTTATCCATCTCTCAGTTAACATTGCCACTTCTTTAAACACATGAACCTCAGATGACTACATAGGTTTGTGAGTACAAAAACATTTCTACTCCAAAATCCATGCAACTTATTGAATATTGTAGATAGATTTTCTTCATCTGCCTTGTTATGTTCTCCTACATTTTTTTTTAAGATGGTGTCTCCCTGTGTGTTGCCCAGGCTGCAGTGTAGTGGCATGATCTTGGCTCACTACAACCTCTGCCTCCTGAATTCAAGCAATTCTCATGCCTTAGCCTCCCCAGTAGCTGGGATTGCAGACACTCGCCACCATGCCCAGCTAAGTTTTGTACTTTTAGTAGAGACAGAGTTTCACCATGTTGACCAGGCTGATCTCGGACTCCTGACCTCAAGTGATCCACCCACCTCGGCCTCCCAAAGTGCTGGGATTACAGGCATGAGCCAATACCCCTGGCCATGTTCTCCTAGATTTTAATTGACAAAGTGTATCTATTAGAGAGATTATTTTAGAAAAGAGAGATCCCCCATGGTGTGGTGGTGACTGACTTTACACTTCCCTACCATCATCCTTTGCAGTTTCCTCCCCACTTGAGGACAGAGGTTTAGATCTCTTAGTTGATTATGTGAACAGGATGAAAGAAAAACATGGGTTCAATACCTGCTGCAGTAGTTGGCCTATACACACAAAAATCAATTTCTTTAAATAATTTTCTTAAAACAACAGGTGTTTGTTAACTTACTTCCTGAAAACCCCTACAGAACAGAAAAAAATATGAACACAAATAGCAAGCATTTTACAGAATAACGAAGCCAGATCCTACATCATATAAATAACAGATTCCTGTGGGTTAGTTTAGTTTGTCTTCATATGCAGAACTCAGTTACCTTCTCTATTGTTCAATCTGCTGGTGTCATCTTAGATACACAGAGCTTTTCACCAGCTGTATAAAGAAATTGGATTAAAGCTTCCTACGATAAAATGAAAAATAATTACAAATAATGTTTCTCAACTTTCCTGCAATGGTGTGGCATTATGGTTGATGTCCATGAAATATTCAATGTGATGAGTTTTGCTATACTTTCTATATTAAAGCAAAAAAAACAAAAAATTTTTTGTGGGGGAGGGAGTCTCACTCTGTCACCCAGGCTGGAGTGCAATGGCATGATCTTGGTTCATTGCAACCTCCGCCTCCCGAGTTCAAGCGATTCTCCTGCCTCAGCCTCTTGAGTAGCTGGAATTACAGGAGTATGCCACCATGCCCAGATAATTTTTGTATTTTTAGTAGAGACGGGGTTTCACAATGTTGGCCAGGCTGGTCTCAAACTCCTGACCTCAGGTGATCCACCCACCTCGGCCTCCCAAAGTGCTGGGATTACAGGCGTGAGCCACCGTGCCCCGCCTAAAGCAAAAATTTTTATTGAGACAGTCTTGCTTTGTCACCCAGGCTGCAGTACACTGGTGTGATCAAGGCTCAATGCAACCTCGCACTCCTGGACTCAAGTAATCCTCACAGTTCAGCCTCTGGAGCAGCTGGGACTACTAGCTAATGCCACCATGCCCAGCAAATTTATTTTTTGTAGAGATGAGGTCTCACTATGTTGCTCAGGCTGGTCTTGACTAAAGCAATCCTCCTACCTCGGCCTCCCAAAGTGCTGGGATTACAGGCCTGAGCCACCATGCCCAGCCTATATTAAAGCAAATTTTTAAGAGATTTTTGTTTATTTCTTATAATTACCTGAAATCATGAGAGTGTCCAGTCACTCTGATATTTTTCCTCTAAGATACACTTTTCTCAGCAGAAAATCAAAATAATTAACATGATTTCCTTACGTGTTTCTGAAGAATACAATGGTCTCAATGACATACACTGCTCTGGGCATGCAATGTGGCAAAACAGCTGCCCGTACAGGGGAATTGCTTCCTACAAAACTGCAGTCCTCAAGGAGGAGAAAGAAGAAAAGAGGAGAGGGGAAGAAGAGGAGAAAGTGGAAGAAGAGAAAAAGAGTTGGGAAAAGGGGGTAAGGAAAGTAGGAAGTGTGGTGGGGGAAGAAAATTCTTGAGTTGAGAACAGCCTTGATAGGTGTGTGTTTGTGTGTGCATGCGTATATATATGTGTGTGTGTGTGTGTGTGTGTGTGTATTTATAGATGGAGATCTCCCTATGTTGCGCAGTCAGGCCTCAAACTCCTGGGCTCCAGGGATCCTCCTGCCTCAGCCTCCTGAGTAGCTGAGACTACAGGCATGCACTACCCTGCCCAAACTGACAAGGATATTAAACTTGAAATGCACTAGCTGAATGTGGAGCCAAATGAGTAATTATTTACCCAAAAGAAATTAAGTTTTTAACCAGAAAAGAATGAGTCATCTTAAAGAGGCAGGGTTTAGTAATTTCTTCATCAGTGGAAATGGGGATTCGTGAACAGGTTGAGATCAGTTATAGAGAAAGTTACATTGCTACACAGATGAGTTACTCAAAGTCACAAATCTGTGACAAGATGCCAACCCCTACAAAATTTCCAAGTGGTATCAAAATGTTTGCATGTCTTTGGGAACTTCCTCTTAATCTACAATTGAACTTCATGGAATAGTAGTTTTGCAATACATTATCAGCTATTATGTGAAGAAAGTGCTTCATGGATGAAGAAATATAGGAAAAACTGAGTTAAATAAAAGAGACAGGTATTTGTAATTGCAGGGCTTCTCAGAATCTTTATTGCTAATTGACATTGTACATTTCCGATAGGGGGACATAGCACATTATAAAAAGTTTCTCGCCTAGTAATCCCATTTTGGGCATATACTCAAAGAAATATAAATCATTCCACCATAAAGACATATGCATGCTTCTGTTCATTGCAGCACTATTCACAACAGCAAAAACATGGAATCAAGCAAAATGCCCAACTATAATAGACTGGATTGAAAAAAATGTGGTACATATACACCATGGAATACTATGCAGCCATAAAAAAGAATGAGATCATGTCCTTTTCAGCAACATGGATGGAGCTGGAGGCCATTATCCTGAGTGAATTTATGCAGGAACAGAAAACCAAATACCACTTACTTGCATAAGTGGTAGCTAAACAACAAGAACACATGGACACAAAGAAGGGGACAATAGACACCAGGGCCTACTTGAGGGAGGAGGACAGGAGGAAGGAAAGGATCAAAAAACTACCTGTTGAGTACTATGCTTATTACCTGGGTGACAAAATAATCTGTACAACAAACCCCTGTGACATGCTGTTTACCTGTATAACAAACCTGTGTGTGTACTCCTAAAACTAAAATAATTTTCTTTTTTTTTAAAGAGTTTCTTGGCCAGGTACAGTGGCTCAAGCTTGTTATCTTTTGGAGGCTGAGGAGGGAGGATCGCTTAAGCCCAGTAGTTCGAAACCAACCTGGACAATGTAGTGAGACTCTGTCTTTACAAAAAATCTAAAAATTAGTTGGGCATGGTGGCATGTGCCTGTAGTCCCAATTACTTGGGAAGCTGAGTCAGGAGAATCACTTGAGCCCAGAAGTTCAAGGCTGTAGTGAGCTGTGATTGCACCACTGCACTCCAGCCGGGGTGACAGAGCAAGATCCCGTCTCAAAAAAAAAAAAAAAAAAAAAAAAGTTTCTTTTTTTTTCTTTTTTTTCTTTTTTGAGACAGAGTCTCACTCTGTTCCCCAGGCTGGAGTGCAGTGGCACGATCTCGGCTCACTGCAACTTTTGCCTCCCGGATTCATGTCATTCTCCTGCCTCAGCCTCCTGAGTAGCTGGGAGTACAGGTGCCCGCCACCATATCCCACTAATTTTTTGCATTTTTAGTAGAGACAGAAGTTCACCATGTTAGCCAGGATAGTCTCGATCTCCTGGCCTCGTGATCCGCCCACCTCGGCCTCCCAAAGGAAAAAAGAGTTTCTTAGACATACTTGTCAGGGAATTCATTGTTCACAAAATGCCTATTAATATCTCATTGATCTAGCAGTCCCTGAAAGAGTTTGGAAAATATGACTTTATAATTTAAGGTGTTTTCTAGGGTATCTAGACCTAGAACACAGAGGGAAAAAATGGGGGTCTCTAAAATAGTCAATGGAGCTCCAAAGACAAATGTTTCCAGCTTCTTAAATTTGCTTTGACTGGCCCAGAGCTGGTGATAGTAACAACCTTCTTTTTGTTTTTTCCGAGGGTAGTGGACAAACTTCTGACTGACTCCACTAAGTACAACTTCTTTCCAGTCTTCTTTAGCAGGCCTAGCTGTGAACAGGGATTAGGCTGGGTCTAGCCCAACACTTCACAAATAAATCTAGAGGGCAAACATCAGGGTCCTCCAAGCCACCGGGGGACCCCAATCACTTACATGATGCCCAAAGACTGCAGCCTGAAGTCATAGCTCCTAGATATTTCACCAATAATGGATGGTTAGTGGGACTAGGAGGAGGGGGAGAAATGAATCCAATGAAAATGGCAGAAAAAGGGTCTGTCAGTTCTAGAGTGAAGGGATGTGATTCTTGGAATATTTTATTTTTGTTTTTGCTGTAAGAATGATGTCCAGGTTCAAAATTTTAACAGGGGTCTAGGTGTTGGCTGAGATCAAAAGCAGAAAAATTCTGCCATTTCACACTTTTGTGACCTTAAATCACCCCCGTATTATTGGGAAAGTGATATTTGCTCTAAAGCCTCTTTCTTTATTTTTTTTTAATTATACTTTATGTTCTAAGGTACATGTGCACAACGTGCAGGTTTGTTACATATGTATACCTGTGCCATGTTGGTGTACCATTAACTTGTCATTTACATTAGGTATATCTCCTAATGCTATCCCTCCCCCTTCCCCTCACCCCACAACATGCCCTGGTGTGCGATGTTCCCCTTCCTGTGTCCAAGTGATCTCATTGTTCAGTTCCCACCTATGAGTGAGAACATGCAGTGTTCGGTTTTCTGTTCTTGCAATAGTTTGCTGAGAATGATGGTTTCCAGCTGCATCCATGTCCCTACAAAGGACATGAACTCATCCTTTTTTATGGCTGCATAGTATTCCATGGTGTATATGTGCCACGCTTTCTTAATTCAGTCTGTCACTGATGGACATTTGGGTTGGTTCCAAGTCTTTGCTATTGTGAATAGTGCTGCAATAAACATACGTGTGCATCTGTCTTTATAGCAGCATGATTTATAATCCTTTGGGTATATATCCTGTAATGGGATGGCTGGGTCAAATGGTATTTCCAGTTCTAGATCCTTGAGAAATCGCCACACTGTCTTCCACAATGGTTGAACTAGTTTACAGTCCCACCAACAGTGTAAAAGTGTTCCTATTTCTCCACATCCTCCCCAGCACCTCTTGTTTCCTGACTTTTTAATGATTGCCATTCTGTCTGGCATGAGATGGTATCTCATTGTGGTTTTGATTTGCATTTCTCTGGTGGCTAGTGATGATGAACAGTTTTTCATGTGTCTATTGGCTGCATAGATGTCTTCTTTTCAGAAGTGTGTGTTCATATACTTTGCCCACTTTTTGATGGGGTTTGTTTTTTTCTTGCAAATTTGTTTGAGTTCTTTGTAGGTTCTGGATATTAGCCCTTTGTCAGATGATTAGATTGCAAAATTTTTCTCCCATTCTGTAGGTTGCCTGTTCACTCTGATGGTAGTTTCTTTTGCTGTGCAGAAGCTCTTTAGTTTAATCAGATCCCATTTGTCAATTTGGCTTCTGTTGCCATTGCTTTTGGTGTTTTAGACATGAAGTCCTTGCCCATGCCTGTGTTCAGAATGGTGTTGACTAGGTTTTCTTCTAGGGTTTTCATGGTTTTAGGTCTAACATACAAGTCTCTAATCCATCTTGAATTAATTTTTGTATAAGGAGTATGGAAGGGATCCAGTTTCAACTTTCTACTTATGGCTAGCCAGTTTTTCCAGCACCATTTATTAAATAGGGAATCCTTTCCCCATTTCTCGTTTTTGTCAGGTTTGTCAAAGATCAGATGGTTGTAGATGTGTGGTATTATTTCTGAGGGCTCTGTTCTGTTCCATTGGTCTATATCTCTGTTTTGGTACCAGTACCATGCTGTTTTGGTTACTGTAGCCTTGTAGTATAGTTTGAAGTCAGGTAGCTTGATGCCTCCAGCTTTGTTCTTTTGGCTTAGGGTTGACTTGGCAATGCAGGCTCTTTTTTAGTTCCATATGAACTTTAAAGTAGTTTTTTCCAATTCTGTGAAGAAAGTTATTGGTAGCTTGATGGGGATGGCATTGAATCTATAAATTACCATGGGCAGTATGGCCATTTTCACAATATTGATTCTTCCTATCCATGAGCATGCAATGTTCTTCAATTTGTTGATGTCCTCTTTTATTTCGTTGAGCATTGGTTTGGGCTTCTCCTTGAAGATGTCCTTCACATCCCTTGTAAGTTAGACTCCTAGGTATTTTATTCTCTTTGAAGCTATTGTGAATGGGAGTTCATTCATGATTTGGCTCTCTGTTTGTCTGTTATTGGTGTATACGAATGCTTGTGATTTTTGCACATTGATTTTGTATCCTGAGACCTTGCTGAAGTTGCTTATCAGCTTAAGGAGATTTTGGGCTGAGGCGATGAGGTTTTCTAAATATTCAATCATGTCATCTGCAAACAGGGACAATTTGACTTCTTCTTTTCCTAATTGAATACCCTTGATTTCTTTCTCTTGCCTGATTGTTCTGGCCAGAACTTCCAACACTATGTTGAATAAGAGTGGTGAGAGAGGGCACCCCTGTCTTGTGCCAGTTTTCAAAGGGAATGCTTCCAGTTTTTGCCCATTCAGTATGATATTGGCTGTGGGTTGTCATAAATAGCTCTTATTATTTTGAGATATGTTCCATCAATATCTAGTTTATTGAGACTTTTTAGCATGAAGGGCTGTTGAATTTTGTCAAAGGCCTTTTCTGCATCTATTGAGATAATCATGTGGTTTTTGTCTTTGGTTCTGTTTATATGCTGGATTACATTTATTGATCTGCATATGTTGAACCAGCCTTGCATCCCAGGGATGAAGCCCACTTTCTCATGGTGGATAAGCTTTTTGATGTGCTGCTGGATTCAGTTTGCCAGTATTTTATTGAGGATTTTTGCATCGATGTTCATCAGGGATATTGGTCTAAAATTCTCTTTTTTTGCTGTGTCTCTGCCAGACTTTGGTATCAGGATGATGATGGTCTCGTAAAAAGAGTTAGGGAGGATTCCCTCTTTTTCTACTGATTGGAATAGTTTCAGAAGGAATGGTACCAGCTCCTCCTTGTACCTCTGGTAGAATTTGGCTGTGAATCTGTCTGGTCCTGGACTTTTATTGGTTGATAGGCTATTAATTATTGCCTCAATTTCAGAGCCTGCTATCAGTCTAATCAGGGATTCAACTTCTTCCTGGTTTAATCTTGGGAGAGTGTATGTGTCTAGGAATTTATCCATTTCTTCTAAGTTTTCTAGTTTATTTGCACTGAGGTGTTTATAGTATTCTCTGATGGTAGTTTGTATTTCTGTGGAGTAGGTGGTGATATCCCCTTTATCATTTTTTATTGCATCTATTTGATTCTTCTCTCTTTTCTTCTTGTTAGTCTTGCTAGCAGCTATCAATTTTGTTGATCTTTTCAAAAAACCAGCTCCTGGATTCATTGATTTTTTGAAGGATTTTTTATGTCTCCATCTCCTTCAGTTCTGCTCTTAGTTATTTCTTGCCTTCTGCTAGGTTTTGAGTGTGTTTGCTCTTGCTTCTCTAGTTTTTTTAATTGTGATGTTAGGGTGTCAATTTTAGATCTTTTCAGCTTTCTCTTATGGGCATTTAGTGCTATAAATTTCCCTCTACACACTGCTTTAAATGTGTCCCAGAGATTCTGATATGTTGTAGCTTTGTTCTCATTGGTTTCAAAGAACATCTTTATTTTTGCCTTCGTATCATTATGTACCCAGTACTCATTCAGGAGCAGGTTGTTCAGTTTCCATGTAGTTGAGCGGTTTTGATTGAGTTTCTTAGTCCTGAGTTCTAGTTTGATTGCACTGTGGTCTGAGAGACAGTTTGTTAAAATTTCTGTTCTTTTACATTTGCTGAGGAGTGCTTTCCTTCCAACTATGTGGTCAATTTTGGAATAAGTGTGATGTGGTGCTGAGAAGAATGTATATTCTGTTGATTTGGGGTGGAGAGTTCTGTAGATGTCTATTAGTTCCACTTGGTGTGGAGTTGAGTTCAATTCCTGGATATCCTTGTTAACTTTCTGTCTCGTTGATCTGTCTAATGTTGACAGTGGGGTGTTAAAGTCTCCCATTATTATTATTAAGTCTCTTTGTAAGTCTCTAGGACTTGCTTTATGAATCTGGGTGCTCCCGTATTGGGTACATATATATTTAGGATAGTTAGTTCTTCTTGTTGAATTTATCCCTTTACCATTATGTAACGCCCTTCTTTGTCTCTTTTGATCTTTGTTGGTTTAAAGTCTGTTTTATCAGAGACTAAGATTGCAATCCCTGCCTTTTTTTGTTTTCTGTTTGCTTGGTAGATCTTCCTCCATCCCTTTATTTTGAGCCTATGTGTGTCTCTGCATGTGAGATGGGTCTCTTGAATACAGCAAACTGATGGGTCTTGATTCTTTATCCAATTTGCCAGTCTGTGTCTTTTAGTTGGACCTTTTAGTCCATTTACATTTAAGGTTAATATTGTTATGTGTGAACTTGATCCTGTCATTATGATATTAGCTGGTTATTTTGCTCATTAGTTGATGCAGTTTCTTCGTAGCATCGATGGTCTTTACATTTTGGCATGTTTTTGCAATGGCTGTACCAGTTGTTCCTTTCCACATTTAGTGCTTCCTTCTGGATCTCTTGTAGGGCAGGTCTGGTGGTGACAAAATCTCTAAGCATTTGCTTGTCTGTAACAGATTTTATTTCTCCTTCACTTATGAAACTTAGTTTGGCTGGATATGAAATTCTGGGTTGAAAATTCTCTTCTTTAAGAATGTTGAATATTGGCCTCCACTCTCTTCTGGCTTGTAGAGTTTCTGCCAAGAGATCTGCTGTTAGTCTGATGGCCTTCCCTTTGTGGGTAACCAGATCTTTCTCTCTGGCTGCCCTTAACATTTTTTCCTTCATTTCAACTTTGGTGAATCTGACAATTATGTGTCTTGGAGTTGCTCTTAAGTCTGCCTGCCTCTGTAGACTCCACCTCTGGGGACAGGGCATAGCTAAACAAAATGCAGCAGTAACCTTTGCGGATGTAAATGACCCTGTCTGACAGCTTTGAAGAGAGTAGTGATTCTCCCAGCACGGAGGCTGAGATCTGAGAATGGACAGACTGCCTGTTCAAGTGGGTCCCTGAGCCCCAAGTAGCCTAACTGGGAGAGCCTAACTGAGAGTAGCCTAACTGGAGTGGACCTCCAGCAAACTCCAACAGACCTGCAGCTGAGGGTCCTGACTGTTGGAAGGAAAACTAACAAACAGAAAGGACATCCACATCAAAACCCCATCTGTATGTCACCATCATCAAAGACCAAAGGTAGATAAAATCACAAAGATGGGAGAAAGCAGTGCAGAAAAGCTGAAAATTCAAAAAATCAGAGCACCTCTTCTTCTCCAAAGGAATGCATCTCCTCGCCAGCAACGGAACAAAGCTGGATGGAGAATGACTTTGATGAGTTGAGAGAAGAAGGCTTCAGTTGATCAAACTTCTCTGAGCTAAATGAATAACTACGAACCCAGCACAAAGAAACTAAAAACCTTGAAAAACGATCTGACGAATGGATAACTAGAATAACCAATGCAGAGGAGTCCATAAACAACCTGATAGAGATGAAAACCATGACAGGAGAACTACGTGACAAATGCACAAGCTTCAGTAACCGACTCGATCAACTGGAAGAAAGAGTATCAGTGATTGAAGATCAATTGAATGAAATGAAGCGAGAAGAGAAGTTTAGAGAAAAAAGAGTCTAAAGCCTCTTTCTTGTGCTTTTCCATGAATGTGGAGTGCCATTCTCTCCTGGAACAACTAAGTGTCTGTCAAAACTCCAAAAGATGGAAAGTTTGGTAATGGAGTGTTAGGTTAGTGGAATGTAATCTTTCTGCCCTCCTTCTGAAGGTCTCTGATGTTTCCCATGTAATTATCTTTGACATTTAATTGAAGGCATCATTTTTTAAATAAAGCAACCCATTTGAGCCCTTGGTGGTCACTTAAGACCTACTTCATTGCCATCTGGCATTCATCCGAGACCAAGATTATGTAGTAGATGTATGGTTCAGCTCCGTCCGCTATGGACATCTATTGATTTTGTGGTTATTGGGGAAGTGGTGTCTTATTCGTGTTTTCAAATTCCATCTTATAATGAAGGTTCTTTGGCTTTCCATGGTTTCATAGCTGCAAAATCAATGATGACTTCAGTAGCACTGACAATGTACTATATTTTTGAAAACAAAATTGAAAAATTATTACCTGATGAATGAGAAATGGTTTTGGCATTTAAAAACAGAAAATGCTTCTCCATATCTCTTCTAAATTATGTTTGATGTTGACATTAGCATTTATGTAATTCATTCAATTGTGGGAGCCATCATGTACTAATTCTTAACAGAAATAAAAGCTATTACAGTGGGGAATAACATTCCTTCAAAAGGCTTCATTTCAGTCTTCTTCTTCTATGCATTTTGTATGAATTCCATGGTATTTAACTTATTGTGTTTTAATTCTGTTCTGGCAAATGCTGAAGAGGACATAAGGGGTCACCTAGAATTAAAGCTGAAATGAACAAGACAATAAATAGGCCTTAGTCCCAACGTTTGCATTCATTCAGGAGAGGCTTAATGGGCAATATTGAAAGGTATCAGATTTCTTTTTGTAATGAGGGCCAAATCTTCACTTAACAGAAGGCAATTTTGATAAATAGAGGAACAAAATATAAGGCTTAATTGTGGGGCAATCTTAACAGAAAATTATAATGTGCCTATCTGTGATAAGACCAGAGGAAAGTATCATTCTACCTCAGTTTCCCCCACAGTAGTTGGTTTGGAAGGCTAATACCAAAAAGCTCCAAAATGTATGCAAATGAGAGTGAGTACATGTTTAGGAGCCGTCTTTCCACAGTAAAGACCCAGGCAGCAGGACGACATCCCGTCAACTCAGTCTGAAGACAGGGAGTGTTTCATGCTCATTAAGCTGATCAACCTGTCTCCACCAGGGAGAACATGGTGGCAGCCGGGGTTATTACTAAGGTGCTCTGGGTACTACATCAACAAAGGTCATCTTGCCAAGCTGAAAACAGGCAGATGAGTATTGTCGGTGATGGGAATCGTCCATGCAAAAGAAAGGAACCATCAAAGAGTGCATTCTAGAAATAGAGAAGTAGAGTGTGACATAGAGTAGGTGACCAAAAAGGGTCCTAAAGGGAGTCTGGGACCACGTTTTATAGAGCTTCTTATGCCATACTGAGTTTGTGTTTGGTTTTGGAGAAAAGTAAGCCCTAGGGCAAAGAGGAGAGCATTCTATAAATGCAGAAAGATTGGCAAGATATCCTTCTTCCTCTTCTCTCCCTGGGGGTTCATCGGGACAGACTTAGCTCAAACACTATCACCACAGATTCTGCGAGACTCTCTGACCAACCCCACCACTCTACACACACAGACACACTCCACAGATAATACTTCCTCCTTGACATTCCCATTTCACCTTGTAATTGCCTTTATCCTGGACTTAGAGCAACCTAGTGGGTGAATCTGTGAATACGCCTGCTTCCTCAACTAGAACATGCATCTGCTGAAGATCAGGGAATGTGCTTTATCTATCTCTGTACATTGCCTGGTGCATAATAGGAATTCAGTATATGTTTGCTAGATGAAAGACATTTTATTCTATTTTCTGCAGACAACACAGCAGGCTCAGAGTTTGATTCTGCTTACATAAAGAGGGTGTAGTATTCCTTCTTAATACATTAGGAGGATATGACCCATGTAGTTCACAATCACTGGTTTCTAGTCAATTGAGATTTGTGCAAAACCCACTAAGGGTGAGTTGTGTTTATTATTTGTTTGCAGTACATTACAGCTAATGCTTTGGTATTCAAAATCCACTGTACTTTTGCCTCGTTTAGTTCTAAAAAAGAAACCAGGAAATATTCTTTCCTCTTTAAGTAATGGACAAGATGAGCCAAAAAAAATACATTAAAGAACACGTGCATTCACTTTTCATTTGTCTTAGATCAAAATTAGATGTTTCTCCTCCATTATCTCATAAAAGCATGTGATTTATAAAAGAAACTGAAATGAGTGTCATTAAAACTGATTACCCTAAGTGAATGGTGACGTATATGTGGGTATACAATTGTGATTATAATATTAGAGAAAGTAATCTAATGAACAGTGGGATAATGTGATTTTGTGGTGTTAGTAAAAGACTAAAAGCAGAGCCCCTTGGTGAAATCGCACCTGCTGATCTGAAACAGGGCCCGAATGGGAACCAGGGACAACAACTGTCTTGGCCGCAACCCTCTGATGCCACTCATAGGTGGACAGTGCCCTCAGGCTACCCCAGCTGCTTAGAGTCCTCTCTACCCCAGATTGCAGTGACAGTTCTGAACCTGCCTGTCTTATGCAGAAACCAGGAGACAGAAGAGAGTGAAGAACAGGAAGGGGAAGGAATGTTCTCTGAGAGAGGAACAGGTCTATTGAGCACACCTTTCCACAGATGCACCCAAACCCCAACTGGAATAACTGTTGCTTCCTCCTCTGCTCATTGTGTCTCCAATCCCTCCCCATCCTGGAGCTCTGGCTCCTGCTGCATCTCCTCCTTGCATCTCATCCCTCTCTCACATGATGGTAGATCCTTCACCTCTCAGAGCTTCTCAACTCCCAAAATCCTTAAATTGCATCATCTTTCCTCTCTGCTTACCTTCCACAACAAATGACAAGACACGCACCCCATCCTTGCTCCCTCTACTTGCTCACCCCTCCCTGCCTCCTTTGCCCTCTGAGTCTGGAGCTGACGCCCTCATCCTACTGGCCTGCTTTCCAATGACATAAGGGAACATCTCGGCTGTGAATGCCACTTCCTCTTGGCAGTTCTCCTTCACATTTCACCTCTCAGAAGCATTTGATGACTGCTTGGAATTCTCTTTGCATTTAGGATTCCAATATGTACCTTCTCTGACACCATTTCCCTAATGCACTCCTCCATTCCTGCCACCTACATGTGGGTGTCTTCAAGACTGTCCGTCCACATCTTGTCTCTCCTTTCCCTCACAGATGTTTTCTTTTCCCATGACTTAGATGACCTGGTATCACTCTGTGGTTGGTTCTCAAATCTATGACTCCAGCCAACCATGCTGCCCCTTGTTCCTTACTCCCACTGTCACACAGACAATCTTCCCTCTTCGCCATTTGCCCTCTGCCCCTGTGGCATAGTTCACTGCGGTGCTATGCATTTCACTATTATGGTCCAAAGTTAGAGATTCAGATAAAAACAGGCTCAACATCCAGCTCTGCCACATACTTCCAATCTGACTTCGGACAAGTTTCTTTGCCAGCCTGAGTCAGTTTCACCACTTGTAGAAGCAAAGATAAGGCTTCATCCATGCCTCCTATCTTTGTTGTGAGAATGAAGAGAATCCATGTAAATCACCTGGCCCATAGTGATTGTTCCATAGGTTTTAGCTATTATTATTAATGTACTCAGTAGATATTTATTGAATAAGAATGAACTATGGGGGATGCTTCAGGTACTGTAGTAAGAAGATGGGAGGAGGGCATGAGGTTTGAAGACTCTTGAGCCTCCTCACATCTTATAGCATGAAGTGAAGGCCCTTTCTCCAATGTGGGCCAATCTAACCCAATGAGAATGGCTAACTTTGTGAAATATTACTTTTTAAAAATTGCAGGTGAGTAATATAATCTTCCTTCATATTAAGCTGTTTATTCACTGTAGCCTACTCCATACAATCCCCCTTATGAGGTGATTCCAGTCTTTGTTGATTACTTAAATGGTGATATAGTTTGGATATTTTTCCCTGTCCAATGCTCATGTTGAATTATAATTCCCAATGCTGGAGGTGGGGCCTGGTGGGAGGTGTTAGGATCACGGGGGCATATCTCTTATGGTTTGGTGCTGTCTTTGAGATAGTGAGTGAATCTCAAGAGATTTGGTCATTGAAAAGTGTGTGGCACCTATCCCTCTCACTCTTTCTCTCTCTCGCTCCTGCTTTCACCATGTGACGTGCCTGCTCTCCCCTCGCCTTCTGCCATGATTGTAAGCTTTCTGAGTCCTCATCAGAAGTGGAGCAGATGTCTAGTGCCATGATTCCTGTTCAGCCTGAAGAATTGTGAGCCAACTAAACCTCTTTTCATTATAAATTACCCAGTCTCAGATGGTTCTTCAAAACAATGCAAGAATGGCCTAATACAATTACCTCAATGAAAATTGCACCAAAAAAAAAAAAAAAATGTGCTGTCAAAGAAAAAAAATCCCTATTTGATTCTCTTGAAATTAAAATGCCCCTCCCCAACTCAGCCAGGTCACCTTTCTGGGATATAACAGGCTTTTTCTCCTAAATAGGTTTTTCACACAAATCAAGGAGTCACCTCCCTAAAGAATTTTCCCCCAATGTGTGAAAGAGTCAGCACTTTGATTAGCAATTTTTCATTGTTTCTTGACTGCTCTGAATCTGTTCTTAAGACTACTTTTTAAAATAAACTTTGTTTGGAATCATTTTGTATTTACAGAGAAGTTGCAGAGTTCCTGTATGCCTGTCATCCATTTCCTCCCTAATGCTAACATCTTGCATAACAGTGGTACATTTGTCAAAACTGAGAAGTTGGCATTGACACATAACTATTATTAAACTACAAACTTCATTCGGATCTCACTAGTTTTGTCATTGACATTTTTTTCTCTATTCCAGGATCTGATTCAGGATACCACATTGCATTTAGTCATCATGTCCTTTTAATAAATATTCAGCTGATAGTGAATCATGCCCAATCATTAACTATCGAAAGGTTCTCTACTGCATGACAGTATGTAAAACCTATGAAATTAAAAGTGAGGTGGGGAAAGCTGGCCAAAATGGAACTTAGACCAGTCATCCAAAAGAGCAAAATTAGTTGGAAAAAAATTTTTTCAGATGGTGTCAAAGTGCAATGTTAAACATTTTGTTTCTTTGTCCTTCCCGCATCCTAGAACTTTCTTCAGTTTGTCTCTCCAGGAAGGATGAACACCTCCACATTGAAGATTTGATTATGTTGAAGCTACGTCATTGATCATCAAATCAGAAGAAAAAAGGAGTTGTTTTAGTCTTCACTGGAAGCACACCTATGTGACCTTGAGCAAGTGTATTCAGTCATTCTTGGTCTCCCTTTCCCCATCTGTAAAATGTGTGGTTTGTTGATGGCTGATCTGTGGATCTGTTGCATCAGAATCACCTGGAAAGCTGTTGAAAATGCTAATTTTCAGGTCCTCGCCATTCATTAATATCTTTGCAGTTGGGCCAGGGGATCTGTAGTTTCGTACACACACACACAGACACACATGCGTGTGCACACACACACATACATAGAGTCACTCCCAAGTGATTTGGATCCACAGCAGGGTTTGGGACACACTGGATTAAACAATCTTCCTGCTTGCCTGAATTCAGAGGCAAAAAAATAGCCGTGGGAAGTATCCTTTATTAGGAGGCCAGGAAAAGGGATCAGCCTCCTTGCGGAAGCAGGTTTCAAGACTATCTTCTTAAGAAACAGTCCCCACTTCCCAGGCTTCTCTTTCTTTCTACCTGGGCATTCAGTGTATAATGCATATGTAGCCTACAAAGTCAAAGAACTGGCTTTCTGTGCATTTTATTTAAATTGGTTTTATGGAAAGTGGCTAAAGAGGAGAACTGAGGTAAATGAAAGTTGCACAAAGACATTGGAATTTGAGTAAATAACAACTTATCTTTGTTATATTTGAAGTTTCTGCATTGATTACTTTTCATTCCCTACTTGGGAGTACAGAATATAAAAAGGAAATGATTTCACACGATATAGTAAGTTAATCCACTTATTTTACTTGCACTCTGCCTTTTAAGAAATCCTCTTAACTCTATTCTGAGGGCCAATAAATAACAAGGAAATATTAGCAAGTTGGTTTTGTCTGTGATTTCTGCAACTTTCTGTTTTAATTTACAGAACCTCAGAGTTGAAAAAAGGGATCATATAATCAAGACAGATTATAGATCAAATAATTTTATTAAATGGGGAAGCTGAAGAAAATCAAAATGCAAACAGGCAATACCATTATATAAAAATTTGACTCAATTAACATCACAATTGTTTGTGGCATCAATTTTCCTGCATTTTACAGTTAAAGAAACTGAGGTCAAATGCACAAGATTTCATAGAGTAGGTGATGTAGAAATTCAGTCCAGGTCCAAGGTCTCTAATGTCATGTTCCAGAGATGTCTTTAGCAGGCTTATTTATGAACCAGAAATAGTATATAAATGTTTAGGGAATATACTACACATCTACTTGATGTATGCAGTCATTAAAATGGATAGGCACCCTTACATCCTGCAGATGAGAGAATAAACTGATACCATTGAGCCAGGTGCAGTGGCTCGTGCCCATAGTCTGAACTACTCGGGAGGCTGAAGTGGGAGGATTGCTTGAGCCCAGGAGTATGAGGCTGCAGTGAGCTGTGACTGCACTGCTGCATTCCAGCCTGGGCAACAAAGGGAGACCTGCCTCTTAAAAAAATAAAAATAAAAAATAACTGATACAATTATTACAGAAAGCAATTTAGCAATATCCATAAAGTGTCTTTTCAAAGTTCATACTCTTTGGCCCAGTAATTCACTCTCTAGGAACTTATCCTAAGGTAATAATCAGAAATTTGGCAAGAGGCTTATTTGCAAAACTGTGCATTAAAACAGTACTTTAAAAAATGAAAAACCTGCGAGGAAACTAAAGGTTCCAAATTAATGAGTTAGATGAGTGATAGCTCTTTATATGCTACAATATCACATAAGTACAAAAAAATGGTGTTTTAATGGTGTAGGAAACTGTTTATAATATTTTAAGGAAAAATGCACGAGCAAAATATTGTATATATACTATAATCCCAATTTTGTTGAAACAAAAATGTGTGCTTGTGTAAAGAAAACAGGACTGAAAGGAAACACATTAGCATATTTAAAGTGTCTTAAAATGTAAAAGAGTGTTAAGATGGTTCTCTCTCTATGGTGAAATTAGAGTTCATTCTTTAGTCTCTTCTTTGAGCCCTTCAGAATTTTGAATTCTCTGTAGTAAGAAACAAACCACTTTTATGATCAGAAGGAACACAATGTAATTTTTAAGAGAAATGAAAACTGCAGATTATAAAAAAGTAGTAACAGAAAAATCATATGATATGTTTAGTAAAAAAATAAAAATTGCATATATAATAGAGTTTATGAAGATATGTACATAAATAATTATAACTCTGCAGAGGAAGGATTAGATGAAAGTACAACAAAATATTAAAGGTGTTTGGGTTTAAATGGCAAAAATAAAGTGGATCTCTTCTATAGCTTTTTATTTTCAAAAATTGTATTAAGGCTGGGTGCAGTGGCTCATGCCTGTAATCCCAGCAGTTTGTGAGGCTGAGGCGGGCAGACCACCTGAGGTCAGGAGTTCGAGATCAGCCTAGCCAACATGGTGAAACCCCTTCTCTACTAAAAACACAAAAATTAGCTGAGTGTGGTGGCGCATGCCTGCAGTTCCAGCTACTCGGGAGACTGAGACAGGAGAATTGCTTGAACCCAGGAGGCAGAGGTTGCAGTGAGCCGAGATTATGTCACTCTACTCCAGCCTGGGCGACAGAGGGAGACTCCGTCTCAAACAAAATTGTATTAATATAATTTTTAAATAATATTTAAAAGTTCCTTCATCTTCCCTGCCACCCCATCCCCAATTCTCACAACCTAGGGTGCTGTGCAACTAAGAGCACACGAGCTGTAGAATCAGTCACAAGTAAGCTCGCATCTTGGCTGTGAAATTTACTTGTGTGTCCTTAGGCAATTAATTTCTTTGAAAAACTCATATGAAAAATAGCATAGCACCTGGCTCCCCAGATTACCAGGAGCATGAAAGGAGATGATGAATGCTAAATGCTTAGCATATTTCTGCTAGAATCACTAGAGCTTTGTGGCCATTAGAGTTGGGGAGCTTGATGAGTCTGGGGTTTTCACTAGTGTGTCTTCGGCTTCCACTGTTGATCTTACTTTGCCAGGCCCCAGAAAAGTAGGGGTGAAGTTGGCAGGTCTTCTGAATCCTGCTTGCAGCATAAGAAAACTAGTCAATAGTCTAGAGAGGAGAACTTGGATGAAAATGTGTTCTTCCTAGTCCCATAATGGATGTCTCTGTCTTGGGTAACCCACTTGGAATTCAAAGTGAATTCCAACTTCGGTCAGTGTGCTCAACCTTGGGTTATTGAACTTCAACTCAAAGATATGTTTTTAATCAATGCCTTTCCTTCTTCTAAATACACATGCTTTTAAGAAATAATGGTGGATGCTCAGATAGGGCATGGAGAGGCATACATATAGACACACACAAGGATGCCCTCCAATATCTTCCTGCAGGCCTTCCATTCTGTCTCATGGTCCATCATTCAATTCAAGCTTTTGGGTCAACTCCCTAACTCTCCTAAAATAGAGTATTAATGTGTATTCAATCACATGTAAGTGTCATGCATTTGTTAGGGACTTGCTCTAATAGCTGGGAATGAGGTCTGAGGGAACAGGGGTTTTGAAGACAAAGTAATTTCAAAATTTGGGACACTAGCTAACTGTAGTCTAAGTGTAGAGTCAAAGGCAAGGAGGTGAAGAACTCACGGAGACCGCCCAGCTCTGTGCTGGTGAAAAGCAGCTACCTTCAGTTCTTCATTGCCCTCAGCTCTAAAATGGCCCAGGGGTTCAGGCCTTCTCTGCCTCTTGAAATCATCATTACTTTTAGTATTAACAGATACTAGTGGTTGAGGGCATGAGGTCTAAGTCAGTCACACATGGACTCCAAGTCAGAATTCCCATCTCAGCTGTGGAACCTCAAATAATGTTTTGAAATGATGGCACCTTCTACCAAGAAGTGCTGGAATGATCAAGTGAGATGTTACAACTAGGAAACAGCACAGATTCTGGCACTAAAAAAGCCCTCAATAAATAGGAACAAGTATTACTCTACTTCTTGAGGTCACTTGTATTCTTAATGACTTCTGCAGTTTCAAAATTCCTTGCTCTTATGGAAAACAAACATGCAACCTTCTCTCTGATCTGTGGAAGTTGACAGTGCATAGAAATACTAGCAGCAGCAATTCCTGTCTCAGGGCTTTCTGAGACCGTGGTTACTCACATAACTCTCTGATACAGAGCCAGACAGAACGAAGAGACCAAACACTTGGCTATCTTTCCCCATCAGCTGGGGGCCAGTGGAACTGGGCATTGTAAGCCTTATCTGAACTATAACAAAAATTCATTATTAGACTCTCATTACAAGCTTAGGGTCAGGCGTGGTGGCTCACACCTGTAATCCCAGCACTTTGGGAGGCCAAGGTGGGAGGATTGCTTGAGCCCAGGAGTTCAAAGACCAGCCTGGGCAACACAGGAGGACCCCATCCCTACCAAAAATTAAAAATTATCCAGGCATGGTGGTATGTTCCTGTGATTCCAGCTACTTGGGGGGCTGAGGTGGGAGGATAACTTGAGCCTGGGAGGTCTAGGCTGCAGTGAGCTATGATCAAGCCACTATACTCCAGCCTGGGCTGCAGAGTGAGACCCTGTCTCTAAAAAAATTTAAAAAATGAAAAACAAAAAATGAGCTTAAGTTGATGTTCTGTTTTTTTGTTTTGTTTTGTTTTGTTTTTTGAGACGGAGTCTTGCTCTGTCGCCCAGGCTGGAGTGCAGTGGCGCGATCTTGGCTCGCTGCAAGCTCCGCCTCCCGGGTTCAGGCCATTCTCCTGCCTCAGTCTCCCGAGTACCTGGGACTACAGGCGCCTGGAACAATGCCCGGCTAATTTTTTGTATTTTTAGTAGAGACGGGGTTTCACCATGTTAGCCAGGACGGTCTCGATCTCCTGACCTGGTGATCCGCCCGCCTCGGCCTCCCAAGGTGCTGGGATTACAGGCGTGAGCCACCGCGCCCGACAAGTTGATGTTCTGAAATGGAATCAGGTTAATAGTAATATCCTAAATGTCACTGTCATCTGCTAACCTAACACTTCAGTCCCTTACAAACTCCCTACCACTCAGAGCAGCATTTCAAAGAATCTCTGGGGAGAGGGGCATACACAATGAGAACACCACGTTGGTTGGTGCATAAGTGAAGATAGCTGGGTAAAAATGGCTCACAGCCTAATGGACGACTCATTCCTTAATGCAGAAAAGGTAATAATAAGGATATAAATAAGGTTCCAGCTGCTATAGGAGACCAGGAGAGGAGGTTCTTTGAATTTTCCAACAGGACATAAGACACAGCAGCTTGGGCCCCTCCAGCTCAAACAGCAAGAATAGAGTTGCTGACACCTGCAGCCCAAGATATGTATGAAATCCCAGGGAGACTTCCATGCCCGACCACCCAGCATGGCACATCTATAAGATGGACAGACTGCCACAGTGTTACTCTCCTTTCCCATGGCGGGAGATTTTGATGACTGCGATAATAAGGCAATTGGATGAAATGTGTAAACTATGGTAAGCTGTACAGAGAGGACATGCAATTTTAGTAAGTTGGAAATTTTATACAAGCAGTATTGAGTATTAATTTTTAAGGAATAAATATGCAAAAAATAATCTTTCACTAGCTGACCTCTTTGGATTCTGTCCTTACAGGGACTTTATTAGACCAGGCAATGTGGTATGATGAGAAACACTTCAGACTCAAGGGACCAACAGTCTACTGCAGATGTGACAAGGAGTGAACTGTGTACCCACTCCTTCCGGTCCAGCTTCTCATGACTTCTGGACAGATCTTCAGCAGAACCATGTGAAGTCTCTGCTTCTACCATACACTTAGCAGGATCAAGAGATGCCCCTATCACACTCACAATCTCCAAACATGTATTTGTGGCCTTCACGAAGTGGTCAAAAGGATCACTTCTCATAGAGTGATATTAGATTATCTACTTCGTTTCTTACCTTAACAAGGGGGAGAACTTCCATCCTGGTTTGGCCTGGAGATCCTATACCCTGACACCAACTCCCCATCCTCAGTACATCAGTTTTTAAAACTCAGAGTTCTGCCCTGGAACACTGCATGATGCACCTATTAGAACCACAAGCTTCCTTGGTCACACTTGTATTTATTGTGAATAATAATTTTAAAAATCTACAAGAGGAAGCTTTACAATAACAACAAAATTATTGGGAAAATATAAGTATTTCATAAAACCAAAAATGCAAACCCAAAAAAATCCAAAGCAACACACCACAGGTGCAGAAACAAGGGTAGCTCAAGAGGATTGAACATTAGGTCTTCTAAATAATGTTCTCTGTACTAACACAGCATTAATGAGACTTAGCAAGCCATCACTCAGCCTTGCGGTCTAGTTCCAAACTCCAAAATTAAGAGGTTAAATGTTGAGATAGGTTCAACTAGAGTGAGGTAACAAAGATCAAACCAAGTAGCTATGGCCGGTGAACTCTGTCACCACAGCAAATAGAAGGATGTGTGTGTAGTGGATAGTTCACAGACAAAAGGTTCCTGCTGGACAGACCAATCAGCCTAAGACTGTCATCCCGTAGGATACAAATATACTACATATCATATTTTGACATCTGCTGATATGTAAAATTCCAAGGTTCCTTGTGTAAGCACAAGCGCACATATTGTAAACAATGAAAACAACCCAAAGTCCATGCCAAGACCAAACCAAAGGTACAGCACACCGAGGGCTGATGTCACAGGACCCCTCTTTGATTTGAAGTCCTCCAGGTGAAGTTTATGGCTTCTATAGAACTGCTGTGATTATTTGAGATTCAGAAATCTACAGACTGAAGGTTAATTTTTTTTGAGACAGGGTCTCACTCTGTCACCCAGGCTGGAGTGCAGTAGTGCAATCTTGGCTAACTGTAACCTCCTCCTCCCAGGCTCAAGCAATCCTCCCATCTCAGCCTCCTGGGTACAAAAGCATGCCACCACACACAGCTATTTTTTTTAATTTTTTGTAGAGACTGGGTATCATCTTGTTGCCCAGGCTGGTCTTGGACTCCTGGGCTTAAGTGATGCACCTGCTTCAGCCTCCCAAAGTGCTGAAATTACAGGCATGAGCCACTGTGCCCAGCCTGAAAGTTAATCTGAAACACTGCCAATGTAAAATATTACATACAAATTGAAGAATCAAAGCAAAAATAATTATGTGGAAGCTCTAAATGGCATTTCCCATTTCTGTAGTAGAAACATTCTTCTCCTTGAGTTCTAATATCAAAAAATATTTGAGGGGGAACATTCATTTGTTATTATGGGAAGTTCTGTGTTTGACTATGAAGCCAGATTCCTAGATCCATCTATTCTGGGCTCTGAAAGCACAGGTGCTTGGGTGCTGCCTAAAAGTACATTCCACATGCTGTAGATCAGCACTTTAACTGTACAATCTGTAGTTTCCAAGCTTATACTAGAATGGAGTCTATAACAGGCCTTTGCAGCTTTCCATAAGGCTGCATAATGATACCTGACCGATGGTATAGATTGAGAAAAATCAGTGGGCATCAAGCCACTGCTTTTCTTTGGTCAAGTTGTTAAGAAGTAGTACAGTATTACAATAGGTGTGAATATTAATACAAAAGGCAAGAGAAGCTCAGAAACCCCACCCCAATCCAATATCGGGCGGCCTATCTGACAGGACTCATTAATAATTCTTCTTCTTCTTCATTTCTATTTCTTCTTCTTCTTCTTCTTCTTCTTCTTCTTCTTCTTCTTCTTCTTCTTCTTCTTCTTCTTCTTCTTCTTCTTCTTCTTCTTCCTCCTCCTCCTCCTCCTCTTCCTCTTCCTCTTCCTCTTCCTCTTCCTCTCCTTCTCCTTCTCCTTCTCCTTCTCCTCCTTCTCCTCCTTCTCCTCCTTCTCCTCCTTCTCCTCCTTCTCCTCTTTCTCCCCCTTCTCCTCCTTCTCCTTCTTCTTCTGACAGAGTCTCACTCTGTTGCCCAGGCTAGAGTGCAATGACGCAATCTCGACTCACTGTAACTTCCGCCTCCTGGGTTCAAGCGATTCTCATGCCCCAGCCTCCCAAGTAGCTGGAATTACAGATACGTACCACCACGCCAGGATAATTTTTCTGTTTTTAATAGAAACAGGGTTTTGCCATATTGGCCAGGCTGCTCTCAAACTCCTGACCTCATGTATCTTCCCGCTTTGGTCTCCCAAAATGCTGGGATTACAGGAGTGAACCACCACACCCTGCCAGGATTCTTTGGATAAATTCTCAGATATAAATTCTTATACTGTGATATTGGAGTAAGCACAACAGCCTGAGAGTGAGAGTACAAACTCAAATCCAGAGGCATCCAGAGGAGATCATTCAAACTGCCATTGTATCTCACATACAGAGAAAACAACTAAATTACCCCCACATCAATCATCCTACAGCCTCCTAAGTTCTTTGTAGAATGCATGGATACAACAAATCCAATAGAATGCATGGATACAACAAATCCTGTCCAATGGAAACTGAAAAAATTATGCCTAAGTTATCCCATCCACCAAGTCAAGGCTTGAGGTAGATCTGAAGTAGTTCATGAGTAGATAAGAGTGCATGGAAAAAATAAATTACATATCAAAATCATGGGGAATTCCAATTGTAATTGTTTCCCTTTTAACCACTGACACAAGTACCCTGAAATTGGCTCAGGAGGGTAGATATATCAAGGTATTCCCCACTGGCAGCCCAAAAGTATAGGTAGTCTGACAAAGAAAACTGGACTCCCAGAAAGAACATCAACAGAAAAGTAGGACCAAGACACAACCCCATGAAGGTCACATTGCCAATTTTAGATGCAAGACCTGTGCCTCAATTTAAGAGGCAATAAGAGCCCCTGTGGCTTCTACTTCATCTCCCTATCATGGTGGCCTTTTGTTCCAATAGTCAGGAAGCCAAGGTGAATTTTCACAAATGCTTAATATGTAATATGCTCACATGTTCGTTTCTATTATGTTTTAGATTGTATTAATGAACAATGGATGACAAAAATGTGGAAAATATTTGGAGGAATCTCAAACTCCCTCCAAGCAAGTTTTTCTAAATATGTGTTGAGTCTTGTACTCCTTGACAGCCAGATATATGTGAAAAGAACTTCAACCTGGCCGGGCGCATTGGCTCACACTTGTAATCCCAGCACTTTGGGAGGCCAAGACGGGCAGATCACTTGAGGTCAGGAGTTTGAGACCAGCCTGGCTAACATATAGTGAAACCCCGTCTCTACTAAAAAATACAAAAATTAGCCGGGCGTGGTGGCATGCGCCACCACAGCTTGGGAAGCTGAGGCAGGAGAATCGCTCGAACCCGAGAGGTGGAGATTGCAGTGAGCCGAGATCACGCCAGTGTACTCCAGCCTGGGCGACAAAGCAAGACCCCGTCTCTCTCTCTCTCTCTCTCTCTCTCTCTCTCTCAAAAAAGAAAAAGTTCACAAATACAAACAATTGCATATATTGTGTAAAACTCTAGATGAAGAACCCAAGATCTAAAGATTGTATACTCAATCAATTCTTATATCCCTCAGTATCACAAATTCCAAGAATTGTGTGTAACACCCTCTTCCCCACCCCACACCACCAACACAAAAAATAAGACTGACAATGTGTCAACCTCGTTTAATAAACTTCCTTCAGGTTGTGTGCGTAGTGTCCAAATTCTTTGCATGAGTTAAACACTACATGGCAACTTCCCAATTTTTACATTTCATGCTGCTGTAAACTTTCACCACAGAGAAATTTAAAACTTTCTCATTGCTGATTAAAAAATTTAAAGCTCTCAATTTAAAGCAAAGCAGCCAATATAAATTTCTTCACATAGGAACTGAGATCCTCATAGACTTTTATTCACAGGTTAAGAAATGTATCATATCTGAACAATCTATATTTTGAATTTTATATCCCCTCATCCAAAATGACATTTTTGCTTGGACTAGATTCCCAAACCTTCAGTTGATAAGTTCAAAAGAAATAAAGAAAATAAACTATTTTATAGCTTATCTTCAATATTTTAAAATTTTTCAAAGTTTTGAATTTTTCAATACTTTGAAATATTAAGGATCTTCAGTATAGCAAAGTTGATTTCTAAATGGTACTAATATGATTTCACAATGTTACACAAAGCCATGTCATGAAAATGACATGAAAATGAAAAACACAGAAAGTTAAAAAAAAAAAAAGTCTCCTAGAAATTACTACTGTTATTAGGTTGCTTTATTCTCTTCCAGACTGTTTTCTACACATATACTAACTCTATCAAGATGGGATCATACCATATTAGCTTTTCTAAAACTCCCTGTTTTTATTTGACATTGCTTAAACATTTTTCAGTAACGTTAGATATATATTTGCTTCACTTTTAACCACAAAGTAGTTTTCTATTTTCTGGCCATACTGCAATTTATTTAACCATACCTATTAATGAACAGTTGCAAACAGCTAGAGCCAAAGAAAAGCCAAACTCTGCTCTCCATAACCCAACAAGTAGTTATTTTGGAGGCTAAGTCATTTCTAATGCTGAAGCAATCAAACACTCTACCAGTCTTTTAAAATGTCTTCAACCTCTCTCCAACCCCTGGTTGTCACCTTCTCTTTCTTACCCTTCAGATATTTTTGAAACCTAAATTATGTTCCTATCATCCACTCCTCCATTTACCTCTTCCCATAAATCTCAATTATTCTCTTACTCTGAAGTGCTTCACTGTACATGCCAAATATCCTGAATTGGAAGAGACATGGTCAATTTATTTTAAAGAAAAGCATCAGAATTTTCTTTCTTCTTCTTTGCTGCTATAAGGCAAGAGGATATTTCTTTCTAATCCCAGAGCCTATGTAGCCCCCTAGTCCCTCCCATCTTTCCACAAAGATAATAGGTGGTAAGCACCTGACAAATGCACTTATAATTGCAAAAATGCTCCCAACTGTGTAACTTTAACATAGCTACACACAGTACTCCATTCACCTTATTTATTTATAGCAATTCTACAGGGGGCAGGGGAGGTGGAGGTGGTTAATGGGTACCAAAAATAGTTAGAAAGAATAAATAAGGCCTAGTATTTGATAGCACAACAGGGTGGCTATAGTCAATAATAACTTAATTGTACATTTTTAAATAATGAAAAGAGTATAACTGGATTGTAACTCAAAGGATAAATGCTTGAGGGGATGAATATCCCATTCTACATGATGTGTTTATTTCACATTGCATGCCTGTATCAAAATATCTCATGTCCCTCACAAATATATACACCTATTACATACCCACACGAAAAAATAAAATTATTTTTTAAAAATCAGAGCAATTCCACAAATATTTTATAGCAGAAACCTGAGTCACAGGGTGCCTATAAGAGATGGCACCCCCACCCACAACTCAGACTGATTCCTGTTGCTCTTATTTGGCTATCAGTCTCAGATTTTAATGATCTAAATTCTGTACCTCACACATATCGTTTCATGTTTTTAGCGTGGATACACTGTCTGTCTGAGTTCTGACTTGAGTTTCAGCCCTAGCCCATGTCAATGGGCTTATTCTCATCTCTACATATAGAACATATGGGTCATAGTGCCTCATTCCAGGTACCAACATCAAGCCCCCATGCCCCAACCTGGGACAGTCTGCACCTGGAGGGCCTCCTTGCTTTCAAGGACAATTTGGATGCCATATACTATCTACAAAATACTTTTAGTATCATATGATAATCCATTCAGTCTTTGCTTCAAGAGCTCACAGTTGATTAAAATCAAACTATAAAGTATATGCACAGCTGTAATCATAAAATAGAAAAAAGTATCTCTTTAGTATTTTTTCTGTTCTCTTAGATATGCCTATGTAATCATCATCTCAATCATTAATAATGGTCAAAAGATACTATTAAGACCCTTCTTTGACTGGGCTTTTCTAGTTTCTTCCATTGTCTTTGAGAAAGATAGTTACTATGCTCCATGCTTCTAGACAAGAAGCATCATGTAAGTTCTTACTAGGAAACACTTGCAGGTGATTTCATTTTTAATGAACATACACCCTTTTCTTTCTTGACCTGCTTCAGTAAAGTGGTGCTGGCAATGAAACAAGTAACATTTGTGAACGGGTTGCAAAGCCACAAACCTAACTAACCTGCTCCTGGTAACCCAGGCAGTTAACTAGCCTTCAAATGCAATCTTTGAGTAAGACTTTCTGTGGTGCTTGAGAAAGAGCTCCAGCAGCCGAATTATTAAAAGGGAAGTACGGAAGAGCTGCAAAACATGAAAAAGCCTGGAACAAAATTATTAAGGAATGTAATTGATGATTGGTATGTATATGTCTTGAGCAGAAAGCAGGTACAAAAATGGGAACAGTTTTCAGGGAGAGAAAGGAAAAAGAAGGAACAGATTCCAGTACCATCCTCTCAGATAAGGATATGATTCTCTGCCTGCTTTTTGTGGCAATAAATCATATATATCACTAGCTCACCTATTAATATCTACTTCCTTTTGGAATAGAGCAGAAAGTCTTAATGCTACAAGGACACATTAGAGTCAGTCAGTCTAGTTCAACACCCTTATTTGACATGTGAAGAAACAGGCCCAGAAAGGGTGAGGTTGCTTGATAAAGGACTTAGTCAATATTAGAACTAGAGGTGAGTGAGGTTCAAGTCTCTTGACATCGAATCTAGTGCACTTTCTCTATAAAATTCTTCCTCTCAAAAAATCATATGTCACATGTAATCTGCAGCATCTTTCAAAAAAGATCAATTCAAAGATTTTTTTTCTGTTTAGATATGACTCCTCTGGCAGCAAATCTTTTACCTTTTGAAACTGAAAAGTACTAACCGAAATTTCACTTGGACCAATTCACCAGAGAAATCATGTTTGCATCTGCATGTTGTATATATAATGTAAATAGACTTTTATCTTTCTGTCTTTGGCTTACTTTGATGCGTCAGTTTGGCTGCACTCATCTGTAGGTGCCAACTAGCAGGAAATGCTGGACTTATGGAAGGAATACACCATGCCCTGCAAGCAGTCTGAAGTCATGGCAACCTAGGTCCATTGAGATGGCACCTCACTCTGTACCAAGAACAAAGAGACTCTAAATAACATTTTGTTTCCCATTCATGATCATCCTGGCAGCCATGGACTAACCAGAAGTCACCCATCTTTTACTATGTCACCAAATTAGACAGTACCTAAAGACTGTCTTATTCTAGAAACTCCTCTGGAGGGGAATATGATCAGGTATCAACATAGGTAGCTTCAGACAAGAAAAGGAAACTGCTGCAAAACGGACAACCCTCCCCTACATGCATACTGCCAAAGGACCAAATGTCCTTCCCTCACACGGGCAGTTTTTATGGGTAAGTGAACTCAGGGTTCCAATTTTGTAAATAGTATAATATTCCCCCAAACAAATTAGAAAATCCATGATAGACCCTAGCTGAAGTGCAAGCAAAAATGCATCATCGGTTACATGGACATTTATGAACTGATCTGAGTGCAGCAGTCCTAGGTATAGCAATATGTTTACAGAAATATGAATCCTCCGTTGAACAACAACAAGAGTACAAACACCTGTTCTCATTCCCTTCATTTTTGATTCCCACACCTGCAGTTCTGGGGACCGCTACTGCTATACACACAGGGAAATGGAATTATTCCCCACTCTCTGAGGGAGCTGCATTCCCGATTCCCAAGGGTGGGGTAGGGTGATCATTTTGAAAGCTGGATGTTTGTATGTCAGCAAGCACGTATATTCATTTCAGCTTCCTGAAGCATTTATGAACATAGGTTAGTCATATTTCAGCCACAATATGGAGAGATAAGACAGCCAGGAGATCTCATACGTAGGTCGTGAGGAATAAATAATGAAAAAGCACTTTGTAAAATATGAAGTATGATCTTAATGCTCAATGGCATAAGATACGTTACTTTACCATTAGCCTACTTTATCACAAGCCGCCTGGAAGGGAGGCAAACGCTAGACGTCCTCAGCACAGCCTCTAGTTATGGATGAGGTCATAGAGAACAAAGTAACTTCGGCTGGAACTGTTTCATCTAAAATAAAATCCGGTCATTAAAATTTTTCAGAAACATTCAGTTCTTGGGGTCTCGTGATCCCCATTTACTATTCGAAATAAACTTTGTAATAAGGTATTAATAAAAGCTGATTTAATCTATTTATTTCATCTGGAAAAACACCACTAACAATGTATTGATTTTTTTTCCTTCATAAAGAAGGTGACATTACCAGGTACTCGAGCCTAGGAAAGTCTAATAAAGAGGCAGAACACAGAGTTAGAATTGCTAATTCGAGTCCCAAACTTGCAATTCATGTTGCAATACTGAAGCCAGGAAACTAACGCCACTTTGAAACACTGGTATATAACAGAGAACTGAGACAAAACTATGTATACAAGGCTGACGCCATAGAAAAAATGAATAAACAAAAATTGGCATAGCCCTATAGCTTCCAAAAAACAAACTTTCTTGCAAAGCTGAAGATACAATGTGAAGAAGTGCTTTCTCTCTTTTAAGGAATTTATAATCAAGATGAGAAGAAAAATATGTATGATCTAAAGAAAGAACACGGCCATCTATAAAATATTACAAGTAGAACCTGTCATCATTCTTCTTTCTGCACCACCACCCATCTTACACCCACAAAAAGAGAAAACATTCTGGCCCTAAACAGCTACCCACTGTAAATTGCATATTTAGTGAAGGCCATTCATAAAGGTTCCCATGCCTTCTTTTAAAAGCAAGCTCCTAGGTCAGGTGCAGTGGCTTATCCTTGTAATCCCAGCACTCTGGGAAGAGGAGGCAGGTGGATCACTTGACCCCAGGAATTCGAGACCAGCCTGGGCAACATGGCGAAACCCTGTCTCTACAAAAAAATACAAAAATTAGCTGGGCATGGTGGCACACACCTGTAGTCCCAGCTACTTGGGAGGTTGAGGTAGTAGGATTGCTTGAGCCCAGAAGGTCAAGGCTGCAGTGAGCTGTGTTCATACCACTGCACTCCACCCTGAGTGACAGAAGGAGACACTGTCTCAAAAAAAAAAAAAAAAAAAAAAAGCAGGCTCCATACATATTAACATTTTACATAAGTGAAATGTTATGATGTCTAGATTTTGCTTCAAAATAATCTCATGCTGTTAGGAAGGGGGAGCGGGTAGAGATTACATCCCATTCATCATGAGTTGATAATTGTTATAGACAGATGATGAGGACATAAAGTTCCTTTCTATTACTTTTCAGCTTTCACATTTTTGAACATTTCTGCAGATGTTGCAAAGCTAAACACACATTTATCAGGCCATCTTGCAGTTATCGGTGGCCATATGCAAAATGTATTGTCTGGGGATGTAATACATAGGTTGAAAGGAGGAACCACGTGGCCAACATGCTAAGGAAGGCAGAGCTGAACAAATGCTAAAGCATGACTCCTCATGGCAGTCGATCCCCTACAATACAAACAGAATGATTCCAACACTACCTGCTATAAGACACATATGTTTACAATATTGTTCAGTTGGGTTTTCAATTATGCACAACCAAATCCATTCCTACCTTGTTCAGGAAGATAGTCAATGTCTATCTAAGAGAACCCAAGAGAGATATATGTGCTGGTAAATGTTTAACAACCAGCTCTCTGAAGGGCAAAAAGGAAAGATCTGATTCGTAGTATTTACCAACTTCCATGGAGTAAACACTCCCACCATGACTAAGGTCAAGTTATCAACAGATGTCACCAAATGTAGGATTGGAAAGAAATGTGCACAATCATTTTGTACCAGTACAAACCAGCTCTGGCACATCACTGAATATGTGCTGTCTAGACTTCTCAGGAACCCAGACTCAAGCAATTTGCTTAGAAATTGCCTATAACCCCAAAAACAAATGGTGTTGGAAAAGGGGGTGGTGTGGCATACAGAAGAGGGATAGGAAGGAGGAGGGAAATGGGAAAAGTGTAAGTTCTTTGGAGTCTGTAATTACTTACCAAACTGGAAAACATTAATTTTGACCCATAGCTTTCTTCAGAGATTAAGAACTTTAGAATTCTAAGATATTAACAATGTGGAAAGTGTTTTGCAGTATTTATTTATTCCATTTTACTCCTAAATTTGGTCTCATAACCATCATGTAATCCTAGAATACAGGTGTACCCTTGTTTAATACTTAAGAATATACATGACATTTTTTGGCAGGGAGGGTGTCCATTCCCTCAAGCATTTATTCTTTGTGTTACAAACAATCCAGTTATATTGTTAGTTTAGTTTTTTTTGTTTGTTTGTTTTTGTTTTTGTTTTTTTTTTTTTGAGACGGAGTCTCACTCTGTTGCCCAGGCTGGAGTGCAATGGCACAATCTCCGCTCACTGCGAAAATCCGTCTCTACTAAAAATACAACAATGACAAAATAGCCAGGCATGGTGGCATGCACCTGGGGTCCCAGCTACTTGGGAGGCTTAGATGGGATCGCTTGAGCTCGGGAGATTGAGGCTGCAGTGAGCCATGATTGCGCCACTGCACTCCAGCCAGGGCGACAGAGCAAGAACCTATCTCAAAAAAAAAAAAAAAATTGGCAATCTTTGAGGACTCTTCTCACTGCAACCCCAACCAGTCTAGGGTAGAGCAACAGACAGGGCAGGTTTCACTTAGTGGCTGTTGGATCAAGACCTAAAACCATGGCTAATGTGGTCGTTTCTATAATTAAAACAAACACAGTAGCTTGTTTTCATTTTTTATGGAATTCATGCCCCTAAAAGTAACAACAAACCCCACAGAGACAGCATGTGAAAATATTATCAATTTTCACATTTACTCCTTAGACTTGGTAGTTTTCAATTTTAAGAATAACAACTCAGATCCCTGGCACTTCAGTTGCACTTACAGATAATTGCTTGTAAAATGAAAAGGGCAAAAAGAAAATTAGAAGCTTCTAAAAGAGGAAACTGAAAATCCTTTAGAGAAGATAATCATTTTCAATAATGGTCATAATTATTGTTAAAGGATACTCTCTGCTTAGCAAACTTTTCATTTCCTACTTGTATTTCTCTGCTAAACTCCAACTTCTCCCTCAGAATTACTAATGTGCTCCCAAATGGAAAAAATATGGCCATTACAGCAAAAACCAAGTGGCTCATATGACTAAATTAAATATGTTTTATCCCTACCAGACTCAGGAGTGATTTTTAGGACTCAATCCTTGGTCTCTTTACCCCAGGGCCCTGGATGACACCAGTGAGAGAAGAGTGGAGTTTTTGTAAGGACGTCTTCACCTTGACAGTGCAATTGCTATCATGCCAACACCTGGGGAGGACAGGCCAGCTGAGAAAAGGAAAGTTTTCATGTGCTATAAAGGAAGGTTAAGAGGAGTGAGAGAGATGCAAGACTGAATAAGAGGCAATTGAAGAATGTGATACTTTGAGGAAAGGCAGTCTTGGGGAGGAGACTGAATGGAGGGTGCTAATAAATGGAGAGGCTTTGGAGACTGAATGAGGTGACAGCAGACATAAAAGTGGGCTATGAGAGATGAGTGGACTCAGTCCAAAGTAAAAGTAGTCTATTATGTAATGAACCAGGCTGCTGCATACGGAGGGGCTGAAGAACAATGGGCTTGCATGTTTCATCGAGTAGAGTAAAAAACTCCGCCTTAAAACTAGGCAGAGGCTTTATGGGAACTAGAGACAGTCCTATGGGTGTTTTGCAGCTACCCTAGGCCCTCTGGGTAGGCCCTGATCAAAGGGTACCAACCGTGCCCAAGGATATCCAGTGTGCACCAGAGGACATACTGGTGGCCTAAACCATCTCAGAAACTGCTCAGTCCCATGATGCCCAGGGCCCTGTAGCAGCAGTAAAATCTCAGGTATAGAAAATAATTGTTTCATCAGGTCAGCTTCTGTCTGGTACTTTCATTACCACCAGTGATTCTTTCCTAATGCAAATCAGTAGACCTTCTCTGCATCAAAAAGACGGGAAGGAAAGCAGGGGTGGCATGTTAGTATAAAAAATTCTGACTGGGCATGGTGGCTCGCCCTGTAATCTCAGCACTTTGGGAGGCCAAGGCGGGTGGTCAGGAGTTTGAGATCAGCCTGGCCAACCTGGTGAAACTCCTTCTCTACTAAAAATACAAAAATTAGCATGGCATGGTAACATGTGCCTGTAATCCCAGGCTACTCGGGAGGCTGAGGCATGAGCATCGCTGAACCCGGGAGGCAGAGGTTGCACTGAGCCTAGATCGTGCCACTGCACTCCAGTCTGGCCGACAGAGTGAGACTCAGTCTCAAAACTAACTAACTAACTAACTAACTAAATAAATAAATAAAAATAAATTCTGTGTGTCTATGTCTTTCTTTCCTCAAACCTAAGAGCCTTAAAGCCTTACATCTGCAGATGAGTTAGCCTAATCACCTTTTTGGAGCATCCATGACTGTGGAATGAATGCATACCTTGTTTTTAAATTTTTAGGTGAAGCAAGTATTCTGTGGGGTAGGAAAAGGTGGGATCGGGGTTTTAGGCAAGATTATGAAGGGACCTTTCAAGTATTTGGGGAATATGTTGCTGAAAACATACAAGTATTAAGGCTTTCACCTTACAGATGGATCCAGGGTTGGAGAATATGCCTTTTGAGCTATTTCCCAAGGGTCAAAAAACCTGAGGCTCAGAAATTTACTAGCTCAGCAAACAAGATTCCAGTCTACATAGGCAAGGTCCTGGTGATATTGAAGTGAAGAAGTTCTGCCAGTTATCAATGTATCATCTTTTAATTCCAAATTCATCCATCAATACGTGCTCTGTGGTAATGGACAGAATTCTTTAAAACATTCCTCCTATACAGTGTGCACTGAAATGAAAATGTTGAACTTCACCAGTAGAGGGCGATGGAAGGACATTGCAGGAGAAAGGGGCTCTGCTGTTTCATGCAGCTGGTACTGTGGAGTGGGTCAGCGGGGTGGATATGAGGAAGTCTGGGGAAGAAGTATGTGGACAGATGACTCAGAATGGACACAGACTGTGAAGATAGCAGGTAGACAAAATTACGCACCCTGTCAATGTCAGTCAGCTTCTTTCTGCAGCCATCTGAGTGCTTGCCCAACAGGCCTGTGGACAAAGTGGCAGTGGTGGCAGAGATGGAAGCTGGGCACAAGCAAAACAACATGAACCTCCACTCATGAAGGTTGGCCTGGCTAAAGCTATCCTGAGGGTCTAACATGCTGGTGGCAGTGATGAACACTGAGCCCCAGATATGGCATCATTCCTAAGATGACCAACCAGCCACCTACTGCCAGACTGACTACACTGGACCTCTTCCACCACGGAGGCAAATATTTGTCCTCACTAAAATAGATACATAGATCTGGGTATAAATATAGATATGGGTTTGTCTTCCCTACTGGTGATGCTTCTCTCAGCACCACCATCCATAGACTCACAGAATGCCCAATCTTCCATCATGGCATTCCACACAGCCCTGAATCTTATCAGCAAAGGAATTCATCTCACAGCAAAAGAAGTGTGGCAAAGGTCTCATACCCATGGATGTAACTGGTCCTGTGACATATCTCATTACCCAGAAACAGCTGGTTCAACGGAAAGGTGGAATGGCTTACTGAAGACTCAGTTGCAGTGCCAATTAGAAGAAAACATCTTGACTGGATGGGATTCAGCTCACAGGGTGCAGTTTGTGCTTTAAACGGGAGACCACAGTGTGGTGTTATCTTCTCCATACCCATAATACATGGGCTGAGAAATCAGGGAGTGGCAGTAGGGGTGGCACCTCTCACGATTACACCTAATAATCCACTTCCTGAATTTTTGCTTTCCATTCCTGGAATTTTGAGCTCTGCTCGTTTAGAGATACTGGTTCCCAAGGTAAGGATGCTTCCACCAGGGACACAACAGTAGTTCCACTGAATTGGAAGTTGAAACTACTACTTGGCCATTTTGGTCTCCTTGTGCTCCTGAAAATACTGGCATAAGGAGGGGTTAATCTACTAGTCATGGGTCCTAACTCCCAAAGAGAAATCAGGTTGCTGCTACACATTGGAGCCAAGGAAGACTACGGGTCAAAACAACAACAACAACAACAACAACAAACAAATCTGGACTTTCGTAAAGAGAGGCTTTATTTGAAGGGACCATTGAAATAGGAGGAATGGGACTACTGTGGTAGGGATAACCCTCTGACCATAATACCTGCAAGTACCTCAAAAGTCAGGTAGAAAGGGTTTTTCTGCAAGTATCTCAAAAGTCAGGTAGAAAGGGTTTTTCTTTTACAGGAAGAATTAAAGCAGGCTAGAAATAACCAGATACAAGGACATGAAATGAGTATGTGGCATAATTGGACAATCAATCAAAGATGTCTTTCTTGGCTGGGCACAGTGGCTCACGCCTGTAATCCCAGCACTTTGCGAGACCGAGGCAGGTGGATGATTTGAAGTCAGAGTTTGAGACCAGTGTAGCCAACATGGTAAAACCCCACCTCTACTAAAAATACAAAAAACATAGCTGGGCAAGGTGGCACGCACCTGTATTCCCAGCTACTTGGGAGGCTGAGGCACGAGAATTGTTTAAACCCGGGAGGCGGAGGTTGCAGTGAGCCGAGATCGTACCACTGCACTCCAGCCTGGGTGATAGAGTGAGACTCCACCTCAAAAAAAAAAAAAAGAGTGTTTCTTTCTAGTCAGCTGATTTTCCTGGAGGGATCGTTAAGGAAAGGAGGGGCTGTTCTGCATTGTGGTACTTGCTCAGGCTGAGAGTGTGGGTCAAAGTTCAGGGGCTTGTGGAGATGGGAGAAGCCAGACTAAAGTTTGCTCAAGTCAAGTTAGTTGGTATTTTGTCCAGACTGGTCAGTGGGGACAACCAGGTCAGTTCACTTTCAATATGATTTCACTCTGTGTCCCCACCCAAATCTCATGTTGAATTGTAATCCCAGTGTTGAAGGTGGGGCCTGCTGAGAGGTGACCGGATCATGGGGGTGGTTTCTAATGGTTTAGCACCATCCACTAGTGCTGTCTTGTAATAGAGTTCTCATGAGATCTGATTGTTTAAAAAAATGTGTGGCACCTTCCCCTTCGCTCTCTCTCTCCTGCTCCACCATGTGAAGATGTGCCCACTTCCCCTTTTACCTTCCACGGCAATGGCAAGTTTCCTAAGGTCTCCCCAGCCTTGTTACCTGTACAGCCTGCAGAACTGTGAGCCAATTAAACCTCTTTTCTTTATAAATTACCAAGTGTCAGGTAGTTCTTTATAGCAATGCAAGAACAGTCTAATACAAATTTATATGACGAAGAATGGGAATTTGGAGAGTCTGTGTCTGGTCTTGTCATCGGTAAGTAAACAAAGAGGTCATGCACAACTCATATGGAGAAGCGTGATTCTTTTCAATAAGTCATTTCTTGGAGCACAAAAGGGTGAGATAATTCATCACTGTTTTCTAGTGTCACAGGGTCACTCAGGTCAAGTTCCTCATTGCCATCTGGAACCCAGGGGAGTCTCTGGGGCACCTCTTAGTACTTCCATGCTATATTAGTTTTCTATTGCTGCTGTAACAAATTACCACAAAATTAGCAGCTTAAAACACAAATTTGTTACCTTACGATTCTGGAGGTCCTAAGTGAGAAATAGTTCCTACTGGACTAAATAAAAGTGTCAGAGAGGCTGTGTTCCTTCTGGAGGTGTTAAGAGGGAATCCATTTCCTTTCCTTTTCCGGCTTCTAGAGGCCACCCGTATTCCTTGGCTCATGGCCCCATCCTCCATATTTGAAGCCAGCAATGTCAAGCTGAGACTTCCTATGATATCATCTTTCTGGTTCTTTCTCCTTCTTCCACTTTTAAGAACCTTTGTGATTACATTGGGCCCACCCAGATAATCCAGGATCACCTTTCTTTTCCTTCCTTCCCTTCCTTCCTTCCTTCCTTCCTTCCTTCCTTCCTTCCTTCCTTCCTTCCTTCCTTCCTTCCTTCCTTCCTTTTTCTTTCTTTCTTTCTTTCTTTATGGAGTTTCGCTTTTGTTGCCCAAGCTGGAGTGCAATGGTACGATCTTGGCTCACTGCAACCTCCACCACCCAGGTTCAAGCGATTCTCCTGCCTCAGCCTCCAGAGTAGGGATAACCTTTCATTTTAAGATAAGGTGATAAGCAGCCTTAATTCTACCTGTAATTTCCATTTGCACTGTAACATATCATATTCAGAGATTCTGGGGATTAGGATGTGGATATCTTTGAGGGGGCCATTATTCTGCCAACCACATTCAGCATATTATGTCTATTGGGGATTAGGATGGGTTTCCACTCATTCAAAGGAAGTATGTCATTTGGTAGGGACACAGCATTGTCTTTTGGGGAATACAAGAAAGTGTTTATCCTGATGGTTGGATAATGAATAGGGATCTGGTAATAGGAGTTTGTTCCTGCATATTTGTCATGTCTGTAGTCACCTCTGCCCTGGGCAACACTGCCCATCTGCCAGCCTTTCTCCTGTTAAACATTGTTCCAGCAGGAATGACACAATTCATGCACTGACCAGCTTCTCAAGTACATGCTGTTGACAGTTGTGGGGACAGATGAGGAGTGGAATTCAACACTGATATGAGAGTAATCAGTGTATATGATGAACACAATGTGTAGTTCCCAAATCCTGAATGACCTCAACAAGGATTACTGTATTCATCGGATAGTCTATTGAAATAATTAATGAGACCGTTATATGAATTGTAGAGGTCACTGGACATGTTGAATGGCAATGTGGTAATACAAATGGAAAACTCCCAGTGGGGTGAGAGTTTATCAGTGTTCATTTCCTCCATATTGGTCACCTGCTGTGAAGATGACAACACTGGGGTAGGTGAGAAAGTACAGTCAACCTTCTGTATCTTAGAGTTCCACATCCTTGGATTCAACCATGGATTGAAAATATTAGGAAAAAACAATAAAAAATAATAAAACAACAAAAAATATGAATAACCAATACAGCACAACTATTTACATAGAATTTGCATTGTATTAGGTATGATAACCAATTTAGAGATTATTTAAACTGTATGGGAGGATGTACATAGGTAATACACAAATATTATGCCATTTTATACAAGGCACTTGGCGTCTACAGATTTTGGTGTCTGCAAGGTGGTGGTGTTCCTGGAACCAATGCCCCACAGATACTGAGGAATGGCTGCATACGTCATATACAGGTAGGAAAGTGCAGAGATATCATATTTCTATTCAACAGTGGCTCTTTAGATTGAATTACTTTCTAAAAGATATAGCAAATGAGAGGTTTTTCCAAGACTTAGCTTTCCTATTGGTTTTGCAGAATATTTTGTGGTTTGTGGTGGATAAACTGGTACAGACTTGAAGAAACCAGAAGTGAATTACATTATATTCATTTCTTAAGAATTTCACAAAGTTATAAGTGAATTGTATAACCTCTTACTATTGTCTCAATGTAGGCACAGATGCCACTTTATTTCTTTCTGTTCGATTTGTTTCACTGGGACACTGTTTTGTGGAGAATGTAGATGGGGTGTCACTTGCTCTCCTCCTATACACACAATTACGTTATCTTTAGCACAAATAGCAGTCTTCCTGGATACAAGAGACCATTAATCAGCACATCCTCTCACATTAATTAAATGTAAGTGAGCAATCTAAATATGCTCAGCCAGCTCTTTAGTGATCACTCAGCTTGGTGGGGGTTTGGTCACTGTTCCTGATGGCTTACCTCCTATTTAGAGGGCAGACATTTAGGTTCTGCTTTAGTGCCACTGTGTGTCGTAATATGAGAATGAGGCATTCCACATGTTATGCCATTGATAGGCTCACCCTTTCACTTGAGATGCCCTTTTCCTACATGTCTGAATTCTGTGTAACTTTCAAGGCTTAACTCAGTTGCCATGTCTGTCTTTAAGCTTTCTCTTATGAACCCAGGCCACAGCAATCTCCTTTCTCTGGAATTGTATCACTCTCAATGTCTTGTGCCTCTCTTTGGCACTCTATGGTGTCATCAGTTATATTTTCATGTATACATCATAAACTCAAAGGGTTATTAGTTGACTAAATTGATTGATTACAGTCTGGTCTAGAGGGATAGCACTGGGAATGAGTGAAAAAGAAGAGACAGATGATTGATTGGCTACATGGTGGTTGAGAAAGAGGGTGGAGTTTAAGTTGATGCTATTATTTCAAGGTTGGTAGCCCCACTGACAGAAATGAATCAAGCTTTCTATTCTCAGCTAGATTATCCACCTTTTGTGGGTGGTGGATGAAGTATAGATGAAGTACTCAATTAATCCTTGTTGAGGTTAATTGAATTCGCTTCAACTGGAACCTTTTCTCTGTCTTCTTGGTGTTGGTCCAAAGTCTCAGTGTAGTGCCCTCCATGGCATTCTCTCATACTTGGGCTTGTTCTTGCCAGACATTGCAGGAAATGGTATTCATACAAGTCTGGCACCCCATGTTCCTTATTCTCTGCATGTATCCTATACGGGTAAACCGTGTTCACTACGACACCCTCTGATACTCACAGACTCTGTCCTGATGCATCTCTCAATGCCCCAACTTCCTTTCTTCCTCCTCCTAACCATTTTCATTTCTACCATAGGCTTAATTTGGAGGAGAAAAGCATCTCACCTCATGAACACTGAAGTATTGTATCTACCCAGGGCTTTTCCCTTTGCCAGTAGGAACATTTCCAAGTGATGTTTTTCCTAATGGGGAATTTTAAGCACTAGCAGGGTAATAGCCTAAAGAAGGGGTTGCCAAGCTTTGTCTTTAAAGGGCCAGACAGTACATCTTTTAGTTTTTGTAGGCCTTTTCACAACTACTCAAGTCTGCTGTTGTAGTTAGACAATATCCAAATGAATTGTTAGGCAATATGTAAATGATTGGTATGGCTGTGTTCCAATATAATTTAATTTACAAAAACAGACAGCAGGCCAGATTAATCCACTGACCATAGTTTGCTCAACCCTAGTCTACAGTCTTAATTTTTGGCATTTCCACTGTCTGTGAAATAATAACAGAAAAGCAATGGCCATTTCTCGCCATCTACCTATTGCTCCCTTATATGTATCCCATATACGTATATGTATATGTATATGTATATATATATGTGTGTGTATATATATATACACACCCATATGTGTATGTATATGTATGTGTGTGTGTATATATATATACATGTATCTCGCATTTCAGTGACAGGAAACTTTGTGATGCGCAGAAAAGGCAAGGGAGTATGCTTTTCCACTGAGAACCCTGGCTGTGAATGTTACAGATGCTAGCATTCCAGACAGAACGGCAAAGATGCCTTAGAGAAGCATCAGGAGCTGGTAATGCATAGAAGTAGAATTAAAGAAGGAAAATTTGAAAGAGTGTCTATCAGATGAAAATACTCATTCTTGGAAAATTTCCAATTTTATGTAGTAAGTTTTATGGACTGGTATAAAACAATCATAGTTCTTGCAATAATGAAACTGAATAGTTGTTTGAGAGTTTTTCTAAGTAGCCTAAGGAACAATTTCCCCAATAAATGGGTTTTTGTGGGGTTTTTTGTCCTAATTGTCCAACTGAAATTTTTTTTCCTAAGAATCTGCTTATCCTGTAATGATTTAGGATTATAACAGAAAACAGTGTGTATTAAAACTGACCATTTTGTTCATGCTTTTCTTAAGGCACTCTGAGTTTCTGCACTTAAATAATACATGTGAGGATAAGTTTTATGTGTCAACTTGGATAGACTACAGTCCCCAGTTATTTAATCAAACAGTAATCTAGGTGATGCCGTGAAGGTATTTTGTAGATATAGTTAACATCTACAATAAGTTCACTTTAAGTAAAGAAAATTACTCTTGATAATGTGGGTGGGCCTCATCCAATCAGTTGAAGGCTTTGAGAGCAAAACCTGAGTTACCAGAGGAAATTTTGCCTTAGGACTAAAGCAGTTTCCAGCCTGCCTGCTTGCCTTGTGGATTTCAGAATCAAGACTGCAACACTGACTCTTCATGATCTCCAGCCTGCTGGCCTGCCCTACAAAACCCGGACTACTAGCTGTATTAGTTAGGGTTCTCCATAGAAAAAGAACCAATATGAGAGAGATGGAGATAGATAGATAGATACATAGAGAGATAGATAGATAGATAGATAGATAGATAGATAGATAGATTGATTTATCATAAGGGATTGGCTTATGTGATTACGGAGGCTGAGAAGTCCCATGATCTGCCACCTGAAAACTGGAGGCCCAGGAAAGCCAACGGTGTAGTTCTAGTCCAAACCCAAAGGCCTGAGAATGAGGGGAGTAAATGGTATAAATCCCAATTTGAGTCTGAAGCCTGAGAATCAGGAGCAATGATGTCTGAGGCAAGAGACCATAGATATCCCAGCTCTAGCAGAGAGCAAATTTGCCCTTCCTGTCTTTTTGTTCTATTCAGGTGCTAAACAATTTGGATGATGCTCACATGCATTGATGAGCACGGTATTTTTTTTGTTTTGAGACAGAGTCTCACTCTGTTGCCTAGGCTGGAGCGCAGTGGTACAATCTTGGCTCACTGCAACCTCTGCCTCCCAGGTTCAAGTGGTTCTTGTGCCTCAGCCTCCTGAGTAGCTGGAATTACAGACATGCACCACCACACCCAGCTTAGTTTTGTATTTTTAGTAGAGATGGGGTTCTTCCGTGTTTGTCAGGCTGGTCTTGAACGCCTGGCCTCAAGTGATCCACCTGCCTCGGCCTCCCAAAGTGCTGGGATTACAAGCATAAGCCACCAAGCTTGGCCTGATCTTCTTTACTGAGTCTGATTCAAATCCTAATCTCTTCCAGAAACACTTTCACAGACACAACCAGAAATAATGTTTTACCAGCTATGGGCATCCCTTAGCCCAGTCACATTGACGCATAAATCATCACACCAGCTTCAACACATGAGCCAATTCCTTAAATCTCTCTCTCTCTCTCTCTCTCTCTCTCTCTCTCTCTCCACACACACACACACACACACACACACACACACACACACCCTGTTGGTTGTTTCTCTGGTGAACTCTCACTGATACCTTGAACAAGTAGCCTGGTTGTATTTCTAGCAGAAAAACTGGAAAATATGCTTATGTGCTGGCTAAATTATTCCAGGACAAAGGTCAGCAGTGCCTAGAATACCAGTAAGCTCAGATATAAAACTTTCAGATGTACATTGGGAGAAATATACCACCCTGCTAGGTTATAGAGACAAACTTTTCTAAGGCTTCTCTTCTGAAATATTTTTACTGGGTGAGGTCAACACAGAGTGGGAATGTAATCAGGTTGATAGGAGATGAATATAGACAGTAGAGTGATGTCTGAAGTCCCTGTCTTTGACATGTGAAACTGATCTCCAGTCACCCCATAAAACTCTTAGTGTTCCTTATAGTCATCCACATAGCAGATGAAGCATGAAAATAAGAGGTGCTCAATTAATATCTCAGCTACCTCTTCAGGCATTACAGAAGCAACCAAAGTCCTGTGATTCTGAATCCAGCATTCTTTGCACGATTTATATCAAAATACAACACTAAATGAAATCAGAACAAAAGATCCCATATTAAAGTCTTTAAATGGAATATTATAGCTAGACTATCCCATATGCTCAGCCTCCATATCAGTCTGGGCCCAATCAGGAGAGAGAAACTATTTAAACAGGAGAATTTTAATACAAGGAATTATTAAACTATGGTAAGAGTATCTATAAGAAAAATCTATATAGTTTCTGTAGGGGACAAGGCCTTTGGCCTTGTGGTTTCACTTAAAAATCAAGTTGCGAAAGGCAGATTAATCGGAGAAAAGTCATACACATTTATTTAATGTATATGTAGATGAAAGCCTTCCGGATGAAAGGCCCAACCATACAGGAGACATTGCTCATTTTTATGCTTAGGTTCAACAATGTATGGTGAGCTGTGTAGAAATATCGTTGGACAAAAAGGTATGATCTAATGCTAATAGACTGAGTGGGAAAATTCAGCAAAGTTTCACTATCTAGATTGTTCTTCACCTCTCTGAGCATGGGGTAGGTCCCTCTCTGGAATGGGAGTCCCGTGACCTACAGTCAAACAAGGTAGGTCAGATAATTTCTTTATTGCCAGTTTTTATATAGAAAAGAAGAGGGAAAATTAGAGTAATATTTTTAGCATTTATGCTGGCTTTGGGGAAAAAGGGTTCTGGTTTCTATGACCCACCTTGGGGAAGCAAGATTCTAGCTTCTATGGCTAGCCTCTGGGGAGAATGGGACTGAGACAGGAGGGCAGGATGTCAAAGAAAAACTTTTGCTTCTGAGGCCTTCATTTGGGGGTATTGTTTTCTAAGTCCCAACATATCCAAAGGCTGAGAGAGAGTACCCAAGGAAGGACAAATTTGGAAAGGTCACCCAATCTACAGGGCTAAAGTTCAGACCTTGCTGAAAGTCTATTGTAATTGCAGTCCAATGGATTGCAGAAACGTCAGCCAGTTTGAGGCAGACCTCTTCTGCAGTCACTGAGCAAACAGGAAACAACCCTCCAGAGGACAGATGAGGCAGAGTTAGGATGCAAGCAAGCCCCAGACAGCGCTCGATGCAAGGGCATGCACAGGGAGTGGGATCCCCAGTGGTAACCCTCTAGCACATAGGCAGGGCTATAGCCAATGGCCAAGTATGTGGTCATGCAGAGGAACTGGGAGTGCCAGTGTGGCAGGAGGCCTGGAGTGTACCATATCCTGTCAGGAGAACTGGATGTTGTAAGAACTGTGGAATACCAAACCGGGAAGGACTCAGGAAGAGAGAGAGTCAGGACACTGGTACAGGTGCATGGTGTCCATGTAAAGATGGCAATAGCAAAGTGATCACCAGACCAGGCTGGAGCTGTGAGGGCATCAGAAACCACACATTCTGGGTCTGTGGCTGGCATGGTGCACCACCAGATACTCTCACAGCCACACTGTTGCAAACTGGAAACAGCAGAAATCCCTTCCACTTGCAATGCAGCTATAGTGCTCACTACTGAGAAGGCACAACATATGTTTACTGGAAAGGAGAAATGCCTAAAGCAATTCTGTCCATTATCGCTGAGCATGTATTGAAGGTGAATTTGAAGGTGAGGTGCAATACATTGATAACAGGCACAGTCTACCCTCCTGGTTGCCTCCATGTGAACCCCTTGACACACATCCGAATTCCCTTGCAGCAACAAAACGTTTTCTACCTAACATGATACATCAATCCTTCTTGTAAAGTGAAGTGCTCACTCTTACCTAAAGTTAGATGACCAGGATTCTCAAGTGATTGCAATTATCATGGGATCTATTAAGTACTCCTCAAATTCAGTCAGGTTCCCATTGAATATTATCTTACCTAAAGACAAGTAAAGTTAATCTCCCATGAAGTTGCACATAAAATTAAAAATAAGAACCAGGATAGAAAATAAAAGAATGGTACACATATTCAAATAAAAGCATTCATATGATAAGCATAGAGGAATATGCAAAGGAACAATAGTCTTTGTTTCTGTAATTTGTCTCAAGGTCTGAGCTCTTCAATTACTAATTATAATTTTCTCTCACCCTCAGCTAAAATCTTAAAAGCTTTATTTACTTCAGTTCTTTACCTAGTAAAGCTATCCAAACTTCCATTTCCCAGGGGTCTCAGTTCAGGGGTCCCTGAACCACCCTAAATTTTTTGTTGTTGAGGTAGATTTCTATTAACATTTACTATTGAGCATGTGCAGTATGGAGAATAATGGCATTGCAAAGATGTCCACATCCTAATCCTTGAAAATTTAATATGTTGTGTTACAAGACATATAGGAATTAAGATTGCTGATTTAGGCTGGGCACGGTGGCTCATGTATGTAATCCCTGTGCTTTGGGAGGCCAAGGTGGGAGGACTGCTTGAAGCCAGGAGTTTGAGACCAGTGTGGGCAACAAGACCCCATCTCTACACACAAACAACACACACACACAAATTAAACAGGTGTGATGGTGAGCACCTATAGTCCTAGCTATTTGGGAGGCTAAGATGGGAGGATAATTCGAGCCCAGGAATTAGAGGTTACACTGAACTATGATTGCACTACTGCACTCCAGCCTGGGCAACAGAGCAAGACCCTGTCTCAATAAATAAAATCTTTAAAATATTGCTGATTAAATATAGGGATATTATCCTAGATTATCTCAGTGAGCCAAATCTAATTACAATGGTTCTTAAAAGTGGAAAAGAAAGACAGAAAAGGGAGAACCAGATTTGGCAGCGTGAGAACTCAATCCAACATTGCCGACTTTGAAGACGGAGGAATGAAGCCACGAGTCCAAGAATGCAGGCAGCTTCCAGAAAGCTGGAAAAGGCAAAGAAACAGGTTGTGCCTTCAGAGCAACTAAGATTGCAGCCCCGCTGACACCTTCATTTTAGCCAAGTGATAATCATCTTGGACTCTTCATCTCCAGGACTGTAAGATAAAAAAAACTATGTTTTTATAAGCTATTAAGTTTGTAGTAATATGTTACAGAAGCAATAGGAAATGAACACACTGAAAGTCAAACTTTTATTTCCATGGATTACTTGAAAATTTGACCCATAAATTAAGAGAACAAATTTATATACATAATAGCCACTGAGTCACTGAAGAACTTTTAATCTTTTATTTGAAAACATACCATGTAAATACTATACAAGCATTCATAGTGCATTCAGAATTTCTTCTCATAGGGCAACAACGGATTGCAGCCACGGTCCTCCCTGTCATGGATACCCCTACCATCTTCTTCATATTTCATTTCGCCCTGCATTTGGAAGTGCTACATGCTGAAGAGCAGCGTGTCCAGGATGCAAACTCCGTACTAAAATATCAAGCTATTAGCATCTACACACTCCTGTCAGAACAAAACAACTTTCCTTCATTCTTACCAAAATCCTGTTCTGTTATCTATGTAACTGGGCTCAACATAAACTACTCTAGATGCCAAAAAAAACCCATGAAATTTAGAACCCAAATTGTCACTCTCCTCTAAATGCAACTCCAGCCTTATCCTTCAGCTCCTGAAGTACTACAGAAGATGAACAATCACTCATTGTGTCTGTAACACCTTCTTCCATAAGAGTGATTAATTCAATCTATGATATTCCCTCCTATATACCTTAGCAATCTTCAGGTCCCATAAGACTTCCTTCTAGATATACTGTGTTCTGAATAGAATCTCCAAGCTTTGGAATCTGGTTTTCCTCTTACAGGGTATTACCTATTAATAACTTCCCCACACCACTAAAATCCAACTCACCTATTTTAAAGGACCCTAGGCTTAAGAGCATCAAAAAGCTCTTGGATTAATACAGCTATACTAAAGCCATACCCCATATACAAGGGGGCACATTTCTACTGGTAAAGGTGTGACTGAAAATTCAATCCTATGTTATGTGAGAAAACCTCCTAGTACAAGTCATTTGTTCATAGCAAAGGCACAAAGTACAACAGATTCACTGCCTCAAAGGCAGGAAAAGGTTATGATACAGCGGTGGCACACGCTTGATGGCAAAATTATTAAATCCCCTGGATTTTAATGAAATATGACCACACTAGGATCCATGCATCTTTCCCCAGAAGCAGAACATCTTCATATGGAGTTTCTGATGTTGTGTCAAATCAGTAACAAGTAAGACTTTCAAATCCTACAAGCCCACTTTAAAGCATATATTGCTTACTCATTGAAGGAACAAGACCACCACACTATAAGGTACAGAGATGAAAAAAAAAAATCTGGAATTAGTCATGTAATGTTGAATGAAGAAGATTGTTTAAGGTTTCAATCTTGATGAAGTCCAGGTAAACAAAGTTCCTCTGAGGCAACAAAAGCACTCTTCTAAGAAAACTAACATGGCAAGGTGGGCTCAGACCACCAAAGGCCAAGAACTTTCTAGCAGACACACAGGAAATGTGGGCCAATTTCTTAAAAGCAAATCAATCTGGAGATTTGACTTGGCAGTTAGCCTCATCTATATATGCCCAAGAGGATTCAAAAGTTATCGGCCTCATTTTTTATTGCCAGGATCCCAGCAACTGTTTTTTCCACCAAATTGCAGAGTATGATCAGAAGTGATTTTTGTGAGTTTGGCTTTTAATAAGTTCACAAAGGCAAGGCATACATTAATATGAAAAACACAAAAATATAATCAAAACCTTTTACAAAATAAGCAATTTAAATATACAACCAAGGTAGTGTACGTAGTATAGTAGTGCTTCTCAAACTGTATCAAGCATCACAGTCTCCATCAGATTGCTATCCGTCACCCCAAGTTTCTGAATCAGTGGGTCTACAGTGGAACCCAAGATCTTGCATTTCCAATGAGTACCCCCATGCTCCTGGTGCTGCTAGTTTAAGGAGCATAGTTTTAAACCACTGCATTAGAACATGAAAAGAGGCAGGAAGATTGCTTGAGGTCAGGAGTTCAAGTCCAGCCTGGGCAGCATAGTGAGACCCTGTCACTACCAAAAAAAAATTAGCTAGGCCTGATGGCACACACCTATAGTCCCAGCTCAAGCGAGAATACTGCCTCTCTTTTCAGGAGGCTGAGAGAGAATCGCTTGATGCCAAGAGTTTGAGGCTGCAGTGAGTTATTATTGAAGGACTGCACTCTAGCCAGGATGACAGAGCGAGACCCTAACTATATTAAAATGAAGAAGAACATGAAAAACACAATTTCAGTCTTGTAGGAGAGAAGGATGTTCATCAGCCAGAGCTATGGGATTGAGGTGTCTGTGTCAGGGTTAGAATGGTGATTTCCCCATTAAGTGTTTCTGTTTGACCTTTGGTCCTAGAGTAATTGCGTTTTCATCTCTGGATAAAGATTAGAGTTTTCCTTCCATGGAGGAAGTGGTATCAAGTGAGACAGTCAAGCAGATCTGTTCAAGGAGGAGTACGTTCCTCTTACTCCTTCTGAAGGGTCTCCTCTACTTCCTTGCTCTTAAGCTGGGCATTCTCTTCTCTTTTCAACATCTCTTCAAAGATCTCATTATGCATGTAAAAGAAGATGTACCCAGTGCAACACCTATCCTCCTGCATCTGGGCCTCCTGGATACCTAACACCTGCATATCATTGTAAGTGAACCAGATCTGCTTCTCAAAGTCATAGGCATCACAGATATAATGGCCTGACTTTAGAGTCTTCCCAAGATGGCTGACAACACTAATGAGCCGGTAGGTATGATCTCCCTTATCGTCATTTCTTTTTGTTTCCTTGACTTTAGATTTTATCTTATCTAAAATGTCTTTGTTTCTTGGGTTCTTATTGGAACCCAGTGCAGGTAGGGAATTCCTGTTAGGCTTCTGGAGATTTAATTTTGCAGGTTTTATGAGGTTCTTTGTGTGCCCCTGGGCACCTGGCTTTGGAAAGCTTCGAGGTAGTGCCTGCTGAGGGGCTTGTTCACAGATTCTCATAGCATCACACTGCTGAGTCTGTTCAGACACTTTTTGGAATCTTTTGAGAATTCTGACATTTTTATCTTCATACAAATCTTTAGTACGATTGATAATGCTATCAAAAGCTACAAACTTACTGGTTTTCACATATTTCTTTCGTTTTGGATTTTCAGGGACTGTTTGAAAGTGAACTTCTGCAAGACATGTGTCTGGGCTGCTGGCAGGTTTACCTCCAGCTTTGTGGAACTGACAAAGTGAGGTATCTTCCAGATATGCCATTAAGTGAGCTAACGGTTCTTTTTCAATGAATGCTCGATCTCCTGAGTATACAGATTCTGGCTCATTTGGTTTAGAATTTTTTCCAAGGTATTTTTGCTGCTGTCTTCTGCTTGCCCCTTTAAAGACTGTCTGGCCTTTTTTTTGTTCAGACTCCGTATCTGATCCAATGTGTGAAGCTAGGATATCTTTGGGTTCCTTTGTTGAAGGCCATGATACACTGATGCTTCCAGAAGTCATCTTTCGAATAACTTTTAATAATTGGAAATCCGTAATTTCTCCATCCTCACTCAAGGGAAGAGGTGGTCTGGTGCCTTCATTGCAATGAGAAGACACCTTTAAATATTTGGAAATGACGACCTCCCGGCCATTCTTCTTCAATGAACAAAACTCATTCAAGCTATAGCGTTTGAGGTGAACGATAAGGATTCTAGGTAGCCTACTGAATGAGTGCACTCCAACAGAAGTCTTGTGCTTACATTTTGCACATTTATACTCAAGCTCTTCTGCTCCAAAAAAAAGATCAAAAGTAGACTGAATAGATGAAGGGCGTGCTTTCATTCCTTGGGGAAGGTTGATGGAGAGGTAATTATTCAGTTCTGTCTTGAGAATAACCTGACCACAAGCTTTACAAGCAATGGAGTGCAACAACTCTAACTCAAAATTAGTAATGACAGGGCAAGAAAACCCATTGGTATCAGGATCATCAGCAAAAATCCGTTTAGGAAAATTATCTTCCCCAAATTCACTTTTAGGCTTCCAAATTGTGTTGAGTTTTTCCATGTTATCTTTCAGCTGATCTAAACAGTGAGCTAAAAACTCATGAGCATCGTTCTGTGCATTGCCATGGAATATCTCTGCAACTGCTGAAATGGCCTTTTTAATATTCAAGAGTAACATCTCCTTGATTTCTACATTATAAGTATCTTTAAAAAAAAGTAGCCGTGCCAAGCACATGGTAAGAGCATTAAGGGGAATTTTACCCCATGGGAAACTGATTAAGTAAATCATCAGCAAACGATGGAATCGAAAGTAGAGACTGTAAAACTGCATTCATATAACAGGTGTTTCCCAAATTGGGGAGGCCGTGGCATATTTTCTCTGGAAATAATTCAAAAAATAGTTTTAATTTATCCCACTTTGTGTAACCGTCACTATACCCTGGTTGTAATAGAAATGCCAAAACCATTTTCTCAGTGAGAGCTTGGAGAAATCCAATGTCATCTAGGTAAGGACTTCCAGTAGCGTTTATGATGCACGAAGATTCACATTCCAATTTCTTATTCTCTTCTAACTCTTTTAACTTCAATTGTTTCTTTCGATTATAGCTTACACACCTCAAGCGATCTGCCTTGGATTTCTTGTATTGTACAGAATTATTTTCTTTCAATAATTCCTCATTCATCTCTGAGCTAGATGAGAGCATTCTTTTCCTCTTCTTGTGCTGATTTTCAGGTAACTCTCCGCAAGTAAGTGTTGACGATTTTGATGTAAGCAAAGGCATCCTCTGAAGGACACCTGTCCCACTTCCTTTTGCTATCTCAAAAGATTTCCTACTTGATTTCTCATCAACTTTGTGGAATGAAGTTTTGTTGATTTCCTTCTGTGTTGTTGTGCTAGAAAAGACATTCCTACCCTTACCAGGTCTCACAGGTGACTGAACCTTGTTTTGATGAACTCTGTCCAGGAATGTCTTCAATTGTTCAGCATCTGTGGAGGATAATCCTTCAATAAACAAGACATTATTATTTTGTAAAGTTAAATGCAGGTGATTTTGGTTTCCTCTACAGGATCTTAGGACTACATTTTGAATATTATCACTTAGCTGAAAAGTGTTACATTTTCCATTTTTGAAATAGAGCACCAATCTATCTTTCTTCCTTCCTTCCACTGCTTCAATGAATGATTCTTTTGACTTAGACATCCCAGTCTTGCAGTTCCCTATTTGGACAAAACCATGTAGGAATAGGGCAGCCATGTTTTCTTTACAAATAAAATATATGTATCTCCAATTATTGATAATCTTGAAGTTCCAATCTGGTTTGCATGTTCAGCTGTGGAGACAACACCAAAGAAACAGTTCATTAGTTCTCTACACAGAATGATCCTATTTCTAGTATTGGCTTTATACTAGAGTCTAGTTCAGATTCTAGGTATCCAGCCCTTCGGTAAAGAGACCAATGCCTTTTGAGAGCCTTCCATGGCTGCATGAAGGCAGAGTCTTGATTCCCAAGACAAGAACACTATGGGAAAAATCAAGAAACATTCTTTAAACTATTACAGAAATGCTTGGCTTCGACAAAACTCAAACTCTACACTCATACACTACATGTAGTTTCCACCAAAATATTGGGCTCCATTCTGATTAATTTCCCAACTTCAACTGAAATCATGAAACACTTGGAAGATTTTCAGTACATGACTGAAAAAGTATACTCAATAGAGTCTCAAGTGTATGCATACAATATGCTAATCTTCCTGTCACAGAATGACCCCACAGGGCAACTACAATAAGTGAATGAGAAATTGAAGGCACTATGTGGCCTTCAACTCAGTAATAGATGAATTGTTCCTTGATGTCTAGAGGATCTCATATATGGGCCAAAGTAAATCAGTCTACCTCCTTCCAAATCTAGCTATGTTCCTATATTTCACTTAGCACTGGGGAACATCATTACATTCTACCTGCCCATTGACAAAAGTTTAAGAATAACAACTTCTTACCCATTAGATATAAGCTAGTGAGGCTCCTGCAGCCAACTCTGGCCATAAGGCCCACTTAATCAGAGCTAGCTCCCTGTATTCAAAACAAGTGAGGAAAAATTAGATGTACTTAATCACTGAAAATCAGAATCTCTGAAAAACTCTGGAGCCAATGTGAATTACTGAATAAGTTAGCAGATAGCACTACAAATGTTTGCATCAGAAAGTATACATCCAAGAATTAGTTGGAAGCTGTCCTCCTCAATAGTTAAATATTCTTCCTGAATCTTCTCTATGCTATTAACTTGCTTAAGCAAACCCCGTCTTTATGAATAATACTGCAGGAAACTTCTGCTCAGTCCCTGTTCAAATTATCAAAATCTTAAAATTGGTGAAAGATAAATTAATGAGATTTTTGTTTTATAAAGTATTTCATCTATCAACCTATGTTCAGCGAAGTAGGGATGGCATCCATCCATATACGAAAGTGCGTATGCATCCAAGTAAAAGAATGATTATATTTTTCATGGTAGAAATGGGGCCATAAAAACATTCAAGCACAGCAAAAATTTAAGTTCTCTGGATTATTTCTATTTCACTGTCCTATTGTAGATGCTAAGTAAGGATTTAAACTATTTCCTCTCCACAAAAAAGGTAGTCTTAATTGTTCCTTTTTATTTCAACAACTTGAGAGAATCTGCAACCATAGAACCACTTGCAGTCTATTTTAAAATTTTGCACCCAACTCATCTGTATTTATCAAAAATTACCATCTTCTTTCTATTGGTAGATGAAATAATCTAAGACCCTCTTGACATTTCTTCTCTCTGCCCTCAGGAATACAGTTAAGAGACATTCCTTCCTCACAGTCCATCCTGACTACATTTCATTCCAGATGAAACGAGGCTTATTTGAGCCCACTGAGCATGGAAAGTGAAGCTTAAGAACCATCTCGCTGATGTACAAGCTGAGTGGTCTCACCACTGCCTACTTCCCTAGGACATCTCAAGCTTAAATCCTGTTCTTCATTTTGTCTTGACTGCTTGCTTTGAGAGTATTTTAAACTAAAATGTATTGTTTCTCCAAGACTCCACTGAAGAGCACTATGTGACTATTCCATACAACCTAAAATAAACTTCAGCATTCCTCCTCCCTTCTCACCCCCACACCAGATTCAAAACATATAGATGACAGCTGTGTTCAAAAGTTATGAAAGCCAACATGCGTTTCTCTCATTTTACCTACAAACTCCATCCATTCAGTTTGACTGATCAACTATTAGTGCAACACTTCAGACTCAAAGGATAGCCAGACATTCACAAAACTGTACCACTTCTGTCAGATTTGGAGGCATGACCTATGGTGCCAAGCATCTTGTTGTGCAGTTTAAAAAAATCCCTAATAGAAATGTCTGCTCCATCATTAATTTACTAATTCACCCTACATTGGTCTTCATGGTCACTGAGACAGTTGCTGAGCATCTAGTCTATGCTGCCTGCATATTATGATTTGCTGAGTATCTGCTCAATGTTGGGTATTGCAGCCGGTGTTCTCAGGGACACAATGGATGTGAGGATTCACTGTACCTAAATAATTTAGACTCTAAACATCACTGTGTAAACGTCACAATAAAAGAGGGGACTCCTGTAATTTAATGAAGGTTTGTGTTGCTTTTGGAGTATTTACCCTCTGTATCCTCCATTTATATCTCCCACCACTCAGGCTTTCATTATTTCAAGAGGTAGAAGAACTTGAAGACAAATCCGTATACACCTTTCAAATCTGAATTTGCATTTCTCAATCCCAAAGTGTACATTACAAAAGAGTAATAAAAATTAGAAAACAAGACAAAAATTATTTTCTTTCAAGTATTTTGGTGAAATGGATGATGCTTTAAGAAGAGATCCATTTGTTCTGAAAAGTTTAGAGGGAGCTATGGCTTGGAGGCAAATTAATAAACTCTAGAAGGCTTGTTAGGCTCAATGACTATGAGAAACTAACATTTCTATGTCAGTTCTCCTCTGCTGACACGAGTACAAACTGTCATCAATTATATAAAATCGAGTATGTGTTTATCTTACTGAATAGGTGAAGGTCAAGATATATGGCAGTGTGGTACAAGTGGTGTGTGTTTTAATTATTATTTTTTTCTCACAACTTCATGAAAACATGTGAAGAGAACAAAGATACACTGAGAAATCCTGCTAAGTTACCTAAGCAAATCTCATGGAATAGAAATGAAGTACCCATGAAGTGGTGTGCCAACCCATGAATGCAGTAAGTGGAAAGGCAGAGCCACGTATTGACTACATGAGTTTCTAACCATTTCTGGGTATCTCCAATAATCCCAAGCAAGAGTTTTGAAAAGCAAAACAACTTCAACTCACATTTATTTTAAACTACACTTAGTTTAGTGATCTTGGATAAGCCAATTCCTCTATTAGGGTCCATTAAACACATCGGGAAATGGTCATAAAACTCTTTTTGAGGGCTCCATTCTGTGACACTATACTTCTAAGTACAAAATACTTAAGCACATTGGATTTCCCAAGACACGCCAAATAAAAGAAACTTTCTCCAACAATTAGATGGTGTGCACTAAATCTGGACTTGGACACGAGGGGCACAATACAAAAACATATGGGAGGATGGATAGGGAAGGGATATTCTAGGTTTGGCAACTGGGAAGAGAAGATATTCAAAAGGCAGCAAACATCCATTTATTCATTAAATAAATATGTATGGAGTACTAGAAAGCATTACATTAAGCTTTAGGTATAGAAGAATGAAAAAAACCCCACAAAATCCATGCTCTTGAAAAATTTTAATTCTAGCGGGGGGATAGAAAATACAGTACATACACACAAAATTTGGAGAACACCAGATGGTGGCAACTGCTAAAGAAAACAAAGTTAGAGGAGGCTGGGTGCAGTGGCTCATGCCTGTAATCCCAGAATTTGGGGAGGCTGAGGCAGATGGATCACCTCAGGTCAGGAGTTTGAGACCAGCCTAGCCAACATGGCAAAACCCTGTCTCTACTAAAAGTACAAAAATTAGCCAGGCGTGGTGGCATGTGCTTGTAGTCCCAGTTACTCACGAGGCTGAGGCAGGAGAATCACTTGAACCTGGGAAGCAGAGGTTGCAGTGCACCAAGATCATGCCACTGCACTCTAGCCTGGGCAACAGAGCAAAACTCTGTCAAAAAAAAAAAAAAAAACCCAACCAAACAAATAAACAAAACCCCAAAGTTAGAGGAACTGAATTTGTCAGTGGTGACAGGGATGTGCTGCCTTATATAGGGGGTTCTGGGAAGGCCTAACATGTGATGACAATATGCAGCAGGGTGTTGAAAGAAGTGAACAAATATCTAAATGTAGGGTGCCCCAGGCAGGAGGAAGAGTAAATGAAAAGGCCCTCAGGTGGGAATGGGCTTGGCATGTTGGAAACAGAAAGCAGGTCAGTGTGGCTGGAGCATGGTAAAAGATTTGAAGAGAAAGAAGTTGTGGAAGTTTTGTAAAAGAACGGCAGACTGAATGGACTAGTAACCTTGCTGAGCAGCACCAAGGGCTGACTTAGGCTAGTAGTCATATATTTACAGCAAGACCAATCTGCATGTTTTTTCTCCAGCCACATTTAGCTGTCTAGTTGCCATGGTTCAGGTGTGGAATAGGCAGAGCCTTGAATTTAACTTGCTTGAAATTTTGCCATTCATAAGTAACCAAGTAAGAGGAAAATGGGAGCTGATGGTGTAGAGAAAAAAAATGATTATAAGTACGGACCCAGAAAGGGTGGAATGGAACAATGAACAGAAACACATGAAAAGGCCTAAATATCACAAAATACTATGGAGTAGGGGAGAAGCATCGGGGCACTAGGTGTCTAGCTCTCATTTCAGCAGCTATAATTCTGTCCCCTGATTCTAAGCAGCTGTCAACTGCTTACAGACTTTCTTCTCCTATTCTCCTCCCATCTTCCTTTCTGTTCTTCTATTCATTCTCATCCCGGCTCCAAAGCTGGAAGTAACTAATGGAAATGGAAGTGGAGAGTTGAATGTTAAGGGCATGTAGACTGGGTTAGAGGCAGACATGATCAGATACAGGGAGTCGGGGACAGTGGGCAGAAGGGGAAAGGAAATCCTTCCCTCCCTTTTTTTTACCCTCCCAAGTTTGGGCTAAAGGTCAACACATCAAGAGACACATTGCTTCTAGAGCATTAGCAATTAAATCCTGTTATTATGTTTAGTCTCAGCTTCAGTGTGCATGGCTTTTCAAAATGATTGGATTAGGGCGCAGACTTTCTTTTTCTTTCTCTAGTTTAAAGGTGCATTTCTGTACTCACCAAACGTCCGAGTCATTGTGTTGCAGAGAAATGCCATTATTTTGTCTCTTGACATACACTGCACATAAATCTCTCCATAGGAGGCCCTGACCAAAATAGGAAGAATTCTCTAGACTAGCAAATTGTTCCCATGAACTATTCAAGCTTTGAACCCTTTCTGAGGGACCGATTTGGCAGAGCATTTTTTTTCATTCTTTTAAAATTATGCTAGTGCTATTAACACAACATAGTTGATTAGGAAAACAGAATGCGAAGATTATTTTCCAAAATTTTAATATGAATTCATTAAGAAAAAGTGCTCTTTCATGAGAAAGCATGTATTTGTTACACTGAAATAATGATAAATGAGGTTTTCTTGAAATTAAACTTTTTTCTCCTGTTGGAATCTTCCTAGTATTTTGCAGCCCTTTCTGCTAACTATTGCAATTCATTTGTTTATTCACTTACTGACCAAACTATGTTGACACCTAGTCAACTATGGACATCAACTATGGCCCATATCCAAACATGAAGCAGTAAAATATTCCTGACCTCAGGTTTTAAGACAAATACAAACAATGGCAGTGCAAGGGAAAATGTCTTAATTAAGAAAGTAAAATTCAGTTAGTGTTACCTAAAAGTCCATGTATCTTCTGCTATCTTAGCTTTTGTAGCATTTCCTCTCTGCCTGGAATTCCCTAATAATTCCCTTACTTTTGTCTCAGTTCTACCCTTCTTAACTTTTAAAGACCCAGTCCAAGTCACACTTTATTTGATGATTCCCAGGTTTGAGTTTTCCTGCCTCAGAATTCACCAGTCATTCACTTTTTGTAAGACTGTTACTTTGCCTGTGATACCCTGCAATGCTGCTCCATATTATCCGACCACAAAGTTAACAGCTATTAGAGGATGAATTTATTTTCAGTATGTGTGTGCAGCCAAATTTTCCTTTGCCTAGAGAAACCATAAAGTTGGATAACTAGGGCTCCTTTAAGGGTTAGGACCAAAGAATCTTAACTTTCCTGAGGAAAACAGCATCTAAAGTTTTAAAACAAGGACCGACTGGTCAGGAAAAGATGAAATTAATGGGCTAGAACTGTTATATGGGAACATCAAGCTATGACATGAAGGCAAGGTTAAATAAGACAGGAGACTAAACAGATATACACCTCAATCACATTTTAAATGCATACACACTTTAATGAAGCAATTATTCTATTAAGTTTGTGTCCTACATACTTGAAAACTATAAATCTTTCTAACAATCAGTATCTTTGATTGTTTTTAAAGGACCTATAAAATGAGACTTTTCTTCTTGTCTCATGATACTGGCAAAGATAGAAAACTGAGTAACAAGAACTATAGTACACTGCACAAGAATTACCATACATGTGAATAACATAGTTATCAAAGATTATTTAAAGAAGGCCGGGCATAGTGGCTCATGTGGATCCTACTGAGGTGGGAGGATCTCTTGAGCTCAGGAGTTCAAGACTACAGTGAGCTGTGATAGTGCCAGCCTGACAATAGAGCAAGACCATGTCTCTTACAAAAAAAAAAATATTTAAAGTAAGGAAATTCATTAATAGGGAACACTGTGGCATTTCCCTGATTCCCATGTTCAAGTCAAGTAGGTGAAGGAGTACTAAAATTGGAAAATCATTTACAGAAGATTTCAGACTGCATCTTACACCCTGGCTGGATACTCACTGAGAAGCCAAAATCTGTAAGCTACACTGAGTAGAGTGTGAGAGTCATGGGAAAATCTGACATCTTTACTCTGGAGTAAGAGGGGCAAAAACCCTGGTGCCTGACTGAAACTGGTTAAGTCATGATACTGAAAGAATCCCACATGACATGGCAAAAGGAGGCAAAAGTGAAAGCAAGTTCTACTCCCTCTATTTGGAGAAGAAATGGTACAATATTCTGTGTACTAAGTGGGAGATAACTGGACTACAAGAAAATTATCCAAAGGAATTATTTGCTGGAAAAACGTGACCCTCCAAGAAGAGGCTCTTTTGGACACACTGCAGGAGAGCAGGAAATAAGGGGGAAAGCACAAAAGATTAGCTGGAGACCTCAGCTTATCAAAGAATGGTACTGTTGGTCCCAAGGGGAAGAGTTTCCAAAGAATTTGGTAATGCCTCCCATGAGAGAACCAGCTTTTAGAGCCTATTATGACAGAAAACATTGGGGAGTTAAAACCACAAACACACATGGTGCTAAATAAAAATGTTTTGTCCATATTTTCTTCATATATGGAGACTAATTGAGCCAACATCCCACCCGCCTCCTTTATTATTATTTTTTCCTGTCTCATCTGGTTGGAGAATCAACTTGCATTTCTTAGGCTTTTTCTCTCATTTCCTTTCTTTCCGTTGTCTTTTCCAAATGAGACATCCAAATCTTACAGACCTTTTAGGCAAATATCCACAATAATGGATCAGCAGGTAAAGAGTAGAAACAAGAGGTAAAGCAACTCTGTCCCAAAGTAGAGGAGAATCACAGCAGAACAGAAATCATCAAATGATTCCAGCTTTAAAGTACCAGTTGGGGCTGGGTGCGGTGGCTCATGCCTGTAATCCCAGCACTTTGGGAGGCCAAGTTGGGTGGATCACTTGAGGTCAGGAGTTTGAGATCAGCCTGGGCAACATGGTAAGATCCCGTCTCCACAAAAAATACAAAAATGTGGGCTGAGACAGGAGGACTGCTTGAACCCAGGAGGTGGAGGCTACAGTGAGCTGTGATCATGCAACTGCGCTCCAGCATAAGTGACACAGCAAGACCCTCTCAAAAAAAAAAAAAAAAGGAAATAACTGCCTTAAAAAATATATATATACACATATATATGTATATATATGTGTGTGTGTGTATATATAGTATCAGTTGAAGCTCATTTTTTAAAGGTTTTTTTTTCTTTAAGTTCTGGGACACATGTGCTGAATGTGCAGGTTTTTTACATGGTATACATGTGCCATGGTAGTTTGCAACACCTATGAACCTGTCATCTAGGTTTTAAGCTCCATATGCATTAGGTAATTCTCCTAATGCTCTTCCTCCCCTTTACCCCCACCCACCAACAGGCCCTGGTGTGTGATGTTCCGCTCCCTGTGTCCATGTGCTCTCACTGTTCAGCTCCCACTTATGAGTGAGAACATGCAGTGGTTGGTTTTCTGTTCCTGTGTTAGTTTGCTGAGGATGATGGTTTCCAGCTTCATCCATGTCCCTGCAAAGGACATGAACTCATTCTTTTTTATGGCTGCATGGTATTCCATGGTGTATATGCGCCACATTTTCTTTATTCATTCGGTCATTGATGGGCATTTGGGTTGGTTCCAAGTCTTTGCTATTGTAAATAGTGCTGCAATAAGCACACATGTGCATGTGTTTTTATAGCAGAATGATTTATAATTCTTTGGGTCTATACTCAGTAATGGGATTGCCGGGTCAAATGGTATTTCTGGTTCTAGATCATTAAGGACTTGCCACATTGTCTTCCACAATGGTTGAACTAATTCACACTCCCAATAACAGTGTAAAAGCATTCTTATTTCTCCACATCCTCGACAGCATCTGTTGTTTCCAGACTTTTTAATGATCACCATTCTAACTGGTGTAAGATGGTATCTCATTGTGGTTTTGATTTGCATTTCTCTGATGACCAGTGATGACGAGCTTTTTTTCATATGTTTGTTGGCCACATAAATGTCTTCTTTTGAGGAGTGTCTGTTTATATCCTTCACCCACTTTTTGATGGGGTTGTTTTTTTCTTGTAAATTTGTTTAAGTTATTTGTAGATTCTGGATATTAGACCTTTGTCATATGGACAGATTGCAAAAAATTTCTCCCATTCTGTAGGTTGCCTGCGCAATCTGATGATAGATTCTTTTGCTTAGCAGAAGCCCTTTAGTTTAATTAGATCCCATTTGTCTATTTTGGCTTTTGTTGCAATTGCTTTTGGTGTTTTAGTCATGAAGTCTTTGCCTATGTCCTGAATGCTACTGTCTAGGTTTTCTTCTAGGGTTTTTATAGTTTTAGGTTTTACATTTAAGTCTTTAATCCATCTTCAGTTAATTTTTGTATAAGATGTAAGGAACAGGTCCAGTTTCTGTTTTCTGCATATGGTTAGCCAGTTTTCCTAACACCATTTTAAAAATAGGGAATCCTTTCCCCATTGTTTGTTTTTGTCAGGTTTGGTGAAGATCAGATGGTTGTAGATGTGTGCTGTTATTTCTGAGGCCTCTGTTTTGCTCCATTGGTCTGTGTATCTGTTTTGGTACCAGTACCACACTGTTTGGTTACTGTAGCCTTGTAGTATAGTTTGAACTCAGGTAGCATGATGCCTCCAGCATTGTTCTTTTTGCTTAGGATTGTCTTAGCTATATGGGCTCTTTTTTGGTTCCATATGAAGTTTAAGGAAGTTTTTTCTCGTTATGTGAAAAAGTAAATGGTAGCTTGATGGGAATAGCATTGAATCTATAAATTACTTTGGGCAGTATGGTCATTTTCACAATATTGATTATTCCTATCCATGAACATGAATTTTTTTCCATTTGTTTGTGTCCTCTCTGATTTCCTTGAGCAGTGGCTTGTAGTCCTCCCTGAAGAGGTCGTTCATGTCCTCGTAAGTTGTATTCCTAGGTATTTTCTTTGTAGCAATTGTGAATGGGAGTTCACTCACGATTTGGCTCTCTGCTTGTCTATTATTGGCGTATAGGAATGCTTGTGATTTCAGCACATTCATTTTGTATCCTAAGAATTTGCTGAAGTTGTTTATCAGCTTAAGGAGATTTTGGGCTGAGACAATAGGGTTTTTCTAAATATACAATCATGTCTGCAAACAGAGACAATTTGACTTCCTCTCTTCCTATTTGAATACCCTTTATACCTTTCTTTCTCCAATACTATGTTGAATAGGAGTGGTGAGAGAGGGCATCCTTGTCTTGGGCTTTTTTTTTTTTCTATTATACTTTATGTTCTAGGGCACATGTGCACAACATGCAGGTTTGTTACATATGTATACATGTGCCATGTTGGTGTGCTGCACCCATTAACTCGTCATTTACATTAGGTATATCTCCTAATGCTATACCTCCCCCTTCCCCCCACCCCACAACAGGCCCTGGTGTATGATGTTCCCCTTCCTGTGTCCAAGTGGTCTCATTGTTCAATTCCCACCTATGAGTGAGACCATGCGGTGTTTGGTTTTGTTCTTGCAATAGTTTGCTGAGAATGATGGTTTCCAGCTGCATCCATGTCCCTACAAAGGACATGAATTCATCCTTTTTTATGGCTGCATAGTATTCCATGGTGTATATGTGCCACATTTTCTTAATCCAGTCTGTCACTGATGGACATCTGGGTTGGTTCCAAGTCTTTGCTATTGTGAACAGTGCCGCAATAAACATACGTGGGCACGTGTTTTTATAGCAGCATGATTTATAATCCTTTGGGTATATACCCAGTAATGGGATGGCTGAGTCAAATGGTATTTGTAGTTCTAGATCCTTGACGAATGGCCACACTGTCTTCCACAGTGGTTGAACTAATTTACAGTCCCACCAACAGTGTAAAAGTGTTCCTATTTCTCCACATCCTCTCCAGCACCTGTAGTTTCCTGACTTTTTAATGATCGCCATTCTAATTGGTGTGAGATGGTATCTCATTGTGGTTTTGATTTGCATTTCTCTGATGGCCAGTGATGATGAGCATTTTTTCATGTGTCTGTTGGATGCATAAATGTCTTCTTTCAAGAAGCGTCTATTCATATCCTTTGCCCACTTTTTGATGGGGTTGTTTGCTTTTTTCTTGTAAATTTGTTTGAGTTATTTGTAGGTTCTGGATATTAGCCCTTTGTCAGATGAGTAGATTGCAAAACTTTTCTCCCATTCTGTAGGTTGCCTGTTCATTATGACGGAAGTTTCTTTTGCTGTGCAGAAGCTCTTTAGTTTAATGAGATCCCATTTGTCAATTTTGGCTTTTGTGGCCATTGCTTTCGGTGTTTTAGACATGAAGTCCTTGCTTGGGCTGGTTTTCAAAGGGAATGCTTCCAGCTTTTGACCATTCAGTATGATATTGGCTACGGGTTTGTCAATAAATAGCTCTTACTATTGTGAGATATGCTGCATCAATACCTAGCTTATTGAGAGATTGTAGCATGAAGGGGTGTTGAATTTTATCAAAGGCCTTTTCTGCATCCATTGAGATAATCATCTGGTTTTTGTTACTGGTTCTGTTTATGTGATGGATTAAGTTTATTGATTTGCATATGTTTAACCAGCCTTGCATCCCAGGGATGAAGCCAGCTTGATTGTGGTAGATAAGATTTTGATGAGCTGCTGGATTCAGTTTGCCAGTATTTTGCTGAGGATTTTTACATTGATGTTCATCAGTGATACTGTCCTGAAATTTTCTTTTTTGTTGTGTCTCTGCCAGGTTTTGGAATCAGGATGATGCTGGCCTCATAAAATGAGTTAGGGAGGAGTTTCTCTTTTTCTATTGTTTGGAATAGCTTCAGAAGGAATGATACCAGCTCCGCTTTGTACCTCTGGTAGAATCTGGCTGTGAATCCGTGTGGTCCTGGGCTTTTTTTGGTTGGTAGGCTTTTAATTACTGCCTCAATTTCAGAACTTGTTCTTGGTCTATTCAGGGATTTTACTTCTTCCTGGTTTAGTCTTGGGAGGGTGTATGTGTCCAGGAATGTATCCATTTCTTCTAGATTTTCCAGTTCATTTGCACAATGGTGTTTATAGTATTCTCTGATGATAGTTTGTGTATTTCTGTGGGGTCAGTAGTGACAGTCCCTTTATCATTTTATTGCGTCTACTTGATTCTTCTCTCTTTTCTTCTTCATTAGTCTGACTATTGGTCTATCTATTTTTGTTAATCTTTTCAAAAAACCAGCTCCTGGACTCATTGATTTTTTGAATGGTTTTTCATGTAACTATCTCTTTCAGTTCTTCTCTAAACTTAGTTATATCTTGTCTTCTGCTAGCTTTTGAATTTGTTTGCTCTTGCTTCTCTAGTTCTTTCAATTGTGATGTTAGGGTGTCAATTTTAGATCTTTCCCACTTTCTTATGTGGGCATTTCATACTATCAATTTCCCTCTAAACACTGCTTTAGCTGTGTCCCAGAGATTCTGTTACATTGTCTCTTTGTTCTCATCCGTTTCAAAGAACTTCATTACTTCTGTCTTAAATGTGTTATTTACTCAGTAGTCATTTAGGAGCAGGTTGTTCAGTTTCCATGTAGTTGTGTGGTTTTGAGTGAGTTTCTTAATCCTGTGTTCTAATTTGACTGCACTGTGGTCTGAGAGGCTGTTTTTTTTTTTGTTTTTTTTGTTTTTTTGATTTCCATTATTTTGCATTTGCTGAGGAGTGTTCTACTTCCAATTATGTGGTCAAATTTAGATTATGTGCTTTGTGGTGCTGAGAGGAATGTATATTCTGCTGATTTGGGGTGGAGAGTTCTGTAGATATTTATTAGGTCTGCTTGGTCCAGAGTTGAGTTCAAGTCCTAAATATCCTTGTTAATTTTCTGTCTAATATTGAGAGTGGGGTGTTAAAGTCTCCCACTATTATTGTGTAGGAGTATAAGTGTCTTTGTAGGTCTCTAAGAACTTGTTTTATGAATCTGGGTGCTCCTGTATTAGGTGCATATACATTTTGGATAGTTAGCTCTTGTTGCATTGATCCTTTTACCATTATGTAATGCCCTTCTTTGCCTTTTTTGATCTTTGTTGGTTTAAAGTCTGTTTTATCAGAGACTAAGATTGCAACCCCTGCTTTTTTTTTGCTTTTCATTTGCTTTGTAAATATTCCTCCATCCCTTTGAGTCTACGTGTGTCTTTGCATGTGAGATGTGTCTCTTGAATACAGCACACTGATCGATCTTGACTCTTTATACAATTTGCCAGTCTGTGTCTTTTAATTGGGGCATTTAGCCCATTTACATTTAAGGTTAATATTTTTATGTTTGAATTTGATCCTATCATCATGATGCTAGCTGGTTATTTTGCACATTAGTTGACACAGTTTCTTCATAGTGTCATTAGTCTTTATATTGTGGTGTGTTTTTGCAGTGGCTGGTACCAGTTTTTCCTTCCGTATTTAGTGCTTCCTTCAGGAGCTCTTGTAATGCAGGCCTGGTGGTGACAAAATCCCTCAGCATTTGCTTGTCTGGAAAGGATTTTATTTCTCCTTCTCTTATGAAGCTTAGTTTGGCTGGATATGAAATTCTGGGTTGAAAGTTCTTTTATTTAAGAATGTTGAATATTGGCTCCCACTTTTTTTGAGCTTGTAGGGTTTCTGTAGAGAGATTCACTTTTAGTCTGATGGGGTTCCCCTTGTAGATGACCTGAACTTTCTCTCTGGCTGTTCTTAACACTTTTTCCTTCATTTCAACCTTGGAGAATTTGATGATTGTGCCTTGGGGTTGCTCTTCTTGAGGAGTATCTTAGCGGTGTTCTCTGTATTTCCTGAATTTGAATGTTGGCTTGTCTTGCTAGGTTGGGGAAGTTCTCCGCAGTAATATCCTGTTTTCCGACTTGGTTCCATTCTCCCTGTCACTTTCAGGTACCCCAATCAAATCATAAGTTTGGTCTTTTCACATAGTCCCATATTTCTTGGAAGCTTTGTTTGTTCCTTTTCATTCTTTTTTCTCTAAACTTGTCTTCACTCCTTATCTCAGTAGGGTGATCTTCATTCTCTGATATCCTTTCTTCCACTTGATTGATTGAGCTACTGATACTTGTTTATGCTTCATGAAGTTCTCGTACTGTGTTTTAAAGCTCCATCGGGTAATTTATGTTCTTCTCTGAACTAGCTATTCCAATTAGCAGTTCCTGTAACTTTTTATCAAGGTTCTTCACTTCCTTGCATTGGTTTAGAACATACTCCTTGAGCGCAGAGGAGTTTGTTATTACCCACCTTCTGAAGATTACTTCTGCCAATTCGTCAGTCTCATCCTCCATTCAGTTTTGTGCCTTTGCTGGAGAGGAGCTGTGATCATTTGGAGGAGACGAGGCATTCTGGTTTTTGGAATTTTCAGCATTTTTGTGCTGGTTTTTCCTCATCTTCATTGATTTATCTACCTTTGATCTTTGAGGCTGATGACCTTTGGATGGCGTTTTTGTGTGGGGGTCTTTTTTATTGATGTTGATGCTGTTGCTTTCTGTTTGTTAGTTTTTCCTCTAACAGTCAGGCCCCTCTTCTGCAGGTCTGCTGCAGTTTGCTTGAGGTTCATTTCAGACCCTGTTCACCTGGGTATCACCAGTGGAGGTTGCAGAACAGCAAAGATTGCTGCCTGCTCCTTCCTCTGGAAGCTTCATCCCAGAGGTGCACCAGTCTGATGCCAGCTGGAATTCTATTGTATGAGGTGTCTGTCAACCCTTGTTGGGAAGTCTCTCCCAGTCAGGAGTCATGGGAGACAGGGACCCACTTGAGGAGGCAGTCTGTCCCTTGGCAGAGCTGGTGTGCTGTGCTGGGAGAATCCCCTTTGCCAGGATCCACTGCTCTCTTCAGAGCTGGCAGGCAGGAAGGATTAAGTTTGCTGAAGTTGTGCCCACAGTCACCCTTCCCCAAGGTGCTCTGTCCCAGGGAGAAGAGAGTTTTATCTATAAACCTCCAACTGGGGCTGCTTCCTTTCCTTCAAAGATGCCCTACTTGGTAAGGAGGAATCTAGAGAGGCAGTCTGGCCACAGCCACTTTGCCATGCAGTGGTGAATTCTGCCCAGTCCAAATCTTCCAGCCTCCTTAGCACTGTCAGGGTAAAACCACCTACTAAAGCCTCAGTAATGTGGATGCTCCTCCCCTCATCAAGTCTGATCATCCCAGGTTGACTTCAGACTGCTGTGCCGGCAGTGAGAATTTCAAGTCAGTGGTTCCTAGCTTGCTGGGCTCCATGGGACTGGGACCCACTGAGTGAGACCACTTGGCTCCCTGACTTCAGCCCCCTTTCCAGGGGAGTGAATAGTTCTGTCTTGCTGGGGTTCCAGGCACTGCTGGGGTATGGAAAAAAAACAAAAACAAAAACAAAACAAAACAAAACAAAACTCCTGCAGCTAGCTCAGTATCTGCTCAAACAGCCGCCCAGTTTTGTGCTTGAGACCCAAGGCCCTGGTGGTGTAGGCACATGAGGGAATCTCTTGATTTGCAGATTCCAAAAACCATGGGAAAAGCATAGTACCCAGGCCAGGTAGCACAGTCCCTCCTGCCTTCCCTTGGCTAGGGGAGGGAGGTTCCCAAGCTCCTTGCACTTCCTGGGTGAAGTAATGTCCCACCTTGCTTCTGTTCACTCTCTGTGGGTTGCACCCACTGCCTAACCAGTACCAGTGAGATGAACTGGGTACCTCAGTTGGAAATGCAGAAATCACCTGCCTTCTGCATTGGTCTCACTGAGAGCTGCAGACTGGCACTGTTTCTATTCAGCCATCTTGGCCCCTCCTCCAAGGAACTCATTATTTATTCAAGTTTGTCAACAACAACAGAAAACCAAATTGCCACTTTTTTGGCAAGCAAGGAGTGCTGCTACCTATTGAGGACACAGTATTAACTGTATTTATGCGTACAGTATCAGTGTATGTCACTGCTAGGAATCCTTATTCTCTAAGCATGTGAATGGCTAGACACTATACTCAAAAAGTAAGAGGGATGACCTGGAACCAATTTTGACAGTAAAGCAACATGAAGCCTAAAAAAAAAAAAAGTCTAGACTTGAGTTAGGAAAGCAATAAAAAATGGCCTTTGTTTAATTCCCTCAAATATCTGGAGTGCTGACAGGAATCCAGGAAAGGTACTAAGTATTTCTGGGCAGAGTTAGTTTGGTGTCAGTAAACTGATTCAGACAATAAGTGCTTAAGCGTTCAGAGAAGGAACTGGTGGGGGTGGTTTGAGCTATCAGAAAGTAGTCAAATTGAAGGGGGCACCCAAAAAAGGATGAGGATTTTGAGAAGGTACTGGATTGGGAAAACCTTAAGAGCTGTGCTGTACAGGGATTCACTTGCTTTAAAATTTCATTAGGTGAAAAGAAAGGAGAGATTGTAGGAAGTTTTTTTATTTTTTTATTTTTTATTTTTTGAGACAGAGTCTCGCTCTGTCGCCCAGGCTGGAGTGCAGTGGCCGGATCTCAGCTCACTGCAAGCTCCGCCTCCCGGGTTTACGCCATTCTCCTGCCTCAGCCTCCCGAGTAGCTGGGACTACATTAGCTGGGACTACAGGAGTCCGCCACCTCGCCCGGCTAGTTTTTTGTATTTTTTTCGTAGAGACGGGGTTTCACTGTGTTAACCAGATGGTCTTGATCTCCTGACCTTGTGATCTGCCCGTCTCGGCCTCCCAAAGTGCTGGGATTACAGGCTTCAGCCACCGCGCCTGGCCTTGTAGGAAGTTTTAGAAGCTTACTGCAGGCCAATGATAACTGAGCTACCACTGCTAAAAGATTTCCTGGGCTACTGAAGCTCACAGACACACAGGTCCTTTTCCCTCACACCGTGTGTGTAATCTTACTTAGTTTGGACTTTCTGTCCAGAGTAACCCTCAACTTCACTGATATTTGACATCCCATTACAACGTTCTTTGCTCAGCAGAATTCCAGCCCTGATCCTGCTGTCCTGTACTCTCTTGTCCTTACTGGTAAACCTATTTTTAACCCTTCACTGACATCTTTGCTTGCAAGTCCTGACACTTGACTAAGGAGCGCTGCCATAGCAGATAGGCGGGGCTAGGGCTTGTACCATATCAAGTGCTTCCTGCTGAGAGCAGTGGCTCACGCCTGTAATCTCAACATTCTGGGAGGCCAAGATGGGAGAATCACTTGAGCCCAGGAGTTCGAGACTAACCTGGGCAACATAGCAAGGCTCCATCTCTAAGAAAAATAGAAAAAAAAATAGCTGGGTGTGGTGGCATGTCCCTGTGATCCCAGCTACTCAGCAGGCTGAGGTGCGAGGATCGGCCCAGGAGGCTGAAGTGGCAGTGAGCCGTGATTGCACTCAAGCCTGGGCCACAGAGCTAACCCTGTGGGGGAAAAAAAAATAGCTCAAAAAGAAGTAAGTCCACAAGTGAGCAGACGGTTAAGTATGCATCGGTTTTGTCTTCGGATTTCTGTCAAAAAGCTCAGGCACTTGACCTTTGAGGGAAATCCCAGGGTAAACTGCACTATTTGTGCCCACCCACCCATCTACTACTATCCTCACATTCTTCCTTGAAATAAATATGCTGGGAAATCTGAATAAGGAAAACATATCACAAGCAGACAGTTTATGATAATAAAAAAGAGTTACTTCTTGCCATTGATTATTCCAATAATCATTGTTGGGTCAAGGTCTTCTTGGGAACATCCATGACCACAGGTCCAATTCTGGAAAGGAAAATGCCTTGATCCAATTACGGAGTAGTGGGTAAGTTCATTTTTCAACAAGCAGGAGTATGACAGAGGTCTCCCTGGAATGTTCTGGGGTGGTCCTACAAGGATTCCTTGGTACTTATCCTTCTATCAATGTCCTCATCCCCAAAAAGACTTGCAGAGACACTATGGGACACTAATGGAATAGATTCCACTGCTGTGGATCAATCAGGGTTGTCTGGCCTCACATGACACAAGGGGGAGCTATAGCATTTTCCTTTCCAAGGTAAAGAGGGCAGCAATTCTTCAATGCATCTTCAGCTTAGTTAAGGATAACTGCAACATACACCTAGCAAGAGCCGTGAGGGAATTTTATATAGATGTTTATTTGGAAAATGAACTTGAAAATGTATTAAATGCCACAGGTATTGGAATAAAAATCCTTCAGAATGCCCTAAAAATACCAAATTGTCTTATCTAAAGGATCAGTCTCCTGAGCAGATTTGTAAAGTTGCCTTAATTTGTCCATTGGTTTTAAAACTTGTACCAAGATATCCTTAAGATTGGATTCCCAAAACCTAAATCATACCTCTAACCCCTAAAAAAGTGATTCTCATTCATCTCCCTACTTAGGTGGTCCCTGATTCTGCATACTAGTTCTTCCTCTTTGCTGCCATTTAAAAAGTTTTGTGTGAGACAGAGAGAGACAGAAACAGAGAGAAAGAGAGACAGAAAAAAACAGAGAGATCCAAAAATCAAAGAAAATCAATGCTTGCACAGTTATTTGGAGCTTTGCAGCTCCTGCTTCCTGGAGTCTATAACCCACTGTTTGACAAAAACGGGGCTCTCAGTTCAGTCACCTTGGAAGAAAAAGGAACCCATAAAGTTCTGATGAGAAAATAAGCAACTGCTGTGGATTTGCATACTTCAACATAATCCTGAGTCCAACAAACCACCTCATCCCTCTTCTTTCCCTGCTATTTTAGTGATTTTTATGTTATGCTAATGGAGGCCATCTTCAAACTAAAGAATGCACAGAACCAATAAAACTGCTCGATGTTCTGAGCTTCATTTATAAAAAGCAGAGACAAGAAAACATGCTACTTTGCTACAGAAAGCGCCCAGCAGCCTTCAAAAATAAGGGTTTAAACCTCAACCAATGACTCTGCTTTCATTTTTCCTCCACAGGACTATGGCAAAATGAAAACCCTTACTTGCCCTGAATGAACCCATAAAGAAGAAAAGAAGCCATGACCAGCCAAGCAGTAGTAGCCTTTATCATCAAACAGCAGGCTACCACCCAAACGCTACAAACTTAAGTCCAGTGATCAAGGCCTAGCTCAAATGCTATCTTCTCCATGAATGTGTCCACCATTCTCCCAACTTAACAGTATGTCTATTCCCTCAATTCTTGCCCTTTGCCTCTGTGAATTTTAAAATACATAAAATACTTGGAGAGCAGCAGGGCATATGTATTTCTTCTAGTACATAGATTCCAAGAAGGAAACCATCTACCCCAACACAGTTTAGTTTTTCATTAACATGAGTCTACTACTGCACTATATTTATCAATATTACTTTACTATTCCACGAGACTCTTGCCCAGGAAGATACAAATTGCAAATAGCTTTACTGCTCATTCAATAGAATGTGCAATGGACTGAACGCTTATCCCCACCTTCCCCCCATATTCAGATGTTGAAATCCTAACTCCAAAGTGATGGTAGAAGGAGGTGTGGTTTTGGGGAGGTGATTAGGTCATGAGGGCAGAGGCCTTATGACTGGAATGAGTGTCCTTATTAAAGAGATCACAGAGAACTAGTTAGCCCTTTTCACCATGGTAATGACACAGCAAGAAGACCCCATCTGTGAACCAAGAAGAGTGCCCTTACTAGACACCAAATCTGCCGGCACCTTGACCTCGAACTTCCCAGTCTTCACAACTGTGAGATATAAATTTTCATTGTTTACAAGCCATCCAGTTTATGATATTTTGTTATAGCAGACCAAATAGACCAAGACAAAAAGCATGAATTTTGTACCCTGAGACTTTTTGAACTTCTTCCCTCCCAATCTGTTTTTCCATGCTCACCAATTTTAACCATTACATCATAATCTTTACCTAATTTTAATCAATTCCCCCCTCTCATTAAGCCAGACTTTAAAGTCTCAATATCCTGGCATTGCCTTTTCCTTCCTAAAATGCTATCAGATTTTGTCGAGGTGAGTTCCCCCTAACAGTGCCAAACCATAAACTCGGGTAGCTTTATCTTGGCAACAGGTTATTCTGGTGATATTTTGAAGAGCCAGTATTCGACATGCCCAAACAATAACTGTTAATTATAAAGTAATTAATTCATGGGGCTAAATGACAGGATTGTTTTGAATATGACAAGCATAGTGTAATTATAGAGTTCTTATTTGGGGTTTGAATTTGGAGCCATTGAAGGGGATTTGGCTTTGATTGTTTGTATATCCCTATTTTCATAATTACTCCATCGTGGATTTCGCCTTTTCATGCCTTTGACCGAACAGATGAGAGCACATGTGACAGAACCTTCATACCCTGGAGTAGGTGCTATTTTAAAGCCAACAACACAGTGGAACAGTTGCATTCTTTAAAGGCCACTTGTTTTTGCTCTATTAAGCAAAACACCCCTGGAATTTGGTGAACCACCTATGCTTACTTCTCTGAGGAGCTGCTGGACATGTCATTCACTATATAAGTAAAGAGACAGATGGAGAGAAAAGATTCATGAGAGCAGGTTGATCAATAATACATTGATTTACTCAGTGCCTCTTGATAAGAGTCAGAATTCATGAGAATTTCCTTTGGAACTTGAACTTTTCTCACTGAAAGAGACAATGAGTTGTACTGGGCATTTTCTACTGCAGTTGTTTTCAGCAATTTCTAGTGTACTTTTTCATGTCTGTGGAGGGGTTACACATTTAATGATTTCTAAATACTAAGCCAGGAATATTTCCCACAGAATCATGAAACTTGGGCCACAAAAAAACTCGTTCATACTCCTCATTTACAAATGAGAAAAATAAGCCTATGGATAAATTACTTGTTCAAGGGCACAAAGCTAATTCCCTCATATTCTTTCAATATCAGTACACAGACTGTCAAATACACATCCTCATAGCTAGGGACTGAACTCAGATCAGATTCTCTGCTGATTATCTGTGCTGTATTTTCCTAAAAAACAAAATTTCCATTTGTGTCTTCTGGAGATGTGAAAACAAAGCACATCTCTAGAAGAAACCAAGATCTCCTCAACCTATAGATGCTTATCCTAGTTATTTACTTCCTAGCTGAGTGCTTGAAAAACGTGCACAGAGACATACACAGAGACTGAATGGACCAGGGAAATGAGTTATGTGAAAGGTTAAATTTCTTCATATGAAAAAAATGAGACCAATGCTCAAGAATATTGGACATGTTCTAACTAATGCACTACAGTGGGTGGTCGTCAAGTATTTGGTTTTCATTGCTAAGGCTTTATGCCTCACACATTCCTAAATGAAGGCCAGGTATGAGAGGATGATGTTTACTCCTCCGAAATACTTTCACCTCTAGCTATAGCCACAAGGTGATTAATGATGTCTACTTCAGGCAGCACAGGAAAACCAGCTAAATTTTTGTTAAGAAATCAAGAATACCAGCAATAAACCAGATTATCTGTGCATACCTTTTAGGTAAATAAGAAAACAGTTTAACATTTCCCATTTACTATTTGTAAAATAGCCCACTTAAATAATGACCAAAGAAAGAAGGAATTCAAATACATAAGAGTATTCTTATCTCTGACTTCTAATATTCCTTTTTTTCTAACTAATGTCTTTTGTCCCCCTCGCCATCACCCAAGGCTATTTGCACACACTTTAAACCGAGTGTTTCCATTTATAGCCTGATATTACATAGAATCTAGGTGATAACAGCCTTTCTGCTTTTTATTACTCTTACAAACATCTTTGCTTCTGCACTTCTCCCACTCTAGCCCTTCTCTATGCTGAAGATCTAAAAAGCTTTCTAAAGGGTGAGCAATACTTTGGGCCTCCAGCTATTCCTCCTTCTGTCTTTTAAAACACTCAATTTTACCATCTGGTTTCTTAAAGAGGCAATGCATTTTAACCATCATACAAACGAAAACACAGAATTAAGGCTAAAACAGATTTCTTCATCATCACCACAATTTTTAACTAGTCTCAAATGACTTATTTGTGACCACTTAGGTCCTCATTATATTGTAATGTTAAGCAGCTCAATGAGTGAAAACACCACAAATTGCTCATGTACTTTTAGCTAATCATATCCACTAGAGGATAGAACAAACTATAAAGGTATAATTTATTAAAAAAATAAGAAATAATATGAAACAGGAGAACAGAAATGTTTAAGAAGCCATGTTACCTATTTAAAAGAATATTGATCAAACATCAGAAGACTAGGTGCTTGGTGTCTGCTTTGCTGCTAGCAAGCTCTGAGAACTGTAAATTAACTCTGTTCCTTTATTGGCCCTATTTTATCTAGTACAGCACTGTGCAACTGAACTCTCCACAGTGACAGAAAAGTACTATATCCACACTGTTAATATGGTAGCCACAAGTCATATGTGGTTACTGAATGCTTGAATATGACTAATGAGAGTAGGAACCTGAATTTTATTTAATTTTTAATTTAAATAGTTACAAGTAGCTAGTAGCTATCATATTTGACAGTACAGATCTAAGATCTATAAAATAAGGTGACTCTAGACATAGCTTAATACCTTGACAGTTCTGGAAAATCTATTGTGATATCTAATTCTGTTTGGCAGGTACTAGAGGTTTGCTGACCCAAACCCCCATCCACAACATTTTCCTTTCCAATCCCCTTTCTAGGATATAGAGGACATATGACACAGCTATCAACCAATAGCAGCAGAAGTCTACTGAGTTTGTTGGCCTGATAAAGACAGACACGTCTAGAAGGACCCATTTTGCCATTTGACATTCACTTTTTCCCTTTTCACTGGCTGAATACATATATGACAGTTGGAATAAGGAAATAAAGCACCATGAGACAAGTATAAAGAAGATGACTAGAATAAGGAAGCCTTCCTAGGCTCATGAGACAAGAATTAGGAAGATGAAATACAACCAGAATTGAAGAGTAAAAAGATTTAAGAACACTGTTTCTTGAAGATGCCATTGAGCCACTGCAATAACCACCCTACTTATTTAAGCTATTGTAGCTGTGTTTTGTTACTTGCAGTTGAAAGCCCAGGACCGCTGGATATGGAATACCATGAGGTTTAAGACTAAAAGTTGAGAAGAAAAGTCATTTTAGATTAGTTGAATTGGAAAGCTAGCAAGTGCAGGATGGCAAGGTAAAATGAAAGATCACGAGAGCATTGACCCTTAATGATGTGGAGCTAGCTACTACACAAGGAATGAATTTACTACCAACACATTTTGTGTGATATGACAGTTAAACGAACTCTTATTTGATTAAGAGCCTGTAGTTGGGGTTACATGCAGTAAAATTTGTGTTAAAGTCAAACATACCTAAATGATTCTGTGCTTAGTTTTAATCATTAATTCCATATTCACATAGGGAAGAAGCCTTAAATAGGAATTCTGAACACCCAAGACAGAGTTGTTATGTGAAACAATTAAAATAGTCAAACTCCTACTTAAGTCATTAGACTTCCTTGCAGTGAATGGCTTCCTAACTGATGTTTTGTTTAAGCCTCTATTTTACATTCAAGGTTTGCTTATAGTATGGCATAGATGAGATTTCGACAGATAATGATGCACTGGCAAACAATAGAGATCAAACTGTAGAAAAGAGTGATCACTATCAGTAAAAGGCAGTAGAAAAGCATGAAGAATGGTGCAATAGCCGTTAATATCCTTATGGATATAGTCCAAAGTCACAAGAATGTGGAATTTACTGAATCCAAGATGTGGCCCCAGAGATAAAAGGTGAAAAATCGATTTATGATAGTGGAGTCTGAATTCAAGAGAGATTACAGTAGACAATCAGTTACACACTTAGAGAGTTCAGGCAGCACACCTTGGTGGAAATGGAGACTTTACATTCAGATCACAAATGGCATTTAAGTGGGTCTCAATGTTTACAGGGCTTTAAAACCATTTGAAGAACCACTTTAAAATGTGGGAAACGGAGTGAATGTGTTTGTGACTACCAAAAAGGTGGAAAAAAAATAAAATTGGATTTTCATTCCTATTAAAGTCTATTCACATAACTGATTCCACAATTCTGGAAAGAAGTTCCTCCACAGATACCACTGAAAACATCAAACATCAACTTGATTGTCTTTCGGTTATTTTCAGTTGGGAAGAGAATGAGTGTGTTTGTGATTCCAGCCAGGAAGTTGTTTAACAAAGAGTCCCAGGAAAAGAAGTGGAACTGCCATGTGCATTTCAGGGAGAGTCCGAAGAGTGCTTAGCAGAGTAGGAATAGAATATGGTAGACTGCTGTTGATTTTGTCAGTGAGCAGGCAATCAGAGAGCTGCCTGCCCATCTTGGGACAACAGGGCATCCAAGCCATGTGGAGAAAATGAGATCTCCTTTCCAGTTTGAAGGTCTCTCCTTATAATGTAGACGGGGAGGGGGGTGAGAGGACTGGTAGCTGTCTCCTATTGCCACATGAAAAAGGCATCTTTCTGGATGCCAAGACTTAGAGAACCAAGAGCCAAGACTTAGAGAACCAGAGAAAGCAGAGCTGGGAAAAAGAAAGAAAATACTATATGTAAAACTAAGTGTCACCAAATAATTTCCCAGTAACATGCCATAAATTCCCTTACTTAAAAGCTACTTCGAATTTTTCTGACACCTTCAATCAAAAGTGACCGCACTCATATACCATGTCTATAGTACTCATTTCAGAATATATGGTTATTCTAAGAAGCCCATGACATGAGTATAATGTTAAGAAAGCAGGATATTAACCATGAGTATAATATGAGCTCATGTCTTCTTAAAATATGAATAGAAAAAGTACAGAGGGCTGGTGCAGTCGCTCACACCTGTAATCCCAGCACTTTGGGAGGCCAAGGCGGGTGGATTACTTGAGGTCACGTCAGGAGTTTGAGGGCAACGTGGTGAAACGCTGTCTCTACTAAAAATACAAAAATTATCCAGGCACGGTGTTGCATGCCTGTAATCCCAACTACTCAGGAGGTTGAGGCAGGAGAATCACTTGAACCCGAGAGACAGACGTTGCAGTGAGCTGAGATTGCACCACTGCACTCCAGTCTGGGCAACAGAGTGAGAGTCTTTTTTTAAAAAAAAAAGGAAAAACAAGTATAGAGGGCTAATATTCCCTGCTAGTATAAAACAGATTCATACCTGAGACAAGCCAAGAGTATAGGATTAATTTTCCAATGTGAAAATTCAGGAGCCAAGTTGGTGTTCTTTTCTAGATGTAAGTAAATCCTGCATGGCAACGGGCCACAAAGCAGGGAGCTCTCTTAGGTTGGTAAATGTAGGGATTTAAGAAGTCTTGGTGATTGATGATGGGATATAAGAGATCTCTAGCCTCACGACCAAGTTTGTCAGATAGGTAAATTCAGGTCAGGAAGGTTTTAAGTGTTTGAACAAAGACTAGAACTCAAAGCACCTATCTAAGTACAGTCTCCTTTTTCCAGTCTACCTTAGCATTGGGCTAAGCCTTTTTACTCATTAAGTGAAAGGCTGGGAGGGCACATTCCAGAGATGGGAAACAACAGAAAAGTCAGATAGTACAGGGAGTTGTGCTGGGCTGGAGAGGAGAGTTTGGGTAATGAGGATATTTGTTATTTCAGTTAACTAAACTCTCCTGGATAAGCTCTAAGAATGTCTACCTAATCCTGATTTCTATTTTCTAGTGAATAGTGTCAGAATATGTTCTAGGGGATATGCTTCCTGCATACGGGCAAAAGGTTAACAACCTTTCAGAGATTCTCAAGAAGTGACTCATTCAGAGTCTTCTAGACAGCATTTAATTCTTAACTATAGATGGGGCTTGACCGGGTGGGAGTGTCATTGGTCTTACAGCTCCAATTAATTTTTTCACCTTCCTCTTTTCCACTCACTTTACATTTTCCCTCCTGAGTTTTAATGATGCAAACGGCACTGAGGCACCATCATCTTCCATACCTAAACTGAAATGGATTCACATAGTAGTTTTATAGCACTGAGCATTCAAGTCACAATTGCTGTCTGGTTTGCCTAGCTCTGCTTAACGGCCAACAGAAAATACTCTCAGAGACCTTTATAGGAAAGCAGAGGACTTCTTAACATAATAATGGCATCTTAACAATTCGCTGGAATGCATTATGGGCTTAGCTGGTTTTAAGATTCTGGCCCTTTCCAAGCTTCTGATGTACTTTTCTTCTTCTCATTCCCCATAATGAACTTCATTCTCTTAATTTGTCAGTCACTCAAAATCTGAATAACTTGAAAATTGAAGACCATCCACTTGGATAAATTATTTGGTGTAATAATGCCTAATGATACAACCTAAATAATCACAGCAAACCCTGCCCTCAAAATCCCAGTCCCATATTCTATTACACCATAAGGCTATCGAATCAGCCTAACTCACAGAATAACTGGTTCTTAGGTACTGCCAATGAACTGCAATGTTGACAGTAAAATTACATGTACTATTTATCAGCTAAAAGATCTATTATAGTCCTAGAGGACAATCACAGAGATGGCTGCTGCTTAAATGCAGATGGCTGGAACTCCAGTTACAATGACTGACCTGAAGTACAGTAGCTAGTGAGGGAGCTCAGGTACTAATGACATCCTTAAAAGAATGCATCTGAAATTTTCAACACAGACATGCTCATGAATATTTTGAATGAAAAAAAAAAAAGCTTAAAGCAGCTGTCTGCACTTACTGAAAAGTAAGTGGGAAAAAATATTTCTTTCACTTAGTTTTAGGGGAAGTGATGTGTAACAGTTGCTGGTGTTGGGGAAAGGGATGTAGTTAATTATACACAGCCCTAGTTTCCTGATCGAATGGGATATCCCAGCTATCACAAGGTTGCCAATGAGATTAGAGCTGCATAGACACAGAGATGGCCCTTGCAGTGGAAATCATTACATTAGGTGTCAGGTGATGGAAATCACAAGCAAGGAATGCAACCCCCCAATGACAGACCCAGATTAGAGTCAGCCATGGAGTTAAGTTATTATGTGAAATGCCATTCTGCTATTAAAACACAAAGAGACAAAGAGACAAGTCAAACTGCCCTTTATACATGTAAACACCAAGCTTCCACACAGGGAATTCATTTGTCCTTTACATGTAGGGAATACTCAGTAGCTATTGCCTCTAATGATCCTCCAGGGCTAGAGAAAAAGATGGAAGATATCATAGTCAGCTCAGGTTGCCATAACAGATACCAAAGACTGGGTTGCCTAAACAACAGAAATGTGTGTTCACACAGTTCTGGAGGCTGCAAAGTTCAATAAAAAGTACAGCAAAGTTTGGTTTCTGGTGAGGCCTCTCTTCCTGACTTGCAGATGTGGTCGTTTGTCTTCTCGTGGCCTTTTCTTGGTGAGTATGTACGTATGGGGAGAGAAACAGATATCTCCTTGTAAGGCCACCAATCCTATCAGATTAGAAGCCTACCTTTATGACTTCATTTAACTTTAATTACCTCCTAAAAGCTCTGTCTTCAAATACAGTCATATTGGGGGTTAGAGCTTCCAAATATAAATTTTGTGGGAAAATACAATTCAATCTGTAACAGAGGTAATGCCCTTTTGGGCTGGGAGTGAGTATGATTATTTTGTTCCAGTGAGACTTGTTTTCTCTACAATGAAATAATCCACAGAATATAATAAGCAAAAGGGGTATAATCAGGGTCCTGCAGTGATCTATTAAAGACACTGCCCATGTAGAACATAAAACTGTGGACATCTGGATCCTCCTCCCGAAATATCTGCGCTCTCCCATTTTCTAACTCTTCTCTCTCACAATCCCTGGCTGCTAATAGGGAAGGTGTGATGACAATTGGTTTGGGCCTTTTCCTTCTTCCTATCTGTGGACCCCTTGACGTTCCCCACCCTCACTCCTTTGTGACCCATATGATTTTATTTTCTGAAAACCCAAAGCTAGAGATTCCTAGGAAGAGCCAATTAGGGGATTTCTCTTTGTTAGAAGCTAGACTAGCAGCCCTGTGACTCACAGGCAGAGATTTGGTACAGGAATTCAGCATTTGAAATTACATACAATCATAAGGTACACCTCAGGTGAGTCATTCTTAATGTAAATTTTAAAAGTCAATTCAAAAGTTATTTGCTCAAAGAACCTTGGCATAAGGCAGTTGAAAAAAAACAAATGATAGGCACTGTTCATTATCAGCTGCTATTATGGCTGTTGTCACTATATTCAATCTTTCTTCCTTTTACTGACTACCAATGGCCCATTTCCTCTTAAGGGAAAATAAAAGGCAAGTCAGTCTTCACCTTGAAAAATTTCACTTAAATTCTTGTGAATACCCATATTAATTCAACAGAGCTTCCAAGACTGGTGAGTGCCAATTAAACATGGCCCCCAAATGCATTCACAGGTCTGGCTAAGTAAGCCAAGCTCTCTGGGGTCTTTATTCTACTATCCCTTGCAGCCATAGCACGCTAGACACTGATACATAAACTAAACAAGATCTTTTATGAGCTCAGCCTTTGCATGCACTGTATCATCTACATAGAGACTCCTATGCTTCAGCAAACTCCTGATCAATCACTATTCATTTAAAAATTTTTAATTTTTTAAATTTTACTTTAAGTTCTGGGATACATGTGCAGAATGTGCAGGTTTGTTACATAGGTATACATGTGCCATGGTGGTTTGCTGCACCTATCAACCCGTCATCTAGGTTTTAAGCCCTGCATGCATTAGGTATAAAAAGTTTTAATATTTTAAACAGACTTTATTATTTTAGAAAGTTTTAGATTTTCTAAAACTAAAACTAATATACCACAGGATCAGTATTGATGACTTCTCTCTTTCATTTCTGGTATTAGTAATTTGTGTCTTTGTTTTATTTGTTAGCCTTGCCAGAAGTTTGTCGATTTTACAGAGCTTTCCAAAGAACCACATTTTGGTTTTGTTGATTTTCTCACTCTCTGTTGTTTTCCTATTTTTAATTTCAGCGATTTCCCCTCTAATTCGTATTGTCTCTTTTACTTACACTTGCCTTAGGATTAAATTGTTCTTCTTTCTCTAGTTTCCTAAAGTATAAGCTAAACTAATTGATTTGAGATCTTTCTTCTTTTCTAGTATATGTATTTAATGCTATAAATTTTCCTCTAAGCATTGCTTTTGCTACATCCCTACAGATTTTGGTAAGTTGTATTTTCACTTTTGTTTAGTTTAAAATACTTTCTAATTTATCTGTATACTTTGTTGTTGACCCAGCTGTTACTCAAAAACGTGCTGTAAAATCACCAAATGTTTTGGGACTTGACAATCATCTTTCTGTTATTTTAATTTTAATTTCACTGGGGTCTGAGAATATACTTTACATGATATATATTCTTTTAAATTTGTTTAGGTGTTTCATATGGACCAGAACCTGTTCTATAATGGTGAATGCTCCATGTGAGCATGAGAATATGTATTCTACTGCTGTCAAAGTAACCTACAAATGTTAATTAGATCAAGTTGATTTATGGTGCTGTTCGAGTCAACCATACAATACTGATTTTCTGCCTGCTTGATCTATTAATTAAAGAGGTGTGTTAAAACCTCCAAGTATAAATAGTGGAGGTCTATTCTTCTTGCAGTTCTATCAGCTTTTGCCTTACACATTTCAACAAACTATTGTTAGATGCACTCACATTAAGGATTGTTATGTCTTACTGGTGAATTGACCCCTTTTATCATTTTGCAATGCCTGCTTTTATCCTTGAAAAAATTCCATGTTCTGAAGTTTGCTCTGTCTGAAAATAATATAGCTACTCCAGGTTTCTTTTGAGTTATCTTCCTCCATCTCTTATCTTATGAAGTGCTTAAATATTTATATTTAAAGTGGGTTTCTTTTAGATGACATATATTTGGGGCCTCAGTTTTTCATCTACTTTGACAGTCTTTTTTAACCTACATATTCATACTATTCACATTTAAAGTGATTGCTGATATAGATGGATTAATAACTACTATGTTGGTAACCATTTTCTATTAATTGTTCTTTATCTTTCTTTTTTCTTTTTGAGATAGAGTCTCACTCTATTGCCCAGGCTGGAGTGCAGTGACATGATCTCAGCTTGTTTCACTGCAATTTTTGCCTTCTGGGCTCAAGCAATCCTCCCACCTCAGCCTCCCCAGTAGCTGGGATTACAGGCATCTGCCACCATAACTGGGTAATTTTTGTATTTTTAGTAGAGACGGGGTTTTGCTATGTTGGCCAGGCTGGTCTCGAACTCCTGACCTCAAGTGATCCACCTGCCTCAGCCTCCCAAAGTGCTGGCATTACAGTGTGAGCCACTGTGCCCAGCCTCTTTTCTCTTCCCCTCCATTTCTGCCATCTCTGGTTTTAACTAAGCATTTCATATGATTTCCTTTCATCCCCTCTCCTAGCATATTAATAATACTTTTACCAATGTAAGACAAAAAACTTCAGGAACTCCTAATACAAGTTGAGTCTCTCTCAATCATTTCGTTGTAACAGAAGGCATGATAACACACATAGCAGTTAAGAGCAACTTCTCTAGTGTTCCAATGCCTGTGGTTTAAATCCAAACGCCTCATTGGATGAACAGTAACTCAACCTCTTTAAGGCTCAGCATCTTATCTCACATTTATACACTGAGAACTAGTCTTTACCAGGTAGCTGTAAGAATTTAATGTATTTGCACTTTGGCTGGCACATATTAAGCACTCAACAAATGCTAATTGTTATTGTTGCTGGTGCCATTACTTCACAGTACCAAAAATCTGGTGACAAAGTTGACAATGTCAAAAAGAATCCAAGCATCCTAGATTTGGAGGCTCCCTGGGATCACAGGATCCCTCTAGGTACAAAACAGTCCACTAAATTAATTCTTAGGACTTCTCTCCCCCTAAAGTTCTTGGATGGCCAGGCCACTTTTCTGAGTGACTTCAAACCCCCAAAGCTCCAGACTACTCCATAAATAGGTTCAGGACCTAGCTAAGGACTTCTGTTAACAGAAGCTTGCTTACCCTCTACTCTTCCTCTTCCCTAAAATCACTGACAATGATCTCCAACAGATTGTTACAAAGGAAAGAATGATCTCAGACTTACAACACAAGAAAATGCTAATAATTTGGAGGTTTAAGAGTGCCAATAATTCCTAATACCCTACGGTTCTGCTCTGTTGAAATGCAGCATGTTCAGCAGATTAGTGTAAGAGCACAGAAGACTGACAACAGGCCATTGTCAAATCCTTCCTTGCAACCCAAAATTTCCCAAGTCCAAGATGCTAAATGGCAGAATAGGCATTAATCAAAATGAAATTCAATACTGCAGTGAAATGAAGATTTAGTGTATGAGAGTAGTTTTTATTTTTATGCAAGCATTTCTCTAAGAGCTTGAAGCCCTCTTCTGCTATAGCAGGAGACAGTGTGACATAGAGGAGTCCTAATAATTCCTAATACCCTATGGTTCTGCTCTGTTGAAATGTATTCTGTTCAGTAGGTTAATTCTGAAAGCACTAAAATCTGACACTAGGTCTTGCCTTGAAATTAGACAAAAATAAAAAGAAACCATCATTTGCCACAATATAAATATTTTACTTAAATGTTATTTTCCTAATGCTAATGATCTAATAATTTACTTTTTCTTCCTGGATAGTAAAAAAGAAAAATCCTTCTTCTTACAGTTGTTTCAAAAGCTTATATAGAACATCATAACTGCACTTTAAAATCTTTACATTCAGAAACTGGGTACTATATTATCAGTCCAGGAGGCACTGCTGTGAAAGATAATCTACTATTCTAAAATATCAATTTAAAAATAAAGATAATTAAAGAAAACATAAGAGAAAAAATTAATATTTTTTAAAGTTGCATTAATTCATGTAAAAAAATTCACTAACAAATATACTGGGGCAATCTTAAAGGTAAACCCTTTCCAAACTCTATAAAAGCTAAGTTTATCTTAATATTATCAGAATAGTTTAAGATTCAGTTTCAGAATACACTAAAACTAAATAGTTGGTCTCCTGTATTCCATGGATTCTGTATCTGTGGATTCAACTAAGGATCAAAAATATTCAGAAAAAAAAATTCCACAAAGTTTCAAAAAGCAAAACTTTGAATCTTCAGGAACGAATTGATATGTAGGCATTGTATTATATTAGGTATTCCAAGTAATCTAGATATTATTTAAAGTACACAGGAGGACACAGGTAGATTATATGCAAATATTATGTCATTTTACATATGGGATTCAAGCATCCAAGGATTTTGGTATCTGTGGGGATTCCTGGAACCAATCCCCCAGAGATACTGAAGAACAGTTGTATTTATGGTGGTTTTTCTAAATATTAATAGCAAAAAATGTTTGTTCATTACCTTGACACATTTTTTTAAAAAAAAAAAAGACTGTAACAGGAATTTACTAATTGGTTGGTTGGTTGAAGTTAATGATTTCTCAAGTCCTAAGATACTGTCCTCTGGAACACCTTCTCTTCTTCTTAAATCCAGATATGCAAAAGCATGGTCATTTGAGAGTCTTTCATGAAAGCTCCAATGAGGCAGAATGAATAGCAATGTGTGCTGAGGGTCTTATTTCTCTCAATCATTTTTAAGTATGGAAGACATGCTGACACGCCCCCATCTGTCACTTCCAAAATTACAATTTGTATTGTAATGATTGTAAAGTGAGGAATGGCATGTGAAATGTTTGCCCTAATAAGAGCAGCTTATGGGGGCAAGATGGTCAAATAGGAACAGCTCTAGTCTGCAGCTCCCAGTAAGATCAACACAGAAGGCGGGTGATTTCTGCATTTCCAACTGAGGTACCCTGTTAATCTCATTGGGACTGGTTAGGCAGTGGGTGCAGCCCACAAAGGGCAAGCAGAAGCAGTGTGGGGCATTGCCTCACCCAGGAAGTACAAGGAACAGGGGGGCCTCCCCTTCCCAGCCAAGGGAAGCTGTGAGGGACTTTGCTATCCAGCTTAGACACTACACTTTTCCCAGGGTTTCTGCAATCCAGAGATCAGGAGATTCCCTCATGTGCTTACACCACCAGGCCCCTGGGTTTCAAGCAAAAAACTAGGCAACTGTTAGGGCAGACACAGAGCTAGCAGCAGGAGGTTCCCCTCCCCCGCAAGGGGTGCCTGGAACCCCAGTGAGACAGAACCATTCACTCCCCTGAAAAGTTCCCTCCCCGTTCAGCAGGTCCCACTCCCATGAAGTCCAGCAAGCTAAGAACTACTGGCTTGAACTTCTCACAATCAGCACAGCAGTCTGAAGTCAACCTGAGACAATCGAGCTTGGTGTGGGGAGGGGCTTCCACCATTACTCAGGCTTGAGTAGGTGGTTTTCCTGTCAGTGGTAAGGACTGGGCAGAACTCAACACAGCACAGCAAAGTGGCTGTGGCCAGATTGCCTCTCTAGATTTCTCTTCACTGGTCAGGGCATCTATGAAAGAATGGCAGCAGCCCCAGTCAGGGGCTTATAGATAAAACTCCCATCTCCCAAGGACAGAGCACCTGGGGGAAGGGGCAGCTGTGGGCACAGCTTCAGCCAACTTAAACATCTCTGCCTGCCAGCTCTGAAGAGAGCAGTTGATCCTGACAAGGAGGGTTCTCTCAGCATAGCACTTGAGCTCTGCTAAGGGACAGACTGTCTCCTCAAGTAGGTCCCTGACCCCTGGGCCTTCTGAATGGGAGAGACTTCGTAAGAGGGGTTGACAGACACCTCATACAGGAGAGGTCTGGCTGGCAATAGGCCAGCACCCCTCTGGGATAAAGCTTCCAGAGGAAGGAGCAGGCAGCAATCTTTGCTATTCTGTAGCCCCTGCTGGTAATACCCAGGCAAGTAGGGTCTGGAGTGGATCTCCAACAGATTGCAGCACACCTGCAGAAGAGGGGCCTAACTGTTAGAGGAAAAACTAACAAAGAGAAAGCAATAACATCCACATCAACAAAAAGGACACCCCCACAAAATCCTATCCAAAGTAAATCCACAAAGATGAGGAAAAAACAGCACAAATTATTGATAATTCCAAAAACAAGAATGCCTCATCTCCACATGATCACAACTCCTCTCCAGCAAGGGCACAAAAGTGGATGGAGAATAAGTTTGATAAATTGACAGAAGTAGGCTTCAGAGGGTGGGTAATAACAAACTCCTCTGAGCTAAAGGAGTATGTTCTAACTCAATGCAAGGAAGTGAAGAACATTGAAAAAAGGTTACAGGAACTGCTAGCTAGAATAACCAGTTTACACAAGAACACAGATAACCTGATAGAGCTGAAAAAAACAGCACAGGAACTTTGTGAAGCATACACAAGTATCAACAGCCGAATCAATCAAGTGGAAGAAAGGATATCAGAGATTGATGATCGACTTACTGAAACAAGGTGTGAGGACAAGATTAGAGAAAAAAGGATGAAAAGGAATGAACAAAGCCTCCAAGAAATATGGGACTATGTGAAAAGACCAAATTTATGATTGATTGGGGTACGTGAAAGTGATGGGAAGAATGGAACCAAGTTGGAAAATACACTTCAGGATATTATCACAGAGAACTTCCCCAACCTAGCAACACAGGGCATCATTCAAATTCAGGAAATACAGAGAACACCACTAAGATATTCCTTGAGAAGAGCAACCCCAAGACACGTAATTGTCATATTCTCCAAGGTTGAAATGAAGGAAATAATGTTAAGGCCAGCCAGAAAGGAAGGTTGGGTTACCTACAAAGGGAAGCCCATCACACTAACAGTGGATATCTCTGCAGAAACCCTACAACCCAGAAGAGACTGAAGGCCAATATTCAACATTCTTAAATAAAAGAATTTTCAACCCAGAATTTCATATCCAGCCAAACTAAGGTTCACAAGTGAGGGAGAAATAAAAGCCTTTATAGGCAAGCAAATGCTGAGGGATTTTGTCACCACCAGGCCTGACTTACAAGAGCTCCTGAAGGAAGCACTAAACATGGAAAGGAAAAACCGGTACCAGCCACTGCAAAAACACACCAAAATATAAAGACCAACGACACTATGAAAAAACTGCACTAACTAATGTGCAAAATAACCAGCTAGCAGCACTATGACAAGATCAAATTCACACATAACAACACTAACCTTAAATGTAAATGGACGAAATACCCCAATTAAAATACACAGACTGGAAAACTGGATAAAGAGTCCAGACCCATCCGTGTGCTGTATTCAGGAGACCCATCTCATGTGCAAAGGAACAAATAGGCTCAAAATAAAGGGATGGAGGAATATTTACCGAGCAAATGGAAAGGAAAAAAAGCAGGGGTTGCCATCCTAGTCTCTGATAGAACAGACTTTGAACCAACAAAGATAAAAAAATACAAAGAAGGGAATTACATAATGGTAAAGGGATCAATGCAACAAGAAGAGCTAAGTATTCTAAATATATATGCACCCAATACAGGAGCACCCAGATTCATAAAACAAGTTCTTAGAGACCTACAGAGACAAAGGCCTATAACAAAGTATTGTTATACTCCCACACAACAATAGTGGGAGAATTTAACACCCCGCTGTCAATATTAGACAGATCAACAAGACAGAAAATTAACACAGATATTCTGGACTTGAACTCAGCTCTGGACAAACTGGACCTAATAGACATCTACAGAACTCTCCACCCCAAAACAACAGAATATACTTTCTTCTCAGCACCACATCACACTTATTCTAAAATTGACCACATAATTGGAAGTAAAACACTCCACAACAAATGCAAAAGAACGGAAATCATAACAAACAGCTTCTCAGACCACAGTGCAATCAAATTAGAACTCAGGATTAAGAAATTCACTCAAAATCACACAACTACATGGAAACTGAACAACCTGCTCCCAAATGACTACTAGGTAGATAATGAAATGAAGGCAGAAATATCGAAGTTCTTTGAAACCAGTAAGAACAAACCCACAACATACCAGAATCTCTGGGACACAGTTACTAAGCAGTATTAAGAGGGAAATTTATAGCACTAAATACCCACATCAGAAAGTGGGAAAGATCTAAAAGTGACACCTTAACATCACAATTAAAAGAACTAGAGAAGCAAGAGCAAACAAATACAAAATCTAGCAGAAGACAGGAAGTAACTAATGTCAGAGCAGAACTGAAAGAGATAGAGACACACAAAACGTTTCAAAAAATCAATGAATCCAGGAGCTCATTTTTGGAAAGATTAACAAAATAGATAAAATGCTAGTCAGACTAATAAAGAAGAAAAGAGAGAAGGATCAAATAGACACAATAAAAAACAATAAAGGGGATATCATCACTGATGCCACAGAAACACAAACTACCATCAGAGAATACTATAAACACCGCTATGCAAATAAACTAGAAAGTCTAGAAGAAATGGATGAATTCCTGGACACATACACCCTCCCAAGACTAAACCAGGAAGAAGTAAAATCCCTGAATAGACCAAAAACAAGTTCTGAAATTGAGGCAGTAATTAATAGCCTACCGGCCAAAAAAAGCCCAGGACCAGACAGATTCACAGTCAAATTCTACCAAAGGTACAAAGAGGAGCTGGTACCATTCCTTCTGAAACCATTCCAAGCAATAGAAAAAGAGGGACTCCTCCCTGACTCATTTTATGAAGCCAGCATCCTCCTGATACCAAAACCTGGCAGAGACACAACAAAAAAAGAAAATTTCAGGCTAATATCCCTGATGAACATCAATGTGAAAATCCTCAACAAAATACTGGCAAACTGAATCCAGCAGCTCATCAAAAAGCTTATCCACCATGATCAAGTCAGCTTCATCCCTGGGATGCAAGGCTGGTTCAACATAACCAAATCAATAAATGTAATCCACATAAACAGAACCAATAACAAAAACCATATGAATATCTCAATGGATGCAGAAAAGGCCTTCGATAAAATCCGACACCCCTTCATGCTAAAAACTCTCAACAAAGTAGGTATTGATGCAGCATATCTCAAAATAATAAGAGCTACTTATGACAGACCCATAGCCAATATCATAGAGACTGGGCAAAAGCTGGAAGCATTCCCTTTGAAAACTGGCACAAGACAAGGATGTCCTCTCTCACCACCTCTATTCAACATAGTATTGGAAGTTCTGGCCAGAGCAATCAGGCAAGAGAAAGAAATAAAGGGTATTCAAATAGGAAGAGAGGAAGTCAAATTATCTCTGTTTGCAGATGACATGATTGTATATTTAGAAAACCCGATTGTCTCAGCCCAGAAACTCCCTAAGCTGATAAACAACTTCAGAAAATTCTCAGGATACAAAATGAATGTGCAAAAATCACAAGCATTCCTACACACCAATAATAGACAAGCAGAGAGCCAAATCATGAGTGAATTCCGTGCACAGTTGCTACAAAGAGAATAAAATACCTAGGAATATGACTTACAAGGGATTTGAAGGACCTCTTCAAGGAGAACTACAAACCACTGCTCAAGGAAATCACAGAGGACACAAACAAATGGAAAAAACAAAAATCCACGCTCATGGATAGAAGAATCAATATCATGAAAATGGCCATACTGCCCAAAGTAATTTATAAATTCAATACTATTCCCATCAAACTACCATTTACTTTCTTCACAGAATTAGAAAACACTACTGTATATTTCATATGGAACCAAAAAGCAGCCCACATAGCCAAGAGAATCCTAAGCAAAAAGAACAAAGCTGGAGGCACCATGCTACCTGGCTTCAAACCAGTCTACAAGGCTACAGTAACCCAAAATTAGCATGGGACTGGTACCAAAACAGATATATAGACCAATGGAACAAAACAGAGGCCTCAGAAATAACTCCACACATATACAACCTTCTGATCTGGAGAAATCTGACAAAAACATGCAATGGGGAAAAGATTCCCTATTTAATAAATGGTGCTGGGAAAACTGGTTAGCCATATGCAGAAAACAGAAAGTGAATCCCTTCCTTCCACCTTATACAAAAATTAACTCAAGATGGATTAAAGACTTAAATGTAAAACTCAAAACCATAAAAACCCTAGAAGAAAACCTAGGCAATACCATCCAGGACATAGGGATGGGCAGAGACTTCATGAATAAAACACCAAAAGCAACTGCAAGAAAAGTCAAAATTGACAAACGGGATCTAACTAAACTAAAGAGCTTCTGCTCAGCAAAAGAAACTATTATCAGAGTGAACAGGCAACCTACAGAATGGGAGAAAATTTTTGCAGTCTATCCATCTGACAAAGGGCTAGTATCCAGAATCTACAAGGAACTTAAACAAATTTACAAGAAAAAAGCAAATAATCCTCAAAAATTAGGCAAAGGATATGAACAGACACTTCTCAAAAGAAGACATTTATGCAGCCAACAGACATATGAAAAAAAGCTCATCATCACTGGTCATTAGAGAAATGCAAATCAAAACCATGAGATACCATCTCACACCAGTTAGAATGGCGATCTTTAAAAAGTCTGTAAACAGATGCTGGCAAGGATGTGCAGAAATAGGATCGCTTTTACACTGTTGGTGGGAGTGGAAATTAGTTCAACCATTCTGGAATAGAGTGTGGCAATTCCTCAAGGATCTAGAACCAGAAATACCATTTGACCTGGCAATCCCATTACTGGGTATAGACCCAAAGGATTATACATCAGTCTACTATAAAGACACATGCACACATATGTTTATTGCAGCACTATTTCCAACAGCAAAGACTTGGAATCAACCCAAATGCCCATCAATGACCGAATGAATAAAGAAAAGGTGGCACATATACACCGTGGAATACTATGCAGCCATAAAAAAGAATGAGTTCATGTCCTTTGCAGGGACATGGATGAAGCTGGAAACCATCATCCTCAGCAAACTAACACAGGAACAGAAAACCAAATACCACATGTTCTCACTCATAATTGGGAGTTGAACAATGAGAACACATGGACACAGGGAGAAGAACATCAGACACAAGGGCTTCTCGGGGAGTAGGGGGAAAGGGAGGGAGAGCATTAGGACAAATACCTAATGCATGTGGGGCTTAAAACCTAGATGATGGGTTGATAGGTGCAGTTAACCACCATGGAACATGTATACCTATGTGATGAACCTGCACATTCAGCACATGTATACCAGAACTTAAAGTAAAATTTACAAAATAAGAGCAGCTTATGTTAACAGTGAATTTAAAAAAGTAGATAAAGGAAACAGTTCCTTAAAGAAGCAGTGCCTCAATAGCAAAGACATGGGATCAGCCTAAACACTTGTTAACATCAATGGTGGGCTGCATAAAGAAAATACGGTACATATATACCATAGAATACTATGTAAACATAAAAAAGAATGAAATGATGTCCCTTGCAGCAATATGGATGGAGCTGGAAGCTATTATCCTAAGCAAATTAACATGGGAACAGAAAAACCAATACTGCATATTTTCACTTATAAGTGGGAGTTAAACACTGAGTACCAGTGGACACAAAAAAGAGAACAATACACCCCAGGGCCTACTTGCGGGTGGAGGGAGGAAGGAGGATGAGGATTAAAAAAAACAAAAATCATAGTACCCAATGATTACTATGCTAATTACCTGGATGATTAAGTAATCTGTACACAAAACCTCCACAACACTCAATTTACCCATGTAACAAACCTGCACATATACCTCCTGAACCTAAAAGTTGGGAAGAAAGAGAAAATAAAATAACAAGAAGAAATGTTAAAAAATAAAATAAACAGTATGGCGATTCCTCAAGGATCTAGAACTAGATGTACCATATGACCCAGCCATCCCATTACTGGGTATATACCCAAAGGATTATAAATCATGCTGCTATAAAGACACATGCACACGTATGTTTATTGCGGCACTATTCACAATAGCAAAGACTTGGAACCAACCCAAATGTCCATCAGTGACAGACTGAATTAAGAAAGCGTGGCACATATACACCATGGAATACTATGCAGCCATAAAAAAGGATGAGTTTGTGTCCTTTGTAGGGACATGGATGCAGCTGGAAACCATCATTCTTAGCAAACTATCACAAGAACAGAAAACCAAACACCGCATGTTCTCACTCATAGGTGGGAACTGAACAATGAGATCACTTGGACTCGGGAAGGGGAACATCACACACCGGGGCCTATCATGGGGAGGGGGGAGGGGGGAGGGATTGCACTGGGAGTTATACCTGATGTAAATGACGAGTTGATGGGTGCTGACGAGTTGATGGGTGCAGCACAGCAACATGGCACAAGTATACATATGTAACAAACCTGCACGTTATGCACATGTACCCTAGAACTCAAAGTATAATAATAATAATAATAATAATAAAAATAAAATAAAATAAAATAAAATATAAAATAACATTACACTCTGAAAAAAAAAAAAAACCAGTGCTTTCTAGTTCTAAATTCTAAGATGAAGCTCTAAAATCAGAAGCCTCACCTTTCTCTCAATCTTGCTTTCAGCATCCCAAGATAGTTTAAGCAGTGGTGAGAAATTTTTTCATTTACCCATTGCCTGTAGGCAGAAGGCTTTGGTCAATTACCAGCAAGAGAAATGGGTAGAGCTAAGTGTACCAGGAATCTTGCAGCAAGTAGGTGGCTGGATGAGCCCATTATCGGGAGATTCCAATCAGCACAGAACACAACATTGCAGGAAAATTCTAAAGAACTTGTGGGACAAGAGGGATGCAGTATATTTCAAGGTGTAAAGTTAGATGCAGTGCTTAAATTAAATGACTTCTTTATATATAATAAGCAAAAATAATTTGGATTATCAAGGCGGTTAATTTTGAGGTGTTCTGCTAATTAAGAATGAGCTAATTATTAACTCATATGAATAGAGTGCTTACTGTGGATTTAAAAAGTCATAATTTTCGGAAAGGGAGACTCCTATGCAAGTAACATGTCCTCTTCTTCCATTTGTTATTCGAGATGTTTTCTAATGGCTCATTTAATAATGTGTGACCCTTGTACTACTTTTATTTACTCCAATTACAGAGAAAATGGTGTAAAAATCAGCTGTGGCACAGTTCACATGATAAATTCTACTCAAAGCCCAGGTTTGGCATTGTGAAAGGCAACTTACATGATATTTTAACAATTATAAGGAAGTCTTTAATTGTGCCTTATGTTGCATAATGGCATTCCAAGAGAAGGAGAAGGTGCATTTTCATGAGAAATTAAAGAGGACGACAGAGAGGAAAGGAAAAGGAATATTTTTTGTTAGAGAGCAAATTTAAGGATTAGAATCAAAAACTTCTTTGTCTGCTATCGTCATGGTTGGAGTCACAATTATGAATGAGAAGCTTAAGAGGGAAGAATGGGACCTAGAAAGAGCCAGGGAATGGAGGTGGTGGGGAGTGCACTGCGGCCTAAAAAAAGGTGTTCAGTGAAGTACGAGTCTCACAATCTTGGGAATGTATTCCCAGCAAATAAAGGCAAAATGTCAAAGAGACACATATAAGAAATATAAATATTACAGAGGATTGGTCCAGGAGACACAATATCTGAGTAATAAAAAATCCACAAAGATAGAAGAAAGAAAACAGAGGAAAGAAAATAACCATAGGCTTATGGGTTTGAACTTAGAATTCTATCAATCAAATGTGAGGTCTAAATAAATATATTTTCAAAAAGTCAACAATTCAGAAACTGCCTCACACACGTTTCCTAGGAGTTTACTTAATGATTTACTCCAACAAAATAAGAGGATCATAAAAAAAGAAAGAGTGCTCTGGACAACTATGAAATGTAAAAGTAAAGGGCAGAGGGCAGAAAGTGAAAGGGACAGAAGTGAAGGGAAGGAGAGAATTGCAAAATAAATGTCCTCGTAAGCATGGAGTCTTGACCCAACAAGAGACGGAAGTTAAAGTAAAGGGCAGAGGGCAGAATGTGAAAGGGACAGAAGTGAAGGGAAGGAGAGAATTGCAAAATAAATGTCCTTGTAAGCATGGAGTCTTGACCCAACAAGAGATGGAAGCTGAAGTACAGTGGCTGAAGTTGCAGAAGCAACTAACAGAGAACTTAATAGTGACATACATTTTGGCAGAAGACACAAGAGGAAAGATGAGGGTGGGGCACAAGAACTATTACAACAAAAGACGATAGAGGATCTCCTAAGATAAAAATTTAAATAATGGTCAAGCTAGTATATGGAGATAGAGAAATAGCCAGAAGAATTTAAAACAAATATGAAGAGGGTGGAAGGGGACAGAGAAACATGGGAGAGAAGGCTGTTGATCTTTATCAGAAACCCATCTGTACATTTGAAGACATTTATATTTTTTTAACTTCAAAAGGCTTTTAATTTAGATAAATGGAGTAAAGTCAACCTTTATGGTATTTCTGTCCTCTTCTTCAGTGTGCTGGCATATTCCAGGTCTAGCCATCCACCTATTAAGAATCTGGACACCTTGGACTCCTCCTGTTTACTCCTAAGAACTCCAGGGAACCTGTTCATTCATTATACCCTCCAGTCTTGTATGTCTGCATTTTCTCGAGAGTCTTCAGGATGTGGTCTTTGCAGCTCTCTCAGCATGTCAATTCTTTCTTGCTCTTCTAATAAAATTCATTCCCCTCTAACATTTAATTACTCTAATTTTCCAGTTCATCTGATGTGTTTAAAATGAGTTATATAAATTTCTCATATGAATGATTGAATGTTGATGGTCTGATTTATCTTCCAGTCATATTAAGATCAGCTAATTTTCTTTTCTCAGAAAATTGTGAGCGTTTGGGTGGTATTTAATTATCATTGGCTGACATATTTAAGCTCCAGGGTGAGTATAAAGATATTTTCAATTTAATAGGATTAAGATGTCATTATTCCCTCCTGATAAACTTTTACTTGTTAGGAGAAAATCTTCCAGAATTAATGAACCTATTTGGACATCCTGATACAGCTTGAAGTCTCAGTTATACAAACCTTGACTATAAAATTAAATGGTGGCCGGGCATGGTGGCTCACTCCTGTAATCCCAGCACTTTGGGAGGCTGAGGCGGGAGGATCATCTGAGATCAGGAGTTCGAGACCAGCCTGGCCAACATGGTGAAACCCCGTCTCTACTAAAAATGGAAAAATTAGCCAGGTGTGATGGCACGCCCCTGTGGTCCCAGCTACTGGAGAGACTAAGGCATAAGAATTGCTTGAACCCAGGAGGCAGATGTTGCAGTGAGCCAAGATTGCACCACTGCACTCCAGCCTGGGCAACAAGATGAAACACCATCTCAATAATCTCAATAATAATAATAATAATAAATAAATGGTACTGGATAAAAACTAAAACAAACATACCCCCAATATGAGCAAATGAACATCTGAAAGCTGAATAAATACAGACATAAGAAGCCTAGGGACAAGTTTACTAAGAGCTTTTGAAATGTTTTCAGTACAGCCTATAACATAAACACTTTAAATCTGATTTATTTGAAAGGATTTGTGTGAAATACCACTCATAGCTTCCTTACACAGGATACATCTCCTCCCACCTCTTACAGTCCAGAAACAGTAACTCAATTCATTAAATATTAGGTTGAAAAAGATTCAATTAAAAAAAACTTTAAAAGCAACCCAACAATAAAGTACAACAACCATGCAATAGTCCAAAAGGATTAACAACATAATTAATTATTATTCTAATAATTAATGCCATATATAGAAGCAGGCTTGGTGCTGCAGTACACTTGTACCAATGTGACACAGATTTTTGCCTAAGTGTTTGGTCTTCAGATTATCTAGTGAGAGCATTTTTCTCTTTATTTCATTTGCCTGGTTCTGGGCACTGTCCTACCTTATTGGATGCTTGGACTGTGCATTTCCTTCATTGCCTAGAATAAGACTGAGTAAATAAAACATTATAAGGGACTTTAGGGATCATCCATTAGAATGCTCTAATTTTACATCATAGGAAACCTGGGAAGGTAAAGGGTTGGCCCCAAGGTCACCTGGCTGCTTAGTAAAGACATCCAGCATAGGGGCCACAGTACATGGTAGGCAGTCAAATATCTTATTACCCAATAAAGAAATAACTACTTAGGTAAGATTAACAGGAATTCCTACCCTGGGTAATACATTGGGCACCCAATGTAATCCTTGAATCCCTAGAAAACTACAAAAGTGTATGGCTACGTGCAAAGGTCTATTTTTCCAAGTAGATAATATACAAAGTCAACAGAGTAACAAATAGATCTGTGATCAAAGAAAATGTTAAGAACCACTACTTTAGAACAAATAAAAATGCAGCCCTACAAACAGAACTCTTGGCCTTACAGATGGTATAACCTGCCATGATAACCCTGTTCTGTGTGCATGTGTGTATGCATGCGCATGCACGGCACACGAAAATGCACCAGATGAGGAAAAGTATTACCCACAAATAGGCATGCTATCACATACCCTTTAACTCTTCACTCAGCCATTTCAAATATATACATTCACATATATAGGACCTCTATAAAGTCTTTGTCTACCTTTACCCTTCAATAACACAATGGTTAAGTATGACAGAGCATTCTGTAAATGGTATGTAAAGAAAAATTTACTACATTTTAAAGTGATAGCATTGTGCATTTGAACATAACACTATTATTTCAAATCATCTGAACAAATGAATAATGGCTACCATAAACAGGAAGGTATAAACTGTGCCCTTTGGCAAGAAGAATTTTGGTCCTTATCAGCTCTAAGAAAAAAAATCCAAAACCCTTTAAACGACATTTGCAGATGGTTTGTATCCTGTCTACCACCAGTTTAGCTTTTCACCAAATTGTATACTCAAGAGTTAGAAGAAACCTTACAGGTCACATGGACTGACTTCCTACCCTCTTGAGGAGACCCTTTCACAGCACTTGACAGCCTGTAAACACAGACTGGCCTGAATTGGACAATCAGCCAGAACAACAGACAGCCAACTTGGTTCATAACTATTTTACTGTTTTCACACTGCTTTATAAAATGATTTGGAATACAATTTTCTGAAAAAGTATTACAAACATTTATTGCATTTTTTCATAGAGTCCCTTTGAAACTAGGCTAAATAATTCAAATGGAATAATGTCAAAGAAATTGCAATAAACGGGGGTGATATTTACTCCAAGGCAGTTGGCAATCAGTGTACAACATTCATACTAATTATAGCTTTTATTAAGTAGAAAACCAGTACTCCATTCACAGAGTTAACATTGGCTTTGTATTTCACTCTCATTACTCATTTCAGTATATAAGTGAGATAATGAGTTATTAAATGTCTTCAATCTACTCTATTAATATAATAGAACTCCATACTTATTTGCTGAGTTCATGGAGCTAGAGACGATGGTTATCCAAAGCTGTTTCATGGGACTGAAAAAAAAAAAAATACACTTTTCTCCAAGGATATCTAATGGTTCTATTTATTTCTTATTTTGCCCAATGAGTTCCCCAACTTCACAGAAAATAAGTGCCTAAGAAATTCCCTTGTGCCTACACCTTATAGAAACACTTGAATGCTGATATAAAGCCTTAGATCCAGGTCCAGACATCAAAGGTAGCGCTTACTACTTTCTACCTATGAATTTCATGCTTATAAAGCATGCTTATTATATGCTCAGAAGCTGCGGGATGGCTAAACCCCTATTAAATTCAACTATGCATGCTCACACCACTCTCTCCTTCTACCACTAATACCTCAACCCTAACCCCAATCTAGCTCTGGAAATAAGCATTCAAGAAACCCTACACAACTTTGAATTCCAGAGGGATGGCAAAGCCTTTCTAATGACTGAATGTCTCATGCAGTACATATTAGTTAGTCTAAGTAATAACATTCACCACTTAGTTGCATGACATTTCTTCCTAAATATGGATGCAGTTATTAAACAGAGGTGTGGCCAGAGCATGGTCACCTAGATTCCTGACCTAGTCCCATATCTGGCCTTGTGACTGTAGATAAATCATTTCACTATGGTTCCATTCCTCCCTCTGAAAAAAAGAGATAATGTACTGTCTTTATAACTATCAACTTCCTGGAAATTTGAGTTCTGAGTTTTCCAGAGAGGGAAGGTGCACAGCGGAATGTAATCAACAACATATAGCAGGAGGCAAGACTTTGGTCTCAGCTCAATCACAATCTGGGTGGCCTTTATCCCACTAAAGGCCGCTTCATTACTGAAACATTGGGAAGTGATCCCCAAGGGCCCTTCTGACTTTGCCAGTATCAGACTGTGGACTAAGTATTAGGGAAGAGTTCTGGGAAGCCCTTGAACGTGGCCTAGCTCACCTTATCAGGAATTCAATATGAAAGAGAACATATATGGTATTGTGTGTTCATTTCCAAGTATTAGATGTGATGTCATTTCTTTACGTGTATATAACTTCTTAACCTCTATGTACCCTGTGCTTTTTTCACTTCCAGAGTGCACTGGAATAGTTCTTTGAATACTCTGTTGAGGAATCAAACATACAGACACACCGCACACACATAAACAGATCCCTCAGAAAAACAACTCTGAAAAGCTTTGATTAAGAAATAGCTGGTCTCATTTGCATACTCAGGAAAGAAAATTGTAGGCAGCACAATAAACAGCCATTCCTTTCCTGACCTTGCAAAATAATCAACATTACAACCGTGTGTACACGTATGTGCATGCATCTGTTTAGTAGCTTTGAACTACATTAACGTGCTATGATCTGGTATTTCTCTCATCAGTTCCTCAGGAGAGGAGCGGCAAAGCTTAATGCAAAATTCAGTCTAAACTTTTAATAGTGTTTCTGACAACTCTAGAGATTTATAGCCTGAATGTAGAATTATTCCTTGTTCTTTTATTTCTCATTCAAATGCAAAGAAATTAATTTTCTGGTCATAATTTCAGTACTTCAGGGATATTACCAGGCAGAAGTAAAAATAGAACACCAATATATTGTCAAGTCCTATGGCTGAGGGTGACTAATAGCTATAGTGTCACAGATGTAATAATCTAATAAAGCCTCTGTACTCAGGGTCTAATGACATTAGTGCTTAGGAAAGATGTAAGTCTGGTTGCAGCAGCAGATTGCAATCAGTAACTCAGCATTAAAGATGGCAGTTCCTATTGTGTCCTCCCACTTTTATACCCTTACCACATACCTTATTCTTCTCCAGTAGTCTCTCCCTCTCTTCTGTTGATTCTTACTCTTGCTCTATCCTTGCAAAGCTAGAACAAGTTGCACCCCACCATTAAGATTTTCTAAGATTTCTCAACCTAAACTGCAATGTATCCTTTCCTTCAAGTCATTATACAGATAGAGTGAATTTAAGTTACTTTTGCCTCTCTAACTAGACTGTGAGGTTCTGAGGGAACATTTCCTTCTTTGCCACGTGTTTTCACATTTTCTGTAATGTCTGGCCTTGTCCTGAGTTATTTCAAGTATGTGATGCATTATTTCCTGAGCAAATCTATTTTCTTCAATGTTTGTATTTACCAAATGAGATAGGAAAATTACTCTGAAGTTCTCTCCAATTCTCCTATTTCATGATGGTACAGATTTGTACTCTGATGGTCAAGTACCATACTGCAACGGGAGATGGTAAGATATTTTAGGGCAGGAAACGCTAAGAGCAGCATTCCAGGGAGAGAAAATAGCACAGGTAAAAGCCCTTAGACGGAAAGTATTTGGCATGCAAATGGAACAAAAAGAAGGCCCAGAGTTATAGGAAGAGGTAAAAGATAAGAAAAATATATGTCAGACAGGTTGTCAGACAGTTCACCAACACTAAACAGAACTGAGATGCAGAGCTGTTGTGTTTTAAATACAGCTATTTTATCCACAACCCTATAGCTACAGGTGAAGGGAAATTAGAAGAGAAAATCCTATTCTAGCTTAATAGGAAATCCAGACTATTTGAGTACCTTTACACATGTTATCCCATCTTTTTCGAGTTGCATTAGTCTATTAAATCCTCTGTGAAATCAGAGGCAATGCAAACAGGATTACAGTATTATTTAAATTACCAAAGTCTGAGAGTTTAGGATAAATATGTACAAATAGGTAGAAAGTCAGGAACTTATCAACTTGATGGATTAACAGGTCATCAGAAGCCCAAACTGATAGTTTCCAATGCCAAAAATTTCCATATGATTAAGAACCAAATTAACTATAATGTAGTTTATTTGATTCATACAAAATTTTCAAACATGCAGTCTCTGGGGAAAACCATCAAAGGGTTTCTTGGTGCTGTAGATGCTAGGGAGCTTTAAACTATGTGATGTCTTTCATCTAGCAAGACATAGAATGAGTTTATGATGCTATGAAATTTCCTCTTCCACAATGGTGACAGACTCATAAAATTATGCAATCTTATGATACTCAGAGTACTCAGGAGAGAGCACTGCTGATTGCTGGGACTTTGAAGTAACTACAGGACTGGGTCAAAAATTATGCGAAGCAGCCTTTAAGATGGCCCCCAACAGTCCTTATGTTCTGGTATTCATGACTTTGTGCAATCTCCTCCCCTTGAGGGTGGACTGGTCTTACTGACTAGTTTCTATCAAAGAGAACACAGTAGAAAGGACAGGATGTTGCTTCCAAGATTGAGTTACAAAAAGACTGGCTTCCATTTTTACAGACTTGTCTTGCTATTACTCACTCTGAAAGAAACCAGCTGCCATGTTGGGAGCTGTCCAATGGAGAAGCCCAGGTGGCAAGGAACTGATGTCTCCAGCCAACAGCCAGTAAGGATCTGAGGCCTGCCAATAGCCACATCAGTGATCTTGGAAGCAGATCTTCCTCAAGGTGCTCCCTGGAGATAATACAGGTCTGGCAAACAACTGGATCATAGCTTCCTAGGAGACCCTGTGCTACAAGCCATTCAGATAAGCCACACTCATATATTCCACATCCACAGAAACTTGGAAATAATAAATGTGTATTATTTGAAGCTAAGTTTTGAAGTTATTTCTTATAAATCAATACATAGCTAATACAGGCATTTATTTGGAAGAGTAACCAATACTAAGCACTGGGGACAGCCTCCTGTAGCGATTTCCTTCTTCACTACAAAGTCTCAAAACCTCTTCAAAATTAACAAACGAATACACAAGCTCTAGGTTACCAAGAAGCCATAACATATGCCAAAGTACAATGCACTTTCCCCTGTGTCCATTTATTTTCTCCAACAGTGTCAGAACCATTAGAAGGAAATCACACCTGACTATTAAATTAAGAGGACTAATCAATAATATTGACTTGATGTTTGTGTAGCCTAGAGATAACTGACTTTGGTGTAACTATTTATCTTGAGAGAACCAAATTTTAACTGTTGGCCCAATGTTAAATATAATCTTCCTATATTTTACCTACCCTAATCTGTGAGCTGAGCAACCCATTCTCCAGTATACGGCAAGATGAATTTTTAAAAAATCTATACTATGTAGCTTGTAGCTGAAGCTAACTAGTGAAGCCAGCATTAGGGCCAGAATGGAAGCTAGACAGGAAACAATCGCCAGGATTTCATTTTCAGATATACGACAAAGAACGCAAAAAGCTGCCTCAGGTTGGTCAGATGAATTTTGCTTCTAGTATTGCACTCAGCGTGTTAGAGTGTATCTGTCCCAATATAGTTTGGATGTATGCTCCCTCCAAATCTCATGTTGAAATATGACCGATAATGTTGGAAGTGGGTCTAGTGGAAGGTGTTTGGATTATGGGGGCAGATCCCTCATGAATGTTTTGGTCTTTGCAGTAATAAATGCACTCTGAGTTCATGTGAGATCTAGTTGTTTAAAGGAGCCTTGGCTGGGTGCCGTGGCTCACGCCTGTAACCCCAATACTTTGAGAGGCCAAAGCGGGCAGATTGCTTGAGACCAGTAGTTCTAAACCAGCCTGGACAACATGAAACCTCGCCTCTACTAAAAATACAAAAAATTAGCTGAGCATGGTGGTGTGTGCCTGTAGTCTCAGCAACTCAGGAGGCTGAGGTGGGGGAATCACCTGAGCCCAGGAAGTTGAGGCTGCAGTGAGTCGTGATCATGCCACTGTGCTCCAGCTTGGGCAACGGCAATCAGACGCTGTTTCAAACAGAAAAACAAAAGCCAGCCACTTCCTCCCTCGCTTGCTCCTATTCTTGCCATGTGACACACCTGCTTCCCCTTTGCTTTCCACTATGATTGTAAGCTTCCTGAGACCTCACCAGAAGCCGAGCAGATGCTAGTGCCATGCTTCTATCTGCCTGCAGAACTCTGAGTGCAAATAAGTCTCTTTACTTTATAAACTACCCAGTCTCATGTATCCCTTTGTAGCAACCCAAAATAGACTAACACAGCCCCCAAATATTTTATTTCGTTTTTTAAGGATTAACCTTAATGAAAACCCCTCTGAACTTGCCCTCGATTCTCTGTCTCAATTAGTCACTTTCTAAAGGAGTGGAGGAAAATCATGTACAGTTGCTGTTGTTAATATACACTTAACTTTTTCAAGCTAGACTGAGCCCAGGTATTGAAGAAAGTTAGTTAAATGACATTTCAGAAGCTTAGTCATCCTGAATAAAGATTTTCTTTTCGACTAAGTTTAAGCAAAAAACATGATTGCATTTAGGTAGAAAGGCGTAAAAATCAACAACAAGCAAAATCATTTGCCTTATCAATGCTACCATGACCATTCATAAAGTAAAAAGTCATTCTGCATGCTGACAACTGAAAGCATCTACCTCCTTACAGCTCACTGTCTGCATGGACATGATTGTACTCTTTGGTTGTCTTCAGTAATATAATTTTATTATTCTACCATACCCATCAACATAACTTTGCTAGTCCAGGTAACTCTTGCACAGGAAGGAAAAAAATGCAACTAACTGTTCATTTCAGAAACCTCTACTGTACCCATCAACATAACTTTACTAGTCCAGGTCACTCTTGCACAGGAAGAAAAAACCTAAAAATAACTGTTCATTTCAGAAACTTCCAGAAGAAATATTCAAATGAACGGCAAACAGACATTCAGCAGACAGGATTAAAATCAAAGCTCTTGCCTCAAAGCTTCCCCTAGTTGTGTCCATCAGTCATAAACTATTCTATCATGATCCTTACCCAATCCTGATCAAGCTTCTGCATTCAAAGAGCTACCTTAAATCACACTCCAAAACCTCATAAATACCCAGACTTCCAGACTGTGCATGCCCCTCCCTCACGCTACTAAGACTCTGTCAAGGTAGTGCTCCTCCTCACCACAGTCAGGATAAACTCAATTGTGCCTTAGCAACAGATTATTCTGGAGGCATTTCTGAGGACCCAGAATTAACAATAATCCTAACTCCTTCTTAATACCATGTATGAGATCTTAGAAGTCGGCCTGTACATAGAGGGGAATAAAAGATCTTGAAGACCAAAAGAGACATATAAAAATAGAAAAGAAATAAACCCAGGCCTCCATTCTCTTCAAGAGTGCATTTAGGCCGGGCGCGATGGCTCACGCCTGTAATCCCAGCACTTTCAGAGGCCGAGGCGGACGGATCACGAGGTCAGGAGATCGAGACCATCCTGGCTAACACGATGAAACTCCATCTCTACTAAAAACACAAAAAATTAACCAGGCGTGGTGGCAGGTGCCTGTAGTCCCAGCTACTTGGGAGGCTGAGGCAGGAGAATGGCGTGAATGCGGGAGGCGGAGCTTGCAGTGAGCCGAGATCGTGCCACTGCACTCCAGCCTGGGCAACGGAGTGAGACTCCGTCTAAAAAAAAAAAAAAAAAAAGGTGCATTTAGATACAGAAGGATTTTTGAATTGTTAAAGATGACAAAGTATGACCAGTACCCAAGAACCTAACAATTGAAATGAGGCAAGAATTAAAAAATTAAAATGGAATGACTCCAATTCCCATTTCTTACAGAAGCCAAGAAAGAGAAAATTATTAAGAAGCACATGGTAGAGCTGCAGATGAAATGTGTGGTAATTGGGAAATTGGCAATTAGGAAAACACTTGCTGAAAATTAAGATAAAAATATAGATGAATGAGAAGGAAAGTGCAGCAATATCAGTATAAAATATTAACAAGACTTACTAGATGATTTTCTAGTGACAGTTATTGTAGGTGGACATATATGAATTACATGTTTCCTGAGGCCACATGTCAGAAAAATTTATGGAATTAGTGTTCAGAGGAAAGGCACATCAAAGATAAAACATGATAAACAAGAGCCAAAAAGAACAAGTACAGACAAAAACGAGGCTTGGTTTTGTTTACTGTGGATAGTCTGATGACGTTCATGAAGAGAAAGCAGGATTTAATGGAAGAATAGATGCTTTTAACAGACATAAAACACGTCATTTCAGAGGTGTCACTGTTTGTTAGGCCTCACAAACAAGATCATATTTAAAAAAATAAAGATCTAGGCCAGAAAACGAGGAGAAGCAGAAGAAAGAAGGCACTGAAACCTGGTACACAGAACTAGCCCAACATCAGAAAAAGACACTGACAAATGTAAGGAGTTAAAATTTTAAATTCAACTAAGACCTCCAGAAAATCAGTGAGGGATTACAAGAGGGAACTGAAGTATTACAGGCAGCAACCATCACTGCAGATTAAGGCACAGCAGAAAGACATGGAATAGGGAAAGGCTGAAGGAAAACTGTCAAGGATTATGTTGGAACAACATCACTCTTAAACAGAAGTCTTTTCTAAGTAACACAACTCCCCAAGTAAGTGAAGAGTTGGAGATGCCACCTCTCCCCAGAACCATTTCTCACAGGCCCAAAAGAAATCCACAAAAAAGGCAGGGGCAGCAAACCCTATAGCAGCAAAACCTATACCAGCTCAGAATTGCAGGATTCACAGCGAAAACAGAAAGGACCTGCCCCATCACCAGTATCCCAACTTTGCAAGAAGGTAGTGCTCTCTCATATACTCAAAATGGGTGTTGATATCTGCTTTTTCCCTACACTTATTTGGAGCATTCTATCAAGGACCTTTATTTCTCTGTAATTCTTTGATGCCCTGCTGTTCTGAATAGAGGCAATCCAATCCAATTCCAAACTACTCATTTTCCACTGAGGTCAAGGTGTTTAGAAAGAAATGAATCAAATATATAAACTAATTCTAGGAAGTGAAAGGTTCTCAGATGGTGATACCCTTACAAATGGGATGACCGAATTGCCCCCAAAGTACTTCCCAGCTCACACACACTTCCCCTTCACTCCTTTTATATTGCCTAATTTGGCCTGTCTCCCCCTGGTTTTCTGTGTACCCATGAAGCTCATACGCCTAAGACTTTGAGCTATCATTTTGCAGGCTGACAAACTACGACTAATAAATTAGTAGTTAAAACACCTGCAGTGGAGCCCAAATCTCCTGCATTTTGGTGAATAAAAATACTTTTCTTGGATAAAAAATTTGTTCTCAGGCTCCAGATGATTAAAAGATGATGATTAACACTATTTACTATCCTTTCCTCATGTATAAAGAGCACTCAGTCTTTCCGTCACTTTATTTTTATTATTTATTTATTTATTTATTTATTTATTTATTTTTGAGATGGAGTCTTGCTCTGTCACCCAGGCTGGAGTGCAGTGGCACTATCTCCACTCACTGCAACCTCTGCCTCCCAGGTTCAAGAGATTTTCCAGCCTCAGCGTCCCAAGTAGCTGGGATTATAGGCATGCACCACCACGCCTGGCTAAGTTTGTATTTTTAGTAGAGAACGGGTTTCACCTTGTTGGTCAGGCTGGTCTCGAACTCTTGACCTCAGGTGATCCACCCGCCTCAGCCTCCCAAAGTGCTGGGATAACAGGAGTGAGCCACCACGCCCAGCTATGTCACTGTAATAACAGAAAGATGATAGCATTAGGAACATGGAGCTACCAGCTCTTTGCCCAAGTGTTTAAAAAGTAGACCACAGATGTAACACACATTTAAGTATTTAAAGCAATTGATACATCTCAAACTGAGATTGCCTTCAAGGGTACTAAAATTTAAAGATTCATCTAATGTCTAAATAAAAAGTCATCTTTAGGTATTATTATTAGTTGAAGCAAACTACAAGGCACAGGGTGTGAAGACACATGAAAGTTTAAAAAATAACTGAATGGCAACAGTATTGGACATTTTTTTTTGAATGCCCACATTCTAAAGCTGAAAGCCAGAGGGAGGAGTAGTGTCTGCAAAATGCCACAGTTTTATCTCTAGCTATATATATATATGTTCTTCCATATTCGCTGGCTATATCTTGGGCCACATAATGAAAGTCCCAGACCTGTGATATCCCTTGGGTTGCTTGTCATGTTGAAGCAGAGAGAGAAGTAGGAAGGGAGAAGCAGACAGGAGACAGTGCCTTGAACATACATGGCCCACATCACCTTTCACATCAAAGGCCTTTGTCTTCCTATTTGCTTTATTGTCATCCTCAAAAGCAGCTCTACATAGTGCCGCTGTTCACAGCCCTCTCCCTACCTCTAGGCTGTAGGTCCTTGAAGGTAAGAAACCATTCTTATGTGTTATTCCATGTTTCCTGATCCCCTTTATCTGGGGATCCAACCTCTGTAATACTTCTCCCCTGTAACTCTTCCCCCCTCAGACAGACAACAAAAGTGGCCAGAGAACCACATCTCAAATCCTTTTAGTGCTCTCATATTCTTCTGAGCAGTTTTCAGTAGTTTTTTCCATAATCACAAAACCATATGTAGCTTCTGGATAAACAAAGTGATTAAGAAATGGAGGAATTATGGTAGGTTAAGGAACTATTATTTTTGTGAGTAAACCTCCTGGAGCTATTTGAGTATCTAAACTCCACACATGTAGAAGTTTGATATAAATTGAAACAAAACGCAAACCTCTAGCTCCTAACTGGTTTGTATACCCAATGAGTAGCTAGCTAACCTCTACTCTGAAGAGCCCTGCACAGAGAGACTGCAGGAAATGCATGTCAGTCCCATAGCTGGACTCTCAGTGACCAAGAGGTAGATATTTTGGGATCACTTCTGACTCATTAGAACACCGTGAAAAACAAGAGTTTCAAAAAATGCCTACATGTGATAAGTAAAATGAAATGAGACAGTAGGGTCAATGCGCTATGAGAGAACCCCCCATTTTAATAAAATAATCATTACAGCCCTTGATTCTACTAACAAGTGACAAAATAAGGTAATAAGAAGGGAGAAAAAGCTTTTCAAGGTAAGGGCAATATTTATGTCATTAAGATGCATCAAGTTACCTTCTACTCTGGGTATAGGTATAATGAATCCAGTCAAACCATGGACAAGCAACATTTGGAAATTAGATAAAATTGATTCCTAGACTCGAGTAAAAGTTCAAGGTGAGGGGAGGAGGCAAGGAGCAGACTCAGATGGGAAACAAGTCATTATCAACTCCTCTGGAATACCAATGAACCTCAGTTTAGTTAAAGCATTTTTCTGTGGAATTTTATAAACATCCCTCTGTGATCCCTTGATGTTTCCAAGCTAACTTACATGTGCAAATGGAGGACAGGTTTAAGTAATGGCCAAAAATGAGAGAGGCTGACAATTGGTAGCTGGACAGTGTTTTCTGCTTAATAGAGGAATCAAAATATCCACTGGGTTTAAATACTCAACTGACCTGTGCTTACACTAACCAGGTGTGTAGGGTGACTTCGTTTTGATCAAAAGTCCAAGGGAACAGAGGGCTTGTTGGGTTTTGGGTTTCCTGATGGCTTGGTGCCAGCTATGGATTTACTTGATAAGGCCCAGTTTCTTTGTGCACATATTTGAATTAAATAAGAGCCTTTGATGGACAAGGCCTCTAACTGGTTTTAATTAACACTCATATAGGCTGTGAGAACCTTCATCTGCATCCATTTTGTTTGTTTTGTGAGTCAAAATAATACATATTTTTAAAATGCTTCTCCTCTGTGACTTATGTATATCCTTACCTCCGCAAGATCCTGAGAGGCAAGCACTTAGCAAGCAGCCCAGGTTAAAGCAGAGACAGGGAATCTATTGGGAAGAGGTCAAAATTAGGGGAAAAAAAGAAGTTGCTCTAAGCAGCAGTCTATACATACTCCTTTGTGTACTATAAATACTTCTTCTTGCTCTCTTCCCACCATGCTTCCAGTTCCCATGTTTCCCTATCCCTTCTACTGAAGTCCTTGCCCCGTCATCAATCACTGTATCACCAGAAGAAGGACCCGTGCAAGGAGAGCAGAGCCTCTATCCTGACTCTGGGAGGAGAGCTCAAGCCAAAGCACACAGGTCTTCTGTTTGAGAAATCTGGCACTACGAGGCTCTCCTGAAGTACTTGTGGCTATCCAAAGGGCTTATGCAGTATTCCACTCCAATGGCCTGGAGATTCTGCCTGATCCAGCCACAGTACAGCATCCTCATCAGCTCCTTCTAGGCCTTGAGCACAACTTATTTATTTATTTATTTATTTAGTCTCACTCTGTCACCCAGGTTGGAGGGCAGTGGTGCGATCACAGCTTACTGCAGCCTCAACCTCCCAGGCTCAAATGATCCTCCCACCTCAGCCTCCCAAGCTGCTAGGACTACAGGCATGACACCCCAGCTAATTTAAAAAAATTTTTTGTAGAGATGGAGTCTAGCCACATTGTCCAGGCTGTTCCCAAACTGCTGTGCTGAAGCTGCCCAAAGTGCTGGGATTACAGGTGTAAGCCACCGGGCCCGGCCTTGGGCAGAGCTTTTTTTTTTTTTGAAACGGAACCTCACTTTGTCACCCAGGCTGGGGGACAGTGGTGCGATCTCGGCTCATGGCAACCTCTGCCTCCCAGGTTCAAGAGATTCTCCTGTCTCAGCCTCCCAAAGTACTGGGATTACAGGTGTGAGCCACTGTGCCTGGCCCATAACTTCTTAAATTGTATCTACACACAAACACATGTAAGTGTCTTTTGTCCCCTTTATTTTTTATTTTTTAAATTTTTTTATTTCCATAGGTTATTGGGGAATGGGTGTTGTTTGGTTACATGAATAAGTTCTTTAGTGGTGATGTATGAGATTTGGGTGCAGCCAACTCCTGAGCAGTATACCCTGCACTCAATTTGTAGTCTTTTATCCCTCACTCCCTTCCCACCCTTTCCTCCTAAGTCTCCTAAGTCCATTGTGTCATTTTTTTTTTGAGACGGAGTTTTACTCTGTCACCCAGGCTGGAGTACGGTGGCACAATCTTGGTTCACTGCAACCTCTGCCTCCAAGGTCCAAGTGATTCTTGTGCCTCAGCCTCCCGAGTAGCTGGGATTACACATGACTGCCACCACACCTGGCCAATTTTTGTATTTTTAGCAGAGACGGAGTTTTCCCATGTTGGCCAGGCAGGTCTTGGACACCTGACCTCAGGTGATCCGCCTGCTTCAGCCTCCCAAAGTGTTCGGATTACAGGCATGAGCCACTGCGCCTGGCCCATTGTGTCATTCTTATGCCTTTGCATCCTCATAACTTAGCTCCCACTTATGAATGAGAACAATGTTTGGTTTTCCATTCCTGAGTTACTTCACTCAGAATAATAGATGCCTCACTTAAACCTGAGGTCCTTCACTAGGAGGCAGCTTATTCCTAGTACCAATTCCACACACTAAGAATAGAAATGTGAACAAGACATAGAAAGCCTCTCTCATTTGTGTTTACATCAATGGGCAGCCCTACAACTAGTCTGCATCAAGCCAAATGAACAGAACTGCAACTGTTCCTACAAGGATCCAACAAGGTCTTTTCACCACTCCTATATAAGCTGCTACTGAAGTCATACAGACAATACATCTGCATTAACCATACAACTTGTTAAATGCTACACTGTACAATGCTTTTCAGAACATTAGATTCAAAGAAAACTAGAACCTTTAAAATAAATTCACTGAATTTTTATGTCTTTCCCAATTGTGTGCATAATATTTGAGTCTGGAAACATGGACTAGAGTCAGATATCTGAATGAGAAAGCATAAATTTACAGCAGGTCCTCAAATAAGGTCATTTTCTACAACACTGTTTCCTTATAAAATTGATGAGGAAAAAAATAATCAACTCCCGGCTGGGGCTGCTGTCTGTGTGGAGTCTGCATGAGTTTTCTCCAGGTACTCATTTCCTCCCACATCCAGAAGATGTGTACATTGGGCTAACTGGCATGCCTAAATGGTCCCAGTGTGAGTCAGTGCGGGTGTGTGTGTGAGTGCACCTGGTGATGTAATGTCCTGCCCAGGGTTGGTTCCAGCCTTGCACCCTGAGCTGCCGGGATAAGCTCCAGCCACCTGTGACCGCTTGAACCGGAGTAAGTGGGTTAGAAAATGACTCAACGAATGAATATAAGATATTGTAAAATAAAAATTCAGAAAGTCCATGATAATCATACAAATGCACAACAATAAACGATGCTGTACTAAAGTGCTCAGTGAGCTTGCCACATTTGTGATTGTTTTTGAACTGCATGGTGGTAGGAGATGCTTCTTAGAATTTTCACTTGGCAAATGTTGCTTCCTAAATGTAAACCCACCATCACGGCTGGGAATGGTGGCTCATGCCTATAAAACCAGCACTTTGGAAGGCTGAGGTGGGAGGATTGTTTGAGACCAAGAGTTAAAGATCAGCCTGGGCAATATGGTGAGACCTTGTCTCCACAATTTTTTTTAAAAGAATTAGCCAGGGATGGTGGCACACACCTGTAGTCCCAGCTACTCTGGAGGCTGAGGTGGGAGGATCACTTGAGCCCAGGAGTTTGAGGCTGCAGTGAGCCATGTTTACATCACAGCATTCCAGCCTGGGTGACACAGCAAGATCCCAACTCTCACAAAGTAATAAAAATAAGGCCAGACGCAGTGGTTCACGCCTATAATCCCAGCACTTTGGGAGGCCGAGGCGGGTGGATCACTTGAAGTCAGTTCAAGACCAGCCTGAACAACATGGTGAAACACCGTCTCTACTAAAAATACAAAAAAATTAGCCAGGCATCATGGCAGGAGCCTGTAATCCCAGCTACTCGGGAGGCTGAGGCAGAAGAATTGCTTGAACCCGGGAGGCGGAGTTTGCAGTGAGCCGAGATCACACCACTGCACTTCAGCCTGGGTGACAGAGTGAGACTCCATCTCAAAAAAAAAAAAAAAAAAGTAACAATAATGAAAACAAACCCACCACCACAATGACCACCATGACTCACTGATTCACCAAGAGTTGGGTAATTATTGTATCTTGTTTTTGTTAACCTTTCTTAAAGGTATAGATAGCTCAACTTTATTTCAATGTTTAATAGTAAAAGTGTTTCAGTCTTTATTTAGAAGTTTGGTGATGTTTTCATGACCAGAAATATATGCCATGGAGACCTAACTCTTGCTTATCCATCAGCCAATGGTAAATTTGGTTTTGTCATAAGTAATTTTGCTTCTAAAATTGCAGTTCCCTAGAACTTATTGAAGACATTAAGTGAGGACTTACTCTACTTACTAAAATTCAATATAAAGACTCCTTATTACGACAAATATGGATATTTTTCATAGAAAGATTAGTTAGAAGAACATCAAAATGTTAGTAGTGGTCATAATTCTAAGCAGTTCAATTGCCAGTAATTTTTAATTTATTCAGTGCTGTGTAAGAGCTGGCTCATATGAGGTGGTAAGTGCACATCTCTTCCAAAATCTGCATTCAGTGTGACAACACTTGAAATTGGTGGCGGTGGAATTATTTACACCTTAGAAATTGACAAATGCCACATATCAGGTTTTTTCTCTTCTTTTGGAGAGCCACTTGTTAAACAAAAAGCATACCACTTTTTGTAGTCTCTAGACTTTCCTTGTGAGCACATAAAAATACTAATTTGAGGTTACTTTTAAAGAAAATGAAATTTGAGCAAATTAATCTTTGTGTGTATAGCACGTTTTCATGAAGTATTAAGAAAAATATGTGTTTTTTCCATAAAAGATCTATGAACCCAAATAGCCTTGCCCTAAAATTTCCACTATAATTTAATCTCTCTCCTGTATCCATATAAACAAGCATGAAAACATGAATTTGGAGAGAGGAAATCACACCAAGAATTTACAGCACGTTAAAATTTCAAGGCCAGGTATGGTGGCTCACACTTGTAATCCCAGAATTTTGCGAGACTAAGGTGAGAGGATAGCTTGAGGCCAGAAGTTCCAGACCAGCCTGGGAAACATAGGGACATCCCATTTCAACAAAAAAAGTAAAAAATGAGCTAGGCATGGTGGCATATGCCTCTAGTCCTAGCTGCTCAGGGGGCTGAGGCATGAGGATTGCTTGAGCCCAGGAGTTCAAGACTGCAATGAGCCGTGATCATGCCACTGCACTCCAGCCTGGGTGACAGAGTGAGACCCTGTCTCAAAAGTTTTTCTTTCAAATAATTAGTAACCATTGACAGAGTAGACCCCAGATGAGTTAAAGCAGCAGTCCCCAACCTTGTTGGTACCAGGGATCAGTTTCGTGGAAGACAATTTTTCCATGGACCGGGGGTGAAGGGATGGTTTTGGGATAAAACTGGATCCACTTCAGGATCATCAGACATTAGATTCTCCTAAGGAATGTGCAACCTAGATCCCTTGCATGTGCAGTTTACGATAGGGTTCGTGCTCCTATGAGAATCTAATACAGCTGCTGAGCTGACAGGAGGTGGAGCTCAGGTGGTAACGATCGCTCGCCCAGCTGCTTACCTCTCGCTGTGTGGCCTGGTTCCTAACAGGCCACCGCCCAGTACCAGTCCACGGCCCAGGGTTTGGAAACCCCTGAGTTAAAGGGCAAAGGACTGGACCTCTCAGGAATCAAGAAGCCAGGTCCCACTTTAAGTTCTGAATAGGGTCACTTTCACCTTTCCTAGGTTTCTACCTCTTGGGGTTTTCTGCCCAAACAGAGATTAACCCTTTTGGATTCCTCTACCTTGTGACTTACTTTTAAAATGTCAATACTTAGAGAAACTACCAAAGAAGAGACCCAAGATGACTGTGAAGAGCAGTGGGTAGAACAAGGGTGTGCAAAAGGAGAAGGTGTCACAGTTATAGTTAGGATTCACATATTTTTTTGGTCTAGCAAATGAGCTAAGGTCACCATCAGACCACTTGATGAAGGAACTTGGTAGCAAAGCTTCATTAAGTGGTTTTAGGTAGAGTTTTTTTTTTTCTAAATAACTCTGGCCCCAGTTTTTCCTGGGTGGGAAATAACAACAATGATTTCCACCTTCCATGGCTTTAAAGTAATTTAGCCATTTACAGGGATAAATCAAAAGGCTTTGAAATGTCAATGTGCTATGTAACAGACACTAGTTTCTAATAAAAAAGAAATGTGGATTTTTTTTTTACCTTGTTTGGGTGAACTTCAGGTTACATGGTGCTACCAGAATAAAATATGTGCTAACAGAAAAGTAGAGGAATCACAGGTATCTACTGAAACTAAAGGTTAAAAGATACTCTTAGGATAGTGCATATTTATATTTAGCATTTATTCCTCCATTTCTTACATTGTCAAGTGTCTTCACCTAATCTTCAATGAACTAATCACAACCCAAAAGTGACTTTTTATAGGCGAGGAAAGAAATTTCTAGGACTGCTAGTTAATAGGCACCTTCCATCCCAGATAGCTAGAGTCCTGCTGAATGCTGAACTATGATGCTAGCCTCAGTGTAATGTGTCCTAGCATTGTGTCCTAGAACAGAACTCAGCTCAGAGCAAGAAAAAATCTGAGATCCTTAGCCAGATTACAGGGTTGTGGCTTCCCAAGACAAAACAGTATAATCTATGAGGAATGTGCTATACCTGAGAAAGGAAAGAAAATAAATAAAGGAAGGTGGGAGAGGTGCTAAACCAAGCACTGTATGTCCTCCCTCCAATATGTGCATTCAGGAAATGGAGAGCTCATTCACGAGTGCCTATTGTGTACTAGATGCATTACAAAGATTATGACACTTGATTCTTACAAAATTCTGACAGCAAAGAAGGATTCCTGTTTTGCAGATAAGGAAAACTGAGGCCCAAAGAGTTAGGAACTAAGGATAGAAAGTTACTGATGGCCAAGTGCAGTGGCTCACACCTGTAATCCCAGCACTTTGGGAGGCTGAGGTAGGAAGACTGCTTGAGCCCAGGAGTTTGAGAACAGGCTGGACAACACAGTGAGACCCCACTCTACAGAAAATAAAAAATTAGCTGAGTGTGGTGTCACACACATGTAGCCCCATTTACTCAGAAGGCTGAAGTTGGAGGATCACTTGAGCTCAGGAGTTCGAGAACAGCCTGGGCAACATAGTGATACCCCATTCTATAAAAGGTAAAAACTTAGCTGAGCATGGTGACACACACACAAGTAGCCCCATTTTCTCAGGAGGCTGAGGTTGGAGGATCACTTGAGCCAAGGAGTTTGAGAACAGCCAGGAGTTCTACAAAAAATAAAAAATTAGCTGAGCATAGTGACATATCTGTAGCCCCAGTTAAGAGGCTGAGGTGGGAGGATCACTTGAGTTCAGGTGGTCAAGGCTGCAGTGAGCTGTGATTGCACCACTATGCTCCAGCCTGGGTAACAGAGTGAGACCCTGTCTCAAGAAAAACCAAAAAAAAGGAAAGAAAGTTAGTTACTGGTAAATCAGGCTTAAACTGAGGTCTGTCTTACTCCAAAGCAATCCAAGAGGCAATTTACAAAGCACCAAGAGTGAAAACTACATAATGCAGGCATTTACTCTACAGATGTTATTAATAAGTAAAAATCATAAGGCTTACTGTTAAATGGCTGCAGGGAAAGACCACATTCCAGAACATATGCCATAGCAGGCAACGACTCCAGAAGTGTAGACTTTGGTTAGAAGATCCCCACTCTGAGGTATGGTATTCCCGTGTACTGAAAGCTTGAATCCCAAATTGATATGAAATTCTATCATTCATTAGAAAGGAATTTTGACCCAGTTACTGTATACTTTGCCTGAAAATTGACAGCAATGGTGAAATCAAGTTCAGACACAGGACCTCCACATGTTTGAAAGAAACATATCAGATAGCAATTTAGGGGGAACAGCACAGATACAGGAACGCTTACCAATCAACCCTTGTGGTTGGCTGCTGTATAGAACAGAGACTATCACCTGGACGGGCACAAGAGAGAGCATTTATTATATGGGAGCATTCAACATAACCCAAATAACATTAGCACTTTTTGTCATGATCTATTTACCCAAATTCATTCATCCCACTGTACTTCTTTTGTGTAACAAGACAGGAAACACAAGGGTTAGGGAGCCTTAGCATGCAAACCCCAAATCTTTGTCCCCAGCTTCCAATGACTGAATTCACTGACAATTTTTAACAATGTCACGAAGTGTGAAAATACTATGTTAGAAACCAGCTGAGCTGCGAGACTACTGCCTTAGAGTGAAAATGAGCCCAGTGTCTTTCAGACTCAGAAACTGGAACCTTGTGGTACCAGCAATGTCTGCAGAGCAAGGAAATGGACAACAATGTATGGAACAGTAAACATCTGAAGGAGTAATAACCTACATATTACTTTAATTGCTGGCGTATACCTTCAGGACCCCTAGCAAATAAATGTCACAAGTGGAGCGGGCTGGCAGACTACCATTCCCTGACACCTACTTGGTCCTTGGGACCTATCTTTTCCCTCTTTGTATAGATAAGGCTAGCTTTCAAATTACCTTCAGACCCACATTCTCATACCTGAAACAAAGGCACCTGCAGCACTCCGCACTCCTCAACTCCTGAAGTTTTCCACAATCCAGTGCAGTCCCTCCTGCTGCTGTCTCTTACTGGTTTTCCAAAAAATAGAAGTAAAGATCAGAACTTTGGTGTTAAAAAGTCAAAATCAGGTTTATTTGAAATCAGAACAATCTAAGTTTGTCAATGTCCCTGTAACAGCAGCACCTACGGTGTACATGAGGACAATTAAGAAGTAGAAAAAGATGCCCCTGTCTAATGAAAGGTTGTAGAAACAAAGTCAGTATCATGGAGTGAGTCAGCAGTGCTTAGGAAGAGTGACTACCACTGTTGGTAGTCCCTATCTCTAGGACTCTAGGAAGGGGTTTCCATACCATCATTAATGATGCACAGGGGACAGGAGGAGGGGGGCTGCCCTTCATAAGACACTAGTCACCTCACGCAATATAAGGACACCTTGAACTTGTCTAGGTGATCTTGACAATTGATTCCAGTTCCATCCTTTTCACATTACAGACCCATAGGTTCACTGGTGCTGGACTTTTCCATCACAGGTTCTGAAGGAGATGGTGACTGTATGAATCTGCCAAGAGACTTGCCTGTGGATGGACAGCCCAGCACCACTGCAGGAAAATTATGGAACTTGGAACTCATTTTGGTGGGTGACTGGAGCACACTTCCTTTTCCACTTATTCAGAGAAACTTCTGAAAATGGTTGGTCGGATCAAGGTACCCAATCATGGAGGATGAAACATAATATAATAGGAATTGCATCAATCTTGTGGTTACAAGATCAGACAAGACTACTGCTTCAGAGGTTTGACTGTCCCTTCAAAATAAACTATAGTTCATCTTGCTTTAATCAAACATTATGGGGGAATTATATATTAAGCTAATAGGCAATATCTCAGCTTCTAGAAGGGGAAGTCTCAAAGATGTCAGTTGATTGTATTCATTACCATGGTGAAAGAGACTCATACAGGATCACAGATAACAAATTTTTTGAAATCGGAGGTTTGAGTTGTTCACCAGGTTATACAATAGCATTCTCATGGTGTATTCATGTCAGTAATTAGTAACACAGTAAGTTAGAAAACCATGGACTTCAGAAGGAAGCTAGTATCATTTAGGATAATTTCACGAATAATTGCAACCATTAAATAATGTTGGTGCCATCTGACACTGAGAATAGATCTTCAAAGAAATAATCCACAAACGTTTACAGTTGCTAGTATTTGCTTTTGTGGGTATACTCTTTGGAAAATATCCCCTCTAGGATTCTACGGGCAAAGTGAACACAACAAAAGTGCCTTCAGCCTAACACCTGGATCTAAATTCTACATTCTAGGCTTAGATTATTATTTAAAGTCTAGAGCTCTGCTCAAAAAGTCAGGATCTGTGAGGCTAGTTAATATCCTAATTCCTGAAATCTTGGCACCTTATATTAGCAAAGGCAGAGGTAGCTTTCATTCTTTCCAACAACTGATTTTTCAGGTTTCTAAATTCAATCTAGAAGGATATTTGGAAAACACCAACTTTCTACCAATAAAGGTACTAATAAGTCATTCAGATGCTAGATAATATATGTAATTCAAATCCAAATCAAGAATAAGCCAGGCAAGGCCAGCTACTGTGGCTCACACCTGTAATCTCAGTACTTTTGGAGGTTGAGGCAGGTGAATCTTGAACCCAGGAGTTGGAGACCAGCTTGGGCAACATGGCAAAACCCCGTTTCTCAAAAACAAAAAGAAAAACAAAACAAAACAACAACAACAAACCAGGCATTGTGGTGTGCACATCCCAGCTACCAGCTACTTGGGAGGCTGAGGTGGGGGGATTACTTGAGCCCAGGAAGGCAGAGGTTGCAGTGAGCTGAGATCACTGCCTCTGCACTCCAGCCTGGGTGACAGAGTGAAACCTCTCTCTCTCTCTCAAAAAAAAAAAATTAAAATTAAATAAACATTTTAATCAGTATCCAGAAAAATTACTAGATTAAATCATTCAACAAATATTACTTGAGTGCTTGCTATATATCAGGCACCATTAGAGACACCACGTTTACAGCAAGGAAGAAAAAAGTTCTTGCCCCCATGGAGCTTAAAGTCTATTGAGGAGGAAGAAAAATTACCAGACGTGGTAGCACATGCCTATAGTCTCAGCTACTCAGGAGGCTGAGATGGAAGGATCGCTTGAGCCCAGAAGTCAAGGCTGCAGTGAACCACGATGGCACCACTGCAATCTAGCCTGGGCGACAGAGTGAGATGCTGTGTCCAAAAAGGAAAAAAAAAATCCTCAACTCTCATAGCATTACTTAACAGACAATGTCAAAAAAGAAATATAAGCCAGGTGCAGTGGCTCACATCTGTAATCCGAGCACTTTGGGAGGCCAATGGGAGTGGATCGCTTAAACCCAGGAGTTGGGGATCAGCCTGGGCAACATGGCAAAATTCCGTCTCTATAAAAAATACAAAAATTAGCTAGGCAAGTTGGCATATGCCTTCAGTCCCAGCTACTCAGGAGACTGAGGTGGAAGGATCACTTGAGCCCAGGAGGTCGAGGCTGTAGTGTGCCATGAGCACTCCACTGCACTCCATCCTGGATAACAAAACCAGACCCTGTCTCAAAAAAAAAAAAAAAAAAAAAGAGTAAACCAGGCCAAAGACTAATAAGTAAATTCAATCAGCACCATTTTAAAAAATACTTGCACTTTATCCTCAAAGCAAAAATCTGGTTTCTCAGTGATTACGCTCTTCAAGTTTTTGAGAGAGACTAAAGTTTTCCTTTAATTTTAATTATCCCACTGAATACACAATAGGAGTCACAAAATGGCAGTAGGAATGTAAAGAAGCCAGTGCTGCCAATTTAAAACGGCTGCCCTTTAAGTGTTACTTGTGGCACTGTGGCACACTGCGTGGCTAAGGGACAGGGCTGGTGCATGCCAGCAAGGGAGTGAGCAGAGGATCCAGAAGGATCTAGAAGGGTCTACTTCCATTTTCTCTCCTAACCTGGCCCTAGACAACTTCTGTCCTCCTTATTCATAAATATAAACCTTTTTTTTTTTTTTTTCTGGGAAGGAACACCTGGGAAAGAGGACCTATGCCAAAATGTCTAAATACCATTACATTAAACACACAACTATACTGTACAATAAAATTCAGATGAGGCAACATGACTTCCAACGGCTGTTCACTGCCAGAAAATAAACATTCGATCTTACAGTTAATTTCCTCATTTACACATTGAAATACCTCAGTCTTTTAAAGGAAACGTATGCAAAAGACTCGAGCAGAATTGAATACACTGAACCTCAACACACAATTGTTTCAGGATATGATATCCCAAAAAACTTTCTGCAGTGGCTGGTGATTGGCACTTGTGACAATTTTGTGTCCTAAAACAAGCTCTCAGGCAAATTAGCAATGTGTGCATTTTTACATTAAAAATACCACAAAAGGGCTGGGCACGGTGGCTCACGCCTATAATCCCAGCACTTTGGAAAGCCAAGGAGGGTGGATCACCTGAGGTAAGGAGTTCAAGACCAGTCTGGCCAACTTGGTGAAACCCCATGTCTACTAAAAATAGAAAAATTAGCTGCGCATGGGGGCAGGCGCCTGTAATTCCAGCTACTTGGGAGGCGGAGGCAGCAGAAATCGCTTGAACCCGGGAGGCAGACGTTGCAGTGAGCTGGGATCATGCCACTGTGCTCCAGCCTGGGCGACAAAACAAGACTCTGTCAAAAAAAAAAAAAAAAAAAAAAAAAAACGGAAAGAAAGAAAAGAAAAGAAAGAAAATTCCACAAAACATTCTTTCAATTAGAAAATTCTTTTCGTTATTTGTAAATTGAAGATAATACAAAACTTCACACAAAATTTATGAAAAGGACTAGGACCCACATTTAATGGAATAAAATGCTACCAAACACATAATTCCTCTGTAAAATAAAATTCCAAATTCCATTAAATGGCAGCCAATGATAAGACAATTAAGTGCAGTCACTGCTGCAAAACATTAAGGACACAGCCAGATGATTAAATTGTGCGTTTGTAAATCAAGATTACTCCAAAACTTTTATTTCATAAGGAAATTAATGAAGAAGAAACACGACCAGAATTTGGACAAACAAAATTATACCAAATAGGCCGTTCTGTTATAAAATGCACTCAAATCAACCATTAATTTCCTCTACTGCAAACTGAAACATGTACAAAACCTTTCATAAGAAACCTATGAAGTTTCCAATGCCAACAATATTTTTTTAAGAGACAGGATCTCTCTCTCTCACCTAGGCTGCAGTACAGTGGCGCAGACGCAGCTCACTTCAGCCTCGTCCTCCTGGGCTAAAGAGGTTCTCATATGTGGCCAAGACTACTCAGGGACACTACATCTGACTATTCATTTATTTTTTTATTTTGAGATGTAGTCTCACTGTGTCACCCAGGCTAAAGTACGGTGGCATAATCTCAGCTCACTGCAACCTCCGTCTCCTGGTTTCAAGTGATTCTCCTGCCTCAGCCTCCCCAGTAGATGGGATTACAGGCACATGTCACCACGCCTGGCTAATTTTCATATTTTTAGTGGAGACGGGGTTTCACCATGCTGACCAGGCTGGTTTCGAACTCCTGACCTCAGGAGATCCACCCACTTCAGCCTCCCAAAGTACTGGGATTACAGGCGTGAGCCACAGTGCCCAGCCTAATTTTTTCTCTTTTTTAAAATTTTTAATTTTTTTTTTTTTTTTTTTTTTTTGTAGAAATGAGGTCTCCCTCTACTGCTCAGGGTGGTCTCTAACTCCTGGACTCAAGCCACCTTCCCACCTCCCAAAGTACTGGGATTACAAACACTAGCCACCAAAGCTAGAGAGTCAGAGCATCCATATTGTTTACAAACATCAACTGCAATTAAGATCAAACTTTTAAAGGTAAATGCATGAAAAATATGAGAAGCATTCTTGGTGGAATACAATTAAATTCACAACTATACTGTATAAAAAATGCAAAATAGCCAGTGACCAACAGGAGGCTATCTGAAATTGTCAATGAACAATTCCTGCACTGACCAGACATTTTCAAGTTTTAAATACCAGAAAACTTTTCTTTTCTTTTAAAGTTAGTGGATGAGAGAACCGATTCCAAAAGATAACCACAAATATCACATTTTTAAAAGAAAAAAATACAAACAACATTTTACTCACATAAGCTAATGGCCATTAACTGTTCTAATACCGTGGACAATCCCTCCCAGTGGGAAGGTGATTCTTTCCAGGTCCAAAATAACAGAGAGGCCAGGCGTGGTGACTCATGCCTGTAATTCCAGCAGTTTGGGACAATGAGGCCGGTGGATCACCTGAGGTCAGGTGTTGGAACTCAGCCTGAGCAATATGGTGAATCCCCGTCTCTACTAAAAATACAAAAACTAGCCAGGCATCATGGCAGGTGCCTGTAATCCCAGTTACTCAGGAGGATGAGGCAGGAGAATCTCTTCAACCCAGGTTGCCATGGGCCGAGATCGTGCCACTGCACTACAGCCTCCACGACAGAATGAGACTCCATCTCAAAAAAAAAAAAAAAAAAAAAAGAAAAAGAAAAAGTATACTACTACATTTCATATAGCCACATATAAAAAGCACACTACAAATATCTAACTATCAGTAACTATTACAAATGAAAAGCAAATTGACCTTACAATAGTTCGTGGGACAAGTCGACACCCCTGACACGCCAACGCTCCACCACGAGCCCACTTAACGATCCAAAACAAAATGGGCCCCACCACAGGGGGCAGGCTTCTTTTATTGCGGGTGTATGGCTCCACCCCCAAGGATCCTGATTGGTTGTGACTGAAACAATTGACCCGGATACTGTCCACTCCCACCTTCTCTATAACAGGAAAGTCAGCCCACACCCTGGGCCTTTGCTCCTCATTGGTGGGAAGGATTATTGCTTGGAGGTTTTGCGCGTGCAGTGGCAGGAACCGCCACTTCCGTTTCCTGTGCGGAACAGAAGGAAAAAACTATCACTAAGTAACTCCCACGAGACTTTCAGCGTGGTTCCCACAATGAATTCAAATAACGCGCTAACCACTTTTACATTTTTTGCATATTATTGCCTTGAACGGGAAAGATCTTCCCAGCCATTTCTACCATTGGGATGAGACTCAATTCGTAGCAGGGAATTGAAACCCGCCCCTCAGCATTTATGTTTGGGAAAAAGGAACGGGTGTGATGTCAGGACAGGGATTTCCAGTGAAAAATGAGCCTAAATAGCTGCACACCTAACAATCGTGCATAGGAATTAAGGCATTAAATTGGGAATGGTGCCGCCATTGCAGACCAGTTAAACAGAATGGGCATTGAACTAAGTGAGCATAGGCAATTAGGAAAGAGTTTATGTGACTGGGAGAATGGATGTGGGTGATAAGAGGACTGAGGAAGGGGATCACGAATAGAACCAGGAAATGGCCATACTAGCGTTTGAATCCATGACACTCTAGCACCAATGTCTGTGTCGTAGATCACTATTTAAGAGTAATCAGCCTCCTACTGGAATGTCCTTTCCCTCCATCTCTGCCCACCAATTAGGTCCCAGCTCAAATGCAGCCTCTCCATGATGCATTCACTGATCCTTTCCCTCTCTTAACAGGCCCTCTCTTGCTGCTACCAGGTGGAGAATATGGGAAAACATTAGAATTGGGATGCAAGGGAGTACTGTCAGCACTGGCATCAGTTAGCACTGGGCTGGATGTGGCGAGAAGGACCCAGATGTGTACTGGGATGTTTGCCTTTGTTAGATTGCAGAAATTCTGCAGAATCCAGCGCAGAAAATAAACTAGCCCATACCTGTCTCCTGACTGGTCAGAGAATTATAAATTTAGACTACAGTTGAAAGTAAACTTGGTAAGGCTGGGCGTGATGGTTCATGCCTGTAATCCCAGCACTTGGGAGGCCGAGCAGGTGGATCACCTGAAGTCAGGAGTCTGAGGTCAGCCTGACCAACATGGTGACACTGCGTCTCTACTAAAAGGACAAAAAGAAAAAAAAATGGTCGTGAGTGGTGGCGCGTTCCTGTAATCCCAGCTACTCGGGAGGCTGAGGAAGGAGAATCCCTTGAATCCAAGAGGCAGAGGTTGCAGTAAGTCGAGATAGTGCCACTGCACTCCAGCCTCGGCGACAGAGTGAGAGTTTGTCCAAAGAAAAAGAAAAAAAAAAGCACCCCAAAATATAAGATAAAATGCAAAATCAGCTCCCTGGCAGTCACTGTGCTGTCCCTGCACCTGCTCAACCAACCGTGGCATGTATTTCCTTATTTTTAAGTGAAAACCACCACAAAACCTTAGACAGCATACATGAGGGGACCAAAAGCAATATTTAAACAAATAAAATATTAGAGTCATCACTTTGGAAGGTAAAACACAACACTGTGACCAAATTCAGCTAAGGGACCCAAATTATCTTAAATCCAAAGCCCTCCAGACTATTTAAGTACGCTATTAAACATATTAAAGTATATTATTTGCTGCGCTTGGGGGTTCATGCCTGTAATCCCGGCACTTTGGGAGGCCGAGGCGGGTGGATCACCTGAGGTCAGGTGTTTGTGCCCAGCCTGAGCAATACGGCGAATCCCCGTCTCTACTAAAAATACAAAAACTAGCTACGCATCATGGCAGGCGCCTGTAATCTCAGTTACTCAGGAGGATGAGGCAGGAGAATCACTTGAACCCAGGAGGCGGAGGTTGCAGTGAGCCGAGATTGTGCCACTGCACTACAGCCTGGACGAGAGAATGAGACTCCATCTCAAACAAAAATAAAAGGAAAAGAAAAGAAAAAGTATACTACTACATTACGTATAGCCACATATAAAAAGCACACTACAAATGTCTAACTATTAATAACTATTACAAATGAAAAGCAAATTGATCTTACAATAGTGTGTGGAAGAAGTTGACACCCCAGACACACCAACGCTCCACCACAAGCCCACTTAACGATCCAAAACAAAATGGGCCCCGCCACAGGGGGCAGGCTTCTTTTATTGCGGGTGTATGGCTCCACCCCCAAAGATCCTGATTGGTTGTGACTGAAACAATTGACCCGGATACTGTCCGCTCCCACCTTCTCTATAACAGGAAGGTCAGCCCACACCCTGGGCCTTTGCTCCTCATTGGTGGGAAGGATTATTCCTTGGAGGTTTTGCACGTGCAGTGGCAGGAACTGTGGGGAACGGAAGGAAAAAACTATCACTAAGTAACTCCCACGAGACTTTCAGCGTGGTTCCCACAATGAATTCAAATAACATGCCAACCGCTTTTACATTTTTTGCGTATTATTGCCTTGAACGGGAAAGATCTTCCCAGCCATTTCTACCATTGGGATGAGACTCAGTTCGTAGCAGGGAATTGAAACCCACCCCTCAGCGTTCCCTTTTTATTGGGAAAAAGGAACGGGTGTGATGTCAAGACAGGGATCTGCAGTGAAAAATGAGCCTAAATAGCTGCACACCTAACAATTGTGCATAAGAATTAAGGGCATTAAATTGGGAGTGGTGCCACCATTGCAGACCAGTTAAACAGAATGGGCATTGAACTAAGTGAGCATAGGCAATTAGGAAAGAGTTTATACAACTGAGAGAATGGACGTGGGGTGATAAGAGGACTGAGGAAGGGGATCACGAATAGAACCAGGAAATGGCCATACTAGCGTTTGAATCCATGACACTCTAGCACCAATGTCTGTGTCGTAGATCACTATTTAAGAGTAATCAGCCTCCTACTGGAATGTCCTTTCCCTCCATCTCTGCCCACCAATTAGGTCCCAGCTCAAATGCAGCCTCTCCATGATGCATTCACTGATCCTTTCCCTCTCTTAACAGGCCCTCTCTTGCTACTACCAGTAGGGAATATGGGAAAACATTAGAATTGGGGTGCAAGGGAGTACTGTCAGCACTGGCATCAGTTAGCACTGGGCTGGATGTGGCGAGAAGGACCCAGATGTGTACTGGGATGTTTGCCTTTGTTAGACTGCAGAAATTCTGCAAAATCCAGCGCAGAAAATAAACTAGCCCATACCTGTCTCCTGACTGGTCAGAGAATTATAAATTTAGACTACAGTTGAAAGTAAACTTGGTAAGGCTGGGCGTGGTGGCTCATGCCTGTAATCCCAGCACTTTGGGAGGCCGAGCAGGTGGATCACCTGAGGTCAGGAGTCTGAGGCCATCCTGGCCAACATGGTGAAACCACATTTCTACTAAAAGGGTGAAAAATTTAGCTGCGCTTCGTGGCGCGTTCCTGTGATCCCAGCTACTCGGGAGGCTGAGGAAGGAGAATCCCTTGAATCTCAACAGCAGAGGTTGCAGTGAGCCGAGATAGCGTCGCTGCACTCCAGCCTCGGCGACAGAGAGAGAGTCAATCCAAAGGAAAAGAAAAAAAAAGCACCCCAAAATATAAGATAAAATGCAAAATCAGCTCCCTGGCAGTCACTGTGCTGTCCCTGCACCTGCTCAACCAACCGTGGCATGTATTTCCTTATTTTTAAGTGAAAACCATCACAAAGCCTTAGACAGCATACATGAGGGGACCAAAAGCAATATTTAAACAAACAAAATATTAGAGTCATCACTTTGGAAGGTAAAACACAACACTGTGACCAAATTCAGCTAAGGGACCCAAATTGTCTTAAATCCGAAGCCCTCTAGACTGTTTAAGTATGCTATTAAATAGATTAAAGTATACTACTTACTGAGCGTTGTGGCTCATGCCTGTAATCCCAGCTCTTTGGGTGGCCGAGGCGGTTGAATCACCTGAGGTCAGGTGTTTGTGCCCAGCCTGAGCAATATGGTGAATCCCCTTCTCTACCCAAAATACAAAAACTACCTAGGCATGGTGGCACACACTTGTAGTCCCAGCTACTTGGAAGGCTGAGACAGAAGAATCCCTTCAACCCGGGTGTCGGGGGTTGCAGTGAGCCGCGATCACACCATTGCACTCCAGCCTGGGTAACAGAGTCAGACTCCATTTAAAAAAAAAAAATGTAAGTAAGCCAAACAACAAACTTGGTAAACCAAGTAAGGTACAATAGCCCCTAGGATTGGTCAGAGCCAGGAATTCAACCTATGTTGTTAACCACATTTGAGGATAGGTAGGAAGAAACCATTAAGAGAAGAAACTAGAAGAGTGTTTCCAATAAGATAAAGTGACTGAAATAAACAGGTGTACATGTACAGTAATGGGATGAGGTGGTATCTTCTGCTATTTCAGTTCTACTTAACTCTTCAGCGTTCTTCAAGTTGAAAGGACACCAAAGATTACATACTTCATTCCTCGGAAGCCCGTTGTTTTACGATTTAGATTGAATGCCCAAAGTGTGGTCTTCCATTTCATCCAAATCAGCTGGGAAGCTGCCTTTTTTATGTTATGGAGGTGAAATTCACATAACACACAATTAAGCATTTTGAAGTGAACAATTCGGTGGTATTTAGTACATTTACAATGTGCAACCACCACCTCTACACAGTCTTGAAACATTTGGCCCACCCCAGAAGGAATCCCAGTAGCATTGTTTATAACCTTCTCCTTCCCTTAGCCTCTGTAAACCACCAATCTGCTTTACATCTTCATGAGTTTGCTTATTCTGGACATTTCACATAAATGGAATCACATACGTGACCTTTTGTGTTTAGCCTTTTTCATTTAGTATACTGTTTTTGAGGTTTATTCATATTATAACATGTATCAGTCCTTTATTCCTTTTTATGGCTAAACAATATTGATTATATGTGGATACCAGAATTTCTTTATCCATTCACCCATTTATGAACATATGGACTGTATTCACCTTTTGTCTACTGTGATTAGTGCTGCTATGAATACTCATGTACATGTACTCAGAGGGCTTCTTAACCATGCAGGTTTTTCACTCCACTTTAACTCTTCTGAATCAGAATCTTGTGGATGGGGTCAGGTATCTACATTTTAAGCAAGTATTCCAGGTGATTCTGATAGTTTCAGAATCATTTTGCTGAAGTTTGGGGTGGGAATCATAGTCTAGGTTGGGATTAAAAATAACCTACTGTAATTGTCCATGGACTGGGATGAAAAGAATTATACAGATATGCTAAGATGCTTCTAAAATTAAAACTTGGCTTTTGAAATACTGATTAATAATCCAAACATTTTATGAGGCTAGGATAACCTTGATAGCCAAACTCAGGAAATGACAGGAGAAGAAATATTATAGGCCAAACTGGCTTATAAACATTTTATGCTGAAGTCCTGAGTATAACATTACTAAATCAAACCCATCAGTATATAAAGCAGGTATTGTTTACCCCACTAATGCAAGTGTAATTCAACTTTGCAAAACTGATCATAGTTCACCACATAAAAGCACTGAGCTACATATTTTCCATTCACCCAACCAAATTCATTCTTTACTTTCTCTATCTTGTTCTTTGTTACCTGAGGACCGACCTCTATGGACTACTGCATCATCCAGTCTGCCTTGTCTTTTGTCTTCCAGTTGTGTTAAACCACAGAGAAGCAGAGGTGAGAAATTTGAGAGGACATTAAAGAGGTCATTGCAGTGTCTGTATTCCCCCTCTAGAGTTACACTGCCTGCAAAAAAGCCCATCTCTCACAACTACAGATTTTCCTCATTCTAATAACTCTATTCTCTCCTCTTGTACCTTTATGGCTACTGGCAGTAACGGATTCCAATAGTTGCTAGACCCTGAGTTTATATCAAGTGTGTGCCACCATGTCTGGCTAATTTTTGTATTTTAGTAGAGACGGGTTTCCCCTTGTTGGCCAGGCTGGTCTCGAACTCCTGACTTCAAGTGATCCGCCTGCCTTGGCCTCCCAAAGTGCTGGGATTACAGGCATGAGCCACCATGCCTGGCCCAATTAATCTTCTGATAATGGTATGTGGTGCTCGTGAGGGCATTGAGCGATGCACACATTAATGGATAAAAACCATATGATCTATCGATAGTTGCAGGAAAAGGCTTTGGGTAATGTCAACTCATTCATGTATTTTTAAAAGTCTCAGCAAGCATGAAATAGATAATAATGTTCTTAAACCAATAAAGGATATATAACAAAACCTTTAAAAAATATCAGAATGAATGGCAAAAATGTATAAATGTTCTCACCAAAAGCAGAAAGAGAAGTAAGATAACTTCTATGGCTACTAATAGTCAACATTATATTGGAGGTGCTCACTATGGAATTGACCCCCCACCCATAAAGGGATGAAAATTGAAAATGATGAGAGAATTTTGCCATTAATTGTAGATACCATAATTGTCTATATGTAAAATGCAAGCATATCTACAATCAAACTATTTTAAATAATAAGAGTTCCATAACTTTGTTTTCTATTATATAACTGCTAAAAAATACCTATGGAAAACAAAATAAAGACAAGGACCTTTTGGAATAAATGAGCTAGTCTCATTGTTCAACTCATCATTTTAACTTTTTAAAATGTCATGTGAAATTTTTTGCCTGTCATGGGAAATAGACTTTCTAAAACTGCAAAATCTGTTCTCAATTGAGTACATGTTCTATTAAATTCATTTTTACTTTATCAGAAACTGTTGGTCATAATAGAGGATTTCAAAAATTTCTTTCTTTTTTTTTTGTTTTTTGAGACCATTTCACTCTGTCACCCAGGCTGGAGTGCAGTGGTGTGATCTCAGCTCACTGCAACCTCAGTCTCTCGAGCTCAGGTGGTCCTCCCACTTCAGCCTCTCGAATAACTGAGACTACACGTGTGCACCACCATGTCTTTCTAGTTATTTAAATTTTTTTGTAGAGATGGGGTTTCACCATGTTGCCCAGACTGGTCTGAAACTCCTGGACTCGAACGATTCACCCACCTCGGCCTCCCAAAGTTCTGGGATGACAGGTATGAACCACCGTGCCTGGTCAAATTTATTTCAAATAGCATCACCTTACTTATCTGTTTACAATTACGTTCAATAGTTTCTGAAATTTCTAAAATCTCCCTTCCTTCCTTTTTTTCTTCACTGTTCACAGAAGATTCTTTAATTCTGAATTTGATAGTTATTTTGTTCTAATAATGTTAAAGACATGATAATTTTCTGCATTTTTCTATCTAAATTTCTAACTATTTTAAACTTTTAATTCCTTTCCACATGGATATTTCTCCTTTTCCTAAACATTGCACCACTTAGCTGTTTGTATGCCGTATTTGTCTAAAAAGTGTTTAGTATATATTTAAAATGTTTATTATTAATTAATATAATATTTAACAAGTAAAAATATAGCAAAGATTTGATTAATTTATGTGACTTAAATTCATTCATATAAGTTATAATAGTTAACAAATATAACTTTTAAATTAATTCATTTAAATTATAATAATTAAAATCAAATATGTGCATATACATTTAGCATCAAAAATAACAATTTGCACCAAACAGCAGAAAATTACTCACTAGGTTTCCAGACAAATTTGCTTAAGAAAAAAATAGTGCAAAATAATTTTGTGTAAAAGAATGAATAATAGTTTTAAGTGAAATAAGTATAAAAGATTCCTGGTAACTTGACTATTTTCCTGCTTCAGAAAATATGTTTTTGTAAAATGTTGACATTTGATCAAGTTTCATTTGTGAAAAGTAAAATGTATTAAGAAACAGCTGTGTTTTTTATTTTATATTTTTTTATTTTGTTATACTTTAATTTCTGGGATACATGTGCAGAATGTGTGGGTTTGTTACATAGGTATACACCTGCCGTGGTGGTTTGCTGCACCCATCAATCCATCATGTATATTAGGTATTTCTCCTAATGCTATCCCTCTTCTAGCTCCCCACCCCCCGACAGGCCCCAGTGTGTGATGTTCCCATTCCTGTGTCCATGTGTTCTCACTGTTCAGCTCCCACTTATGATTGAGAACATGCAGTGTTTGGTTTTCTGTTCCTTTGTTAGTTTGCTGAGAATGATGGTTTCTAGCTTTATCCATGTCCCTGCAAAGGACATGAACTCATCCTTTTTTATGGCCGCATAGTATTCCATGGTGTGTATGTGTCACATTTTCTTTATCCAGTCGATCATTGATGGACATTTTGGTTGGTTCCCAGTCTTTGCTGTTGTGAATAGTGCTGCAATTAAAAAAACGTGTGCATGTGTCTTTATAGTAGAATGATTTACCATCCTCTGGGTTTATACCCAGTAATAGGATTGCTGAGTCAAACGGTATTTCTGGTTCTAGATCCTTGAGGAATTGCCACACTGTTTTCCACAATGGTTGAACTAATTTACACTCCCAAAAACAGTGTAAAGTGTTCCTATTTCTCCACATCCTCTCCAGCATCTGTTGTTTCCTGACTTTTTAATGACTGCCTTTCTAACTGATGTGAGATGGTACCTCATTATGGTTTTGATTTGCATTTCTCTAATGACCAGTGATGATGAGCTTTTTTTCATATGTTTGTTGGCTGCATTCAAACACATATTTGTAATAAAATAAAAATTTCCCTTTTATCCTACATTATTGTAGACTGAAACTATAAACAATAGGAAAAAATTGTCAGCTTCCATCATGATCATATCCACATAAGTTCTAGAACAGGAAAGGCTAAACTATGATGTTATAAATTACAACCAGGGTTGTTTGGGAGAATTGGAGCAGATGCTGAATTGAACTATATATATATGGGGAGTTTCTGGTTGATAGTATTATTCTATATCTTTATTTGTGTTTTGGCTGCCCAGATGCATAGATCTGTCAAAAGCTTGCAAATGATATTCTTAAGATTAGTACATTCATTATATATAAATTGTACCTAATAGAAAATAGGCAAGCATATTCTAGTTTTGCAAAAGCAGTGTGAGATCCTAACAGCCTTTCCCTCCTGCTAATTGTAACTATAAATTTTGGATAAAATATGAAAACTAGCCGGGCACCATGGTGCACACCTTTGATCCCAGCATTTTGGGAGGCCAAGGCGGGCAGATTGCTTGAGCCCAGAAGTTTGAGACAAGCCTGGGCAACATGGCAAAACCCGGTCTCTACAAATACAAAAAAAAAAAAAAAAATTAGCTTGTCATGGTGTCACACGCCTGTAGTCCAAGCTACTAGGGAGGTGAAGGTGAAAGTGTCACTTGAGCCCCAGAGGTCGAGGCTTCAGTGAGCAGAGATCGTGCCACTGCACTCCAGCCTAGGCAACAAAGTGAGACCCTGTCTCAAAAAAAAAAAAAAAAAAAAAAAACCAGAAAACACAAACAACAACAACAACAAAAAACCCTACCATCTGTGGATGGATAAAACAATCCAACCAAAACACAAGGATTATCCAAATGGATTTTAAAACCATATGATCCAACTACATGCTGTCTATAGAATATGTACTTTAAACAAAATAAAGAAATTGAAAATAAAGGGATGGAAAAGGATATATCATGCAAATAACAATCATTGGAAAGTTGGAGTGGTTATACTAATATCAGACAAAATAGACTTTAAAACAAAAAATGTTATTGAGATAAAGACACTTTATAATGGCAAAGGGTCAATCTATCTGGAAGATATAATAAGTATAAACATATATGGTAAAGAAAAGTTTAATACAAAGTACATTAAACAAAACTGACAGAACTGAGGAGATAAACAATTCACAATAACATTTATAGAATTTAGTACCTCACTTTCAATAATAAATGGAACACCTTAAAAGATCAACAAAGCAATGGAAGAGTTGAAGAACACTATAAACCAATTAGTGCTAACAAATATCTCTAGAACATAGAGTATGTTCCCCAACGAAATTGCAATTAAAACAGAAATTAATAATAAGTATAAATTCGAGAAACTCACTCGTAAGTGGAAATTAAACAATACACTCAAGCACCTAATAGACCAAGAAGAAATTAAAAGGGAAATGAGAAAATACTTTGAGATGGGATGCAGCTAAAGTAGTAATTTGAGAGAAATAGACCATCTGAACAGACCTATATCAAGGTAAAAGACTGAATCAGTAATTTTAAAAACTATACCCAAAACAAGGCTCTGCCAGGTGGCTTCACCAATCAATTATAAAAAACATTCAAAGAACAATACCAATTTGTTACGGTTAATTTAATCTGTCAACTTGACTAGGCCACAGGATGCCCAGATAGCTGGTTCACCATTTCTGGGTGTGTCTGTGAGATGTTTCCAGAAGAGATTAGTGCTTGAATTGGCAGACTGAGGGAAGCAAATAACCCTCCCCAGTATGGGTGGACTCATCCAATCTATAGAGGACCTGAATAGAACAAAAAGGTGAAGGAAAGTTGAGTGAACTCTGACAGCTGAATTGAGAAATTAGTCTTCTCCTACCCTTAGTGCTCTTGGTTCTAAGGCCTTCAGACTCTGACTGGAATCCACAATATCAGTTTTCTGACTCTTACACCCTTAAATGATGTCACTGGCTTTCCTGGGTCTCCAGCTTACAGATGGAATATTGTGGGACTCCTTAGCCTCTATAATCATGTAAATGTAAACCAATATTTTATAATAATTACCTTGTAATAAATATCTTATAAGTCTCTCCATATATATACAAATATATACTCATGTGTGTGTGTATATATATATATATATATGTATATACACACACTATCATGTGGGTCTCTTTATATGTGTGTGTGTATATATCTATACACACTTTGTAGATGGCAGTCAGCTTCTTTCTCTAGTCACTTGAGTATTTGCTCAATGGGCCCATGAATCTAAGAGTCCATGGTGACAGGGATGGATGCTATGAATGGGCTCAACAACATAGGTGTCCTCTTATCAAGGCTGGCTTGGATAATACTAGAGTTGAGTATCTAATCTACCAAGAGTAGAAACCAACATTGAATCTCCGATATAGCATCATTTTCTATGGTGACCAGCCAACTACCTGGTAGCAGATGGATTACATTAGATGTCTTTCATCATTGGTGGGGAAGAGTTTCATCCTCACAGGAATGGACACGTACTCTGTTTAGGGATTTGTCTTCCTTTCCTATAGTGCTTCTTCCAGTAGCACCATCTGGGGATTCATAGAATGTCTTATCTACCATCATGGCATTCTATGGAGAATTATGGCCATGTGTCACTTAACGGGAATACATTCTGGGAAATGTATAATTAGGTGATTTTGTCAATGTGCAAATGTTATAGAATGTACTTACACAAACCTAGATGGTATAGCCCCTTGCTCCTAGGCTACAAACCTGTACAGCATGTTACTGTACTGAATACTGTAGGCAATTGTAACACAATGGCAAGTATCTGTGTATCTAAACATAGAAAAGGTACAGTAGAAATATGTTATTAAAAATTTTTTTAAAAGGGTACACCCTAATAGGACTCTTACCACGAATGGAGCTTGCAGGACTGGAGGTTGCTTTGAGTCAGTGAGTGAGAGATGAGTGAATGTGAGGGCCTAGGACATTACTGTATACTACCATAGACTTTATAAACAATGTACACTGAGGCTAAACTACATATATAGAAATATTTTTCCTTTCTTCAATAATAAATTAATCTTAGCTTACTGTAACATTTTTACTCTATAAGCATTTAGATTTTTTAAAAACCTTTTTTGCCTTTTGTAATAACACTTAGCTTAAAACACAAACACAGCTGGGAGTGGTGGCTTATGCTTATAATCTCAACACTTTGGGAGGCTGAGGCAGGAGGATCTCTTGAGCCCAGGAGTTCTAGACCTGCTTGGGCAACATCGTGAGACCTTGTCTCTACAAAAAATAAAAGAATAGCCAGGCACCTTGGTGGGTGCCTGTGGTCTTAGCTACTCGGGAGGCTAAAGTGGAAGGATTGCTTGAGCCCAGGAGGTTGAGACTGCAGTGAGCCAAGATCATGCCACTGTACTCCAACCTAGGCAATAGAGTGAGACCCTGTCTCAAAAAAGTAATAATAATAATAATAATAGTTTTTTAATCACATTGTACAGCTGTACAAAAGTATTTTCTTTTTTACATCCTATTTCCATAAGTTTTGTAATTAATTTTAAAAATTTTTTAACCTTTTTTGTTAAAAACTAAGACACAAACACACACATTAGCCTAGGCCTACACAGGGTCAAGATCATCCATGTTACTGTCTTCCACCTCCATACTTTGTCCCACTGAAATGTCTTCAGGAGCAATAACATGCATGGAGCTGTCATCTCTTATGATAACAATGCCTTTCTCTGGAATACTTCCTGAAAAGCCTGCCTGAGACTAATTTACAGTTAACTTTTAAAAAATAAGTAGAAGGAGTACACTCTAAAATAGTGATTAATTAAAAGTAAAGTATAGTAAAGATATAAACCAGTAATATCATCATTTGTTATCATCATCAAGTATTATATACTGTTCATAATTGTATGTGCAAGACTTTTTTTTCTATGACTGGCAGCACAATAGGTTTGGTTACACCAGCATCATCATAAACACATGAGTAATGCATTGCACTATAGTGTTACTAGGTGATAGGAATCTTTCAGTTCCATTATAATCTTATGAGTCTACCTTCATATATGTGGACCATCGTTTACCAAAATGCAGTTACACAGTGCGTGACTATATGCATCACCAAGGAACTCATCTCACAGCAAAGGAAGTGTGCAGCAAAGCCCTCATGCCACGGAAATAACTGCTCTTATGACACAATCCAGAGGTAGCTGGTCTAATTGAAAGGTGAAATTGGTTACTGAACACTCAGTTACAACATCAAATGGGAGAAAACATCCTGTGAGGATGGGATTCAGTCTCACAGGATGTAGTTTTTGCTTTAAATCAGAGCAGAATTATCTGGTACTGTTTCCCCCATAGCCAGATCACATAGTTCCAGAAATTAAGGTGTGGAAGTGGGAATGACTCCCGTCACTATTGCAACTAATAACTAACTCACACCATTTTTGCCTCCCATTCCAGCAACTTGGAGCTCTGTTGCATTGGCGATCAAGTGCTTCCACCAAGAGATACAAAATAGTTACACTGAATTGGAAGTTGAGACTATACTGCCTGAATGTATGGGGCTTCTCATACCACTGAACTAACAGGAGAAAAAGGGATTACTGACTGGAGAGACTGATCCAGATTATCAAGAGGAAATCTGTTTGCTGCTATACAATGCAATCAAGAATTACTATATCTGGAATCCAGGAGATTCTCTGAGGTGCTTCTCGAAACTTCTATGTCCAATAGTAAAGGTTAATGGAAAACTATAGCACCCCCACCCAAAGCAAGATGACTGAGTAATCACACCCTTCAGGAATAAAAGTTTGGAGCACTCTGCCATGTAAAAAAACTAAGAGCAGCTGAAGTTCTGGCTGAGGACAAAGTAAATAGAAATTTTTTCAACTACTAATTGAAGAAAATGGCCATAGATATCAACTACAACCATGTGAACAGTTAGAGAAACAAGAATTGTGGTAGCTTTTCATATTTTCTCTTTACTTGATATGTACATGTGTTAATCTGTATATACTAGCCATTTGTTCTCCTCTTTCTTTTTTCCTATCTTTGTTCTTATGTACACATTATTGGAGCCTAGTTCTATAGCTTAGTGTTTAAATAACAGCATATTCAGTGAGACTGTGACTAAGTTTGAGGAATAATTCTCACTCAATATATCTATGGATATAATGACTTCAAACTGCATGTCTTTTCATTTTGCAAAAGGACAAGAACACTTATAAAGACGTTAGTGTATTTTCTTATGTCAAAATGTAAACAGTTTAGATTATGAGGTAATTTAAATGTATGTAGAGGGTTCATATGGAAGCTTAGTAGCCAAAGGGGTGGACTGTACCAGTTACCAATTCATTGCTTCTCATCTCTGAATTTGCCCTTCAGTGTCTGCTCTGTAAAACTGCACTGGATGGTTTAGAATTCCTCCTTTGTAGTAAACATGATGAGATTTGTCAGCAGAAGAGAATGGAGGAATTGCATAAGGAAGGAGGCTTCTCTTACTGGTGCACTGTGGTTTTGTTTTGTTTTTGTTAGTCAGTGATGCAGGTGGGTGGGAATATCCAGTGAAGCCCAAGCCAAGATGCATACCAGGAACATGCAGCCCTTTTGCAAACTCATAGTTGTGGCCCATCCCTAGTGCCTACCTTTGTGTGGTCTTCAGAATATGGACTCCACATGCTCCATGTCTTATATCTGCAGCCATATCCCAACTCCCTCTGCAAGTCTGCCTGCCAGTGGTGACACAACTATGTACCAAAGAATTGTTCCCGGCAGCCCTGCCAATATGAACACTTCATGTTCCAGGCCTCACAGCAGCAATAGTGTCCCAAAACTCATGCTGTTTTGACGCAAATAGTGACCCAAAACCCACCCACTAGCTTTGCCTCACCAGCACCCTGGATGGTTGTTGTTTCCTGTTTGTCCAGTGACTGCAGACTCTCACTGCCCAGAAACACAGTGAAATTCTCCATCATCCAGTGGTTAGCATCCACACCTTTTCCTCAGCCTTGGTAAGGCATTTTCCTTCAGCCAGGCATGGTGGTTCATGCCTGCAATTCCAGCACTTTGGGAGGCCAAGGCAGGAGGATCAGTTGAGCCCAGGAGTTTAAGACAAGCTGGACAACAAAGTAACACCCTGTCTCTACAAAAAAAGTATGCAAAATTAGCCAGGCATAGTGGCACAGGCCTATAGTCCCAGATACTCAGGAGGCTGAAGTGGGAGGATCACTTGAGCCCCTGGAGATTGAGTCTGCAGTGAGCTGTGATTGTGCCATTGCATTGCAGCCTGGGTGACAGAGCGAGATCCTGTTTCAAAGAAAAAAAAAGGGAATTCCCGTTCCAACTTTGTTTAGTACTCTCCTCAGCCCTAGGGTACACATTTTATTTATCTTTCAATATTTATATTAACCTCCTATCTTATTTAATAATTCTTTATATTAAACTTCTGTTCAAATTACTATATGGATTTAGTCTCTTGATTGGATTCAGGCCTATATAAGAAAAGTCTAGTCAGCTTGACTGGGTGGGGGAAAAAAAACAGCAAAGATACAAATCATCAATATCAGGAGTGAAAGAAGGGAAATCATAACTTAAATTATATAGCGAAGCATTATATATAACACAACATATTCCAGCAACTATCTGCTTCTTTCTAGGGTTTTTCACTAGTTTTTCCGCTTCTCTCTTACTTGTTTTTATTTTTTATTTTTTATTATTATTATACTTTAAGTTCTAGGGTACATGTGCATAACGTGCAGGTTTGTTACATATGTATACTTGTGCCATGTTGCTGTGCTGACAATGGAGTGCCCAGGGCTTCAGGCTTGAGATTCTATCCACCCTTATCCAGGTTGTGATTTAATCTGCTGTCATGGCTTAAATATTATTTATCTATCTATCTACACAGACACATATGTACATGTGTGCATGTATGCATATGTGTATGCATGTGTGTATGTACATGTGTACATAAACATGTACATAAGCATTTAGCAATCTAGCATAATACCTGACACATAGTAACTGATTAAAAAATGGTATTTGTTTCTACATAAATGGTAGTTATTATTACAGATAAGGTACCTACCTCAGAATAGGTGCCAGAAAGTTCCTTCCCTTCTTTCTTGTTCTTAGGTTGGCTCCCATGCACATGTGACTTCCTTCCCTGCTTGTACTCCTGAACTGCCCACCTTTGTCTCTGGAGCATCCTCCATCCACACCCTCTCACTCTCACCTCATAACTGGGACCTTGGGCTTCCTACTAAAGATGGGGAACAGGCATGCATCTTTGTATCTGCCTTCTGGGCTAACTATTTGACTCTGTTCACAAGTAATGCTCTATGATCAGCTCTTTGCTAACCTCACCTGGCCTAATCCAGCATCTGTCACAGTTGGTGGGATGATCATCGGCCCAGAGAGGCTCAGCTCTGTCCTAGTTCTGACAAGGATTTCATGGAAATAGTTCCCTAGAGAATTCAGGCTAATGCATCCCTTTCTCTGGGAGACAGGGATGAAGAGGAGTTGGCTAGCTCAATCTGATATCACCAAAAGGGAAAATTCAGCCACTTCAAAACAGTTTCTATCAAAATTATTCAGGACTACTCATGGCTACATAAGCATTATATGCGGAGAAAGCGAAAATCATATTAAAGTCCCAGTCCTCACATGGTTGCCTTTCTGAACTAAACTCAGCTCTGGATCTAAGTGCTGGGACCTACCTAAGATACAACTCTATTCCTGAACATCAAACCTCTCTTCCTATCATGGAATCATGAGCTACTACAAAGGAGGGGATGGGCAATAAGAGTACTTTTTCTGTTACTTAACTGTATGTTGCATAAGATGTCAACTTGTACTTGGGCAGGGAAGTTCATTCTCTTGGGGGCAGAGAGCCTGAATTATCTCCCTCAACAACTGTCAGAAGAATAAGCATAAATTGATACTGTCATTCATGGGCAATTTCGTTGCCAAGAATGACATCTAATCTTTTGACCTAGAAACCACTTACCATCATAAGATCTCAATGAATGAGTGATTACGAAGTTTCTGAGAGAAACAGTAGCTCACTACACCATTAAAAAGCAGGCTCTGACCTTTTCTAAGTAACAACTAAGCCTGCTTTTACATAATGATATGTGCTATCTGGAGAGCAAAGCATATATCTTTTTAATTAATTGACTAGAAACAGACTTATGAAAAGGAAATGGAAACACTAGCTGGTAATATTCCTCCTTTATGTCATAATAATTCTTTTATTTACCTCAACTCTTGACACTTGAGGGAAATCTGTATTTGCTGCCATGGTGCTCTCAAGGAACTGGCTTTGTACTGAAGATCATGTGCCAGGATAAGAGACCTCAGCTGGGCACCCGAGGATGCCTGAGTTCTAGGTGTGTACTTAATAGACCTATGACTTTGACCTCTGTTTCCCTATGTAAACATTGAAGGACTTGGACAAGATGACCCCTAAAGTCTCTTTGAGTTCAAACGATCTATAATACTAGTGTTTTAAATACAAAGAATCATCCTGCTTCCTTCCTTTCATTTCCCTTTCATCAGAGGGTCTTTGTTAGAGGATCAGTTAGATTTACCAAAGGATTCTAGTCATGAACACTTTCGTCCATTGTGTTTGATCCATTGGTGACAACATTCAAACAGCTGCAACTAGCCACAGCTAGTTTCTTCTCTAAGACTCCTTGCTGGTTCCTGATTCACCTGTACTTCTAAACATTGGAGTACCCAGAGCTCAAGACTTGGGCCTCTTCTCCATCTTTCTTAACCCCTGTGGTGACCTCATCTGTTCTCATGGTTTAAATACCATCTGGACAGTGATGACTCCATAATATATATATCCTCAGCCCAGCCCTCTCCTTTGTATTACAGTCATATATACCCAACTGCCTACAGTGTGGAATCCAAATTAGGGAAGAGGAGTCAGGCTGGAGGGACCAGGGGAAAGCAAAAAGAAAAAGCAGATAAGCTATAAGTCTGCCTTTCTTTGTGATCCAGGACACATAGTCCTCCTGCGCAAATAACTCACAATCTTCCTGCACCCAACTTATCCCTAGACCCTCAACTGATAGAAAAATGCAAGTTAGCTCAGTGCAACCTTGGCATTATCAATATTGCACAAAACCCCCTTCAGCACACAGCAACATTCTATAAAATCCCCAGCAAACCTTTGTCTCCTTGCAGTCAGCTTCTCCTTTGCTGGCCTGCCTGTTGTTTCCTTGCAACATATTTTCATACTTTCTCTAATAAATCTAACTTTCTTTACCTACAATTGTCTTAGTAAAGTCTTCTTACCCCCACCCCACCGACCTCAGATAGTCGCTGCTCTCCCATGACATACAAGACATCTCTTCTTGGGAGTTTGATAGGCACCTCACACTTAACATATCAAAAAAAAGCCTCCTCATTTTATTTATTTATTTATTTATTTATTTATTTATTTATTTTTGCCTAAAATAGCTCTTCCACCAATCTTTCCATCTTCAGAGATGGCAACCACTTAATTTCAGTTGCTCAGGCCAAAATCTTGCAGTTATTTTTGACTTCTCTTTCTGTCACACCCTCTGCCCAATCTATTAACAATCCTGCAATTTCTGTCTATAAAATATATATAGAATGCCATCACTTCTCACCATGCCCACTGCTTGATCCTTGATTGAAACCATCATCATCTCTCACCTAGATCATTTGCAGTAGCCTCCTGTATTCCTGCTTTTGATCTTACAGTCTTCTACACAATTCTCTATGTAACAAACAGAGGATTATGTTAAAATGTAAAATTATATCAGTCCAAAGCCCTTACAGCGGCCTGTACAAACCTAAACAATAGCTCTGCCCATTGGCAATGCAAGTTCATCTTTTATTCTTCTTCACCTCTCTCACTCCATTCCAGACACAGGGCTTCCTGTCTGTTTCTCAAACACAGCCAGACATTCTCCTGCCTCAGGGCCTTTGCATTTATTATTCTCCCTGCCCTGGATAGCTCTTTTCCAGGTATCCACAGAGCATACTGACTCCCTCACCTTCTTCACATCTTGGTTGAAATGCCGTCTTATCAGTAAGACCTTCCTCAATAATCTTATTTAAAATTACACACATCTCCTGCCAAGCATCCCTTTCCCTCCTTCTCTTATTTATCTTTCATATAACACTTTTTATCCTGTTACACATCATCTATTTTACTTCCTTATTTGTTTATTGTCTGTGTGGGAGCCATAGACTCTTGGCCCCCTAAAGGTTTGCTAGAAATCACCGACTTGAAATGGATTGATTAATAGGAGAGAAAGCACATAAATTTATTCAACATGCATGCATGGGAGCCTTCAGAATGAAGATCCAACTTCCCAATGAGTTACAGAAACTTACATGCCATTTTGAAATTACAGAAAGAATGGGGGCTTAGATTCTGTTAAAAACAGATTATGGAAAGGAGAGAAGAGGCTTGGCTAGCAAAGGCGGCCTTGTTAGGCTGATGAAGCCTCCCTCAGAGAGAACAAATGGTAAATGTTTGTTTTCAGACTTTGTTTTTCTTTCTTTTATCTTAGGTTCACGAAGTATATGTGCATGTTTGTGACATGGGTAAATTGTGTGTTGTGAGGCTTTGCTGTACAGATAATTTTTTCATCCAGGTAATAAAACATATTATCCAACAGGTATTTTTTCCATCCTCACTTTCCTCCCACCCTCCACCCTCAAGAAGGCCTGGGTGTCTGTTGTTCCCTTCTTTGTGTCCATGTGTACTCAATGTTGAGCTTCCACTTATAAGTGAGAATATGTGGCATTTGGTTTTCTGTTTATGCATTAATTCACTTAGGATAATGGCCTCTGGCTGCATCCATGTTGCTGCAAAGCACATGATCTCATTCTTTTTTATGGCTGCATAGTATTTCATGGTATATATGTACCACATTTTCTTTAACCAGCCCACCATTGATGGGGTTGTAATGGGGTTGCTGGGTTGAATAATTCTGCTTTAAGTTCTTTGAGAAAACTCCAGACTGCTTTCCACAGTGGCTGAACTATTTTACATTCTTACCAGAAGTGTCTAAGTGTTCCCTTTTCTCTGTAACATTGTCAGCATCAGTTATTTTTGGACTTTTTAGTAATAGCCATTCTGACTGGTGTGAGATGATATCTCATTGTGGTTTTGATTTGCATTCCTCTAATTATTAGTGATGTTGAGCATTTTTTTCATGAGTTTTGGTGGTGTGTATGTCTTTTCTTGAGAAGTGCCTGTTCATATCTTTTGTTCCTTTTCAATGGAGTCATTTTCTGCTTTTTGATTTGTTTAAGTTCATTGCAGATTCTTGATATTAGACCTTTGTCAGATGCATAGTATGCGAATATTTTCTCCCATTCTGTAGGCTGTCTGTTTACTCTGTTGACAGTTTCTTTTGCTGTGCAGAAGTTCTTTAGTTTAATTAGGTCCCATTTGTCAATTTTTGTTTTTGTTGCAATTGCTTTTGGAGTCTTCATCATGAAATCTTTGCCAGGGACTATGTCCAGAATGGTATTTCCTAGGTTTTCTTTTAGGATTTTTATAGTTTTACGTCTTACATTTAAGCCCTTAATCCATCTTGAATTGATGTTTGTATATGGTGAAAGGAAGGGGTACAGTTTCAATCTTCTGCATATGGCTAGCCAGCTACCCCTGCACCATTTATTGAATAGGAAGTCTTTTCCCCATTGCTTGTTTTTGTTGTTTTTGTTGATTTTGTTGAACAGATGGCTGTAGGTGTGTGGCTTTATTTCTGAGTTCTCCAATCTGTTCCATTGGTCTGTGCATCTGTTTTTGTACCAGTACTGCTCTGTTTTGGTTACTGTAGCTTTGTAGTACAGTTTGAAGTTGAGTAGTGTGATGCCTCCAGCTTTGTTCTTTTTGCTTAGGATTGCATTGGGCTCTTTTTTGGTTCCACATGAATTTTAGAATGTTTTTTCTAATTCTGTGAAGAATGTCATTGGTAGTTTGACAGGAATAGCATTGAATCTGTAAATTGTTTGGGGCAGTATGGCCATACGAACAGTGGTGATTTTCCTATCCATAAGCAGGGAATATTTTTCCATTTGTTTTTGTTATCTCTTCTTTTCAGACTTTTAAAGGTGTCAGACTCTAAATCTCTCCCGGATCCAGAGAAAGGCAGAGAAAGGGGAGGGGGCATGGCTGCATTAATGGAGATTCTCTATAGATACAAATTTTCCCTACTTAAGACAGTTTTGCAAGGCCACTTCTGTCAGGATGGTCAGATGGCAACCATTTAAAAATATATCAAAGAAATATATTTTGGGAGTAAAAGTATTTTTTGAGACAGGATCTTGCTCTATTGCCCAGGCTGGAGTGCAGTGGCATGATCTCAGCTCACTGCAGCCTCAACCTCCCAGGCTCAAGCAATCCTCCCACCTCAGCCTCCCGAGTAGCTGAGACTTCTGGCATGCACCACCACATCCAGCTAAGTTTTGTATTATCAATAGAGGTAGAGTTTTCATGATGCTGCCCAGGGTGGTCTTGAACTTTTGGGCTCAAGTGATCCACCCACCTTGGCCTCCCAAAGTGCTGGGATTATAGGCATGAGCCACTGCACCCAGCTGGGATAAAATATTTTAATTTCCTTCACCTGTCTTTTCTCTTTAGCAGGTAAGCTCCTCTAAAACAGGGATTCTTGTCTGTTTTCCTAGTGCCTAGAAGAGTGCCTGGTACATAATAGGTGCTCAGTAAATATTTGTTTCATGAGTAAATAAACTGTCTTCACTGACCAGATGCCTCAGAGATTCACCTCCCTCTTGTTAGAAAATGATAAAATGGCTTTATAGAGTGAATTAGACTGTGAACAATAAGTGAAAAATACTTTGTAGATGCAGAAATGATTATTTCATTATCTGGCCAATGTACAAGGGACACATACAAATTGTTCTAATCACAGAGTGATGAAAGAGTAATGAACAACGGGTTCTTGAATAAGTGCAGGAAGAAAATAATGGATTGTAGTTTAAATGAAATTGGAATTCAATGGCCTGTATCACAGGCTTGCTTTATCTATTCTTTGAGCACTGTCATTTGAGGGAAATGTCCTTTAGAGAGAGAGAAAAAAATGAGTCAGAGAGACTGGCCAAGTAAAGAAATAGGCCTAGCACTTGCATTGAGTAGGTCAGTATTTAAATGCCTTTCATTGTGGATCTTTTACTTCCCAGATATAATTTTCTAGGTAATTTTCAACAATGAATCAAGTGAGTAGTTGCTCCCTTGCCTTGAAAACAAATTTTCTCTTATTCATAAAATTCACTGACAGCAACTGAAAATTCTGGCTACCTCTGATCAGATACCTTCTTCATCCAAATAAAATCAACTGAACAATAATTAGTAATGACGATTGTGTTTTCCAAGGGAGCTTTTCATTTAGGGTAGGTCTACAAAATATGGTTTCTCTTTTCCTGGAGGCATTATAGCTGCTGGATGTAGAATAGAACATTAGGCAGGTAGATGTCATTGTTAAAGGGAAGGCCTCTCATCTGGGTCTTCACACAGTTCAGTGCCAAATGATAATTTCTAGTTGGGCATATGTGGAAGGTCTTACCTTAATTGAGCAAGATGCTGGATTACATTTGTACAATCATATATTCAAGACAATGAGACGATGGGCTGAGACCGCCCATAATGGTATAGCAAAAACAGAATATCTAGTCTTACTACAGCATATCAAAGTTTTAGAGTCGTCATACAAAAAAAAAGCACTTGAGCCCTGAGGAAGTTGGAGGCAATGACTTTTAAAAGAATAAATGAAGAATTGTCCATCACTCATGCCATTCATGTTAGGATTCTTATATGCATATTTCTTTGATAGGACTCCTATTCCTGCTTATACCTGAGACATAGAGCAGGAAATAATATTTTGTCACAAAGACAAGAAAAATCAATTACAGAATCCAAAGTCATGACACAGAAAGACATGCATTTTCCCTCAGCAGATCTCAGTGCCTTTATGTGAAAGTCACACAGAGAACTCAATCATTTCTACCCCTATCAGCAGCAGAGTTTTTTTAATGGTTACCAATTCAAATCACAATGGGAAATAGATACATATTCTTTACATTGACCACTATGCATATGTGTTTAAAACACTAAAGTGGCAAAGAGATCACTTCTATAAATATGAATAAATTTATGTACTACTAATAGTTAACCATTAATAGTTAAACCATTAATAGTTCGAATAGCATCTCTTCTCAAATCTGTTACCAGGTAGTGTGATGTGTTTCTTTTTTTCTGATTTTCATCATTTAAAGATGTTCTCTGGTAAACAGTGCCTGTGGATACAACATGATTACTAAATGTTTCAGCATCAGTTGCCTATTGCTGTGTAACAAACAACCCTAAAACTCCACAGCTTAGAACAACATCAATTTCTTAATTTCTTATGCTGTGTTGATTGATTGGGTGGTTCTTCTACTTTGTGTGGTGTTGCCTAGGTCCCTGGGATGGCTGGAAGATCCAAAATGGCTTTCTTCCCAGGGCTGACAATTGGTGCTGGCTCCTGGTTGGGAGCTTGGCTGAGGCTTTGGTTGGGGGCCTCAGTTTTCCTCCATGTGGCCGTGTCTATGGGGCTTCTTGGGTTTTATCACAGTGTGGTGGCTGGACTCCAAGAAGAAACATTCCAACAGAAAGACAGAAACTGAAGATCGCTCAAGATTCAACCATGGAAGATTCCACCACATGGAATCTGTCACTTCCACCACATTCTGCTGGTCAAAACAAGTCACAGGGCCAGTCCAAATTTACCTCTCAGTGGGAGGAACGGCAAAAGCACACTGCAAAAGAGCATGTGGGATGGGAGCTCATGCTGCAACCAGCTTTAGGAACATATTCCACCACAATCCTGAAATTTGCTTTTTACTTTCCCTTTTGCTGCTTTCCTTCTCATTTTCTCCATATATTGGATTTTTAATCAGATCAGGTAGACGAACCAGATTAGAATATATTAAGTGCACAAGATGTTGTGCTCTTAATTTACAAACTATGTCAGTGTAGATCAATCATGGGGAATGGAACCAGGCAATATCTATCTGAGGATTTTAAGGAGCTCAAGGAAGAAATTGTGGTGCTGTTTGTTGAAATTGTGGTGCTGTTTGTTAAAATGTGTAGTCTGTGATTCTAGAAGTTTATTCTGCAAAAAAGAGCCCAAATTTCCTGCTGTCTATGTGCGAGGCACCATTATAAATATTTTATATTATTAATCATCTTATTTAATTTTCACAGCACTTTGAGGTGTATTTTGTTGTCTCCATTCTCTGGATGAGGAAATTGGGGTCCAGAAAATTAGATTAACTTGCCCAACTTATCATACCTAATAAACAGGTGGAGGCCAGGTGTGGTGGTGTGTGCCTGTGGTCCCAGCTACTCAGGAGGCTGTGGCTGGAGGATTGCTTAAGCCTGGGAGCTCAAGGCTGCAGTGAGCTATGATCACACACCACTGCACTCTTGCCTGGGCAACACAGCGAAACCCTGTCTCATAAATAAATAAATAAATGGACCTTCAAATTCAGTTATGTCCAACTCCAACTCCTTTGCCTGATGGGACCAGAGGGAGTCCTCTAAGGCACAAGAACCAGGGTAGGGGTCCTGATGGCTGATGTCTAAGGGAAGTAAATATTTACAGATCTACAGTAAAAGTTGGGAGGAAGGAGCAGCAGCTGGAATCATACAGGCTGCTCAAAATCAGGCTGGTTAGAAAAATTTGTAAAGGGCTACGATGAGCCAGAGATTAAATGTAACCTGCTTGTGAACAACAATATGGTTTGTTGGAGAAGAATTAAACAAGTTATTTTGTGAGATAACAGAGGATATGGATTCAATACATTTCTGTGTACCTACTATGGGAACTTATAACTTTCCAGAGGATTATTCTGAAAGTGAGAATTAACAAAACAAGAAACTACCTATACTGAGTCCTATGACAGCTGAAGGCCCTTGCAGCCACTTCTCCAGGGCAGTTGGAGAGGTTGATATGAGAAGTTTGTTCAAAGTCCATATCCTTCAACAAAGCGGGGAGCAAAATTCCACGGAGCTACAAATGGAAAGCTATTGAGGTGTGATGGAAGGAGTCTTCACTTTTACATCAGGCACATTCTTTTCGGAATCTTGATCTCAAACATATAACTGGTATGACCTTAGGGAACCCGTGTAACCTAGTTGAGGCTCAGTTTCCATATCAATAAATGGCGAATAATAGTATGTACTTTCCAGGGTAATTACATGAAACAAGAAACAAATCTGGTTGTAGGCAGTGGCTCATGCCTGTAATCCCAACACTTTGGGAGGCCGAGGCAGGAGTATTGCTTGAGCCCAGGAATTCAATACCAGCCTGAGCAACATAGTGCGACTCTGTCTCTACACATTTTTTAATTAACTGGGCATGGTGGCATACACCTGTGGTCCCTGCTACTTGGGAAGCTGGGGCAGGAGGATCACTTGAGCCTAGGAGGCTGAGGCTGCAGTGAGCCATGACTGTGCTACTGCACTCCAGTCTGGGAGACAGAGCAAGATCCTGTCTCAAAAAATGGAAATCTGTATAAGTCCTAGCAGGAAGTGAATAAATATTTATTTTATGTTTACAGATGCTTACTACATGCTGAGCACTATTCTAAGCACTTCACAAAATTTAACTCATTTAATCCTCATAGCAACTTTCTAGGTATAAATACTAGGTGTAAATACTACTTACTAGGTATAAATACTATTATTTTCATTGCAGAGATGAGAAAACTGAGGCACAGAAAAGCTGAATGACTTGCCCACGGTTGCACAGATAGTGAACAGGAGCACCGAGATTTGAACCCAGATAGTCTAGCTTGAGAGTCTGTCTGCACTCTTAACTGTTATATTATTTAAACATTAGGTTAAACTGCAATTTCTGAAGTCTCCATCATTAAAACCTTCTAATGATTTATCCAAACAGAAGGATTTTGTATTTTACTTTCCCCCATTAAATTTGAACTTCTGCAAGCTATTTTGATGCGGGAGGCACTATTAGCTGGCAGCATGTTCAAAAACACTGCAGCAATTTACCTTGTCTGCCAGGGCAAATTTTCCCAGGTACCATTGCTAAATAAATAGAGGTGGGGCCCTGGAGCCTCGGAGCCTGCCCCCTGCCCACCCCACACTCCACGATGTTGCCTGGATGCATCTTCAGCCCACACATCCCATTTTGTGTCTGCAGGCTGGGTCAAGGAGGTTGACAGAGTTTTCATTCTTTACAAGGTGATCATTAAGGACATACACTTTTATTTCTCTCTGTTAAATTGTGGACTCCATTCTATAAAAGCTAAAATGTAGTCTACAAGGGTGGGACAAAGTAGGCGGCTTGCCAGGCATCTGACTTTCTATTTAATTTAGATAGGAAGGGGTTGAGAGATCACAGTGCATGATTTAGCCTTATATCTTTCCATGCACCAGAAACTATCACTTCATAGGAAAGTAATAAAAAGCCAGCATGCACCTTGCTCCTTGATATAGGATTATGTCTAGTGGAGAAATAAAAGAATGACTTAGAGAGCAAGGTGTTAGGACTAGGCCAGTCCAGTTCAGGGCTAATAAGGATCTACTTTGACTCAGTTTGTTCTGTTGGGGAGTTGATCATTTAATGAACAAGAAACTGTCACTCTTGGGTATGTTCTGCTTCACTGCCTTTCTCACCCAGTTCCCTTGCACCATCCAGAGCAGCCTGACTCCTATCTACTTATCTTTCTCCTTGGAAATTCCCAACATGGAAGGGGCATTGTTCAGTCAAGACAGACCAAGAAAGGACATAAGGGAGAGAGTGCCTACCTGTCATTGCCTGGAGCAGGAGAGGGAGGAGGGAGTCTTTCAAATTCCCATTACAGCTTTTCAGTATTCTCCTTCCCACTGCTGGAAGTACTGAGCTTTGGTTCCATTAATACCCTTCCTATGCTCTGGGGAGATGCCAGGTTTGAGAAAGAGCTGCAATAACTGTCTGGTTTTTCTTTTCTTAATCTCATGGAGCCTAACCCTCAAATTTGAACCTTGAAGAAAAAAAAATCCTAAATATAACCAGTCAACCCTCATAAACTAGTTTCCTTTCCTTCACTCCTTCCTCTGTTTGTGTCTGTTAGAGAGACAGTACTGCATCGGGGTTACTGCATATACCTTGGGAAAGACTAATATTACTTAACTATCTGAATCTCAACTGCCTCATTCATATAATGTGGAAAAGAATAAAACTTACATCCATAGTGTTTTTGTGAGAATTTAAAGCATATAAAACATTTAGAAAAATATCCAGCACAAAGTAAGTGCTATGTAAGTGTTAGCTATTATTATGTCATGAAGAAGATAGGGATGGATGAAGATGAAAACAAACAGATGCTATAGAATTTCAGAATTCTGATGATGAAAGCTCATCTAGAGATCAGCTGGTTTATGCCACTCATTTTACAGATAAGGAAACCAAGGCCCAGACAGAGGAAATGCTGTATTCCCATATTAAAACTCTTTCTATAATGTTACATCTCAGCTAATTTTATGCCTAAGGTGGTTTAACTCTGGTTTATCTATTCTTCCAGTCAACACATAGTAAAGGATTTTCATAATGCACAACTCCAGGAAGTTGTGCGATATAGTGGCTCTACATCTAGGTGGTGAAATGCTGTGGCCGATGGACTCTAGGTTGGCCTTCATAATCCCTACTCCTGGTGTTCACACCCTTGTGTGATTCCCTCCCCTTGAGTGTTGGCAGGACCTATGACTACTTCTAACGAATAGGAAACTGAAAAGGTGACAAAAAATTCATATATGTGATTACATTACATAAGGTGCTAATGCCCAGTTGGGCAAGGTGACTTATGCCTATAGTCCCTGCTACTTGGGAGGCTGAGGCAAGAGGATTGCTTGAGATCGAGAGTTCAAGACCAACCTAGGCAACATGGCAAAACCGCGTCTCGACTAAAAAAAATGCAAAAATTAGCCAGGCATGGTGGTGCACACCTGTAGTCCCAGCTACTCAGGAGGCTGAGGTGGGGGGATTGCTTGAGCCCAGGAGGTCGAGGTTGCAGTGAGCTGAGATTGCATCACTGTACTCCAGCCTGAGTGACAGAATGTGACTGTGTCAGAACAAAACAAAATAAACAAACAAGCAAAAACAAAGACTCTAATGCCCATCTAGCTAAGAATGACACTTTCTCCCTTGCTGGCCTTGAAGAAGCAAGCTGCCAAATGTAGAAAAAGCTGAGGATGGCCTCCAGCAATGACCAACAACAGACTGAGGCTCTCAGTCTGGCAGCCTACAAGGAACTGAATCCTGTCAACAACTACATGAGCTTGGAAGCAGATCCTTTCTGTCAAACCTCAGAAAAGGCAACGGCCCCAGCTGACACCTTGACTGCCTTGAAGGTCTCTTGTAAGACCTTTAGCAAAGGGCCTGCTAAACTGTGCCCAGACTTCTGACCCACAGAAACTTCAAGATACTAGGTGAAGGGATTTAAGGAAGGGAGGTGGTATAGAACAGGGATGTGGTATAGAAACATTTATCTGGGTTAATTGGGAGAAAAAAATTCAGAGGGGATGAGACTGGTAACAGGGAGAACAATTAGGAAACTATTATAGTGGTCCAGGAGAAGCCCGAGAGATAGCCGAGCTGGGGTAGTAGAAATAGAAATGGATGTCATAAATGGTGAAGCAGATATATCATGTTCGTGTTTAGAACAACAACAAACAAAAGCAAAACACCATGTGCTAAACAGATCCTTTTGGCTGCCTGGATATACCCGTATCAGATAATAAGGCCACTTGATCACCTGAAGTTAAAGCACATGGTGGTCCCCAGCTCTCCCTGTAAACTGGTGAAAAACTTACTGCCTTGGCTGTTTTCTTTCTGGTATGCAATTTCAAGGAAGTATTTCAAGATATTCATTTGTATACAATAGTGCTTAGAATGACTTTGCCCAGAGAGCCAGAGTAATTATTTATTTATGCAAATTTTAAAAAGCAACCTGAAGTAAATGATTTGTTATGATGGCACTGGAGTCAGGGACAACATACTGTACTTACAACTCAGTCACACCTTCAAGTCAAGAATTCTAGTAGGGAAGGTATGAATCCCCTGCTACCAGATTGCTCAGCAAACAAATCTTCCTCTCCCACAGGACCCCAACAAGGCTGCAGATTGTTGTTTCTTCACCCATCAAAGCTGGAGCTTTGTGATAGCCTGGCTCATTAGCACACCACTACAGATGAAGTCTAGCACTGCAACAGAACAAAAATTGACAAGTTCATGAAGTTTTTCTTCTGTGTACTTTCTATCCACCATCCTCTCTATTGCCTCCACTTTCTTTATCCACATCCCTACTTTGTCTTTTTCAATCAGTCTGAAACTCAATTCTCATGCTATTCTGAATCATGCTACTAGGCAGAGAGATGTATATTACCTTGCTCCCTACATCTATATGTGCTGATGCTAATCTATACACGATGCACCTATATTATTTACAGATTAACCCACATTAAGGTGCCTAGGACTTTATGTTTGCTCCTTGGCATGTGAAAAACAGCTAAATATCAAGTCGATGACTTAATTATAAGTCAGCTGGTATGTGATAATTTCAAGATGTAGACGTATATTAAAACATCAAGTTGTACAATGTAGATATATTCTATTTTTATGTGTCAATCACTCCACAATAAAGCTGGGGTGGGAAAGAGTAGCAGATCTCCAGAGAACATTGAGTCCTCAACCACAGCAAGTCTTGTTCGCTAAGGTCAGGGCCCTGGTTAGGAAGGAGTAGGACACTGAGACTTTGGCTGGTATATCTGGGTTGATGCACTCAAAAGTCTCAATTCTCCAATTTCTCTAAACCCTCTAGGCCTGTAGAAGTGGCCCACCCCTCCCTGTGAAAAACTAGTGTACTTCCTCACTTGCTTACAGACATCAAAAAGGCTTTTGTCTTATAAGACAACATGAATTACTGAAACAGCCCTTTAACCTCTAGAAAAATGGTAAATTAAAATACTCTCGATAAATGGCAGGGATCAGTGTCACCCTTAGACACCTAAATGATGTAGGGGTTGTTGTTTCCATCGTACTCCCATTTAATTCGCCAGACTGAACACTACAAAAAAAGCTGACATATCCTGGAGAATGACAACAGAATACTCTAAATTCAACCAAGTAGTACCCCTAACTGGTCCTGCTGTGCCAGATACAGTATCTTTTCTAGAGTAAAAGGACACAGCCTCAGGTTGATGGTATGTGGTCATTGAGATCAGAAAAATACTACTTTTCTTTCCACCCCAGTCAGGAAAGATTACCAGAGGCAATTCATATTCACATGTAACTGACAAGACAATAGCATCCTTTCTTTTTTTTTTTTTTTTTTTTTTTGAGATGGAGTCTCGCTCTGCCACAGAGGCTGAAGTACAGGATCTCAGCTCACTGCAACCTCTGCCTCCCAGGTTCAAGTGATTCTCCTGCTTCAGCCTCCTGTGTAGCTGGGATTAAAGGCATGCACCACCACGCCCAGCCAATTTTTGTATTTTTTATTTTTTTTTAAGTACAGATGTGTTTTTACCATATTGGCCAGGCTGGTCTCAAATTCCTGACCTCAAGTGATCCACCTGCCTCGGTATCCCAAAGTCCTGGGATTCAGGCATGAGCCACCGCGTCCAGTCAATAACATATATTTATTATCTTGTTCCAAGGCTATATTAACTTTCGAGGCCTCTATCTCAACATAGTCCAAAGGGATCTGGACATACCTTGAAACATCACATCAGTAGGCTATAGTGATGACACCATGCTAATTGGACCAGATAAGGAAGAAGTAGTAAGTGCATTGGAGACCTTGGTAAAACACATACATATCCGAAGGGTAGGAGAAAAACACAATGAAGATTCAGAGAACATGCCACATCAGTGAAGTTTCTAGATACTTAGTGGTTTGTAGCATGCCAGGATATCCTCTCTAAAGTGAAGGACACATTATTTGTACCTCCTGCCACCAGGAAGGAAGCACAACACCTAGGCAGCCTGTCTCTCTGTAATGGGTACAATGGGTGCTAGGTCAGTAGTTGTTTCACTTCTCTCCAAAGTTCCTTTATGCTTCCTAAATTTAAAGGGTGAGAGAAGAAGAGAGGATAAGAAAGGGAAAGGAGAAAAGAGAATGGGGAGGGGAGGAGGTAAGAGGGCAATGGGAATAATAGAAAAAGAGAGAAAGGAAAGATATGGAAAGAAAAAAGGAAAGAGAAAGAAAATAAAAGGAGATAAACTAAAAGAGGTGAGAAACATGGATAAAGAACAATTAGGCTAGGCACAGTGGCTCACGCCTGTAATCTCAGCACTTCAAGAGGGCAAGGTGGGAGGATTACTTGAATCCAGGAGTCTGAAACCCACCTAGGCAATATAGTGAGACCCCACTCAACAAAAAATAAAAAAGAGAAAAAAAATTATATGGAAGAGAAAAATGAAAGTCAGCAAAGAAATACAGGAGACAATGGGTATATTGAAGAAAAGGAATACAAACAGGAGGGAGATAAGCAATTTCTGGTTTCCTAAAGTGAAATTAAAAATTGGAGTGAAGGAGTAAAACTATTTCAAATCATTTTAAAGAACTAATATTGGTTAGGCACGGAGAATCATGCCTGTAGTCCCAGCATATTGGGAGGCCGAGACAGGAGGATTGCTTGAGGACAGGGGTTCAAGACCAGCCTGGGCAACATAGGCTGGTGTATGAGCTCCTATGTTTGAGGCTCCATCTCTACAAAAAACTTTCTAAAAAATAATCTGGGTGTGGTGGTGTACATCTGTGGTCCCAGCTACTCCAGAGGCTGAGGTGAGAGGATCACTTGATCGCAGGAATTCAAGGCTATATTGAGCTATGATCACACCACTGCACTCCAGCCTGGGTGACAGATCGATGTCTCTTAAAAAAAGAAAAATATTATCATGATGAAAATAAATGCAAAAATACCTTACAGATACTCCTTGACTTAAGATAGGATCATATTTAATACACTTAACTTACCAAACATGATAGCTTAGCCTAGCCTACTTTAAACATGATCAGAACACATACATTAGCCTACAGATGGGCAAAATCATCCAACACAAAACCTAATGTGTATCATTTTCACAACATCTTAAAGTCGAATCATCATAAGTCAAAACATCGTTAAGTTGGGAACTGTCTGTACTTGTGTTTAACATTATTTACCACATTCTCCCCGAGACGTGGGACCAAAGCCTCTCTCAAGCAAATAACTAACGAGTAGAAACACAATAAACTGCTGCCACTTCCTCCTCTAGAACAAAATGGAGTAAAGAGGAGAAAAGAGTGGTCTGCAGAACCACTTTAGTGTACATTAGTAGAGGAGAGGAAAAATAGAACCCCAATTTTGTAACTCCTGACGTTGTTCATAGTGTACGATGCCACTGTTGGAAATCAGAACAGTTTGGTCAGATTTGGGGTGATTTCTATACACATCTTTTCACCTGAATTGTCTGAAAGCCAGATCTTCAGAACGTACATGAAGGATCTGTCTGCAAGGTCATACCTTGCCCAGGGATAGAGGGAAAGAAGGCAAATATCTTTATTTCTATTTATTTATTTATTTATTTATTTATTGAGATGGAGTTCCATTCTTGTTGCCCAGGCTGGAGTGCAATGGCGTAATCTTGGCTCGCTGCAACCTCCACCTCCCAGGTTCAAGTGATTCTCCTGCCTCAGCCTCCCAAGTAGCTGGGATTACAGGTGCCTGTGACCACGCTTGGCTAATTTTTTTGTATTTTTAGTAGAGATGGGGTTTCACCATGTTGGCCAGGCTGGTCTCAAACTCCCGACCTCAGGTGATCCACCCACCTTGGCCTCCCAAAGTGCTGGAATTACAGGTGTGAGCCACCGCACCAGGCCAAGGCAAAGATCTTAAGGGGCTACCTCCACCTCTCAACACAATCAGTATATTAGGAAGAGCCTAACTTTTAATGTTCCTGCTAACACAACAATAGCACACTATAGCAGTCTTTAAAACAAAACTAACTCCAAGACCTACACAAAAACAGAAACTTCATAGTGCAGTTCTATTTTTTTATTTTTAACAGGTTTTTATTTGTTTATTTATTGAGACAGGGTCTCACTCTCTCATCCAGGCAGGAGTGCAGTGGTGCAGTCTTGGCTCACTGCAGCCTTGACTCCCCAGGCTCAAACAATCCTCCCATCCTGGCCTCCTGAGTAACTAGATGTGCATGCCACCACATTTGGCTAAAAAATAATAATAATAATAATAATAAAATAAAATAAATAAATAAAACTGTAGAGATGGGGTCTTGCTTTGTTGCCCAGGCTGGTCTCAAACTCCTGGGCTCAAGCAATCCTCCTGCTTCAGCCTCCCAAAGTGCTGGGATTACAGGTGTGAGCCACCACACTCAGCCTATTTTTAGTTTTAATTGTAGTTAAAAAAAAATAACAAACTTCACCATATTAACCATTTTTAACTGTAGAGTTCAATAGTGTTAACTCTATTCACATCGTTGTGCAGCAAATATCCAGATTTTTTTCATCTTATGAAACTGAAACTCTATACCCCTTGAACAACAACTTCCCATTTCTCCCTTCTCCCAGCCCCTGGCAATCACCATTCTACATACTGCTTCTATAAATTAGACTACTTTAGATACCTCATATACATGGAATCATACAGTGTTTGTCTTTTTGTGACTGACATTTCATTTAACAAAATGTCCTCAAAGTTCATTCACATTGTAACATGTGATAGCCTTTTTAAAGACTGAATCACATTCTATTGTATGTATATGACACATTTTGTTTATCCATTCATCCATGGATGGACATTTAATTTGTTTCTACCTCTTGGTCCTTGTGAATAATGCTTCCATGAGCATATATGTGCAAACATCTCTGAGATCCTGCTTTCAATTCTTTTGGATAGATACCCAGCAGTGGGATTGCGGGATCACATTGTAATTCTGTTTTAAAAGTTTTGAGGAACCTCCTTTCTGTTATCCATGGTGGTTGCACCATTTTACATTCCCATCAACAGTGATAGGGTAGCTGTATTAAACCAAAATAACTATTGGACCAAACTGCAGAGATAGCCAGGGATAAAGATAGCTAGAGTCAGCATGCAGGGGTTCTCTAATAGTGTGTCTTTGTTAAAGATCGCCAGTAGTAGAGCACTCACTCATCAAATCAAGAACATACGAAATACCCAGAAGAGGTCACCTAGTATTTACACAATCATGAATGCCTTTGATCTATCAGATTTCCATAGGCACAGTCACTGAGAACTTAAGGAACCACATAAAACAAGACATTTTAATGAAAGTCCATTATAGGGGTCTTCTGCTGAATGGAAGTTTTCTGATTTTGGCATTGCTGTATATGCTTTGCAGAGCAAGAAGAAATCAAAATGCTTTAAAAATCACTGGCATATTTTCATATACATTTTAAGACTCTATGCTAACCAGAAAAGCCATGTATAATATTTCTCTCCCGTGGATGTCAGAGACAGATTCCAGACAGAATTTGTACTTCATCTATGTTGTGGCTGCTGCTTCAGACCCCCTTAGTATTCCTAGTCATGCATTTGGCTTTGCATCTTGGTATTTTCTCTGCATGCTTCCAAAGCCCACAGAGAACAGCAAATGGCACTCTGAAGCTAACCCTCTACTGTTTTCCAGGGTGTCATGCTCTGAAGACATCATTTCCAGCAGTTAACTGAAGCCACATGGATGGTTGTGATCAACTACAAAGAAAACCTATCTGAGTACTCCCCCTTCCCTAGTTCAGTCCCCTGTCCCAAAGGTAAGACGAATAAGTGGGTTTGGATAATATTGCATGGCTGCCTGCAAGTTAAATATACACTGAAAGTACAGGCACAGACAAAGATGTAGGCATGAGGGGAGAGAGGGAGGGAGAAAAGAAAGGAGGGAGGCAGAGGCAGACAAAGACAGAAGCAGAGAGAAAGAGAACAGCCTCCATTTTTGAAACAACCCTTTAAAGACTCTTGGAAGACATGTAAGAGGATGCTGGTTCTGCCTTGCTTGGATCAGAGGTGCCATGCCCTACTGTCTCTCTTTTCTTTGACATTTGTCACTGTAGTGACTCTTACCTCATTTCTATGAGTAAATGGTTGCAGTCAAGTTAGCATTTCTCTTACACTTCATATCTTTCTCTTCTATCTATTCTTCCCCACACAGGTATGGCCTGAATACAATGGATCTCATTAATGCCTACTGGCAACCAGGTGATGCTGCCCACTGATGCCACATTCCACTTCACTGATACCATACTGTCACATTTTCCTTTACCAAAATGAAACAATGAGTACCATAAAAAATTTGAAGGGCAAGTATACTCTATCTTATTAAGTTATTGTCTCAGGCCAGGCACGGTGGCTCACATCTGTAACCCCAGCACTTTGGGAGGTTAAGGCGGGCAGATCACCTGAGGCCAGGAATTCAAGATCAGCCTGGCCAACATGGTGAAACTCCATCTCTACTAAAAATACAAAAATTAGCCAGGTGTGCTGGCATGTGCATGTAATCCCAACTACTCGAGAGGCCGAGGCATGAGAATTGCTTGAACCCGGAAGGCAGAGGTTGCAGTGAGCTGAGATAGTGCCACTGCACTCCAGCCTGGGCAACACAGTGAGACTCTGTCTCAAAAAAAAAAGTTATTTTTCTCATGCATATAGACATCACTACTTCTTTCTACTAGCTTTGCTGAGCTCCAATGACCCCAGAAAGCAGTGACTCAGGCCGTGTTGGTGTTCCTCCTTCTTTTCCAATCATTAACTCTCTACTGTGACTGTTGGTGTTTTCCTGTCCAGAAATCTTGCTTTGGGAATCCTCATCCAGGGGCACTTAAAGAATTTTTTAAAAGTTTTTTTATGAGAATATTTATAAAGGGAGGGTATTTGGCCTCGCAAATACTTGCCTTCCATGTGTCATCTTTAATGAGAGCGAGACAGACAGAGAGAGAGAGAGACACACACACACACACACACAGAGAGAGAGAGAGAGAGAGAGAGAGAGAGAGAGAGAGAGAGATTGGTGGATTCCAAGGCCTTACTACTAGAGATAAAGGGAGAAGAGTGAAATGTAGAGTTCAAGGGTGAAAAATCACCTCTGTACTTCTTTTCATAGGAAAAAGTCTGAGGCTGTCACAGCCCCAATTCCATGATGCTGGTAATGCCTACGACAGAGAGGAGTATCTATTAGGGGAGGTGGTGGTATCTGAGGTAGTGGAAGGTAGGAGAGAGAAGTTTGAAAGATAAATATTTTGGTTCTCCCTATTACCATAGGCTGCGTATGAATTTAAAATGATTGTGCCATTAGCAAACTAGATGTGGGAGCTGTGAAGAGGAAGAGCTAGGTGGCAGTTTCAGGGTGCCAGGAAGCATTGAAGGGGACTGAAAGTCTGCTTTCAAAGAATATTAAGTGTCATCCCAGCACCAGGATCCTCCCAATAGGCCCTTGACTGGCAAAAAGTTGCAGCCTGGCTCAAAACAGCCCCATGATCACGATGGTCAGCATCACTATGATCGCAGCTCTATCTTGGTAAGTGTTATGTTCCCAGTGTTGCACGTGCATTAATTTACTTTTTCACTATCCCATGAAGTAGTCCTGTTACTACCCTATTGAAAAGTGCAGAAACAGAGACTCAAAGACTTTAAGAAATCTTCCCGAGAGTGACTGCCTAGCAATGGCTAAAGCCGGGAAGAAAACCCAAAACGGTTTCATTCTGAGGCCTGTGGGTCTTGACTTACTTCCTCCTCTATTGCTTCCCAAACAATAACAGCAGAAGGAAATGTAACTGTAGGGATTGTTTCCCAAAGTTTTTTTAAAAAGTGTATAAGTGGCTTTTAGAAAGATGTCAACAAAACAGAGACAATGTAGTACGGGTGCTGACCTTGAAATCAGAAGACCTGGTCTGTTGTTTCAGCTTTGTGTTAGGAAATAAGTACCACTGACTCCATTTTGGCTTTAGTTTTCTTGTCTGTGAAATGAAGAGCTGGAGACAATCTTGACAAAGACCCCTAGCTCTCTGATGCAAACAGTGTGCAATTATTTTAAAGGTGGGGGAACAGAAACAACTCTTAAAAATGCCAAAAGAGGCTAGGTGTGGTGGCTCACGCCTGTAAACCCAATACTTTGGGAGGCCGAGGCAGGAGAATCGCTTGAGCCCAGGAGTTCAAGACCAGACTGGGCAACACAGCGAAACCCTGTTTCTACAAAAAATACAAAAATTAGCCGGGTCGTATGGCATGCACCTGGTTTCAGCTACTTGGGAAGTTGAGGTGGGAGGATCGCTTGAACCTGGAGATTGAGGCTGCAGTGAACCATGATCACACCACTACACTCCAGTGTGAGTAACAGAGCAAGACCCTGTCCAAAAAAAAAAAAAAGAAAGTCAAAACACTAAGTATTAATATCAGTCAGGTGTAAACACTAGTCTTAGACCCATTCACAAAACTGATTATGCAGCAGAGCCTCCCCCAATCCATGAGCACTGGATGCTCTCTGCAGAAAACAATGTTCACATGCCATTTAATCACTCATGTTCTCCTCATGTGCCTAAGTGCTGCAGACAAATACAGTTTCACTCTTGCTACTCAAATCTCTTCAGACTGCCAGTATGCTTCCAATACTTCCAAATATATCTTAAATATTATATACTTTAAAGAAAATCTTGAATTCTCCAATGGCCTGGTCTACTTTTGAATATAAACATCAAGAAAACTTCTTGGGTTTTCCTTGAGGTTTTACTAATCTTTTTTCTATTCCTTTTTGCTTATTTGCTTATATAACTTGTACTTTTCACCTATTGACACAAGACCATCCAGGATATTCTAATTTTCTCTTTTCAGAATTTTAAACAGTTTTGTGGCAATCTTCCAATCATGTTTAGTGATAAAGGTAACATATATTCCTGTCATTTCTGCTTTTCTGGAACACTGCACTCAGTGGACCTATTGTTCAATGTTCTGGGAGAAGTCATAGACAAGTGTGACACTATGAACAATATGAACTTGGGGTGCTAGACTGGTAGCAATCAGTATTGTCACTTTTCCTTTTCAAGAGTACTCTAATGCTTACCCTCTTTTCTCTGTCCTCTATTGCCATGAAGAAATTGTCCTGGTGGCCAGGTGCAGTGGCTCACACCTATAAACCTAGTACTTTGGAAGTCCAAGGCAGGTGGATCGCTTGAACTCAGGAGTTTGAGATCAGCATGGGCAACATGGCGAGACCCGCATCTCTACAAAAAGTCAAAACACTTAGCCAGGCATGGTGGTGCACGCCTGTAGTCCAAGCTACTCAGGAGGCTGAGGTGGGAGGATGGCCTGAGCCTAAGAGTTAGAAGCTGCAGTAAGCCAAGATCATGCCACTACACTCCAGCCTGGGTGACAGAATGAGACTGTGTCTCAAAAAAAGAAAAAAGATATTGTTCTGGTATGCCTGGGTCACTCAGATCACTTGGGAAATCATCAGAAACAACGTTTTTGCTGACAAATATGATAACTTTGTATTTGGGAGATATGTTCTATAGGAGTATTTGGCTAAAAGATTATTTCCCTTCACCTGTGGTAACAATTTTATTTTGTTTCACTGTGTTTGCAGCAACTAGGTCCAAAGTACATATATACATACACACGTTTGTACTTATATGGTGCAGATATAGTCATATAGCACATACATTTTGGATCATATATACACATATGCGTGTGAATATATGTGTATTCATAAGGCTCTTACAGGTAAGATTGTGCAAGTTAATGGATAGGGCCTGGCCAAGCTGTACTTGCCCTAAGAGTCTGTTTGTCTGTCTGTCTGGACATAGATCTAATACAATTTGCATTATCTGGCATTTAAAGTCCATGCCTAGCATCTTATACGCTTTGTATAAGATCAAGTAAATTAGGCTTTCAGGTTGACAAAGTTATTCATTTACAGATCATCCAGTCTTTCAAGAATTTCAACACTGATTTATATACCTTTGATAAAGTCTTGAATTTTTCCCTCTCTATTTCTATCACCATATATACAAACACTTTTTTTTTTTTTTTTTTTTTTTTTTTTTTTTTTGAGCCAGGGTCTTGCTCTGTTTCCCAGGCTGGAGTACAGTGGCGTGGTCATATCTCACTGCAACCTCGAACTCCTGGGCTCAAGCCATCCTCCTGTCTCAGCCTTCTGAATAGACAGGACTACATACATGTTCGACCATGCCCGCCTAATTAAAATAAAATGTTTTTTGTAGCGATGGGGTCTCACCATGTTGCCCAGGCTGGTCTCTAACTCCTGGAACCCAAGTGATCCTCTCACATCAGCCTCCCAAAGTGCTAGGATTGCAGGCATGAGCTACTGTGCCCATCTATGCAAACACTTTTAAGGCCATCATGTGTCCTCTAGTTCGGGTATTTGTCCCCACCAAACCTCATGCTGAAATGTGATCTCCAATGTTAGAGGTGGGGCCTAATGGAAGGTGTTTGGGTCATGGAGGCTGATCCCTCATGAGTAGATTAATGTCCTCCCTGGCAGGTGACTGGGGTGAGTGGGTTCTCACTCTATTGATTCCCATAAAAGCTGGTTGTGATAAACAGCCTGGCACCTCTCTTCTCCCTCTCTCTTGCTTCCTAACTCACCATGTGATCTCAGCACATGCTGACTCCCCTTTGCCTTCCATCATAAGTGGAAGTAGCCTGAAGCCCTCACCAGAAGTAGACGTTGGTGCCATGTTTCTTGTATAGCCTACAGAATGGTGGGTCAAATAAACTTCTTTTCATTATAAATCACACAGCCTCAGGTATTCCTTTATAGCAACACAATTGGAGTAGGACAATACGAATAGTTAGCGCAGGGGTGTCCAATCTTTTGGCTTCCCTGGGCTACATTGGAAGAAGAATTGTCTCAGGCCACACATAAAATACATTAACACTAATGATAGCTGATGAGCTACAAATAACAATTGCAAAAAAATCTTGTAATGTTTTAAGGAAGCTTACAAATTTGTGTTGGGCTGCATTCAACACTATCCTGGGTTGCATGAAGCCCATGGGCCGTGGGTGGAACAAGCTTGATTTAGAATATTCAGCTTCTTTTTGAAGAGCTAATACTCTAGTAGGTGTAAGAACTACAATGCCAAGTCCATTCATTTTCTCATTTAAGGCAAATGAGTCTAGGCATTGTACAAGACAATGTCTTCCCTCTTCCAGTTTGGGTTGCCCTCATAAAATATATTGATTGAAGAACTATTGGTTATATCTGTGACAGAGTTGGAGTTGGCTTTAGAAACATGCCTTTTTGTGTTTTTCATAACTTCAGGGCTGGGCTTGGTGGCTCACGCCTATAATCCCAGCACTTTGGGAGGCCAAGGTGGACAGATCACCTGAGGTCAGGAGTTCAAGATCATCCTGAACAACATGGCAAAACTCTGTCTCTACTAAAAATACAAACATTAGCTGGGCATGGTGGTGGGTGCCTGTAATCCTAGCCACTTGGGAGGTTGAGGCAGGAGAATCACTTGAACCCGGGAGGTGGAGCTTGCAGTGAGCAGAGACCGCGGCCACTGCATTCCAGCCTGGGCAACAAGAGCGACACTCCATCTCAATAAATAAATAAATAAATAAATAAATAAATAAATAAATAAAAACTTCGGGATAAAACTTAGACATCATAAAATTTGCAAGTGAGATGGGATGAGACCTTTTTCACCATCTTTCAAGTCTTCACACATTACATTACACTTTTCCTGTCTCCAGTTGTCTGCTTGCACTTATGACATTGGACTTACTGCTGACTATACATAAACATTTCTCCTAATTTGAGATAAATCTGCCCACTTTTGTTTTTTCCCACTATATAATCTGTGCTAGAATTTGGACCCATACTATCCATGGCTGATTTTCTATAACAATGTTGTAGTCTTTGTTAAATTTTTTACAACAGAAAGTGGGAATGCAGTAGTACCAACACTGGATTCTGAATTGCAGTTTTATTCTAGTTTTTAACAACAATATTGTCTAACATTGTTTAAAACAGCTTTATTGGCCAGGTGCAGTGGTTCATGCCTGTAATCCCTGCACTTTGGGAGGCCAAGGTGGGTGGATCTCCTGAGGTCAGGAGTTTGAGACCAGCCTGGCCAACATGGTGAAACTCCATCTCTACTAAACGTACAAAAGTTAGCCAGACATGGTGGTATGTTCCTGCAATTCCAGCTACTCAGGAGGCTGAGGCAGGAGAATCGCTTGAATCCGGGAGGCGGAGGTTGCAGTGAGCGGAGATCATGCCATTGCACTCCAGCCTGGGCAACAAGAGTGAAACTCCATCTCAAAACAAAACAAAACGAAACAAAACAAAAACAGCTTTATTGAGATATCATGGACCGTCTACAAAATTCATTAATTTAAAGTCTACATTTTAGTGGTTTTTAGCACATTACTAAATTGTGAAATGATCACCAATATTTAATTTTAAAACATTTCCATCACTCTCAAAACAAATCCTGTACTCATTAGCAGTCACTCCCTATTTCCCTTTCCACCCAGGTTCTAGTAACCACTAGTCTATTCGGTGACTCTAATATTCACCTACACTGGAAATTTTATATAAATGGAGTCATATAATATGTGGTCTTTACTGACCTCTTTCTTTTACTTAGCATTAATATTTTCAGTGTTCATCCATGTTGTAGCATGTATTTGTATTTCATTTCTTTTTATGGTCAAATAATAATCCATTGGGTACATATACAGTTGACCCTTTAACAATGCGGGGGCTAGGGGAACTGGCCTCCTGTGCAGTAAAAAATTCAAGTATAGGCTGGGCATGGTGGCTCATGCCTGTAATCCCAGCACTTTGAGAGGCTCATGCAGGAGGATTGCTTGAGCCCTGGAATTTGAGACCAGCCTAGGCCAACATGGTAAAACTCCATCTTTACTAAACATACAAAAAGCAACCAGGCATGGAGGTGCATGCCTGTACTCCCCAGCTATTTGGGAGGCTGTGAGGTGGGAGGATTGCTTGAGCCAGGGAGTTCAAGGCTGCAGTGAGCCTTGATTGCACCACTGCACTCTAGCCTGGACAACAGTGTGAGACCCTGCCTCAAGAAAGAAAGAAAGAAAGAAAGAAAGAAAGAAAGAAAGAAAGAAAGAAAGAAAGAAAGAAAGAAAGAAAGAAAGAAAGAAAGAAAGAAAGAAAGAAGATAAAATTTTTGACTCCCCTAAAACTTAACTGTTAATAACCAACTGTTGACTAGAAGCCTTACCAATAACATAAACAGTTGATTGTCACAGATTTTGTATGTGATGTGTAAGCTAGAGAAAAGAAAATGTTATTAAGAAAATCATAAGAGAAAAGACATTTACTATTCATTAAATGGAAATGGATCATGATAAAGGTCTTCATCCTCATTGTCTTCACATTGAGTAGGCTGAGGAGGAGGAGGAAGAGGAAGAGTTGGTTTTGCTGTCTCAGGGGTGGCAGAGGCAGAAGTGGAGGAGGTGGCAAGAGAGGCAGGCACATTCAGTGTAAATTTTATTGAACAACAAAATCACGTATAAGTGGACCCATGCGGTTCAAACCCATGTCGTTCAAGGTTCAAGGGTCAACTGTACCACATTTTCATTATCCATTCATCAGCTGATGGACATTCAGCTTGCTTCTATTTTTTAGCTATTAGGAATAATGCTGTTGTAAAACGTTTGTGCACAAGTTGTATAGATATATGTTTTCAATTTGCTGGTGTATATACCAGGGAGTGGAACTGCTAGATCATTTTGTAGCTATATGTTTAACTTTGTGAGGAGTTACCAGGCTGTTTTCCAAAGTGGTTGCATCATTTTACAATTCCAGTAGAAGCTAGGAAGGTTCAACTTTCTCCATATCCTTATCAGCACTTTTCTAGTCTGCTTCTGATTTTAGTTATCCTGCTGGGTTTGAATATCTCATTGTGCTTTTGATTTGCTTTTCCCTGATGACTAATGAAGTTGAGAGTCTTATGTGTTTATTGGCCATTTATATCTCTTCCTTGGATACAAGTCTATTCAGATACTTTGCTCATTCTTTTAATAGCAACCAACCTTGTTCCCTGGAAATTTACTGAATTCTCTTATTACTTCTTTCTTCATGTATAAAGGCTGTACTTTCCTGTTTCTCTGTGTGCCCTATAATTTTGTTGAAAACTCAATGTTTAAAATAATATGGCAACTCTGGAAATCAGATTCTCCCCCAGGGTTTGTTGCTTCTCTTTGTTGTTCTTGTTGCTACTGCTGTTTGTTTATTTAATAACCTTTCAGAATTAATTCTGTTATGTCTATAATTTTTTAAAATTTTTGAAACAGGGTCTCACTCTGTTGTCCAAGTTGGAGTGTAGTTGTGCAATCATGTTCCACTATCGACTTGATCTCCCAGGCTCAAGCAAACCTTCTACCTCAGCCTCCCGAGTAGCTGGGACCAGAGGCACATGCCACCACATCCAGCTAATTTTTGTATTTTTTTGAAGAGATGAGGTTTCCCCATGTTGCCCAGGCTGGTCTTAACTCCTGGGCTCAAGCAATCCTCCCACCTTGGCCTTCCAAAGTGCTGGGATTACAGGCATGAGCCACCATGCCCATCCTGTCTGTAATTTTTATTGTGTGTGGCCACTGAAGTCTCTGCTTGCTTAACCTAGTGGTCAGCTAATAATTGGACAGAGATCTCCTTTAATACCTTCAACCACTAAGTCTCTCAGTCTTTGCTGAAGGTTTCATTTTTTGGTTTGTCTTTTTTTTTTTTTTTTTTTTTTTTTTTGAGACAAGATCTTGCTCTGTCGCCCAACCTGGAGTGTAGTGGCAGGATCATAGCTCACAGCAGCCTCAAACTCTTGGGCTCAAGCAATTCTCCTGCCTCAGCTTCCCAAGTAGCTGGAACTAGAGGCACATGTACCACTATTTGCAGCTTTTTTTTTTTTTTTTCACTTTTTTGAGGGAGACAAGTCTCATTATGTTGCCTAGACTGGTCTTGAACTCATGGCCTCAAACAATCTTCCTGCCTCAGCCTCTGAAAGTACTGGGATTACAGGCATGAGCCACCCTACCTGTCCCTTTGTTGAAGGTTTCTCTGTGTGGATTGTGGCATAGCTTCAACACTCTGCCAGGCAGTTTGCAATTCTGCTTTAGCCTTCATCTCCTGCATGTGCATAGCCTCAAGACCAGCCAGAGATGAGAGATTAGGGACTTTATAGGACTTTCTTTGGCATGTGCACAAGTCTCGCATATGTCAGTGGATTTCTATGTCCCACGAATATACTGGAGCTTTTCAAAGACCCTTTTGGGCATCTCATTCCCCAGTTTTTCCTTTTAACTTTCTTGGTCAACCTCTTGTTAACCCCAACTGGTAACACCACCTCCAACGACTATGATACAAAGACATCGTCACATTTTTTTTTTTCCCCCACAAATGACCTAGGGATAAGACTGTTCACACGGGGTAACCTCTGAGCCAGGTTAAATAAAGACAAATTCTGAGAATGGAGCTTTCCTGGGAACTGGCAGATGGGCCAAATAGTGTTAAGCTGGGTGCAGTGGCTCACGCCTGTAGTTCCAGCACTTTGGGAGACCAAGGCTGGAGGATCACTTGAGACCAGGACACTAAGACCAGCCTGGGCAAAATAGGAAGACCCTGTCTCTACAAAAAAATAAAAAGATTAGGAGGCCAAGGCAGGAAGATTGCTTGAGACCAGCCTGGGCAACATAGTGAGACCTTGTCTTTACTAAAAATAAAAATTAATCAGCCATGTGTGGTGGTGCATGCCTGTAGCACCAGCAGCTCAGGAGACTGAGGTGGGAAGATCGCTTGAGCCTGGAAGATTGAGGCTGTGGTGAGCCATGATCCTGCCACTGCACTCTAGCCTGGGTGACAGAGTAAGACCCTGTTTCAAATAATGTATGTAAAGTAAAAGAAAAAGAAAGAAATTAGCCAGGCATGGTTGCATGTGTCTGTGGTCCCAACCACTAGGGAGGGGTCTCATAGACAGGGTCTTTCTCTGTTCCCCAGGCTAGAGTGTAATGGTGCAAACTCTGGCCTCTACTCACTATATACTGGTAACAGTCTCCCAATTACGATCACCAAAACTATGTGCAGACATTGTCAAAATCACCTGGGGAGCAAAGTCAGTCAGCCTAGGTAAGAACCATTTCCCTGGAGTTACATTCCAGCAAAGTAGGACTGGAAACAGGGCTGATTCTCAGGAAAATTGTAGATTAGCAGTGGGTTAAATGCTAAAAGCCTTAAGACTTAAAGGATTGACACTCTGATGCTGAAATTTCTAGCTCTAGGTGGCCTTGAACCATGGTAACTATATATCCTCCTTCCCTCCCACCCTCCAAAAGTCTTGATTTCTCATCAGTTTATTCCAGTGATACTGATTTGTGAAACATAGAAAATTGCTGGCTGGGCATGGTAACTCACACCTGTAATCTCAACACTTTGGGAAACCGAGGTGGGTGGATTGCTTGAGCCCAGGAGTTCAAGAACAGCCTGGGCAACACGGTGAAACCCTGCCTCTACAAAAAATACAAAAATTACTGGGTGTGATGGCGTGCACCTGTAGTCCCGGCTACTTGGGAAGCTGAGGTGAGAGGATCGCTTGAGCCTGGGAGGCTGAGGCTACAGTAAGCCATGATTGTGCCACTGCACTCCAACCTGGCTGACAGAGCAAGACCTGTCTCAAAAAAATTTTTTAAACTTACTATTTCTATTACATATCTGGTACTCCTATTTTAACATAATCATGAACCAGAAGAAATGATCCCTTGGAAAACTATGTACCTTAATTTTTGGTTGGAAATAAGTTATCTTGGGTTTCAGGGTCCTTGCCAAGCCTTGATGTGCTTTAATCTCATGTATTCGGGCCATCTGGGAGAGGGAACATTTTACCAGTGGCCTTTTAAAGATATCATGCAGGTAGTGAGAGCTCCCTAGACCTTTTTATTGATCTCCTTGGATTATTTTCTATGTCTTACTTATCACATGGCCAGACCAACTCTTCTATCCTCTTCTGAAATGCTCAATCTTTTCCTTAATCAAATAGATTATATTACCTCCATCTTTCATTCAATTCACTCTTTGGATATATATTTATTGAGGGCCTACTATGTGTCAGACATTATGCTAAGTACTACTGATATAATAATTAAGTAAAAATGACAAACTTGATTGGGCACAGTGGCTCATGCATGTAATCCCAGCACTTTGGGAGGCTGAGACAGGAAGACTACCTGAGTCCAGAAGTTCTGACACTGTCTCTTAAAAACAAAACAAAACAAAACAAAATTATTCCTTGACTTTATGGAATTTTTGTTCTAGGGATGTAATCAAGAAAAACCAATAATCTCATAAATGAAAAAATTACGAAATGAGAGAAGCATATGAAAGAAGAAAAATAGGGATTTAGATCGAGAATAGCAGGACATGCTGGTAGGATGTCTCCTCAGAAAACATGATACGTAAGCTGAGATCTGAAAGATGAGAAGTACCAGCCATAGAGAAAGTGGAGAAAAACGGGTTCTAGGAAGAGAGACCAGCATGTTCAAGGGCCCTGAGGTGGCTCTTTCAGTCTATTGCAAAATGGCAAAAATCTATCTTTTCTTACTCTATCCAGGCCCTTTGCAATGTGACTTTTCAGCTTCTCCCACCAAGAGGTGGAAACTGTTTTTACTCCCCTTGAATCTGGGCTGGATTTGTACCTTGTTCTGGCCAATAAAACATGGCAGAACTGACAGTGTGCCAATTTGGAGCCTAGGCCTCAACACTCCCTACACACATTTTTTTTTCCTCTTGAAACCCTGCACAGTTATCATGTGAAGAAGCCAGGATTGGTCCAATGGAGAATGAGAGACCCCAGAATGGAGATGTGCCATTTCAGCTGAGGCAAGTCATCTTAGACCAGCTAGCCCACAGCTGATCCAACAGCTGGCCACAATTGTCAGAGAAAACCCAGCCAAGACCAAATAAACCACTAAATGATCCCTGCCCGAATTGCCAACCCAGGAAATTCTGAACTACGTTGTTTAAGTCACTTATTTTGGGGTAGTTTCTTATACAGCAAAAGTTAACTGGTCTACCCTTTAATGAGAGCAAGGAACTTGCCCTGCTCCAAACTTGAAAAATCTCTGCTTTTAGAATTATTCCATGGTCAAATTTGTTTAAAACCAGCATGCACCAATCATGTATAAACCTGGCCCTTTCAAAGACCAACTGGCCATGTTACTTGCCTAGTTTCACCTTCAAGGGCTTGCTTAGAATCAACAGAAGCAGAGTGGCCTCACCACAAGCTTCTAGTACAGAAAGGCAGAAAAGAGCTCAGATGAAAGTCTTGCCTCAGGAAGACATTGGGGAAGGAGACATGCTCAAGGAAATTGTAAAACTTTAAAATCACATGGCAGAGAAATGCTCCCAAAGATTGGCCTGCTTCTTAAAGGAGAGTTGCAGAAAGTCAGCTTTCCACCAAAAGACAAACTTTATCTTAGAATTCAGACTACTATAGAAAGGGAAGGCTAGGGACTCTGAAACCACATAGTAAAGAAAATCAGGGACACTTGTGACTGGCTTTCAGCAGCGTGATATGCAATAAAGGGCAAGTTCACCTGTGATTATAAGTGAATTCAATTTAATAACTCCCTTTGGAAACACTCAATATGTAAAAGCTATAAAAGCCTGGGCAGGGGTGGCATCATCATCTTGATACCACAATTGATCTGGGAAAGCCATAAAGCCAACACAGATTCCGTTCATTGAGCAAGATTCAGCAAATCCCAGGCTGACACATCAAGCGCCTTACATCCATGGGTCACAGCCACTGGCAGGCTGGTTGACCTGGCTCCAAGTGAATATGTAGTCAGGCTCCATACCATGCTGTAAACCTCAGCACATTTTCAAGGAAGCAAGTTAAATTGCAGCCAGGCCACTTCCAGCCTAAAGGAGGTTGCTAATCTAAAGAAGTTCTCCTATGAACTGAAGCCTTTTAACCTGGGCGAATGGTTCCAAGTGTCATTCCCTGACTAGCACACCAGCATTACTTAGAAAGTTGTTAGAATTACAAATTGTGGGGCCCCATCCAAGATCTGTTGAGTTGGAAACTGTGGTTGGGGCCCAGCAATCTATTTTAGTAAGCCCTCCAGGTGATTCAGATGCAGGCTTAAGTTTGAGAACCACTGTTGTAAGGCGGTTGTGGTTGGCCCCATTCTTGGAATAGAATTCTGGGTCTTTAAAATGTATTTGTTTATTTCATTTTAGTGATGGAGGTCTTGCCATGTTGCCCAGGTTGGTCTCAAACTCCTGAGCTCAAGCATCCTCCCATCTCAGTCTCCCAAATTTCTAGGATTACAAGTGTGAGCCACCACACCTGGCTGAAGAATTCTGGGTCTTTAAATGGCCAGTCAGAGCAAGCTTAGCACTCCTTACAGTGAGCAAGGTTCTCCTCATTCCCTGAACAACCTTCACTGGATAACTATATTTGAAAGTTGAGCCATAGCCATAGGAAATATTTCTCCAGTAACACAGTTTGTATTTAATAATAATTCAGCAACAAAATACAGCAACAAAAGGTCATGGCACCCTAGCTTCTCAGGATTAGAAGACTGCAAAGATCATGTCATGCACTGCTTCTCAAACTTTAATGTGCATAGAAATATTTGGGACTTTGTTTAAAAGGCAGGTTCTGGCCGGGCATAGTGGCTTATGCCTGCAGTCCCAGCACTTTGAGAGGCCACATTGGAAGAATTGCTTGAGCCCAAGAGTTTGAGACCCAGCTTAGGCAGCATGGTGGAATCCCATCTCTAAAAATCTTAAAAATTAGCTGGGCATGGTAATGCATGCACCTGTAGTCCCTGCTACTCAGGAGGCTGAGGCAGGAGGATCCCTTGAGCCCAGGAGGTCGAGGCTGCAGTGAGCCATAATTGCACCTCTACGCTCCAGTCTGGGTGAAAGAGTGAGACCCTGCCTCCAAATATATATATATATATATATAATATATATATATACATAATGCAAAAAAAATATATATATATATATAATGCAAGTTCTGATTCAGGAGGTCTAGGGTGAGGCTTTAGAGTCTTTGTTCCTTAAAAGCTTCCAGGATGCACTGCATGGTATCTGCACTCAGCGGTTTACTCCTGCTAGGGTGTTCAAAGATTAGTGCCATAGAAATCCAGTATCTGGCTTCATTGATTTTCTTGGCTTTGTGCTTGTTAAACCTGGTATTTCTATTGATAAAGCACTTGTATAGGTTTCTCATACTCTTCAGTTTGATATATTCTAAAAGAGTAAGCAATGCTTTTCTTTTTCTAGGGTGTCAAATTGAGAATGAAGCAGATCCCCCTACTCTAAAAATGACCCTAAAGTAAATTGGTTGAAGAAATTAGATCCCAAAGATTCTTGGTGAATGTTGACATCTTCATCAGTATATTCATATTTAAAAGAGATGAAAGAAACCAAAATAAAAGAATTACAGGCTGATAGGACAACTAGATTAAGCATCAGTTCTATTAAAAAGGGCTAACTTGAAGGTATTAATAAATCTTTTGAAGACAAATTTTGACTACAGCTCTTTAGAGGATCCAAAGTGACCTTGATGGACAGTAGAAGGGATCACAACATAAAATTCCTTGAATAAAAATGTATTGACTTAAAAACAAAACAAAACAAAAAAAGGCTTCCAAGTGATACCAATGCGGTTTGTCTATGGACCACACATTGAGTTGTAGGCCTCTAGTCCAAATCTGATGCTCGAATCCCCTACCTGGAACTTCCCCAACCTGGCTTTGCCTCAGAATTGCCCCAGGAGCTTTGAAATGCAGACCCATGAGTTCCACTCCAAATTTCTTAAGTCGGATTCTCTTGTAGGCTACATATGTAGATTTTTTAAAAAGCTCCCCAGGTGATGCTGATACAATCAGATTTTCAGCTGTCTGATTTGGCATTTGTGAGCCACTGGCCTACACTGCATTCCTTCCAAGTTAACTGGTCTTGCAGCTTCTGCTTAAGCCTTTCCAGGGAAAGAGTCACCTCCCTTGGGGGTGCTAAATGAATTTACAGAGAAGCACTAATCATAGTTCTTATATTTAGGTCTTTGATCCATTTTGAGTTAATTTTTGTATAAGGTATGGGTCCAATTTCTTTCTTTTGCATGTGGATATTCCATTTTCTGAGCACTATTTGTTAAAAAAACTGTCTTTCTCCATTGAATGGTCTTGGCACCTGATATGGTTTGGCTGTGTCCCCACCCAAATCTCACTCTGAATTGTAATAATCTCCATGTGTCAAGGGCAAGGCCCAGTGGAGATAATTGAATCATGGAGGTGTTTCCCCTATACTGTTCGCGTGGTAGTGAACAAGTCTCATAAGATCCGATGGTTTTATACAGGGGAGTTCCCCTGCATAAGCTCTCTTGCCTGCTGCCGTGTAAGACGTGACTTTGCTCCTCATTTGCCTTCTGCCATGATTATAAGGCCTCCCCAGCCATGTGGAACTGTGAGTCCATTAAACTTCTTTCATTCATAAATTACTCAGCCTTTGGTATATCTTTATTAGCAGCATGAGAACAGACTAATATAGCACCATACTGCTGAAAATAATTTAACCTTATATGTGAAGGTTTATTTCTGGACCTCTATTCATTGGTCTATATGTCTGTTCTTATTCCAGTATCATAGCTTTGTAGTAAGATTTCAAATTGGAAACGGTCAGTTTCCAATTTTTTTCTTTTTTTTTTTCTTTCTTTCTCTCTCTCTCTCTCTTTTTTTTTTTTTTTTTTTAAGATGAGACAGGGTTTCACTCTGTCACCCAGGCTGGAGTACAGTGGCATGATCACAGCTCACCACAGCCTCAACCTCCTGGACTCAGGTGATCCTCCCACCTCAGCCTCTTCAGTAGCTGGGATTATAGGTGCATGCCACAAAGCCCAGCTAATTTTTGTATTTTTTGTAGAAACAGGGTTTTCCCATGTTGGCCAGGCTGGTCTCAAACTCCTGGGGTCAAGCAGTCTGCCAGCCTTGGCCTCCCAAAGCACTGGGATTACAAGCATGAGCTACTGTGCCTGGCCAATTTTATTTTCTAAAGACTATTTTTGGCTATTTGAGGTCCCTTGACATTCCATATGAATTTTAAGATGTATTTTTGTATTTATGCAAAGAAATTGGGATTTTGATAGGGATTCCATGAAATCTGTAGATTGTTTCGTTTAGTGTGGACATTTTGACAATATTGGGTCTTCCAGTTCATGAACACATGATGCCTTCTTATATTTGTCTTTATTTCATCAATGGTTTGTAGTTTTCACTGTGTGTCTTTCACTTCCTTGGTTAAGTTTATTTCGAAGTATTTTATTATTTTGATGCTATTGCAAAAGGAATTTTCTTAATTTTCTTTTCAGATTATTCCTTGTTAGCACATAGAAACACAACTGATTTTTTTCCTGTTTTTATTTTGTATCCCAAAATTGTGCTGAGTTCATTTATTATAAGAAATGTTCTGGAGTCTTTAAGGTTTTCTACACATAAGATCATACCATCTGTGAACAGAGATAATTTTACTTCTTTTTTCCCCCAATTTGAAGGTCTTTTATTTCTTTTTTTTGTCTAATTGTTTCAACTAGAGCTTGCAATATTATGTAGAATAGAAGTGGCAAATGCAGACATCCCTGTATTTTTCCTGATCTCACAGGGAAAACTTTCAGTCTTTTACCACTGAGTATGACATTAGTTATGGGCTTTTCATATATAGCCTTTATTATGTTGAGGAAGTTTTCTCTTTTTTTGAGATAGGGTCTCACTCTGTCTTCCAGGCTGGAGTGCAGTGGTACAATCACAGCTCACTGCAGCATCAACCTCCCAGGCTTGAGTGATTCTTCCACCTCAGGCTCCCAAATAGGTGGGACTACAGACGTGTGCCACCATGCCAAATCTGCCTAATTTTTAAAATTTTTTGTAGAGACAGGGTCTCACTATGTTGCCCAGGCTGGTCTTGAAATCCTGGACTCAAGCAATCCTCCTGTGTTGACCTCCCAAAGTGCTAGGTTTACAGATTTAAGCCACCACCACTGGCTGACGTATTCTTCTATTTCTAGTCTGTTGATTGCTTTCATTATGAAACAGAGTTGAATTTTGTCAAATGCTTTTTTCAATATCCATTGAAATAATATGGGTTTTTTTCCATTGTGTTAACGTAGTACAATATATTGATTGATTTTCGTATGTGGAACCATCCTTGTACTCCAGAAATAAATCCCACTTGGTCATGGTATACGATCTTTTTAATATGCTGCTCAATTTAGTTTGCTAGTATTTTCTTGAGGATTTTTGCATCAATATTTATAAGAGATATAAGGTTTTTTTTTTTTTTTTTCTTGTAGTGTCTTTGTCTAGCTTTGATGTCAGGGTAATGCTGGCCTCATAGAATGAGTTGGAAGTGTTACTCCTCTTGAATTTCTTGGAAAAGTTTAAGAAGGACTGGAGTTAGTTCTTCTTTTAATTCATAGAATTCAACAGTGAAACCAACTCATCCAGGGATGTTTTTAGTGGGAGGCTTTTGACTACTGAATCAATCTCCTAACTAGCTGTGGTTTTATTTAGATTTTCTGTTTCTTCATCATTCAGTCTTGGCAAGTTGTGTCTTTCTACAAATTTGTTCATTTCATCCAGGTTATCCGATTTGTTGGCATACATCCTTTTTATCTTTCTAAAATCATTACTAATGTCCCCAGTTTCATTTCTGGTTTTAGTAATTTTAAAATATTTTTCTGCCCTCTGAGAACAAATAGTTTTTAAAAAAATTATTAGTATACTTTAAGTTCTAGGGTACGTGTACACAATGTGCACATGTATACATGTGCCATGTTGGTTTGCTACACCCATTAACTCGTCATTTACATTAGGTCTTTCTCCTAATGCTATCCCTACCCGATCCCCCCACCCCAAAACAGGCTCCAGTGTGTGACGTTGCGAACACATAATTTCTTGTTGAGACAGAGTGTGCTCTGTCACCCAGGCTGGAGTGCAGTGGTGTGATCATAGCTCACTGCAGCCTCGACTTCCCAGGCTCAAATGATCCTTCCACCTTACCATCCCAAGTAATTGGGACTACAGGTGCACAACACCATGCCCTGCTATTTAAAAAAAATTTTTTGTAGAGACAGAGTCTCACTATGTTGCTCAGACTGGTCTCAAACTCCTGGGCTCAAGTGATCTTACTGCCTCAGCCTCCCAAAGTGCTAGGATTACAGGCATGAGACACTGCACACAGCCCCAACAAATGATTTTTTCCAAATTTTTTTCTTAATCTAGCTAAAGGTTTGTCAATTTTGTTGATCTTTTTGAAGAATCAAATTGTGGTTTGTCATTCTTCTCTATTGTTTTTCTATTCTCTATTTTTATTTATTGCTGCTTTAATCTTTATTGATTCTTTTCTTATGCTAGTGTTAGGGTTCTTTTTTTTTCTGTTTCCCTAAGGTATAAAGTTGGGTTGTTGATTTGAGACCATTCTTCCTTTTCAATGTAAGCATTTAGTTATAAATTTCTCTTTTAGCATTGCTTTTGCTGCATTCCAGAATTTTTGGCATGTTGTATTTCATTTTCATTTGTCTCAAGATATGCTCTCTCATGTGATTTCTTATTTGACACATTGATTATTTAAGAGTGTGTTTTTTAATATCCACGTATTTGTGAATTTTCCAGTTTTCCTTCTGCTGATTTCTATTTTCATTCCATTGTGATCAGAAAAGACACTCTGTCTGATCTCAGTCTTTTAAACTTTATTAAGATTTGTTTTGTGGTCTAACACATGGTCTATCCTGGAAAATATTCTAAGTATATTTGAGAAAAATGTGTATTCTGCTGTTGTTGGGTGGAGTGTTCTATATATGTCTGTTATATCCAGTTGGTTTGTAGTGTTTTTCAAGTCCTCTCATTACTTGTTGATCTTCTGTTTGGTTGTTCTATCCATTATTTAAAGTGGGATATTGAGGTATTGAAATATCCAACTTTCATTGTAGAGCTGTCTATTTCTCCCTTCAATTCTGTCAATGTTTGCTTCATATATTTTTGAGCTCTGATGTTTGGTACATACATGTTTATAATTGTTATTTCTTCTTCATGAATTAACCTTCTAAACAACATATAATGTCCTTTTTTATCTCTTATAATAGTTTTTGACTTAAATTCTATTTCGTCTGATGCTAATATAGCCACTTCTGCTCTCTTCTGGTTACTATTTGCATGGAGTATCTTCTTTCAGCCTTTCATTTTCAATCTATTTGTGTCCTTACGTCTAAAGTGAATCTCTTGTTGACAGCATACAGTTAGATCATGTTTTTAAAAAATCTGTTGTGCCAATCTATGCCTTTTAATGGGGAAGTTTAATCCATTTACAGTTAAAGTAATTACTGGTAGAGTAGGACTTAATTGTGCCATTTTGTTGTTTTCTATATGTCTCAGAGCTTTTTTTGTCCCTCATTCCCTTCATTACTGCCTTTTTCGTGTGTTTATATAATTTTTTGTAATGACATATCTTGATTCCCTTCCCAATTCATTTTGTGTATATATACTGTAAATATTTTATCTGTGGTTACCACGGGACTACATATAATACTGTAATGTTATAAAAATTTACATTGAATTGATATGCACTTAACCTAACTTGCATACAAAAACTCTATTCCTATACAGCTCTATCCCCCCATACTGTTTATATTACTGAAATCACAAATGATATCTTTATAGATTGTGTACCCATTAACATAAATTTATAATTTTTTGCAAGTGTCTTTTACATTCCATAGAAAATATAAAGTGGAGTTACTAACCAAAATTACAACAAAAATTGACTTTTCATATTTGCCCATGTATTTGCCTTTATTGGAGATCTTTATATCTTCATGTGGCTATGAGTTACTGTCTGACATCCTTTTATTTCAATCTGAAGGACTCCCTTTAGCATTTCTTATAGTGAAGGTCTAGTGGTAATGAACTTTTTAAGCTTTTGTTTATCTGAGAATATCCCCTAAGTTTTCCTTCTGACAGTCAGTCCCTTCTTCTGCCGGTCTGCTGGAGTTTGTGGAGGTCCACTAGAAGGAAAACTAACAAACAGAAAGGAATAGCACATCCACTCAAAGACCCTATCCAAAGGTCACCAACATCAAAGACCAAAGGTAGATAAATCCACAAAGATTGGGAGAAACCAGCAAAAAAGGCTGAAAATTCCAAAAACAAGAATGCCTCTTCTCCTCCAAAGGATCACAACTCTTCGCCAGCAATGGAACAAAACTGGACAGAAAATGAGTTTGACAAATTGACAGAAGTAGGCTTCAGAAGGTGGGTAATAACAAACTCCTCTAAGCTGAAGGAGCATGTTCTAACCCAAAGCAAGGAAGCTAAAAACCTACAAAAAGGCTAGAGGAATTGTTAACTAGAATAAGCAGTTTAGAGAAAAACATAAATGACCTGATGGAGCTGAAAAACACAGGGTGAAAACTTTGTGAAGCATACACAAGTTTCAATAGCCGAATCAATCAAGCAGAAGAAAGGATATCAGTGATTGAAGATCAACTTGATGAAATAAACGAAGAAGACAAGATTAGAGAAAAAAAGAATAAAAAGGAATGAACAAAGCCTCGGAGAAATAAGGGACTATGTAAAAAGACCAAATCTACGTTTGATTGGTGTACATGAAAGAAACAAGGAGAATAGAACCAAGTTGGAAAACACTCTTCAGGATATTATCCAGGTGAACTTCCCCAATCTAGCAAGGCAGACCAACATTCAAATTCAGGAAATACAGAGAACACCACAAAGATACTCTTCGAGAAGAGCAAACCCAAGACACAATCGTCAGATTCACCAAGGTTGAAATGAAGGAAAAAATGTTAAGGGCAGCCAAAGAGAAAGGTTGAGTTACCCACAAAGGGAAGCCCATCAGACTAACAGTGGATCTCTTTGCAGAAAACCTACAAGCCAGAAGAGAGTGAGAACTAATATTCGACATTCTTAAAGAAAAGAATTTTCAACCCACAATTTCATATCCAGCCAAACTAAGCTTCATAAGTGAAGGAGAAATAAAACCCTTTAGAGACAAGCACATGCTGAGAGATTTTGTCCCCACCAGGCCTGCCTTACAAGAGCTCCTAAAGGAAGCACTAAACATAGAAAGGAAAAACTAGTACCAAACACTGCAAAAACATACCAAATTGTAAAGAACATTGACACTATGAAGAAACTGCATCAACTAACTGGCAAAACAACCAACTAGCATCATAATGACAGGATCAAATTCACATATAACAATATTAACCTTAAATGTAAATGGCATAAATGCCCCAATTAAAAGACACAGCCTGGCAAACTGGATTTAAGAGTCAAGACCCATCAGTGTGCTGTACTCAGGAGACTCATCTCATGTGCAAAGACACACATAGGTTCAAAATAAAGGGATGGAGGAATATTTACCAAGCAAATGGAAAGCAAAACAAAACAAACATGAGTTGCAATCCTAATCTCTGATAAAAGAGACTTTAAACCAAAAAAGATCAAAAAAGATAAAGAACAGAATTACATAATGTTAAAGGGATCAACACAGCAAGAGGAGCTAACTATCCTAAATGTATATGCACCCAATACAGGAGCACCCAGATTCATAAAGCAGGTTCTTAGAGACCTACAAAGAGACTTAGACTCCCACACAATAATAGTGGGAGACTTTAACACCCAATGTCAATATTAGACAGATCAACGAGACAGAAAGTTAACACGGATATTCAGGACTTGAACTCAGCTCAGGACCAAATGGACCTAATAGACATCCACAGAACTCTCCCCTCCTCAAATCAACAGAATATACATTCTTCTCAGCACCTCATTGCACTTATTCTAAAATTGACCACATAATTGGAAGTAAAACACTCCTCAGCAATTGCAAAAGAACAGAAATTATAACAAACTGTCTCTCAGATCACAGTGCAATCAAATTAGAACTCAGGATTAAGAAACTCATCCAAAATAGCACAGCTACATGGAAACTGAACAACCTGCTCATGAATGACTACTGGGTAAATAACAAAATTAAGGCAGAAATAAAGATGTTCTTTGAAACCAATGAGAATGAAGACACAATGTACCAGAATCTCTGGGACACATTTAAAGCAGTGTTTACAGGGAAATTTACAGCACTAAATGCCCACAAGAGAAAGCAGGAAAGATCTAAAATGGACACCCTAACATCACAATTAAAAGAACTAGAGAAGCAAGAGAAAATAAATTCAAAATGTAGCAGAAGACAGGAAATAACTAAGATCAGACCAGAACTGAAGGAGACAGAGACACGAAAAACCCTTCAAAAAAATCAATGAATCCAGGAGCTGGTTTTCTGAAAAGATCAACAAAATACATAGACCGCTGGTCAGACTAATAAAGAAGAAAACAGAGAAGAATCAAATAGATGCAATAAAAAATGATATAGGGGATATCACCACTGGTCACACAGAAATACAAACTACCATCAGAGAATACTATAAACACTTCTATGCAAATAAACTGGAAAATCTAGAAGAAATGGATAAATTCCTGGACACATACACCCTCCCAAGTCTAAACCAGGAAGAAGTCGAATCTCTGAATAAACAAATAACAAGTTCTGAAATTGAGGCAGTAATTAATAGCCTACCAACCAAAAAGAGTTCAGGACCAGATGGATTCACAGCTGAATTCTACCAGGTGTACAAAGAGTTGGTACCATTCCTTCTGAAACTATTCCAAACCATAGAAAAAGGGGGACTCATCCCTAACTCATTTTATGAGGCCAGCATCATTCTGATTCCAAAATCTGGCAGAGAGACAACAAAAAAAGAAAATTTCAGGCCAATATCCCTGATGAACATCGATGAGAAAATCCTCAATAAAATGCCAGCAAACCGAATTCAGCAGCACATCAAAAAGCATATCCACCACGATCAAGTCAGCTTCATCCCTGGGATGCAAGGCTTGTACAACATATGCAAATCAATAAACTAATCCATCACATAAACAGAACCAATGAGAAAACCACATGATTATCTCAATAGATGCAGAAAAGGCCTTAGACAAAATTCAACAGCTCTTCATGCTAAAAACTCCCAATAAAGTAGGTATCAATGGAACATATCCCAAAATAATAAGAGCTATTTATGACAAACCCACAGCCAATATCATACTGAATGGGCAAAAACTGGAAGCATTCCTTTTGAAAACCAGCATAAGACAAGGATGCCCTCTCTCACCACTCATATTCAACAGAGTGTTGGAAGTTCTGACCAGGGCAGTCAGGCAATAGAAAGAAATAAAGGTATTCAGATAGGAAGAGAGGAAGTCAAACTGTCTCTGTTTACAGAGGACATGATTGTATATTTAGAAAATCCCATCATCTCAGCCCAAAAATCTCCTTAAACTGAGAAGCAACTTCAGCAAACTCTCAGGATACAAAATCAATGTGCAAAAATCACAAGCATTCCTATCCACCAATAACAGACCAACAGAGAGCCAAATCATGAATGAACTCCCATTCACAATTGCTACAAAGAGAATAAAATATCTAGGAATACAACTTACAAGGGATATGAAGGACCTCTTCAAGGAGAACTGCAAACGACTGCTCAAGGAAATCAGAGAGGACACAAACAAATGGAAAAACATTCCATGCTCATGGATATGAAGAATCAACATTGTGAAAATGGCCATACTGCCCAAAGTAATTTGTAGATTCAATGTTATCCCCATCAAGCTACCATTGACTTTCTTCACAAAATTGGAAAAAACTACTTAAACTTCACATGGAACCAAAAAAGAGTCTGCATAGCCCAGACAATCTTGGGCAAGAAGAACAAAGCTGGAGGCATCACGTTACCTGACTTCAAACTATACTACAAGGCTACAGTAACCAAAACAGCGTGATACTGGTACCAAAAAGATATATAGACCAATGGAACAGAACAGAGACCTCAGAAATAAAACCACACATCTACAACTGTCTAATCTTTGAGTAACCTGACACAAACAAGCAATGGGGAAAAGATTCCCTGTTTAATAAATGGTGTTAGGAAAACTGGCTAGCCATATGCAGAAAACTGAAACTGGACCCCTTCCTTATACCTTATACAAAAATCAACTCAAGATAGATCATGGTCTTAAACATAAGACCTAGGGCCATAACAATCCTAGAAGAAAACTTGGGCAATACCATTCAGGACATAGGCATGTACAAAGACTTCACATCTAAAACAACAAAAGCAATGGCAACAAAAGCCAAAATTGACACAAGGGATCTAATTAAACTAAAGAGCTTCTGCACAGCAAAAGAAACGATCATCAGAGTAAACAGGCAACCTACAGAATTCTCCCTACAGGGAGAAAATTTTTCCAATCTATCCATCCAACAAAGGGCTAATATCCAGAATCTACAAAGAACTTAAACAAATTTAAAAGACAAAACAGGTGCTGGAGAGGATGTGGAGAAATAGGAACACTTTTACACTGTTGGTGGGATTGTAAACTAGTTCAACCATTATGGAAAACAGTATGGCGATTCCTCAAGGATCTAGAACTAGATGTACCATATGACCCAGCCATCCCATTACTGGGGATATACCCAAAGGATTATAAATTATGCTGCTATAAAGACACATGCACACGTATGTTTATTGCAGCACTATTCACAATAGCAAAGACTTGGAATCAACCCAAATGTCCACCAGTGACAGACTGGATTAAGAAAATGTGGCACATATACACCATGGAATACTATGCAGCCATAAAAAAGGATGAGTTTGTGTCCTTTGTAGGGACATGGATGCAGCTGGAATCCATCATTCTTAGCAAACTATCACAAGAACAGAAAACCAAACACCGCATGTTCTCACTCATAGGTGGGAACTGAACAATGAGATCACTTGGACTCAGGAAGGGGAACATCACACACCGGGGCCTATCATGGGGAGGGGGGAGGGGGGAGGGATTGCATTGGGAGTTATACCTGATGTAAATGACGAGTTGATGGGTGCAGCACACCAACATGGCACAAGTATACATATGTAACAAACCTGCACGTTATGCACATGTACCCTACAACTTAAAGTATAATAATAATAAATAAATTTAAAAAAAAAACCCTATCAAAAAGTGGGCAAATGATATGAACAGACACTTCTCAAAAGAAGAAATGTATGCAGCCAACAAACATGAAAAAATGCTCATTGTCACTGGTCATTAGAGAAATGCAAATCAAAACCACAATGAGATACCATCTCACACCAGTTAGAATGGCGATCATTAAAAAGTCAGGAAACAACAGATGCTGGAGAGGATGTGGAGAAATAGGAACGCTTTTACACTGTTGGTGGGAGTGTAAATTAGTTCAACCATTGTGGAAGATAGTGTGGTGATTCCTCAAGGATCTAGAACTAGAAATACCATTTGACCCAGCAATCACATTATTGGGTATATACCCAAAGGATTATAAATCATTCTACTATAAAGACACATGCACACATATGTTTATTGTGGCACTATTCACAATAACAAAGACTGGGAACCAACTAAAATGCCCATCAATAATAGACTGGATAAAGAAAATGTGGCACATATACACCATGGAGTACTATGCAGCCATAAAAAAGGATGAGTTAATGTCCTTTGCAGGGACATGGATGAAGCTGGAAACCATCATTCTCAGCAAACTATCATAAGAATGGAAAACCAAACACCACATGCTCTCACTCATAAGTGGGAGTTGAACAATGAAAACACATGGACATTGGGAGGGGAACATCACACACTGGGGCCTGTTGGGGGGTGAGTGGTTAGGGGAGTGATAACATTACGAGAAATACCTAATGTAGGTGACGGGTTGTTGGGTGCAGCAAACCACCATGGCACATGTATACCTATGTAACAAAACTGCACGTTCTGCACATGTACCCCATAACTTAAAGCAAACAAACAAAGAAGCAAAAATTCCTTATAAAGCCTGCGGTGGATATCAAAGTAGTTCAAGTATGGTCATACCTTTCTTACAATGCAGATCAATTGATCATTAAAAATGCCCCCAAAGTATTTCATCTGTAGTTGTCCCTTGAGTGAGCCCTTTAAAATTGTTTCATCAGACATAGGATCACAGGATTTTAGGGCTGGAAGGGACGCTAGAGATTTCCACAAAGATATTATTGTAATAAAGTTAAGTATCTATTATTTGCCCTCCTTCTAAAAATACTGTCTCAAGAGAACCCTGAACATTACACTTACACCACAGCATACTTCCTTGTTTGAACATTTGAAAAATATTCTAAATATGTGGCGTTCTTGGATTTATGCCCAGGATCTTGTCTTTTAGGATAGAAGTTTAGGATAAGTGACACTTCCAATTATAATTTGTCACTGAAGTGGGCCCCTCTAACTCACTTCAATAATAGAGTAGTCACTTCCGGTAGGCAGCCTGGGGATTTCACAAAAGGCTGGAAATGTGCATAGCTGATAATTAAAGTCCTCGTCCATCTGACCTAAATCTTTCTTTGGCTTTTGTGAGATTTTTTTCCCTATACAGGTAAAATCCTATTTTAACAAGCTTCACAAGACACAAAAATTGCTAGTTTTATCCTAATCTCCATAAAAGGGAAACCTACTGTTACAGGGTATAGAGAAGAGCAAACCATTTGTGGTTTTTATTTTTTTGACATGAAGCAAATGTTTATTATTGTACTTTATTTGCTAACAGTACATTTTGCTGGGGATGCTGGGGGTGGGGAGGGTATGTATGTAAGGAAATGTTTTCTAGCTGGAGCAAAAATGTTTGAAAAAAAAAAATACAGACTTGTCTTTCTTCTAAGTGACTGTACAGAATCCCTTGAAATTTTCAAATATCACTGTAGTATGTGATTTTCCTCATAAAAGCTGTGTTTTGTGTAAAAGAATCATCACCTTCCTAGACTCCCTTCATTTCTGCTCGCTTTCATTGCCAGCACTAGCAGTTGGCTTTCTTTTCAGTTGGCATTTTTTACACTGGAGTGGGAGGCAAAATTATTTTGTCTTCATAGGAGTTCCGGCTTTAAGCTGTAGACACTGAGTGATTGGCTAGGCTCAACGAGTGTAGGTCAATGGGTGTCTCACTCTGTACATCAGCCTGGTAGGGAATGAAGTTCAAATTCACGCCTCAGCAAAACTGCAAATCACTACATGATGCAGACATCCTGGATTTCTCCTAAAGGGAGAGATCTTAAATGTTGTCTGTGAATGCCAAAGACACATTATATTTGAAAATACGTAAATGTTTTCAAAAAGCTAAATTGACATTTTATGAGAATTTAGAAGGAAAAACTGTTTTAGTGAAGGCACTTGCTTTAGAAATTAGAGACATCTTAGCTAAAGCTGTATGTATCAGAGCATCCCTAAAGTCAACAGATCTTGGCTTTGGTCAAGAGGTGGTAAGGACAGGGGAGTGTGACCAACATTGAAAGCCACATTGTTAAAAATTGTAGACAGCTTTTGTGGGTATTGGATAGGTCCTATCTTTTACAAAGTTCCCAAACTACGTATTTCCAAGTTCAATTTTAGCTCTGAGCTCACTATCTCTCTAAAACTCTATATCTGTCATCAATCTTAGTGGAGTTTTTTGGTTTTACTTATTTATGGGTTTTTTTTTTTTTTTTTGGCAGGATCTCACTCAGTCACCCAGGCTAGAGTGCAGTGGCACGATCTTGGCTCACTGCAGCCTTGACCTCCCAGGCTCAAGTGATCCTCTTGCCACAGCCTCCCAAGTAGCTGGGACTACAAGCATGCACCACCACACCTAACTAATTTTTTTTTTTTTTTTTTAATAGAGACAGGGTTTTGCTATGTTGCCCAGACTGGTCTCAAACTCCTGAGCTCAAGCAATCCTCCAGCCTTGGCCTCCCAAAGTGTTGGGATTACAGGCATGAGCCACCACACCTGGCCCATTCTTAGTGGATTTAATATACACGTAGATGACCGTTCCTACACCCTGACCTCTCAATTCCTTGAACCCCTCCCTAACAATTATCTTGTCCTCCATGCTGCTTCGGTCTCTCACCCCAGAATCTCATTACCAACACACCCACCAGAAACTCAATTTCAAACCTCCCACTTTGGGCACCATCTCCTAACTCTCCAGCTCACTTGCCTTAGAATCTCAACTGCAACAATCCCTCAACTTCACAGGGCCCTAAAGTGTAGGGATCTTACCATCTTTTCACTGATTTTCAGCCCCTCAAATATTCACTTCCCTTCTGTCATTAAATTATATGGTTTATCTTATAGCATTCCCTTGCTTACACACTCTATTCCCTTATCTCTATCTTCCTTTGTTATTCTCACCTGACAAAGCCCCAACTTGGTTAAATCCTCCTCTCCATCTGCACTGGATCTGCACTTGTGCAACCCATTGGAACTGGAAAAAAGCATCAAATTCTGCTGATTGCTCCCACTTTACCTTCCAGACCACAAATTTCCAGTGGACCCAAGGTGCTTCCCAGCATCACGTTGTCTTTCCCCAGGCCAGTTACTTTCCCATACTCCCAGATCATGATTTCATACTCTGTTAGTCCATTTTCACACTGCAGATAAAGACATACCGAAGACTGCGCAATTTACAAAAGAAAGAGGTTTAATGGACTCACAGTTCCACGTGGCTGGGGAGGCCTCACAATCATGACAGAAGGTGAAAGGCATGTCTCATATGGCAGCAGACAAGAGAAAGGAGCTTATGCAGGGAAACTCCCCTTTATAAAACCATCAGATCTCATGACACTTATTCACTATCACGAGAACAGCATGCAAAAGATCCGCCCCCATGATTCAATTGCCTTCCACCGGGTCCCTCCCAAAACACGTAAGAACTGTGGGAGCTACAATTCAAGACGAGATTTGGGTGGGGACACAGACAAACCATATCACATATCTTCTCTGTTCTCAAACTTATTACTCATCTTTACTATTTTCATTCTCTGATGATTGATAACTTTCTTTCTCTTCCATCAAGAAAATGACAGCAGTCAGAAGAGAACTTCAACATGCTACCACCACCAAATCTACAACACTATCTACAGCTTAACTATATTCCCTATCTTCTCTTCTGTTACTATTGAAACTGCCTTTGCAAAAATTGTAAGTGAGAAAATTATGGCAGTGAAAGAGATCTGATTTAATACACCTCCCCCACCCCCATGTTGCCTTTCCCTGAATTATTCCTGAGGTTTTTGGTCAAGCTAACTTTGAGAGACACTCAGGTTACAGTTTAAATGATAGTAGCCCCTCCCCAAAACTCAACCGCCTTTGTAAAGCTAAGGAAAGGCCATCAGACCATGGGGAGGAGAGGAGCCTGATTCTGCTGAAGTGTAGACCTAAATGATTGCCAGCTGTTCCTGCAAATAATATCAGTATTGTAGATTGGTCTTTTGAGATACCTTTTCGGGTTTTTGGCCTGTCTGACCCCCATGGCTCCACCTGGACCTGCCAAACTGCTCCTGTTGGCCCCACCCAGGAACAATTCAGCTCAAGAAGACAACTTTGACCCCCTATTATTTCATCTCCACCCCAACCAATCAGTAGCAAGAACACATTGTATTGCAAATCCCACCCCTTTCCCCAAACTGCCTTTGTAAAACCCCTACCTATGAGCCTTGGATGGGATTGATTTGAGTACTAACTTCATCTGACACGTGGTGTGGCCAGCCTCGTACCTATTAAACTCTTTCTTCACTACAATGCTATGGTCTGTTTTTGTGCGGTGGATAAGAAGAGCTCATCAGGGTATTACACTATAAGTGAACTGTGTTCCTATTCATGACCACTCTTGTTTGCTAACACACAACACACTTGTGTACTGGATCCCTTCCCATCTCACATACACCATGTCAGTAGGGCAGAATTTCTACCACCTCTCTCGCGACTTGATATTTTCCCTCTCCACTGGATTATCCCATGAGTATACAATCCTGCTATTGTTTCTCCCATCTAACATGGCCCCTGGCAGAGTAAATGATAGATGGAGGATGGGAGGGATGAGAAGCCAAAACATACTTTAAGAAGCTTTTGCACAGTTAAGATGGAAAATGAGGTGGGTTGAATTAAGACAGTGGAAATGAGGATTGAATAGGGAAGATAGATACAGGAGACATTTCAGTGACTGAATAGATAGAACTCCAGACTCTGCCTGGGTGAAATACAAATAGAAATGTCATCAACTAAGAAATGGGAAAATTGAGTTGAGTCTGGGGTTTGTGTTAGTTTGCTAGGGCTGCCATAACAAAGTACCACAGACTGTGTGGTACAGAAATTTACTTTCTTGCAGTTCTGGAGGCTCAAAGTCTGAGATCAAGGTTTTAGGTGGGTTTGGTTTCTTCTGAGACCTCTTTCCTCAACTTGTAGTTGGCTGTCTTCTCCCTGTGTCTTCACATGGTCTTCCCTCTGTGCGTGTGTGTCTGTGTCCTCATCTCTTCTTCATATAAGGACATCAGTCATATTCAATTAGGGCCCACCCATGTGAACTCATTTTATTTTAACCACCTCGACAATGACTCTATCTCCAAATCCATTCACATTCTAAGGTACGAGGGATTAGGACTTCAACATATGAATTTTGAGGCAGCACAACTCAACCTACAACAGATTTTATATTGGTTGGGATGTTTATGGGACATCCGGTTGAGATCTCTTATGGCAAATAGGCTAGGGCTGGTGTTGGGAGTCTTCCCCCAAAGAGTAAACAGCAGCATCAATAGAAAGACTATAGAAGAAGAGGAAAGGGCCAAGGATTGAAACTTTTGGAATGCTTGTATTTGATTGGCACTTAGAGATAAAGCATAAGATGTAGCAATTTTAAAAGGGTATCAGAGACCTGCTAATGCAACTAGGAGTAGACTTAACTTCTAGAAGTTAGTAATGGTATATTTCAATAGCTTCCATGTAAACCCCCTCCATGCCATCTCTCAGACTCTGCTATTTCCATCTCAATTATTAAACTTTGGCAGCACTATTTCTTTCCCTTCTTAATTGATTTAGTTCTATTTAAAGAGTATATTATACAGCTAAATGAAAAACTCAGTATAGGTGTTATTTGAAACTCAAAAAGGTGCCATTTGAATACCATTGGCAGATTAATATTCATGACCCACACATACATATACACACACATACCTGGTTATAATACCCTCATACAGTTCTCAGAGGGGCTCTGAAAGATGTGTGGCCTTTGCTACTGGCAGGCCACTGACAAATAACCCTGGCTTTGTATCCAGTGGATCCATGGCAGCACTCAGAGAGCTGAAAAGTACAGGCACAGAAAATGTTTTCACACTTACCACTATATTAGTTCCACTTAATAAATACGTATTCAGCAAGGTTGTGCTTTGTGATAATTTTACCTGGACTGCCACTCAGTGGCCATTTGGAGAAATACCCAGAAGAGAGCTGCCACTTCTGTAAACTCTCCAGTGTTTTCTAGGGAAGGCCAAATGCAAATGCTTGAACTATATTTTACATCCTTTGTTTTTTTAAGTATGCTGAAATCCATGTTAGTGTTACTAAATTTTAAGCAGTAACAGTCAAGGATAGGATTTAACATTCTCATCATGAGTATTTTCCAAGGTTCAGAAGGAACTTGAAGGATTCTTCTGCAAGATTTTTCTCTCTCAAGATCCTCCAAACTCCCCTCCCTGTCATTCCACTGTGGTTCCTTTCTGCCCTTTCCTTGGGGACAGTGTTTCAGTGGTGCACTTCCTGTACTCTTATCAGCCGGCCTGTAATCTCCCACTCAGCTTTTTCTAAACATGGGGCAAAGGGAGAGTATAAGGAGCACTGAAATCAGGAGTCAGTCATAACAAAGGGAAAAACTGAGTTACAGAAGACAATTCTAAAAAGATGACTTGAATGAAAACATTTGATGCAAGGGGGCAAGTCATGAGGCTATAAGGGAAGAGTGTTCCAAGTAGTCTACTCAATATGGCTAGAACAGGGATGGGTGGTAAGGGGGTAGTAGCAGAAAATGAGATCAGAGAGGTAACTAGAAATCAGACCATGGAGAACCTTGTATAATATAGTAAGGTATCTGACTTTTACTCTGAGACAAGAAGCCATTGCAAACAATAAAATTATGGATACTGGTTGTAAAATCCACTCTCAGATTTTTGGGAAACTCCTGCAATGGAATAAGCATTAATAGTTTCAATATAAGCAAGAAAATATATTTTAAAAATCTTTCTTGTAATAAGTGAGTTAAAAACATACTTTAAAAAAGCTTTCACAAAGGTAAAAATTAAGAGGTTTTCATTTAAGTCATCTTTTTAGAATTGAAAACCTCTTAATTTCTCAGCAAGGTAACATTTTCTTACCACCTCTTTGAAGAGTAGGTGCCCCATCCCCTATATTTCTCTCCTACTTTTTATCCAGATAACTTTTTTTTTTTTTTTTGAGAAGGAGTCTCGCTCTGTCACCTGAGTGAATGGACATAGCTAGAAATGAAAATGAAGTTTGGGGAAAATATGAAACTATTTTCTTTATATATATATTTCTTTTTGCTTTGGAATATAAAACTATCTGATTTCAATAATCAGATGAATCCTTACCATTCTCTGCCTGGTGAACTCCTATGTAATCTTTAACAAGTCTGACATCTCCCTGACCATCATCTCCCCCAAGATTGAATTAGTCACTTCATCTGTGATCCACTACTACATGTATATGCCTTTATCACACTATAATCCTACGATAATAATTAGTATTATAATTACATTCTAATTATTACTAGTGGTAGTATTAATTTACATGTAAGGCATTCCGGAATCAAATCTGACTTATTCATCTCTGCAGCTTCTATGCCTAGTGTAATGCCTGGCACACATGAGGTACTTTAAAAATATTTGGTGAGTGAATGAATAAATCATTAAATAAATGAATTCATGAATTGAAAAACAAAGGATTAAATCTTGTTAATGCCAGATTCCTATGCATGTGAAACAGCTTCTTAAATATCCAAAGGACTACCATGCTGGTTATTGCCTCTTCAGACTTGCAAAGATCAATTTCCTGGACCACCCACTGTACTGGTTTATTACATCCTTTTATCACTAGGAAATGTGAATGAATTGTTTTTCCAGTAGCAGTGATGACTTTGTAAGCAGTAACTGGTAAGTTTTGCTGCTTAGACTACAGTTTAAAAGGAGGCCAGGTTCATGGGCTTGATTTTCACTCAGGCCGGTTCAGCTAATTCTGTAGTCCGCCCATAGAATGCATCCCCAACTCTAGCCAGGGAACTTGTCAGTGTGAGCCAGTTGTTACAAGAGGCTGTCACATGTAAGCCTGGAGAACTTGGTGAAGGCTGTGGATAAAACTGCCTGTCCTGCTGACAGTCTGTCAGGAGTTTCATCTTGGGACAGGACTCCAAGCCCTCCACATTAGGTCTCCTGGCTCCCTGAGAGTGTCAGGTATAAAGAAAAGCTGCCTGGGATGACTATGGGGCTGAGCATCCTTTGGAGCTACTCTCAGCACAGGGAACTGGCACACTCAACTACTTCCACTGCTCTGAAGTGAAGCGCTCAGGCACTATGGACGTGGTGCAGCCACTGGCTACTATGCAGTTTCTTTTGAACAGACCCATCAGTGGCCTCTCTCATCCACCTGACCTGCCTGGCAAATGATAAAGTCTGTCCCGTGGCTGTTTCAAGATGGTAAAGATGTTGCTGCACTAGAATCTGTCACAGATAGAAAGTGTAACATTCCAAAGTCAAATTTGGCTGAAACAAGCACATAAGTTTAAAGGTTTTGAACAGCCTTAAATGATCATGTCCAGGGGATCAGTCTATCCTCAGCAGGAGGTCATATCACTGAGAGAAAAATGAACCCATTACCAACCCCAACTGGTAAGGGATACAAAACAAGTAAATTCTGAAAAATGAAAATCGTTCCCTTAAAGTAGAAAGCATCATAACGCCGATAGCAAACTATTCCTGCACTATCTTTAGACCAACCAGCAGCAACATGAATAAATAAAGTGCTGTGGGATCTTGCCAGCTTATAACAGGGCTTAAGGTCAGTGAAGCTTTGTCAGACCACAATAGCTAGGAAATCAGAAAGGCATGAACTCTTAGAGGAAAGCAACACAGATCCAGTTCCCTGTGGCATAAATGTAAAGGATCCAAGCAGAGGAACCTAGTAAAATGTGGGGGTTGTGAAGATGAATGAGAGTCAAGCTCACTTAGGACCACAGTCTCAAACAGCTAAGGTTTGTTTCAAATCATGTCTTCTATACACAACTGAGTGAATAATAACTGGAACCTGTAAACATCAGGGGCCGAACCCAAGAGAGAATAGACTACCCCATAACAATATATACTAATTAAATTCAACTTGGTGAGGCTTAGTTCTAATATGACTTAATTCATATTTTGTCTTGTTATTGATTTGTGGCCAAAGCGAAGCAAAGCTCTCTTTACAGCTAGCACATTTCGAAGTGCCACCCACAAACAGGAAAACATACAAATGTGATGTCTTCTAAAGTGCTGCGGTCCCACTATGGCCATTAAAGATGACAAGTATGTGGACTTTGTTGATCTATGGGAATGTGTATGCACAACAATGTTAAGTGAAACAGTGTGTACACATTGATTACAGCCCTGCAGGAACCCAGTCTGTACATCAGCCAAGATCACAAGTGAACATGGAGCGACACAAATAGAATTGAATATGCATGACATTCTGAGTCCTTTTTTTTTTCCAGTAGAGTTGTTTAAGCTCACAATAAAAATAAATGCTACTCAGGAGGCTGAGGTGGGAGGATCTCTTGAACCCAGGAGTTTGAGGTTACAGTGAGCTATGATCACCCCACTGCATTCCAGCCTGGGCAACAGAGAGACCCTGTTTCAAAAAAAAAAAATAGATACATAAATTTAAGGGGTGAAAAACATTGCTGCAGTTCTAAACTTGTGTAGCTGTGAAGCACGTACTGAAATCCAAGTCTATCCACTCCAGAAAGAGAGCAAACAGTGGAAAGATGTCATAGTGACACAGCAAACAAACGGACCTGCTTAAAAACACAATACTGAGGCAGTGATGGGCCAAAGCAGAATTTTAATGATACTGTAGATTAGCTGGATGTTTTCAAGCAGTATGCATTCTGTTTGAACAGTACTCCCTTCCCAACAACTAAGGGAGATTACTTACTTTTCATACACCTGCACTTCGAATCATGTGTGTAATTATCAGTTTTTCAGATGGATCTGAGGAAGCATTGTGATTGCTAGAGAAGTGTTAGGCCAAAATTTTAAGGCCTTGGCTTTGTCTCTAGAGCAGGGAATAGAGGCCCTCTTAGCCATGAGACCAGAGAGACCCGGAGGGCAGGATACTGCAGCAACACCAAAAACACCGCCTCCCTAGACTCCCTCACTGGCAGGGGGGCAATGGCAATGAAGCCTTGGTTTTGCTCCTCATACTGCTGGAACATGTCTGTCCTCTCTGCAAGTAACCTGGGCAGACACGTGGCTGTACCTGTGCACGAGCCATATAGCACTTGCTTACCTGTTTTGCTACTGTTTTCCCCCACCTTTTGGCCATTTACCAAAAGCAAACAGGATGGAGAGGAAATACAGTAACCATGTCTGGATTGTAGCTGGTCCTCCCTATTTCATAGCAGTGGCAGTGCCATATGGAGCCTTGCACTGCTTGCATAAGTTGGGATACCAACAAGTAAGGTCTATGTGGTTTCTCCAGGGAAGGCCTTGCAAGATTCTCTAAGCACTTTATCTGAGAGTTGGATTTGGTCAGTTCAATGGAGAGTTTAGGGTGGTGTGGGCTAAGTTCATGTCAAATCTATATACCCTCCCCTTGTTTGTGGCTTAGATCATTTGTGCCATTATTTTCTTCCTACTTTTCCCAATTCTCCAAGGTCACTGTGCTCTGCATCAGAGAGAAGCACTGAAGTACACACACCAATAATAAATCGTCTCCCAGCATCATTGTGTAGTAGGTGTTAAGTACACATCTCATAGGCAACTGTAAAACTGCCCAGAATAATTGCTGCACATCTTCCCAGAGCAGTGTTTGTAGGCTTTGTAAACTTACAGGACAAATAAGATGCATCTTCTCTGACCAGCAATGAAGGGAAAGGGGACAAGATTGGGATTTCTGACATCTTTAGGGGAAAAAGGAAACCAATGTAATATCTCTGCCGAGGCTGTCAATGATGGCTTTATACAACAATGTTCTCAGAAATAAAAATCCTCTCCATTGGCTGATCAACACAGCATAAAAATCCATCCAGGGAGGTCCCTGATATAAGCCTGATGGTACTGACAGGCAAAGCCTGACTGTGTGGCACTCCCACATTCAGTCTCATCATCGGCGAATATGAGCAGGGAGGAGGGAGCCTCAGTTGAGGTCTTTATTTTATAGACTATGAGTTCAGTGAGTGGCTGACCTGCACTAATCCAAAGACAGAAATAAAAAACCAAAAAGGAAACACAGCCACTTGTAATGCATGTCCATAAAATGCTCATTGAAGCCTCTGAACCAGGTGACAATGTGATGGACCCTGTCCAAGGGGACAAAGGCAGGAGAAATCGCCTAGAATAATCATCTGACTGGCAACACAGAGCCATGCTGTTGCAGAAACCAGTCCTGACATTTACCCTGGCACAGTTGTTGATGTTGAAGTGAGAATCCTTTGTTCTATTTTGCCGACATGGAGGCTAGCCCCAGGCCTCCAGGCAGACCATTGCAAAGGCTCTCTGGATGGAGACTTCCTGCAGGAGACATCACCATAGAAGGTTTTATTTAGGTAGTATAGTATAACGGCTAAGGTTTATTGAGCACTTATTATGTGCCAACTATTGCAAAAAAGAGATGGCACATTCAAAACAGGTACAGAAGGCGAATTTAATGAGGAAACTGTTTACAAAGGTATAGATGGGGTTAGGGTAACCGGCAAGAGATGATGAATCTAGCATCAGCTGGGAGCTGTTACCACCCCTAGACTGAGGAAGCAAAAGAGTGTGGCCTAGGTCATCTGTGCTTAAAAGCAGCTGTGAGTCTCCATCTTGGAAAAAAAAAAGAAGCTGTGAGTGACTGTGGGGAGAGGGATGCAGCCAAATGCAACCATGAAATAAGGAGAAAGCCAGGTGAATGAATACCCTGACCTCACTCTTCCAATCTCCCATCTTCATGTGGGGAAGCTTAAAACAAAGAGTAAACTAAGGGGGTAATCTCTTTCTCCATTTCTTTATCTGATGGGCACCTTCTGGGCCTGTGCATGTGGTTCAGAAAGCACTGCTACAGGGCTTAAAACAAATAGCACAGAGGGAGATGTGAGCATCCCCCTCACCCCCACCACCTGGAAACCCTTTACGTACCAGGTGAGTGGTTTTATTCTGGTTATGTTTACATGGCTTTAAGATGTTTAATTGGATTAAAGAATCACCACCACAATAGAACTGAAAAAATCACACCCTAAGTACACACACACACACATACACACACACAAACACAGATGTTAATCATAAAACCTAAAACAACCAAAGTGCCCCCAAATAGGGGAGAAATTAAGTAATTTATGGTTCATCGGCTTGATGAACAGTCATTAAAATGACGGCCATGAAGACTAATGAAGACTAGGTAACACCATGGAAACTTGGGTTTGGTGAAGAAACACAATATGGAAATTGCACACATTATTATTATATAAGTAGTCAGAATTTGCTTAGCAAAATAGACTAGAAGGAAATAAACTATCCATCCAACGAATACTTATTGAGTGCCTATTCTGTGCACCGTTCAGAGCTAAGCATTTTACACCTTCTCAAATCCACACACTGATATTATGTGACCCCCATTTTACAGATTAAAAACACGAAGGGGAAAAAGGTTGGTTTACTAAAGCTAGTAAGTGCAGAGCAGAGCTGGGACTTCAAACTGCTTGGGCCCCTCCTTCAGATCCTGGGCTCCTCTACTGCTCTTTTGCCAAATGATAACAGTGGTTGTGCTGGGGTTAAAGAATTCAGATGCCTTCTTTTCTTTTCCAAATGTTTATCATAGTTTTATTTACTTTCAGAATTTGACAAATTGTTTGATTAATTAAAACCAAAATGAAGATTGCCAAGCAGAATCTCAAAGCAATAAAGAAGGCTTTTTAACAATTCTCAAAAGGAAAAACAATAACACAACAACATCTTCTTCAGAGAAAAGGTAAATTTATTGGCCTTCAGGAAATGAGTAAAAAAGGCAGAAAAATAATTTAAGAAGATGCTGGCTCCAGGCAAGTCCCTCACTCCCCACTGAGAAAGAAACAGCTCAAGCTCATCCAAATCAGATAGCCTATAGGAACGGAAGATGTCTGCCTGAGGATGCATGCCGTTTACTTGTTTGCTTAAGTAAGTGATGGTTCCTGGAAACTTGGCAGGGGGATTAGTGCTGAAGGTAGCTGTAAGCAAGACCTGCTCATCTGCATGGTATAATGTGAAGGTCACTGTATTGGAAATTTTAAAAACTTCGTATTTTCCTGATGCCTCAACATTCCCACAAACAGGCTGTGAGCATCCCACCCAGGTGACCAGTTGCACCAAGATCATAAAGCTGGTCCCTGCTACAAAGCTCCTCTTCTTGCCCTCCCCTGACTGTGACTTTCAAAGGCACAAGTGAAATTCCCTTTTGTTTGTATGCTGTACTTTGACTCCCAATAAAAGTACCTGGCTTTGTTCTCCCTCCTCCCATCCCCCTTCCACTCCTACTGGCTTGGTTGAGTCCACTCCATTGGTACTCCTCCCATATGGTCCTCTACATGGCATGCCTCCCTCTCTAGGACCTGTGAGTATAATAAATGCTTTAATTTCAGATGCCTCTCTGAGTGCAATTTCTATGGCCCTGTTGGAGTGATCCTTAAAGACCCCACAAGGGGGCTTACTCCCCCATTTACAACACAATCATCAATTTTTTTTATTTATTTATTTATTTTTTTTGAGACGGAGTCTCGCTCTGTAGCCCAGGCTGGAGTGCAGTGGCCGGATCTCAGCTCACTGCAAGCTCCGCCTCCTGGGTTTACGCCATTCTCCGGCCTCAGCCTCCCAAGTAGCTGGGACTACAGGCGCCTGCCACCTCGCCCGGCTAGTTTTTTTGTATTTCTTAGTAGAGACGGGGTTTCACCGTGTTAGCCAGGATGGTCTCGATCTCCTGACCTCGTGATCCACCCGTCTCGGCCTCCCAAAGTGCTGGGATTACAGGCTTGAGCCACCGCGCCCGGCCCACAGTCATCAATTTAGCAGCTGGTTTCTAAGAATAAGCTTTAAAGTCAGACAGATTTGGGTTTCAACCAGGCTCCAATATTTCACCAGCTGTGTGACTTTTTGTTCAAGTCTCTTGACTTCTTTGGGCTTTGTTTCCTTAATCTGTCAGTCTTCCTCACAAAGTTGTAGGGATCTTAAGGCTTAACGAGACTATATCTATAAAGTCTTTAGAACAAAGTCTGGTATATACTAAATGCTCAATAAACACTAACATCTCTAATTTCCAAGAAGGTACCCCAGATAGAGAATATTTCCCACTGAAAAAAATTAAATTATTTTACCCTAAAATATATTTCTTTGACATATTTTGAAAGGCTATTGCTTAGCCATCTTGACAAGAGTGGCCTTACAAAGCTTAATAAGTCCCCTTCTTTCCCCAGTTAACACAGCTTCTTAAGTGGGGAAAATTTGTATCTGTAGAGAATTCCCATTAATGTAGCCATGCCCCCCTACCCCATGCCTTGCCCCAGATCCAGGGAGAAATTGAAGGTCTGACCCCTTTAAAAGTCTGAAAAGAAACGGATATGCTTTAGATCTGTGTTCCCACCAATCTCATGTCAAATAGTAATCCCCAGTGTTGGGGGTGAGACCTGGTGGGAGGTGAATGGATCTTGGGGGTGGGTTTCTCATGAATAGTTTAGCATTATCCCGCTGGTACTGTCTTCATAATAGTGAACGTGTGAGTTATCCTGAGATCTGGTGGTTTAAAAGCATGTAGCACCTCCCAGCCTTGCTGTCTTGCTTCTGCTCTTGCCAAGGGAGATACCTCACTCCCCGTTTGCCCTCCACTATAATTGGAAGTTCCCTGAGGCCTCCCCAGAAGCAGAAGTTGCTATGCCTCCTGAACAGCCTGTAGAACGATGAGCCAACTAAACCTCTTTCCTTTATAAACTACCCAGTCTCAGGTATTTCTTTATAGCAGTGCGAGAATGGACTAATACTGAAACATTTACCGTTTATGCTCTCAAGAGAGGCTTCATCTACATAACTAGGCTACCTTTGCAAGTCAAGCCTCTTCTCTCTCTCCCATAACTTGTTTTACCAGAATCTAAGCCCCGACTCTTTCTGTAACCTCAAAATGGTACATAAGTTTCTGTAACTCACTGAGAAGTTGGGTCTTCATCGTGAAGGCTTCCATGTACACATGTTAAATAAATTTGTATACTTTTTCTCCTATTAGCCAATCCACCCCATTTCAGTGATTTTTTGAGAATCTTTCAGGGGTCCAGAGCCTATAGCCCCTGGATCACACAATGAAGACTAATGAAGACTAGGTAGCACCATGGAAACTTGGTTTTGGCGAGCAAACACAATATGGAAATTGCACACATTATTATAATAATAATGATGTTTCCACTGTAAGAAATTCATGAATCTGAACCAATGTTTATCCCCTCCAGGTATTCCCTTTGGTTATTTTCATTATTAGGCTTCAAAATCAAGGGTGTTGGTGAGCAATGGCCATGGAATAATAGCCTGGCTATGGCAGAAGAGAATGATGACCCCCACCTCTTTCATACCCTGTGAAATTGAAAAGGTAAGGAAAGGAGAGGGTTTTGCTTGCAGTGAATGTGTGGCATGGAGAGGCAGAAACAGGAGAAAATCAACCATCTTTGAGTTAGAGTGAACAGGAAGTGTGAGGATTCCAGGCCTTCCTCTCCATCGCTATTAATACTTCTGGGAAAATAAAAGTAGGCTGTTATATTCATTGGAGAGCCACACACCCAAAGAATAAAATTCTCCAGGAGAATCTGAAATGATAAATAGGGGAGCTTTTCTGCCTTCTCTAAGCTGAGGGACATTTAACAACAGAAGGCCATTAGTTAAGTTTTGTGGTTGAGGATGTGGTCCCAGGAAAAAAACTGCTTGGGTTTTGACCTCTTTGCTGGTTATAAACCAGAGGACTTTGGACAATACATTTAGTGTCTGTGCCTCCATTTCCTCACCTTTGAAATGAGAGAGATAAGACTGTGCATAGGACACTTGTGAGTATCAAATGACTTATAACATTCTAAGTGCCTAATAGAGTGTCCAGCACTTAGTAAGTGCTCAATTAATGGTAACTGTTAGTACTGTTACTACAGCAGACCAAACTGTAAAAAGCAATTTTGTTTAGTTTGAGAAACAGAAACGATTTCACTTAACTGCTTTTAAAATTAAAGTTGAAACCATAAATTCTAGTTACAAGTGATGAAAAGCTTTCTTACATTTCATATTACGGACACATGGAGTAGGAGACAGCAGAGGGGATAAAATCAGTCTGGAAGGAGAACCAGAGAGAACAGCCAAGACAGACAGCAAGGAAAGGAGGAGACAGAAAGGGAGCCATGTGATGAGCAGGTCCTGGGTGTGCAAGTTACCATCACCTCCTGTTTCCCTGAACTCTGGACTTCAGAGGAAGTTGTCACCGCCTTTTGAAATACATTGCATTTTTTGGCTCTTAGAAGTAGTTTTTCTGCCTTTTTTCTAAACCTCAACATTAAGTTCTGAAATATACTTATTTTTTTTCATGAAAGGATGAGGGTTTTATACCTGTACACAGGTGAAGGGATGACTTGGGGTTTAGACGTGTTCTTTAGAAGGTGAAAAATATCAGCAAATTGACAAACTCCATCTGGAAGTCCTTTGGCCATTTGAAAGCTGTCAGAATAACTCCGATCTGGTCTTTGAGGCTGTCTCACTTGTGTTCAGAAGTTTACATGTAGAACACTATGGACCCCTCAAGTTCTTCTGTTCCTGGGAGCAAAGGCAGAGGTGGGCTCCACAGGTCAGAGATTCTGCCCCTGTTCTGAGCCTCAAACCAGAACATTGCAAAACAACTGGCCACCCTGGGAATATGAATCATTTAAGTGCTTTCCGTCTTTTTTTTTTTTTTTTTTTTTTTTTTTTGAGACAGAGTCTTGCTCTGTCGCCCAGGCTAGAGTGCAGTGGTGCAATCTCAGCTCACTGCAACCTCTGCCTCCCGGGATCAAGCAATTCTCCTGCCTCAGCCTCCGGAGTAGCTGGGATTACATGCACCCACCACCACGCCCAGTTAACTTTTGTATTTTTAGTAGAGACAGGGTTTCACCATGTTGCCCAGGTTGGTCTTGAACTCCTGGCCGCAAGTGATCCACCCGCCTCAGCGTCCAAAAGTGCTGGGGTTACAGGCGTGAGCCACCATTCCTGGCCCTGCTTTCTGCTTTCTGCCTTCTGACTTGTTTTGAGGTTTGGAATCTGTGCTGGGTAGGGGTAGGTGGTTGCTAGACCCCCTCTAGGCTTATTCTGCTAGGCCAGAGGCAGCCAGGACTTTGGGTCCTCATGAAATTCTTCCCAAGTCTGTAACACTATGACTGACGATCTAGCTTAGGGACTGGCAAAGTTTTTCTGTAAAAAGCCAGCTAGTCAATGTTTAGGTTTGTGGGAAATACAGGCCCCTTCACAATTAATCAACTCTACTGTTGGAGTACAAAAGTAGTCGTAGACAATATGTAAATGAATAACTGTGGCTGTGTTCTGATAGAACTTTATTTATGGCCACTGACATTTTAATTTTACATAATTGTCATGTTTCACAAAATGGTCCCTTTTTCAGCCGTTTAAAAGTGGAAAAACCATGTTAGCTACTAACACAGGTATACAAACAGAGGTGGTGAGCCAGATTTGACACATGGGTCACAATTTGCTAAGCCCTGGTCTAGCTGTGATATTGAAAATCTGGAATTTGGCCAGGTGTAGTGGCGTATGCTTGTAATACTAGCACTTTGGGAGGCCGAGCCAGGAGGATCACTTGAGGCCAGGAGTTCAAGACCACCTTAGGCAACGTAGTGAGATCCTGTCTCTTAAATAATTTTTTTTTTAATTAGCCAGGTATGGTGGCGTGTACCTGTAGGTCTAGCCACTTGGGAGGCTGAGCGCAGGAGGATCACTTGAGCCCAGGATTTTGAGGTTACAGTGAGTGAGACCCTTTCTCAAAAAAAAAAAAAAAAAATCATCTGAGCTTTGAAAGATGCTGCGGGACAGTGGAGAGTGATGATTCTGAGATCCTGGACTCCACCTCTATGCAAGAAAATTTTACTCCACAGCTGCTTCATTGCATAAAGAGGAATTATCAACCCCTCATTAGATAACTTGAATTCCTCATTGCCCGACTACATCAGATAATTAAAGTGTTAAATTTCTATCAAAGCAATATTAATTTTGCCTTCCAATTCTAATTCCTGTCTCTACTTTTGGAGGTTAATGGATTTGAAGAATGAATGAGGTAAGTTCTATCACCAGATAAATTAGGGACTCACACACTAAGAAACAACTCACTGAACAGAATGGATGGGATTTGAATCAATTTATATAACCAATGGGAAAACATTCCTAAAGCTACAGCAACTAACATGTTGAAAGATGCACATAACTTTCTAGTAAGACATGTCTCAGTACAGACATTAGATGTTTGAGTTATCCTTTGCAAGTAAGTGGGCACAGATCCCCCCACAACCTTCAGGGACCCTAAGTTATGAATCATGTCCTAAGTCCAACCCTCTCTTCTAATATAGGGGAAATGAAAGCCCACTAAAGGGAAATGAGTTGCACAAGGTCACACACCTGTCTTAGAAAGGGGGAGCTGAAACACTTGGATTTAGGTCCCAAAGAAAAAGGGCAAAGGCTACTATTCCTAGCCTTAAGGCTGGAGAAGGTGGAGAAGAGTACGCCCCATATGGTTAAGGAATTCTCCCCAGGTAGCAGAGTTACCCAGTTTTCACAAGGGATTGGGAGTAGGGTGGTGTCAGGTAGAGAAAGGTATAGGTCAACTTTTTGGATGCCTATTAAGAATGTTTACTCTGATTCAGGAATAGTATTAAGTGTGTTTTACACACCCCATCTTCTTTAAGCCCACAGTTATTCTGAAGCCATCCTCAAAGGGTAACAAGAATTGTGGACAGAAATATAGTTACAATTAAGCATTAATCAGACTGCACTTTGACCTATTTCCTTGTAACTGAAAGTCACATTTGCATCCCCATTGTTCCTATAGATAGGATCTCTGACATCAAAATCATAAGGCTTTGGTTTGAGAATTGCTTATGATGTTTTTTTCAGATCCTGAATCTCAGCGAAACAGATGATGTCAACAATTTGAAGACCCCCACAGAGGAACGGAATCAGTGTGAGGATCCAGTTTCTTCACCTTCCTGTCCCATGACTTTACCCTACACTCTTTAACCAATCGACAATCTCCACACTTCAGCCCACTCCAAAACTCTTAAAACCCTAGCCACAAACTCCTTCAGGAGATGGATTTGAAGTTTCCTCTCATCTCCTTGTTCGGCAGCCCTACGATTAAACCGCTTTCTCTGCTGCAACCCGGTGTGTTGGTGTACTGACTTACAACAGACCTATTCCGGTATAACTCTACCCTACAAGGTAGATATGAAAATTCCCACTTTATGGATGGTGAAACTGATTGAATGGTACAAGAGACCTACTAAAATAATTTTAAGTCTGGCAGGAAGAGAGCCCTTAGCTATCTGGGGAAGACCAGCCTCAGTAGCTATGGAAAGAGCAAGGTCCATTCAAGCTGTGACAGTGAGACAGCCAAGTGTAAGGGACTTCCTGGCAAAACTCCAACCAGCCTGGCGAAACTCCAACCAGCCGTCATGCTAGGAGGAATGCACATTGGGGTGGGGCCTCAGGAAGTTCATGCCATTTGCAGTGGGGAGAAGCCTGGGCCTTCCTCTTCCTGTGTGGAACCTGGGATTCAAACTGAGAGGCAGGAAGCGCACCAGCAGACACTCTGGCTTTGCGGAGGGTCCCTGTTTCCCCTTTTTTCCCTTTTCACCCAATAAAACCCTGCCTTACTCACCCTTCAGATTGTCTGAAGGCCTAAATTTTTGTGGCCGTGTGGCAAGGACCCCATCTTTAACTGAACTAAGGAAAAGTCCTGCAAAACAGCAAAGGTAGCCTCAGAAGTAGAAGCCTCAGCTTTCTGGTACCTGTGACTGAGCTCCCAGGGCCTGCTCAGGGATGCAACTTGGGGAAGGTTTGGACTGCAGGGCTATTTTCATTCTCATTGTGACCATTATTCACATCCCATTGTGCTACACCACTCTATCTTTTCCCTTTCCGTCCTGCTTTTATGACCTAGGGAAGCAAAGGTTCAATTCATAGTACATGACAACCACTAAAACCATGGATATCCAAGCTCTATTCAATGATCAATTAGTGCTTTGTTCATTGTTTAGATTATCTGTGGGGACATGAGAGTCTCACATCTCTTTACTTCACAGAAGCAATGTCCCATAGTGACTAAAAGCGCAAATCCTGGAACAGAGATCCTGGAGCCAAACTTTCTGGGCTTGGATCCCATTCTCACTACCCACTAGCTATATGACCTTGAGCAGGTTACTTAACCTCTCTTTGTTTCCTGCCTTCATCCATAAAAGGGGGATAATAATAGTAGCCACCTCACAGGATTAAATGAGTTGTTACACGTCAAGTACATAGTGTGGACTTATATGAGTTCATTGCTATTGTTATTGACTTCAAGGTTACATCCTGAGTGAGTCAGACTGAACTAGGAAAGCTGCCAAGACAGGTACAAAGGATGTTTGTGTGAAGGTGAGTGTATGAGGAGTAGGTCGATAGGGAAGGTGAAAACAAGGAGAAAAGGAGGAAAACATAAAGGTCAAGGAGGAGGGAGGAAGAGAAACATAAGGTGGGAAAAGGGATGGACAGAGCCAGGGAAAGGAGCAGGAGAGAGGCAGAGAAATTCAACAGCAAACACTCAGCAATGTGAAACAAGTGAGTGCTTTGAACTACATACTGCAGCAAACATAGAGGTGGTTGATATTAGCCAGGTGATATAATAACAACAATGGCTGCATTGACTGAATACTGTGTCCCAGGCTCTGTGCTGGTGTTTTGTACGTGTTTCTTATTCAATTCTCAGCACACCCTATGAGAATTTTACCACAACCCTTTTCACAAATGAGAAAAGTTATACTTAGGGTGACTAGGTAACATATCAAAGGTCACCCACCTAGTAAGATATACAGAGACCCCTGGATTCAAACTCAGGTCTGTGTAACTCCAAAGTCCATGCTCCAAACACATCCTATGCCTGCCACCCAACCAAGAGTTTTCCGTGTTTGGAATCTGTTGACATCAGATTATACCCACAGATGCACTTCTTTTTTTTTTTTTTTTTGAACATTGCTAGACTAAATTTTATTCAGAAATTTTGTGTAACTAATTTACTATCACTCCACAGATGCACTTCTAACTCACTTAGAATAGCAGTCTAATAAAAATCATAAATATTTGAAAAACTACTAGGTATACCTCTACCTTTTAGGAAATTCCCTGAGAAGACAAATAGTCAAGCCAGACTAAGACATCAGCTGGTCTGGAATACTAGTAGGTTCACATTTTTGGTGTCTTCAAGAAGAGCTTACTGCTGGGGAAAATCTACTGGATGAAGGGAATAAAAAGGGGAATAGAGTATAGGACCCAAACTGCTGGAAGCATTCTCTTTGAAAACAGGAAAATGAACCTGAGTAGAACATATAGCACCGAGATGACAGCTCATATCCTCAGGACACACAGATATCTAGAATGAGAAGGGATTTTTAAAGATGATGAATTTTTTCATTTGAAAGGTGAGAAAACTGCCTGGGCGCGATGGCTGAAACCTGTAATCACAGCACTTTGGGTGGCTGAGGCGGGTGGATCACTTGAGGTTAGGAGTTCGAAACCAGCCTGGCCAACGTTGAAGTCCCATCTCTACTAAACACACACACACACACAAAAACAGGTATGGTGGCACGCACCTGCAGTCCCAGCTACTGGGGAGGCTGAAGCATGAGAATTACTCAAACCCAGGAGGCAGAGGCTGCAGTGAGTCAAAATCATGCCACTGCACTCCAGCCTGGGCAACGGAGTGAGATTTCATCTCAAAAAAGTCTCAAAAAAGAAACAAAGGTGAGAAAACTAAATCCGTGAACGGGGAAGTGCTTCATCCAAGATCATATAACCCGAAGTAGACAGAAGGATGGGAGTAGCAACTAAGTTTCCTGACTGCCCCAGTGACCTCTTTTCCTCCACAGAGTCCGTTGGGTTGAGCCGAATTATTTCCCTCATTTGCCCAAATGAAAGTCTAAGATGGAAGGAAATGTGCTTTTCCCCACCCTGATGCAGGTGTGCTTCCTAGTTGACAAGCCTGAGCTCTCAGCTCATACCAAAGGGATCTGCCCCTGAGTTTCTAATTAAGAAATTATGGAAAGAAAAAAATGCACATACACTCAAATTTCAAGTAGCAGACTTAGGGAAAAGCATGAATTCTCTGGGGCCTTCCCTTACACCTTTTGGAATGTTTATCCTCTTGTTTTTCCCATGTCCTTCTCTCCTCTCCCCATTTCCATCTCCTGAGGGATCCCCAAGGTTTCCCTTGGCTGCAAAGGCCTGGGTGGATACTCCCTTCCTGGATCCCCTATGTGTTCAGAAAATCTAAAAGGACCCACTCTAAGATTATGTTTCTCCTAGACACAAGCTAGGCCAATAAATCACATGGCTCAGGCTTTCCCTGGCTCCAATCAGCTCTGGGATCTCCATGCTGAAGTGATTCCCTAAATCCAAGAAAGACATTTGCCCCAACATGCTTTAAGAATGCATTTGAGGGCCAGGTGCAGTGGCTTATGCCTGTAATCCCAGCATTTTGGGAGGCCAAGGTGGGAAGATTGCTTGAGTCCAGGAGTTTGAGACCAGCCTGGGCAACATGGTGAGTTTGCTTGAGCCCAGGAGTTTGAGGCCAGCCATGGTGAGAAACCCCCTCCCCATCCCCCACAACACAACTCCACAAAAAATACAAAAATTAGCCAGGAGTGGTGATGCGCACCTGTAGTCTGAGCTACTCGGGAGGCTGAGGTGGGGGGATCACTTAAGCCTAGGAAGTGGAGGCTACAGTGAGCAATGTTCACATCACTGCACTCCAGCCTGGGTGACAGAGTGAGACCCTGTCTCACAAAATAAAAATGTTTTTGAAAGATGTTCTTCAAGTTTCCTCCTTTGTTTGACTGGAAAGTCTTGTGTAAGCTTTTCCAATTTAAACATCCAGTGGAACAAAGTACTTGCTCACTTTTCTGTTCTGTACTTGCTGCAGGGCATCTCTTAAGCACAATTTAATCACATTGCTGGGAACTGCAATTATTTTGCATCTCCCGGAGGCTCCTAAGAGACAACTGTAAATAATGGCTTATTCTCTTCACCAAACAAGAAGGCAATTGACTCACACAATTGCCTGAAGACTGGGCCTGGGAACTCCAGTTTCATTCCACAGGGATGCACTTAAAGGGCTGGCATAGAGAATGAAAAACTCCCCAATGGAGGTAGGAATGGTCATTTTCAAGCCATATGTTTCTTCAGATGGATGCCTAATTTTAATTTGCCTTTGAATACATTTAGTTCTTGCTCCAAAATTCTCTTCTCATGATTCCTCTTTCTCGCTTATCAATAGGAGGATGTTGCTGGCTGCCTGGGGTCTCTGGGGACAGTTTTCATATATGAGCTCTGGAAAATTAAAAATGATCCTGGGAGGCCTGCTAGCTGGCAGTTTATAAAGATTTTAAAAGAATAATCTTGAGTAACTTTTCTAAACACTAATTAATGTTAAACTTCATATTTGTTTAGGAGCCCCTCAGACTCCATTAAAAGCTGTCTTCTTTGCTGGGCTCTCTGGTTCTGGGCCTGGGAAAGGATGACTAGGAGGTTCTCCCCTCCATTTGAATACTTGAATTCTCTGTAACTGCCTTGACAGTGCAGGGCTGTGATTGGTGCAGATTAACCATAAACAGGTGAAGCTTTGGGAGTTTTCCTGCGTGTCTGAATTTTAATCGAAGGCAGGGTTGACTGTTTGGATTTCATTCAAACATAGCCTCAGCGTAAAGTATCACTGTGTACACTGAAAGAAGCGTCAGACAGAAAGAAAAAGGGCTGCTATTGCCAAAATGCTCGAGAGGTGCCTTCTAGGGTGATGGGAGACAGCCCAGGACACAGAGTCACAGGCTGGAAATGAACTCAGAATTCTCTCTTCTGGGGATGGCAATTCTTGGGCTACTCTTGAAGGCTTACAACACCAGGCCCTTCCCTTCCAGAGACACAGACTTATTGCCCTGACCTGAAATTCTCCCCATAGAGACTCAGGTCTAGTGATGAGGTGGTGTCCTCTGCCTTTACCATCCCCCCCTTTTTTTTTTTTTTTTTTTTTGAGACAAGGTCTTGCTCTGTTGCCCCAGCTGGAGTGCAGTGACATGATCTTGCCTCACTGCAGCCTCGAACTCATGGACTCATGCGATCCTCCCACCTCAGCCTCCCAAGTAGCAAGGACTACAGGTGTGCACCACCATGCTCAGCTGATTTTTAAATTATTTGTATAGAAAGGGTGTCACTATCTTGCCCAGGCTAGTCTTGAATTCCTAGGCTCAAGCAATCCCCCCACCCCAGCATCCCAAAGTGCTGGGATGACAGGTGTGAGCCACTGTGCCTGGCCTCTACCATCCTCCTAAAGAGGCAATTCCACAGGGTAGGATGCCACTTAAAGGCATCACCCGTGCTTTTTTTTTTTTTTTAGACGGAGTTTCACTCTTGTCAACCAGGCTGGAGTGCAGTGGCACGATCTCGGTTCACTGCAACTTCTGCCTCCCAGGTTCAAGTGATTCTCCTACCTCAGCCTCCCAAGTAGCTGGGATTACAGGCACCTGCTGCCACACCTGGCTAATTTTTTGTACTTTTAGTAGAGACGGGGTTTCATCATGTTGGACAGGCTGGTCCTGAACTCCTGACCTCAGGTGATCCGCCCACCTCGGCCTCCCAAAGTGTTGGGATTACAGGTGTGAGCCACTGCACCCGGCCCACCCCTACATTTTGAATGAGGCCTTAGGTTCTTTCTCCTGAGGCGGGAGAGAGGCCACAGAAGAACCCAACTCAGAATGTTAAAAGAAAAGAGGGGAAGGGGTCCCAGGATGGGAACTGAAGGCAGAAGTCAGGAGGAACATAGCAAAGCTCCACTCTACCTACCTCATCATTTGGCTTTAGGCCCTTCCTGGCAGTCTAATGGCCCTAGAAGTCCTGAGCCTTAGGAACCTGGAAAGAAATTAAACAGGCCAGCTGCCTTTGCAAGTCAGGAGTTAGGACAGGGAAACACCCCTCTTTCCCCAGGAGTACCCCAGTTCCTTTCTCCCCTCCACCAGCTGTGAGTCAGGTAATTTTTTTCTTATCTACATGAGATAATATACATAAGTCAGTGCTTCCCTTCTGCTGAACTACACCCTTCCCCTTTGGAATGTCAACATTTTTCTTCCATTTCCTGGCACTTCTTTTCCCTTTCCTCTCAGCCAGCACCTTTAGGGAAAGCCAAAAGAGCCCTTTCTTCTCACGAGTGAGGGGCTCCCTCTGGGGCTGAGTAGCAGATGGGTAGAAAGACAGCCCTGGCTGAGAGCTCAAGCAGGTCATTTGGCTCATGGCAGAGCAGCTCCAGCTCTTGTCTCCAGCCAGAGGGCCACCTCTCACCTACCTCTGCAAACAGTGTAGCAGGTGCTCCTAGACACGGTGGGCCCTAAACCAATCTTGCCACAAAGAATAACTCCTGCAAAGGCCTCTGGGGCTCCTGCTGAGACCCAGGGCTCCAGGAACCTGAAACCTTAAGTGGAGCAGATGCGTTGGGGAGCTTTGTAACAATGCTAAGGGAACTGACTCCAAATGGCTGGGGGAGATATGAATGGGGGAGGTACAAGCCCTCTTTGCATTCCTAGCCTATTCTTCCTCCTAAAGCAACCAAAACCTGGTTTCTGTGGTCAGAGAGGAAAGGAAAGATATCTGAGAAATTAAATCATACTGGAGGATTAATGGGAACTGGCACCAGGGTGATTTGTGTTTTTAAAGATGGTCATGCTTAACACAAGAATGCTCAGGTGAAATTGCTGGCATCAATGCTGGAGACAGATACTATGTGGTGAGGGGAGGCTTTCTGGTACCTCTCAAATTACAGCAGGCAAGTGACTGTCTTCCTGGAAGGCCTTTTTTCAAACATCCACGTTTCGCCTCCCATTCTCATACTTGAGCCACAGAGAAGGACTGAAATTTCCCTCTGAGATGCCCTTCTTGAACCCCTTCCCTTGGGAACACACAATTCTGGATCTCACTGCAAGACCACAGCACTGAATACTCATTCTCTGTCCCCAGAAAACGTTCTTCCTAAACCCACAATTGGATTGCTCATTGAAAGCTATATTTTCTCTGGGAAGTGAAAGATGTTATGCCAGAGTTGCTCTCTCAAAGTTTCTGAAAACAACAAAGCATTGTTTTGTACCACCAGGACTCCAGCTTAGGACAATTATATAATGAATCAGCAGCATTATAAAATTGTCTCTCATATGACTTAGTTGTATCATTGTTTCCAAATCTCTTAATCATCCAAAAAGCTATTATATCTAGGGATTACCAAGTTAATTGAAGGGAAAAAGAATCCAAGAACTCAATAAACCTCACTGTCCGTAAACTACCTGCCTACCTTTTATGATTTTTCCAGTTATGTAAAGTTGGTTTTGTGGCTTTGTTTTAATGATGGTAGTAGTGAGAGACGAGGAGGGATCCCATTGTCTCATCTTCTCCTAGCAATCCTAATGCACTTCGCAGTGCATTGAGTTCAGCAGTCAAAAAAAAATCTGGTTTCAAAGCCTGCTACCTATATATCAAATATTTACACTTTAAGATGAAGGACATTATTGGGGTGTTCAAGGAAAATTAAGAGAATATTTAAAGGATGCCTTCAAAGCTTTCACCTCATGCTCTGGAGAAGAAAACATAATGAGAGGAAAATCTAAGCAACACTAAGTGTATTGAAGGTATTACAACAAGGGTCCAAACAAATTGAGGTTTCTCTGGAAAGCAATATGTGTTAGGTTCTAGAAAAACTGAAACAAGTTGTCAAGAGAGTCCCACAGAGACTTTCCACATTTTAATTGCATTTAATTCTTACAGCAATCCTCTAATATTTGGTTAACATTTAATAGATAAGAAAACTCGCCAGGCATGTTGGTTCATACTGGTAATCCTAATGCTTTGGGAAGCTGAGGCGGAAGGATCTCTTGTGTCCAGGAGTTCTCTACAAAAAAATAAAAATTAAAAAATTAGCTAGGTGTAGTGGCACATGTCTGTGGTCTCAGCTACTCACAAGGCTGAGTCAGGAAGATCACTTGAGCCCAGGAGTTTAAGACTAGCCTGGGCAACAGAGTGATATCTTGTCTCTACTAAAAATTAAAAAATAAATTAGCCAGGTGTGGTGGTGCATGCCAATAGTCCCAGATACTCAGGAGGCTGAGTTGGGAGGATTGCTTGAGTCTGGGAGTTTGAGGTTGCCGTAAGCCATGATGATACCACCGCATTCCAGCCTGGGTGACCCTGTCTCAAGAAAGTAATAATCATAATAATAATAATTGGGCAAAGAAAAAAGGAAGACGCTTTGATTCAAAGTTGAGACATGGGCCCCGCTCAGTGGCTCATGCTTGTAATCCCAGCACTTTGGGAGGTTAAGGGGGGGCGGATCACCTGAGGTCAGGAGTTCGAGACCAACCTGGCCAACATGGTGAAACTTTGTCTCTACTAAAACTACAAAAACTAGCTGGGCGTGGTGGCACACACCTGTAATCCCAGCTACTCAAGAGGCTGAATCACTTGAACCCGGGAGGCAGAGGTTGCAGTGAGCCAAGATTGTGCCACTGCACTCTAGCCTCTTGGGCAACAGAGCAAGACTCCGCCTCAAAATAACAAAGAAGGTATGCGCCCAGAGAGCAGCTCTGGACATTACCACATACAGACAACTTCATGTTCATGCAATGGAAAGATACTTTACTATTGGTTAATATAGAAATGTCACAAAAGTCAATTACATACAGATAATGCAAATGCATTTTATAAATATTTCTTAAATTCTGCATTCTCAGACTGTAATGAAATAACATTGAAAGTATATAGCAAGAATAGAATTAAATAATAAACAACAATGTAGAATTTTTAAGACTCTTAGGTTATTCCCAGGTCAGGAAAAAAATGCAGAGCAAAATGACAGAATAATTTTTAATGAAATATAAATACAGCATTTCATAATACATGGAATGCTGCCAATGCCGTACTTAAAAGAAAATGTAACACTGTAAATGCCTGTATTAATAAGAAAGAAAGAGCAACAGGAACAGAATGAACTAAATCTCTAAATCCCTTTAAAAGGGAATAAAGCAATCACCCAAAATACAGAAACAGAAAATCCCAAATAAAAATAAGCAAAATGAGCTGAGCACGGTGGCTCACACCTGTCATCACAACAATTTGGGAGGCCAAGGCAGGTGGATCACTTGAGCCCAGGAGTTCGAGATCAGCCTGAGCAACATGGTGAAACCCTGTCTCTACCAAAAAAAAAAAATACAAAAATTAGCTGGGCGTAGTGGCACGTGCCTGTGGTCCCAGCTACTCGGGAGGCTGAGTGGGAAAATTGCTTGAGCCCAGGAGTTCTGGACTGCAGGAATCTGTGATTGTGCCACTGCACTCCAGCCCCTGGGTGATAGAGCAAGATCCTGTCGCCAAATAAATAAATTAAACAAAATGGAAAAGATAAAAATAACCATTTGGTAAAAACAAAAATAAAACCCCAATATTGTTTCTTTGAAAAATCAGTGGAACTAACAACCACTGGCCAAATGATTTACAAAAGATTAAAAACACACACAATGTAATAAATTAGATACAAGAAAAGAGATTTAACAATAAGACAAATTCAAAATACTTGGGGTTATGTGCTCCTTTTCTCTGTTTCTATAGCACTCTGTATATTGCTATTAAAACATTTATCACACTGTACTTTAATTACATGTTTATTTGTCCATCTCCTTATATTTCCATCTCCTTATATTAACAGGCTTCTGGCAGGAAACAGATGCCATACTCCAAAAGGTTTTACAGAGGAGAATCTAATAAAGGGACTATTTGCAATAATATGCACAGGGTTAAGGGAACCAACAAGGGATGCTGCAGCACCCTGGGGCAAGCAACAGCAGCAAGTCTCTACCACCCCCAGCCCAAAGAGGCAAGCAGCAGGAATGGTTTCAGGAAAACATGGCAAGAATTGAAGCTAGTAGAGAGGGGCTGCCTCCCAGAAGCTATGACAATGGGTAGAAGAATGAAGTCACTACTAAAACGCAGCCTGCAAGGCAGGGAGCCAAGGGAATAAATATGCCAATCTCTTGTACCTCCCAACGTCTCACTTCCTGTGAAACTCTTATTTCCTGCCATTCCTCCCAAAGGTGGAATCCTACCTGAAACCAGAGGGCAGAAGAGCCTTGGTGATTGAGTCCATAGAGGTCAGCCTCTTAGGGCAGAGCAGGGCAAAGAATGAGTTAGGGTAGGGTTAAGGGGGACACCAACAGAGACCAACCAGCACACTCTACAACCTGACTACAGAGTCCATGAGAACAGAGATAGTATCTTTTTTTTTTTTAATTTTTTTTTGAGATAGGGTCTCACTCTGTTGCCTAGGCTGCAGTGCAGTAGTGTCATTATGGCTCACTGCAGCCTTGACATCATGGGCTCAGGTGATCCTCCCATCTCAGCCTCCCAAATGGCTGGGACCACAGGCATGTGCCACCACGTTTGGCTAATTTTTAAATTGTAGAGATGAGGTCTTGCTATGTTGCCCAGGCTGGTCTTGAACCCTTGGCCCCAAGCAATCTTCTTGCCTCAATCTCCCAAAGGTCGGGATTACAGATGTTAGCCACTGCACCTGGCCCAGGCAATGTACCTCGCTCATTTTTATGCCACCAGCCTTTAGGGGCAATGACTCAATAGCTATTTATTGAATGAATACATGATTAAATGGAGTGAGCTATTATCATTTTCATCTACATGCTAATGAAAGTAATTACTGAGTAATTATTAATGAGGACATGCACAAATATACACAATATGAACTATGACATGGGAAAATTAGCATATATGGACTATTCATAAAGAAAAACAATAGAAAAAGGAGTATTAAAATAATATAAAATCAGGCACCTGGCTCTGATCAATGCACTAGAGAATTTTTCTAAGGAACAATCCTTCTATTAAACATATGGAACAATCCTTCTATTAAATAATCTGTTAAAAAATATAGAAAAGGGTGTCTTACCAAACTTGTTTTATGAAACAAATGTTTTTTAAATATATATATATAAGGAAATAACAATATAAAGAAAGAAAAGTATAGGTTAGTCTTGTGGATATGAATACAGAACTTCTAAAAAATACTGTAGCAAAAAGAATGCAATACTGCTGTGACCCAGTGGAAGCCTTACAAAAAAATGTATAATCTTACAAACACTGTTTTTTGTATTTTCTTTCATTTTTGAGACAGGTTCTCACTGTCACCCAGGCAGGAATGCAGTGGTGTGATCATGGCTTACTGCAGCTTTGACCTCCTGGGCTCAAGCAACCCTCACACCTCAGCCTCCCAAGTAGCTGGGACTACAGGTGTGCACTACCACGCCTGGCTAATTTTTGTATTTTTTGTAGAGACGGAGTTTCACCATGTTGCCCAGGCTGGTGTCAAGCTCCTAGGCTCAAGGGATCCACCCACTTTCGCCTCCCAAAGTACTGGGATTATAGGCATAAGCCACTGCACCCAGCCTTGAAACACTGTTAACATAAGGTGTCATATTAATAGACAAAATATAAAAATCCTATCCATGTATGCCTTCAACAAGTATGTACTGAGAGCCTAGTATTTATCAGGTACTGTTCTAGACACTGGGGATACAACAGTGAACAAGATAGGCAACGAGCCTGGCTCTCTTGAAGCCTCTAGTCTCATGGTGGAGACAGATACCAAGTAAGCCAGTAGCTAACTAGAATAGTTTCACAGCATGACAAGTGCTTTGAAGAAAATAAGACAGGACGACACAATAGAGTGTGACTGCAGGTGGGGGAGGGGGGTCATATTAGATAACCTTACCAAAGATGTTTTGAACTGATGCTTGATATTTCAAAAGTTGGTGAGACTGAGTATGGGGGCTCATGCCTGTAATCTTAACACTTTGGGAGGCCGAAGTGGGAGGATTGCTTGAACTCACGAGTTCAAGACCAGCTGGGGCTACATAGTGAGACCCATCTCTACCAAAATTTTTTAAAAATCAGCCAGGTGTGGTAGTGCATGCCTGTAGTCCCAGCTACTGAGGAGGCCGAAGTGGGAAGATGGCTTGAGCATGGGAAGTTGAGACTGCAGTGAGCTGTAATCATGCTACTGCACTCCAACCTGGGCGAGAGACTGAGACTCTGTCTCAAAAGAGAAAAAGAAAAACAAAAAAAGAATGCTGGCAAGAAGACATTTCTTAAAGTTCAAAACTTCCACTGATTAAACAAAAAAAAAGGCATGGGAAGTTTTCTTTCTTAGGAGGAGCATTCTGCAAGCCTAAATTCAAGAGCCAGAGGCACTGGAGACTCTAATAAAAACATAAGTATAACAAGAATGTCTCTTTCATCAGTCTTAATTAACTTTTTAATAAAATGAGACTGAAGAAAAAGAAATGAATTATAAATATGTGAAAGAAAAATAAAAATGTCACTCACTCAAATGACAGGATTCTATAAGGAAGATGTCCATGGCATCAACACAAAATTCATTAAAAATAATAAAGATGTTCAGCAAAGAAGCATAATATAAGATTAACGACAAAAGTTAGTCACATTCCTAATAAGAGTGACACAAAGCTAGACAATATAATGAAAAAGGAGATTCAGAATAATGACAAAATGTTAAATACTTGGTTATTCCCTTAATTTGAGAGAATAAAGATATATTAAAATCATAGAATACTGATGGGAGAAGGAAAGGAAGGCATGAATAAATGATGCTATTTACCAAGATGAATTAATATTGGAGAGACCAAGTATCGCAAAGGTAACTAGATTTACATATAAATTTAACGCACTACAAGTGAAAACCACTGGGAGAAATTGTATAGAATGTGACAAGTTGTTGGGAAAATTCTCCTGAAAGAAGACGATGATTGTAGATTCATCCTTTAAGAGTTTTAAATTAAAAGTAACAATTATCAAAACTATGTGATATTTGGTTTTTAAACTTTTAAGGACACATTAACATTTCAAAATAGATTTGGGTATTTAATAATTCAACATACAGAAAACCAGAAACACTAGAATAATATAAAAGAAATTACTACTTAATGGATTTCAGTATGGGTAAAATTAAGATCTGTAGCTTGAACCACAAATATTCTATATGATTCAAATACTTAAATATAATTTAAAAAATCAAGAAGAAAGGGCATTAACATTTTTACCTCAGCTGCAGACCATTCTGTTATCAAATAAATGGAGGCTATCATTTATCACATTTTAATATATGTTTCTACAATGACATACAAGAAAACAAATATTTTTAAAGTTGCAAGACAAAACAAATGTGAAACATAATTGGTGAGATTATACTATTCAAAAGTAGTTAGAATTCAGAAAATTACATGAAACTAACATCCAGATACCACTGGAAAAGTGGTCAAAGGAGACGGGCAGCTTATACTTAAGCACTACAGACAATAAAGTACCCTATAGAAAAATGAACAGTCACCCTAGAAATTAAAGAGTAGAAATTAAAATAGATGTAAAGTGTCATTACACGGCTGCTATGGTCTGCGTGTTAGTATTCCCCCTCCCCACATTCATATATTGAAACCTAATAGCCAATGTGATAGTATTAACAGGTGGAGGCTGGGTGTGGTGGCTCACGCCTGTAATACTAGCACTTTGGGAGGCCAAGGTGGGAGGATAGCTTAAGGCCAGGAGTTCAAGACAGGCCTGGGCAACATAGGAAGACCCCATCTCTACAAAAATAAAATAAATTAGCTGGGCACAGTGGCATGCACCTGTGGTCTCAGCTATTCAGTAGGCTGAGGTGGGAGGATCACTTGAGCCCAGGTGTACAAGGTTACAGTGAGGTATGATGGCACCAGTGCACTCCAGCCTGGGTGACAGAGCAAGGCCCTGTCTCAAAAATAAAGATGATGCCTTTGGAAGTGATGAAGTCATTAGGGCTCTGCCCTCATGAATGGAATTAGTTTTTTTTTTTTTTTTTTTTTTTGTCCCTTTCTAAAAGAGGTTGAAGGGAGCTCGCTGCTTTGCACCCTTCTGCCTCATGAGGATATGCAGGAAGAAGGTGTCATCTTTGAAGCACAGAGCAAGCCCTCCCCGGACACCAAATCTGCCAGTAACTTCATCTTGGGCTCCCCAGCCTTGTAAATTACCATGCTTGAGACCAGGAGTTCGAGACCAGCCTGGACAACATAGTCAGACCCTGTCTCTACAAAAAAATTTAGAATTAGTCCAAGGGGCAGTATGCACCTGTATTGCCAGCTACTCAGGAGGCTGAGGTGGGAGGATCACCTCCTGGATCCCAGGAGGTAAAGGCTGTGGTGAGCTGTGATCATATCACTGCACTCCACCTTGGGCAACTGAGAGAGATCCTGTCCCCAAAAGAAAGCAATTTTAAAAACTAAAAAATAAATACACAAATTACCTAATCTAAGGCATTTTGCTATAGCAGTCCAAATGGACTAAGACAACACTTTATAAACAAAGGGAGGAAAGATTAAAATGATACAACTTGATGTTTGTGAGGCTATGGTAAATTAGGTACAGTGACACATTGCTAGTGGAACTGTATACTAATTTGTTTTCAGAAGAAGCACTCTACTGGTTTTTGATGTGATTTTAAAATGATTTTTATTTTTTGTAGAGACAAGTCTCACTATGTTGCCCAGCCTGGTCTTGAACTCCTCAGCTCAAGCAATCCTCCTGTCTTAGCCTCCCAAAGCGCTGAGATTACAGGAATGAGCCACCACACCTGGCCTTGATGTTCTTTTGATCCATCAGTTCTGCTTTGGAGAATATACTCTATAAAAATAACATTATATATATTATATATATTATGTGTTCCCCTTTCTCTGCAACCTCACCAGCATCTGTTTTTTTTTTTTTTTTTTTTTTTACTTTTTAATAATAGCCATTCTGAATGGTGTGAGATGGTATATCATTGTAATTTTGATTTGCATTTCTCTAAAGATCAGTGACATTGAGCTTTTTTCATATGCTTGCTGGCCACATGTATGTCTTCTTTTGAAAAGTGTCTGTTCATGTCCTTTGCCCACTTTTTAATAGGGTTATATATATATGTATAAAATGATGGTCACATATTATTCTTCATAATTTTGTGGGTTTTTTATCTTTTATTTTAGGTTCGGGGGTACATGTGAAAGTTTGTTACATAGGTAAATGTGTCACAGGGGTTTGTTTTACATGTTATTTCATCACCCAGGTATTAAGCTCAGTACCCAATAGTTACCTTTTCTGCTCCTCTCCCTCCTCCCACTCTCCACCCTCAGGTAGACCCCAGTGTCTGTTGTTTCCTTGTGCTCATGAGTTCTCATCTTAGCTCCCACTTATAAGTGAGAACATGGGGTATTTCATTTTCTGTTCCTGTGTTAGTTTGCTAAGGATAATAGGCTCCAGCTCCATCCATGTTCCCACAATAGACATGATCTCATTCTTTTTTAGGGCTGCATGGTATTCCATGGTATATATGTACCACATTTTCTTTATCCAATCTGTCATTGATGGGCATTTAGTTTGATTCCACATCTTTGCTATAGTGAATAGTTCTGCAATGAACATTCGTGTACATCTGTCTTTATGGTAGAATCATTTATATTCCTCTGGGGATATACCCAACAATGGGATTGCTGGGTCAAATGGTAGTTCTGCTTTTAGCTCTTTGAGGAATCATGATAGTGCTTTCCGCAATAGTTGAACTATTTACACTCCCACTGACAGTGTATGTGTTCCCCTTTCTCTGCAACCTCACCAGCATCTGCGTTTTTTTTTTTTTTGAGTTTTTAATAATAGCCATTCTGAACGGTGTGAGATGGTATATCATTGTAATTTTGATTTGCATTTCTCTAAAGATCAGTGACATTGAGCTTTTTTTCATATGCTTGCTGGCCACATGTATGTCTTCTTTTGAAAAGTGTTTGTTCATGTCCTTTGCCCACTTTTTAATGGAGTTGTTTGGTTTTCTCTTGTAGATTTGTTTAAGTTCTTTATAGATGCTAGATATTAGACCTTTGTCAGCTGCATAGTTTGCAAATATTTTCTCCCATTCTGTAGGTTGTCTGTTTACTCTGTTGATAGTTTCTTTTGCTGCGCAGGAGCTCTTAAGTTTAATTAGATCTCACTTATCAATATTTGCTTTTGTTGTGATCGCTTTTGGTGTAATTGTCATGAAATCTTTGTCCAACCCTATGTCCAGGATGGTATTGCCTAGGTTGTCTTCCAGGGTTTTTATAGTTTTGGGTTTTACATTTGTCTTTAACCTATCTTGTGTTGATTTTTGTATGTGGTGTAAGGAAGAGGTCCAGCTTCAATCTTCTGCATATGGCTAGCCAGTTATCCCAGAACCATTTCTTTATAATTTTGAAAAGTCAGAAACAACCTAGGAGCTCCCTGCAAAACAGCCAAGCAAAGTATGGTATACAAGTATGGTATAGCACCACGACACACTTCATTTTGCTATTCAAAATAACAAGCGGATGGGTATACCCACTTTGGGAAAATTCCCCAAGCTTTATTCATATGATTTGTAGTTTTCTACATATTATATATTTTATATTTCTAAAAAATTATTTTTTAAATGGCAAACATATAAGCTAATACAGCACATAGAATGTATGTGAAATGGTAGTAAATAAAAATGTTTAACATAATATTAAACACTTGTTGGTTACAACTATAAACATAAGTGTATGTGTAAGCACTGACAAGGACTGGGAGGGAACTGCAGTGATAAGACATTTATATTCATTTCTTTTTTAAATACCAGCTCTATTGAGATCATAAATAAATCATAAAGTTCACCTTTCTGAAGTGCACAATTCAGTGACTTTTAGTACATTCAAAAGTCGGTGCAACCATTGCACCATTTAATGTTAGAAGATTTTCATCATCCCATAAAGAAACTGCGCCCATTAAGCAGTCACTTCCCATTCCTGTCTCTACTTAGGCCAGGCAAACACTAATGTACTTTCTGTCTCAATGGACTTGCCTATTCTGGACATTCCATACAAATGGAGTAATACATTGTTACATGGTCTTTTTTACAGGCTTCTTTCACTTAGTATGTGTTTCAAGGTTCATTCATGCCGTAGTATGTATCAGTACTTCGTTCCTTTTTATGACTGAATAATATTGCATTGTGAGGATATACCACATTTTGTTTATCCACTCATCTGTTGATAAACATTTGAGTTGTTGCCACTTCTTTTTTTTTCTTTTTGAGATGGAGTCTCACTCTGCCACCCAAGCTGAAGTGCAGTGGCATGATCTTGGCTCACTGCAACCTCCTCCTTCCAAGTTCAAGTGATTCTCATGCCTCAGCCTCCAGAGTAGCCAGGATTACAGGCGTGTGCCACCACACCTGGCTAATTTTTGTATTTTTAGTAGAATTGGGGTTTCACCATGTTGGTTTGAACTCCTGACCTCAAGTGATCTGCCTGCTTCAGCCTCTCAAAGTGCTGGGATTACAGGTGCTTGAGCCACTGCACCTGGCTGTGTCCACTTTTTACCTATCATAAATAGTGTTTTCTATCATTGCATATGAGCTTTTGTGCAAATATATATATTTTTTTACTTCTTTGAGTTACATTCCTAGGAGTGGAATGGCTGGGTTGTATTGTAACTCTGCATTTAACCATTTGAGGAACTGCCAAGGTTGTTTTCCAAAGTTGTTGCACCATTTTACATTTCCACAAGCAATGCAGGAGGGTTCCAATTTCTCCACATGCTCAATAACACTTTTTTTTTTTTTTTTTTTGAGACTGGGTTTCACTCTTGTTGCCCAGGCTGGAGTGCAGTGGCGTGATCTTGGCTCACAGAAACCTCCACCTCCTGGGTTCAAGTGATTCTCCTGCCTCAGCCTCCAAAGTAGCTAGGATTACAGGCATGTGCCACCACACCTAGCTCATTTTGTATTTTTAGCAGAGATGTGGTTTCACCATGTTGGCCAGGCTGGTCTCAAACTCCTGACCTCAGGTGATCCACCCACCTCGGCCTCACAAAGTGCTGAGATTACAGATGTGAGCCAGTATGCCCGACCTGAAAAACACTTATTTTCTATTATTATGACCATCCTAGTAGTTATAAAGGGGTATCCCATTGTGGTTTTGACTTGCATTTTTCTAATGGCTAATAATGTTGAGCATCTATTCAGGTGTCTGTTGGCCATTCATATCTTTTTTGGAGAAACACCTGTCAGATTCTTTGCCCATGTTTTAATTGGTTTTATCTTTTTATTGTTGCATTGTCTGAATTTTTATATACTCTGGATATTGGGCCCTTATCAGATATATTATTTATAAATATTTTCTCCCATTCTGTGGGTTGTCTTGTCACTTTCTTGACTGTGTCCTTTGCTGAGCACAAGTTTTTAATTTTGATGACCACTTTGTCTACATTTATTTCTTTCAGTGCAGTTAAGCTCTAATTAAATAAATATTGGCTATGTAATTCTTTTAGATGGGAATGACTACTGGTGGGGATAGGGAAGCACAGACTAGTGACTGTGTCTTGTATATTGCATTAGAGGTTGTTTAGTCCTGGCCTATGCCTGAGCCACAGATGAGAGTTTCTGCTCCCAAGACGGATTCTTTATGCTATCTATTCATTCAACAAATATGCCTTGGTTCCCACTACTTATTAAGAAAATGAAAGAAGACAGTTCTTGCCCTCAATGAGCTGACAAAATAGGAGGGGAAGTAAGATGCCTTATCTCATCATTGCAACACTTGGTACAATGATGAGAACCATGTAGGGGGCTTAAGGAAGAGTTCAGATTATGGAGTGAACACATATGGTTGGGGGTTTTCATAAATGCTACTTTGGCTGAAGACATTTCACGCTATGGGGAAAAAGCCACCACCACTAAATCAAGAAGAAAACCATAGCCACTGAGTAAACAACAGTGAAAGGAATGCTAGAATGGGGGATAATTTTCCTAAATGCTCTATCTAAATTCAAACAATGCAAGGTTTCTTTTTTTTCTGAAATACACACTCTCCATTTTGATTTGTATGTCTGAATTGGTGCAGCTAGGTATATATCAAATTCTTTGTCGATGAAAGATAGCCAATCCTTAAAAAAAAATTTCTTCCTTATTATAAAGTTAAATTTACCCTAGCACCATCTGAATTCGTGTGCAAAAGAGCTCTCCTTGAATGAGAACCAGTGAGCCTCTGGGATTCATGTTTTCACTCAACAAATAACTAATGAAATCCTACTGTGTATCAGGTATTCTAAGAAGGGAAGGGTGAGAGAAATAATCATGAGTAAGAAAGGCATGCTTTCTGCCTTCAGAGAATTAACAGTCTGGGGAAAGAGACAGAGATATAAATGGACAATTGCAATACTGTGTAATATGGGAAGTACAGGGTGTATGTGCGTGAGCATCTAGCCTGAACTTGGGGTTGATTTTGGATACTGGAGAATGTGATGTCCAAGGTGGGACCTGAAAAATGAATAGGAGTGTTTCGCTTAAAGGCAGCAGCTTGCAGGAAAAATTCCAAGCAGAAAGAAGTGTACGGACAAAAGCAAGAGGACATAAGATCTTTGTGGAACTGAAAAAGATTAGGCAACCTAGGGTGGGAAGGGGCGGCTTGTGGGGAGGGAGAAATGAAGCTGGGGCAGAACCAGACCATGAAGGATCCTGTAAGCTGTGATGAAGGGGAGTAACATGGTCAGCTTTCTATTTTAGATTAGTTGGCAGCTGCAAGGAGAATGTGTAGGAAGCGAACGAGACAGGAGCCTGAGAAGCTTGTTTGACTACTCAATTCTAAGCAAGACAAGAACACCTTAGGGAGGCAGCAAAGGAAAGACAGAGAAATGTGTAGATTTGTGAATTAGTTAAAAGGTGGAATCAAAAAGACAGAGTGGTTGATTGGATATGTTGAGTGAGAGAGAGAGAAGGGAGTCCAGGTTGATGCCCACAAGAGGGCCTCTGGTGAGCACTGCTCAAAGGACTAGGAGGAGCACAAAGATGTTTATGATCTAGTCCCTGTCCTCAAGGAGCTGATAATCTAAGAGGCAGAGCTGCTGTCACATACCGTATCTTCGTGTACATTAGAAAAGATGTTCCCTCCAAGGGTGGCTTGGCAGGTGGATTTCAGCCCCTATTTGTCCCCTCAGCCAGGCACATTTATACAGGGCACAACTAGAACAACTGAATTTGGTGACCTGTTTACTTAAATTATATAAAAACCCTGGTAGATCGCTTGAGTCCAGGAGTTTGAGATAAGCCTGGGGAACATGATGAAATCCCGTCTCTACAAAAAACACAAAAATTAGCTGGGCATGGTGGTGCACGCCTGTAGTCCCAGCTAATCAGGAGGCTGAGGTAGGAGGATTGCTTGAGCCTGGAGGTCAAGGCTGCAGTGGGTCATGATCATGACACTGCACTCCAGCCTGGGTGACAAAGGGAGACCTTGTCTCAAAAACAAAATAAAAAAATAAAAAAGTTCCAGACTCTCAGTTAATTCTCTCCAGGATCAGAGGAAATAACTGGAAAGGGAAGTCAAAAGATTGGAAACTCCTGGATTAGGCAAAATAATAAAAAGCAGACCACTACATAGGCCTTATCTCTAAAAGGTGAATAATGAATATTATTTTTTAATAGACAATACGATAATAGTAATCTAATTAACTGTCGGTTTGGAGTTTTTCTCTTTTCAGAGCTCCTATAGCTCCTAAAGATAATAAGGTCTGGAACTTATAATTTCCAGCATAGCACTGATGTTATTTAGAGTAACAACACTTTTTAAATTTTATATCCTGCTTTTCAGTCCACAAAGCACTTTCATATACATTTATCAGATAAATGCATAATACCTTTGTGAAGATGATGATCGTTGATGATTCCCATTTTAGGTTGAGGAACTGAGGCTCAAAAATGTTACCTGACATTTCAAAGTCCACACAGCTAGCAAGCCAAACTAGTACTCGAAACCCGGTTTTTGATTTTAAATTATCTGTTCCCGCAAACCCCCAGAAACCTGTGTGTATCTCTCCCCATGCCCACCCACCCACCCACCCATTATGTCTGTAAGCTCCTGAAGGGCAGGGGCCACGTCTCATGCTTTCTGGTATTTCCACAAATCACCAGGCATTCATTAAATTCATCCCACAAACATTTCTTGAGCAACTACTGTGTCCCAGGACATGTGCTGGGGGACTGGGGCTACAATGATGAACCAGTCACTGCTCTCAAGTAACTTATAACCAGAGGAAAGTGACAAGTAAACAACCTGTTACTTAGTATGGTGTCTTCTATGTGCTACAATAGTGTTTGCCATTTATTAAGCACTTCGTGTATGTCAGATACTGAGCTAGGTGTTATCTCAGATAATACTCAAAACAATCCAACAGTTGGTTCTATAACTGTTCCTCTTTTTTTTTTTTTTTTTTTAACAGATGAAAAGACTGAGGCATAGAAAGGTGTTGTAACTTGCCTAGGGTCATACAGCTAGCAAACAGAAGTGCCAAGATTTGAGGCTTGGTCTGTGTGACTCTTAGCTACTATGTCATGCTAGGTCTAATAGTCGACCTTATATACTGGATGGGAAACAAACCCTGAACAATTTGTTGGATATTTGTAGGTTCTGGATATTAGCCCTTTGTCAGATGAGTAGATTGCAAAAATTTTCTCCCATTCTGTAGGTTGCCTGTTCACTCTGATGGTAGTTTCTTTTGCTGTGCAGAAGCTCCAAGAAAAAAACAAACAACCCCATCAAAAAGTGGGCAAAGGATATGAATAGACATTTCTCAAAAGAAGACATTCATACAGCCAACAAACACATGAAAAAATGCTCATCATCACTGGCCATCAGAGAAATGCAAATCAAAACCACAATGAGATACCATCTCACACCAGTTAGAATGGCGATCATTCAAAAGTCAGGAAACAACAGGTGCTGGAGAGGATGTGGAGAAATAGGAACACTTTTACACTGTTGGTGGGATTGTAAACTAGTTCAACCATTATGGAAAACAGTATGGCGATTCCTCAAGGATCTAGAACTAGATGTACCATATGACCCAGCCATCCCATTACTGGGTATATACCCAAAGGATTATAAATTATGCTGCTATAAAGACACATGCACACGTATGTTTATTGCAGCACTATTCACAATAGCAAAGACTTGGAATCAACCCAAATGTCCATCAGTGACAGATTGGATTAAGAAAATGTGGCATATATACACCATGGAATACTATGCAGCCATAAAAAAGGATGAGTTTGTGTCCTTTGTAGGGACATGGATGCAGCTGGAATCCATCATTCTTAGCAAACTATCACAAGAACAGAAAACCAAACACCGCATGTTCTCACTCATAGGTGGGAACTGAACAATGAGATCACTTGGACTCGGGAAGGGGAACATCACACACCGGGGCCTATCATGGGGAGGGGGGCGGGGGGAGGGATTGCATTGGGAGTTATACCTGATGTAAATGACGAGTTGATGGGTGCAGCACACCAACAAGGCACAAGTATACATATGTAACAAACCTGCACGTTATGCACATGTACCCTACAACTTACAGTATAATAATAATAAATAAATTAAAAAAAAACCAAAAAAAAAACAAAAAAAAAAATTTCTAATACTATAAAAAAAAAAAAAAAAAAAAAAAAAAAAAACCCTGAACAAAAATGATCCCTCTCTATTGCTTATTTCAGGCTTGAAACAGTCCCTTTAGTAAATAGAATTGTGTCTGAAGAGCTTACCCCGCATCACAAGAAGGCAATAGCATTACTGAGGTTGTATTTGTGCAGCTATATCATTCCAGCAACTTAAGAAAGACAAACACATTTAACCTCTTTTCCACATTTAATCAATCAGCAGCAACCCATTATCAAAATAAAGACTTGGATTTATATTAATGTCATCATCTAAATTAAAAAGAAATACACTCAGAACTCGAGTTTGGGTCCCAGGAGACAGGCACTTCAAAAATGAAATGAGTGTCACTCATTAGTTATTTTATTTCAAATACTCGGCCCCATAAACATTAGCAAATATTTGACAGAAATGATTTCTGTTGTATATCACAATGAAATCAAGACCACTGAAACGTGTGCAAAGAAAACAATTCTCAACTTATTTTAATTACCCAGGGACTGACTGATTCTGATTTGGCTAAAACAGGATGGACCACATATGATTTTCCATATTCAATCCATTTTTAAAGAAATCTCAAAGTTTCCAGTGAAAATGACTATCTGGAACAAGTAAAAGTCACATTAAAACCAGGGGGAAAAAAGGCTTGATGTCTCTTTTTAAAATTTTCACTTATTCCACAGTAAAAGATAAAATAATGTTAAATAACATTTAAAAAAAAAAAAAAAGAAAAGAAAAACTCTTACCCCTGATTTCACAACCTGAACACAACTCCTTTTATTGTGTTTCTATTTTAGGCCTATCCATATGTAACTATGTTCTCCATAACTGCATTCATAGTGAATATACAATGTGGTATTTTGTTTTTGTTGTTGCTACAGTCTTGTCAATTATTATTTTAAAATTTTTTCATTGGTTGCATCAATATTCCGTAGATGAGAGGGACCATAATTTATTTAACTATTCCCCTGTTGTTAAATGTATAGGTTGTTTCCAATTGTTCAGAATTATAAATAATAGAGAAATAAACAGTTCATTCAAGCAGGGCTCTTTTCCCCATACTTTTGGATATTTCCTTGCAATAAATTCCCAGAAGAGGAGTTACTGGGTAAAAGCATGTGAGAATTGTTCAAGGCCGTAGAATCACATGGATTGTTGTGGGGCTTATCTCTTATCCTTCAAGATCTAGTGCAGTTTCCCTCCCCCACTCCTACATACACTCTAGGCATAGTCTCTTATTCCCGTATTTGAGCATTAACGATACCTTGGATATACCTCATTTGTGGCAATCATGGGGCAACATTAGTCCACTTACTTACGATCACTAAGATGTGCTTCCTTGTCTGTAAAATGAGGATAATCATATCTAACTCACAGAGCTATTGGAAGGATTAAATGAGATAATGTCTGTACAATCCCTAGCCCAATGCTTGGCATGTAGTCAGTGCTTTAAAAATGGAAACCATTATTATCATCACATTGTATTGCAATTGTTTACCTGGCTATTTGACTGTGGGCTTTTGAGAGGAGGGATAATGTTTTGGTCATCTTTGTGTCCTTAGTATATATACAGCACAGTGCCTAGTGCATAATAAGCATTCCACTAAAACACTTAAGGAATGGATGGATAAATGAATGAATTAATGAACAAAATGAATTTTCATTGAAAAACTACACTGCCACCAGCGCTGTTTGAAAACGTCAGTTTTGTACAACCTTACCAGCATGAGTATTTATGCTTGATTTCTATAAAGAAAATTTATTTTTTAGCATACCCAAGGCTATCTCTCCCCACTAATGTGAAAAATAAATAATACTTGGGGAAATTTTTCAGATTTTTATTATGCTGAAAAGATTGAGAATACAGTCTATAGCTGCAGTAGCCACTAACCACAATGGCTATTTGAACTTAAATTTTATTTTTAATAAAAATAAAATAAAATTTAACATTTATTTCCTCAGTCTCACTAGCACATGTGAAGTGCTCAATAGTCACATATGCCTAATTATGGCTATGATACTGGACAGTGCAAAACATTGTATTAGATAATGCTGGTCTATAATCCAAAAATAATTTTCTGCTTGGTTTTGGAAAGCATTTCCTAATAAATTTGCAGTAAAATTTATTTGAAAAGTTGCATTTGATTTAGACCAATTTTAAAAACAATTAATATCCCCTGAGCATCTACCAGCTGTAGAGTGGGAGAATATGATCATGGAGCTTGAGAAGTAGTCAGAAGAAGTCTAAATGATATTAAAAATTTACCATACACCATCCTGGCTAACATGGTGAAACCCCATCTCCACTAAAAATACAAAAAATTAGCCGGGTGTGGTGGTGGGCACCTGTAGTCCCAGCTACTCAGGAGGCTGAGGCAGGAGAATGGCGTGAACCCGGGAGGCAGAGCTTGCAGTGAGCCGAGATTGCACCACTGCACTCCAGCCTGGGCAACAGAGCGAGACTCCGTCTCTTAAAAAATAATAATAATAATAAATAATAACGATAAAATAAAAAAAAAATTGCCATATGGTTCCTCAGAAACAAACATAGATTACTGTATGATTCAGTAACTCTGCTCCTAGATATATACTCCTCACAACAGCAAAAAAAGCTACTTTTTTTCAGACTAGGTCTCGCTCTGTCACCCAGGCTGGAGCGCAGTGGTGCGATCACAGCTCACTGCAGCCTCGACCTCCCAGGCTCAAGTGATCCTCTGAGCCTCCCAAGTAGCTGGGATTACAGGCACATGTCACCACACCTGGCTAGAAAACAGGTACTTTAACAAATACATGTATCACATAGTCATAAGCAGCACTATTCACAAAAGCCAAAAGGTGGGAATAGCCCAAATGTTCATCAACGGATATACAAAATTGTGGTATACCCATACTATGGAATATTATTCAGTTATAAAAAGGAATGAAGCAGGCCAAGTGCAGTGGCCCACACCCATAACATCAACACTTTGGGAGGCCAAGGCAGGCAGATCACTTGTGACCAGGAGTTCGAGACCAGCCTGGCCAACATGATGAAACCCCATATCCACAAAAAATACAAAAATTAGCTAGGTGTAGTGGCGTGAGCCTGTAGTCCCAGCTACTCGGGAGGCTGAGGTGGGAGGATTGCTTGAACCTGGGAGGCAGAGGCTGCAGGGAGCCAAGATTGCACCACTGTGCACTCTAGCCTGAGTGGCAAAGTGAGACTCTCTCTCAAAAAAAAAAAAAAAAAAAAAAAAAAAAGAAAAAGAAAAAGAAAAAAAGGAATAAAGTACTGATGCATGATGCTACAACTTGTATGAAACTTAAAAACATTATGCTATGGGGAAGAAGACACCAAAGATCACATATTGTATGATACAAAATACGCAGAATAGGTGAATCCACAGCAAAAGAATGAAGATTGGTGGTTCCCAGGGGCTAGGGGAGGCTAGAGATGGTGGAATGGAGAGTTATTATTTTTGGGGTCTGGAGTTTCTTTTGGGGGTGATGAAATGTTTTGGAACTACATAGAGGTGGTGGTTGCACAACATGAATGGATTAAATGACACTGAATTTTTCACTTTAAAATGGTTCTCTTTATGCATGTGAATCTCACATAAATAAAAAACACCGTAGATGTTCCACAAAGTGAATGCCTGGCACACAGATAAACTGTATTATTATTCAGACCATAAAATGGGCAATGGTTTCTTCAGCTGGACTTTTGTGGAGCAAGCAAGTTGCAGACTAGGAGAGGTGAAGCCTCAGGGAGCTTTTAATCATGGCAGAAGGCAAAGGGGGAACAGGCAAGTCACATTGCTATTCTACATAGCAATGCAAGAACAGCCTAATAGGCATAACTTCTGTGAGTTTTCTGGAACAAACACAGTATCCTGTATAAGTGGAAGCAATTATTGGGAGAGGAAGTAATAGGAATTTTCCACCAGGAACCAGCTTTTAGCTATAACCAAGGAGACCAGAGGGTGGGACTGAAGCTGGTGGGAATGGAGAGATCTTTGCTTGCTCTGGGTTCCTGTACCACTTGGGGAGATTTCGAACTTTCAATTTGGGCCAGGCACGTGGCTCATGCCTGTAATCCCAGCAGTTTGGGAGGCCCAGGCAGGCAGATCACTTGAGGTCAGGAGTTCGAGACCAGCCTGGCCAACATGGTGAAACGCCATCTCTACTAAAAATACAAAAAAAAAAAATTAGCCAGCCGTGGTGTCGCATGCCTGTAGTCCCAGCTACTTGGGAGGCTGAGGCAGGAAAATCACTTGAACCCAGGAGGTGGAGGTTGCAGTGAGCCAAGATCATGCCACTGCACTCCAGACTGGATGACAGAGCGAGACTCCATCTCAAAAATACAAAAAAAAAGAACTTTCAATTAGAAAGCACTATTGAGATGCCCTTGGTCCTGGATTTGGTCTCTGTGCAATCCAGTTACCTCAGTTCTCTTAATTTGGTTCCCCAAAGTTCTTATCCTGGTAGTTCATGCCCTGGCATGCAAGTGGCCTAGAGACTAGTTCTGGCTATGTTTGTGATTTACTGAATGACTTTGACAAGTCTTTTCCTCTATATTGGCCTCAGTTTTCTCATCTGCAAAAACATTGGTCTAAAAGGCCCAGTTTTCAAGATAAGCTGGTTTTCAGGATAAGTTAGTTTTCAGGATAAGTGCACCATTTTCTTCATGAATTCAAGAAAGCTAAACCATTTTATCTTTTTCTCCAAGTAACTATCTAAAGAAACTGAAAAGGCGGAATGGCACATATGGTCAATCAAGACTCCTCCTCAGAAGAAGGCTTTTTATATGATTAAGCTACTTCTTTAATACTCCTACAGTGTCCTTCCCAAAGGATATGGATAAAGCCCTGCAAAGTAATTCTGTCTGTCCCTTGAGACCTAAATATGCTACTTCATCAATAAGTGGGGGACTCAATTGTTCTCCCATCAGTGGCTCAGCCTGCACTGAGCAGTCCAGACTTCGCTGGCCAGCCCCATATGTGACCAACATTATACTCACAGATGAAAGACATACCTCAACCTACCAACTGATGGTCAACAAGGAGCATCCTTCAGCTGAAAACCAGAACCACTGATTAGAGAGAGAAAAAATAGGACTGGTGAAACAAGTCCTTCTACCCTGGTTAGAAAGGGAAAAGATAACTGGGTGCTCACACTCTTCTGGTGGGAAATAAGAAGGTGGCTGCCGTATTGGGACTCACAGGGGGCTAGCAGGACCAGAAAGCAGCTAAGATTCTGGTAAAACTAGACCTGTCTCTGAGACTACAAGTAAATTACGGCAGCATCAGGAAAATATCCACTATGGTAACCTGATTTGAGTGTTGCACGTACTCTTTGTAAAGCATTCCCTTGGTGTTTTCTCCTTAATTTAAATTTAAAAATACATTTTTAAAGAAAATCAGGTCAGGCCGGGCGAGGTGGCTCACAGCTGCAATCCCGGCACTTTGGGAAGCTGAGGTGGGCAGATCACTTGAGGTCAGGAGTTCGAAACCAGCCTGGCCAACATGGCGAAACCCCATCTCTACTAAAAAATACAAAAATTATCCAGGCATGGTGGCGCACACCTGTAATCCCAGCTACTCAGAAGGCTGAGGCAGGAGAATTTCTTGAACACAGGAGACAGAGGTTGTAGTGAGCTGAGATCGTGCCACTGCACTCCAGACTGGGAGACAGAGGGAGACTCCATCTCAAAAAAAAGAAAAAAAGAAAAGAAAAAGAAAATCAAGCAGGGCACAGTGGCTCACACCTGTAATCCAAGCACTTTGGAGGCTGAGGCAAGCAGGTCACTTAAGGTCAGGAGTTTGAGAATATAAGCCTGGACAACATGGTAAAACCCCATCTCTATTCAAAAGACATGCACACACACAAATTAGCCAGGAGTGGTGGTGCGCATCTGTAATCTAAGCACTTCGGGAGGCCAAGGTGGGTGGACTACTTGAGGTCAGGAGTTCAAGACCAGGCTGGCCAACATTGTGAAAACCCTGTCTCTACTAAAAATACAAACAATAGCTTGGTGCGACGGTGCACACCTGTAATCCCAGCTATTCAGGAAGCTGAGGCACAAGAATCGCTTGAACCTGGGAGGCGAAGTTTCAGTGAGCTGAGATCGCACCACTGCACTCCAGCCTGGGTGACAAGAGTGAGTCAGGAGAGATGGGAGAGGGAAGCCAGGGAGAGGAGGAGAGGGGAGACGGGAAGAGGGGGAGAGGGGAAGAGGGAGGGGGGAGGGGGGAAAGGGGGAGAGTGGATAAGGGGCAGCAGGTTTCAGCTGTCTCTGAAGGAATTCCCCTAAAATGTGCTCTGTTGGCCAGGTGTGGTGGCTCACACTTGTAATCCCAGCACTTTGAGAGGCCGAAGCAGAAGGGTCACTTGAGCCTGGGCAACATAGTGAAATCCCATCTGTCCAAAAAAAAAAAAATAGCTTGGAGTGATGGTGTGTCCCTGTAGTCCCAGCTACTCTGGAGGCTAGGCGGGAGAACTGCTGGAGCCCAGGAGGTCGAGGCTGCAGTGAGCTATGATTATGCCACCGCACTCCCGCCTGGGTGACAGAGCAAAACCCCATCTCAAAAAAAGCGGGGGCTCTGTCCACACTAGGGCCAGACCATTAAAGAAGAAACATGTGGGGAATCCTAATGATCACAGTAGTAACGACTGAAGTGAGAGAAGCTCAAGGGAAAGAACCCAAAGGGCTTGAGTCACCCCACTGGAGCAGTCCTCCTTTGCTTTCTGGCAGATCCGCTTTCCATTTGTTCTGCTTGCCTACAACCCTGGAGAACTCTGTGCTTTGTTTTAATAAAACCTCCCCACTCTCTTCCAGTGCCTTCCTGCCTTCTCTAACTACAAAGTTCTTTATGAAGCCAAGGGAGGCATTACCTTCTTGTATGGAGTTAGACTTCATAGGTAAGCCAGTCTCTCTCTCTCTCTCTGCAATCTCCATTTATGAACATGGCTACATTTCTTTTAAAGAAATATTCTTTGCCTTCAAATATTTTTTCCTACTTAAAGCATTTCAGCCTTGTCCCCAGTTGAAGTTCTCTCTTCCTGCCCACCAACCCCCCAAACATGTTCCCAGGCCTTGCCACCATGTAAACCCGTAATCTTTTATACCACTATCCATACTGGTTTATAAAACAGAGGTATGCAACACACTGGAAAGAAAAACGGCACCTGTCAAATACCAAACCCTATGAAATGCCTGTGCAATTTCACTTTTCACCTAGTAAATATCCAATTATTTTCCAGAATAGCTCTTTCCAGAATTCAAATCTGTTTCCATTAATATTAAAAGTTTAGAGGTCTGGGAGAACAGGAAGTGGATGATTAAAAGCAGATGGGGTTCATTATCTGGTTAATCACAATCCAGTATTTCCCACCCCTATTTGCCTCTCCCCCTCCCCCAATACCATATTCTGCCTCAGCAAAGGTCACACTCAAATTCTGCAAATAAAAACTTATCCTATAAAATTTCAAGAGTGGAGCTCTGTTTTGGAGGGCTTGAGACCAGTATCGTTATAAATTTATTTCATACCATTTTTGCCAGGAAAGGAAATATCTTCCAAAGTATTGATTATCATTCTATTGCACAGAAAGGATGCCCACTATGCTTCTTAGAGTCAGGTTCTGCTTGAATGTTAGTCATAGCATATTTAGAGTTGGAAGTGTCTCTTGGAGATTCCCTGCCCATTTATTAGATGGGGAAACTGAGACTGAGAGAAGAGAAGGGATTTGCTGAAATTGCACCTCCAGTTAGTGGCGGAGCTCGGACTAGGCCACATTTCAGTCCCAGGCATTGCTGGTGTGTGGGAAAAACACCAAAAGGGCCTGACTGGAATGAATTGCAGTCATTTCTCTGTCTACTACATCTCCACAGGCCACATATTCATGGCTCATCTTTTATTTGCTGCCCTGAGAATTGACTCAAAGGCAAAGCCAAAATGGGTATTTTAATGCAAAGCACATTAGGAGGCCAGAAGGCAAAAGGAGGTATCTTCTGGGGCTGCTGGCTGCACTTGGCTGGGAGGGCTTTGCTCCAGACCTTACGAGACTGCTCATTTGGATGCTCTAGGTGTGCACCAAGGGGAAGGCAGGTCAAAGGCTGAACACTGGCTATGGCAGTGCCCACCCCTTCATGGCGTCCACATCTGATAAGCAGGGCAAGTGGAGTTATGTGGCATGTCCCTTGGAGGTGAGGAGCAGCCCTCTCAGTGATCCAACGTTCCTCAGAAATTTTTAGGAACTGAAAGCCTTCCAAAGTAGGGCAACTATGTTAAGAATTGATTGGGGGGGGGGGGAAAGGCATGTGTTTTTCAGCATGGTTTGGAAAAGTTTTCAGACAGGACACAAAGAAACCAACTCAAAAAAAAACAAGGACCAGCCAGTGCCATCACTATACACAGGTGACCTTGGTAATGTCTTCTCTACTCCCAAGACTACTCGAAACCATCTCTTAGATGTCTTGTATGTTGCTGGTGAGAATTTCACAGCCTCTGTGGAAATCTGCCTGGGGGTTCCTCAAAAGGCTTAATATACTGTTACCATATGACCCAGTAATTCCACTCTCAAATATACACATACTCAAGAGAATTGAAAGCAGAGATGTGAACAGATATTTGCATACTAATGTTCACTGCATTGTTACTTGTAACAGCCGAAAGGTAGAAACAACCCAACTGTCCATCAAGAGATGACTGGATAAACAAAAAGTCTATCCATACATACAATGGAATGTTACCCATAAAAAGAAATGAAGTACTGATCCATGCTACAAGATGGATGAACCTTGGAAACATTTTGCTAAGTAAAAGAAGTCAGTCACGGTCACGTGTGGTGGCTCACACCTATATTTCCAACATTTTTGGACTCTGAGGTAGGTGCATTGCTTGAGCCCAGGGGCTCGAGATCAGCTTGGGCAACATGGTGAAACCCCATCCCTACAAAAAAAATTAGCTAGGTGTGGAGTAGCTGTAGTCCCAGCTACTCGGAAGGCTGAGGTGAGAGGACTGATTAAGCCTGGAAGGTTGAGGCTGCAGTGAGCCATGATCTTTCCACTGCACTGCAGGCCTGGGCAATAGAGGAAGACCTTACCTCAAAATAATAATCATAATAGCCATTCTAATGGGTATGAAGTGGTATCTCATTGTAATTAACTACCTGCCCTCTCTTATGGGTCTTACCGTCTTGCTTTCACAGTGATTACTCTAGTGTCTATTTTTTCTTGGAACTCTGGACAGGTCTGCATATGGTTGGAAAGATGACCCTTTGTGAAACTGTGCTTGAAGAAAGCAACAGCTCCCTCTGCTGCCCCCAGCCACACTTTTGGTACAACTTTCTCGTATTAATGAGTCAAGATCTCACTACCTAGATTCTGACCCAGTTTCTTCTCACCATACCATGACACTGCTGTAGGCTCCACCACTGTTCTATCTCACAGATTTGAAAAAGGAAAACCTACTCATCTTGCTTCCAGTCAGCAAATGATTCCTGCATAGATAGATGTACCTTGATTGCCAGCTGGGAGCCTTCAGCCATCCTGTCTTAGCTCGTTTCCTGCTCCTATAACAGACTGGGTAATTTATAAAGATAAACAGATTTATTTGGCTCATGGTTCTGGAGCCTGAGAAGTCCAAAGGCATGGTGCCAGCATATGCTTGGCACCTAGTGAAGACCTTCCTGCTGTGTCCTAACATGGCAGAAGGGCAAGCAAGCATTCAAGACAGAGAGAGGAATAGGGTTGAAATTATCCTTCTATCAAAAGTCTATTCCTATGATAACAGCATTAATCCATTGATGAGGGCACAGCCCTCATGGCCTAATCACCTCTTACACCTCCTAAAGTCCCTACCTTTTTTAATCTTTTTAAAGATTAATGGTGTTTATTGTTCTGAAAATAGAATTCTGCCATTTGCTTGGGGCTCTGGACACTGCACAACTGAACAAATGGAAAACTCAGAGTCTTGCTATGCATCAGTGGGGGTGCCATCCAAACCCATGGCAAATAAACGGCATTCGGTACTCACTGTGCACAACAGGAGAGCATTTTATTTTCATGGATGTGGATGAAGTACAATTTCTTCAGTAAACTCAGCAAAAACTGTTAAGGGGCAACAATGAACTCTGCATTTAAAGAAAAATAGAAAATGAAAACACAAAATCCTAAAAAGTAAATAAAGGCTCTGCGTCAGCACACTGGTATCAAAACACACATCAACAGCACGTCTTAATCATACGGGAAACAATCCTTGCTTATCAGAGGTGCATATCTAAATTCTACAGCTTACCAATATCTTCTTGAGAGTAGGCAAAAAAGAAACAGAAAACCTCACATTTAAAAAAAAAAAAAAAAAAAAAAAAAGTTTCTTTTCCCTAAATGTTTTCCTGAAGCTGAATTTGAAGGGGAGAGGACGTCAGTCATCCTCGTCATTCTCATTGAAGTCATCATCGTTGTTGTCCTCCTCCTCCTCCTCCTCCTGGACTGCTGTGGTCTCCACTCTGGAGCCATGGTACTGAGACCCATTGGAGCTTGTGGCCGGCATCCCATCCATACCGTTGGTCAGGTCACTGGCAGAGGGCTGCGTGCCATTAGACGTGGAACCTGCCATCGTGAACACACCTCTAAAAGTTCCCTGAGCCATTTCTGTCACGTACGGCTCCAGAGTCTTTGGGACCAAACTTCTGGCCATTTTAAGGTCTTCGGCAGAGCAGCTCCCGGACTCTAGCCCAAAAGTCATGCCCATCCACATCAACACTTGCATGTCATCGTGGATTTCAAATGAGTTGTCAAACTTTAACAGATAATCTAATTTGTCGTCGGAGATGCTGCAGTTGATAACGGTCTTCTTGCTAGTGCTGATGATGATGAAGGGCAGGTGGATGACTGAGTTGGGCGGCAGCTGCCGACTGACCTGTTCCTCCACATACCGGTTTCTCAGCACCAGGTTCTTGAAGGCAATTTGCTGTAAAATAAGTTGTTGAAGTTCAGACTGTTTCTGCTTTATTCTTTCAAGTCTCTTCTGTCTTTCCACCTGTAAGTTCTGACAGTTCTGAGCCGAGTTTGTGGTCGGACCAATCCACTTGATCTTCTTTTTCTCCCTGGAGATGACATTCATGGCCATCAGCACGTTTAAGGCATCGTAGGTGCGCCGTTTTATGTTATTCACGTCATAAGCTGACTCGTTTGGTGAGACGTGGTCGCTGGCAGCTCTGAACTTGGCGACCAGCTCGCCCACCACTTCCTTGCAGGAAGTGGTCCCTTTCCTCTGCACCGTCTCCCAGACCTTCATGGAAAGATGGCTCAGGCCCATGCCATTCTTCTCTCCTTTCCTGTTGTGCTGCCTGGCCCACCGAGGTGGGGAGTAGGAAGGCTGGTTCTGAGAGGCAAAGTGACTGCTGGGTGGGCTTGGGATTCCTACCACAGGGATGTTTGATGCTGCTGGTCTCTGAGGCATACCAATTACCACTTGCTGGTCAATACTGACATTGGACTGTCCAAAGGTTTTCGGCAAGAGCTGCTTCCCGAGCGGGTTTACGGTGGAGGGGTGAACGGCCACGGAGCCACTGGTCTGGTTCTGGTCTATTAAGACCTTGAGTTCTTTGTTAGCTTAAGTTAGACTGATATATTTTGCCATGTTACCAGATTTGGGAAATAAATGCGATAAATGTTCACCTTCCAGAGAAGAAAAATAATTCTTCTGTGCCGAGTGTAGGGCTCGCGTGGCGTGCGCGGCGTGAGGTGCGCGGCGTGAGGTGCGCGGCGTGAGGTGCGCGGCGTGAGGTGCGCGGCGTGAGGTGCGCGGCGGCAGGCGATGCTCCGTGTAGTGCGCCTGCATGCCTTTTCATGCTTTCAGCCCCTCCTCCTCTGGGCCTACCTCTTAATACTGTTACAATGGTAATTAAGTTTCCAACACATGAACTTTTGGAGGACACATTTAAGCCATAGCACATCCTAAAGGGACTGATGAAAATCAGACGTGTAGGCCTCTGCAGGCCCATCTATCATTTCTTCCCAGCCATTGTCTCACAAGAAGCTGGATCTGGGCTCTTGCAAGGATTATTTCTTCACCTGCTGGTCAAGAAGCTTCTTGTGGAAGAATCCGGTTTTTGTCTCTCTACCCAAACAGCTACACTAAGGCTTCCTGAGTAGATAGAGTAGAGATGGGAAAAGGGAGTTAACAATATACGGTAACATTTATTTGTTGGGCTGTGGTACAATCAATAGACTAAGTCCACAGCCTATACTTCACTTTGGAAGGTACACACATTGCCAATGAGAAAGAGATCTAAAGAGAGAACAGGACAAAGCCCAGCAGAAGCAGAGGCCTGGGGCAGTCTCTTTCTCCCACCCTTGGTCTCAACTCTGCCTCACTCACCAAGAGTCCTAATAACCATGCCACACAGGCTCTGTGTCTTCAGGCCTGCTTCTCTAGTCCACAGCAACTTCCTCCAGCACCTGGGCTCTGGAAATAATGCATATGATTGCACACATGCATATACCTCAGCCTCAAACACACAGAGGTGCTATCTCACTCACCTCGGGCTGCCATAACAAAATACCATAGACTGGGTGGCTGAAACAATAGACATTTATTTTCTCACAGTTCTGGAGGCTGGAAGTCCAAGATCAAGTTCCCGGCAGGATTGGTTTCTGGTGAGGGCTCACTTCCTGGCTTTCAGATATCTGCCTTCTCACTGTGTCCTCACATGGCAGTGGGGCTTGGAGAGATCTCTTTTAATAAGGACACATCCTGTCGTGTTTGGGACCCACCCTTATGACCTCATTTAACCTTAATTACCTCCTCAAGACCCTATCTCCAGATACCGTCAAATTGGGGTTAGGGCTTCAACATATGAGTTTTAGTGGGTAGGGGGACAAAATTCAGTCTATAGCATTTGCTAAACAGAACCAGAGCTGGACAGTAGTGAAAGAGGTAAAACAGATATTATTCAGGAACCATTGCACTGGGGCAAAGAGACCTCAGGATAGAACTGGGCTCAATTCTTTTTTAAGGCAGAGTCTCACTCTGTCGTCCAGGCTAGACTGCAGTGGCACGATCTAGGCTCACTGCAACCTCCGCCTCCTGGGTTCAAGCGATTCTGCTGCCTCAGCCTCCTGAATAGCTGGGATTACAGGCTCCCACCACCACCCCCGGTTGTGAGCCACTGCACTGGCCTGGGCTCAATTCTAAATGCAGTAAAGGCAAGAGAATTTGTAGTCAAGGAGCAGAGTGAAGTGGTCAGTGGATGAAAAATTACTAAGAAGATACATCAAGGGTAGGTGAATTCTTGTTAAACCAACTTAACAAGATTCTTGCTAAAGGCAGGCTGGGGTGATCAGATATCAAGGGTGGGGAAGAAGAGTGTGATCAGATATTGAAGGTGATTGGATATCAAAAGCTGGGGATTCTCACTAAGGTGACTTAAGCTAAACTCTTGATAAAATTAGACTTAGCAAGGATGAGGTCAAAAAGAGGGCTTAGAGGAGCCTGTCTAAAGTTTAGTTAAGGAGAGAGTTTTAACCCCTCTGGTTCGCCCCAAATTTATGTTTTCTCACATGTAAAATGCATTCATTCCATTCCAACAGTCCCCAAAGTCTTCACTCTTTCCAGCATCAACTCTTAAAGTCTAAAGTCCAAAGTCTTACCTAAATATCATGTAAATTATATATTGGTGAGACTCAAGGTAAGATTCATCCAGAGACAAAATTCTTCTCTAGCTGTGAACCTGTGAAACCAGACTAGTTATGTGCTTCTAAAATACAGTGGTGACAGAGGCATAGGATAGACATTCCCATTCCAAAAGAAAGAAATCAGAAGAAAGAAAGGGGTAATGAGTCCCAAGCAAGTCCAAAACCTAGCAAGGTGAATTCCATGAGATCTTAAGGCTCAATAATCTCTTTGGTTCAACACTCTACCCACCACCTGGGTGGCAGTGTCACTTTCATGGCTCTGCTAGGGCCCTGCCCCTTCAGTTATCAGAGAGGGTCCAGCTCAAAGGATTGTCTATAAAGGCTGCCTTGCCCCTGAGGCGCAGGGCAGGGTCATCCTGACCCACTGAAACTGGAAAGGTGGTATCACCCTTTGAAACTGAGGTAGAAACAGCTTTGCCCCATGGGCCTGTGGTAGAAGTGTCAGCCCTGATTATCTATAAATGCCTTCATGGTTATTCTTATTTTTCCTTGAATAACAGTGCAATTAGCAGCCAAAAAGCTAAATGTTCTGCTCCTGAGAATCCAAGAACTTCAAAAGTCTCCCTTCATTCTGTGTAGCTTTCTCTGTCTCCTTTAGTTCAAACTAGTGGTGTTTTTGCTCATATAATCCCACTTCTATTCCTGGCTTCTGCTGAGATGGCTGATTAAACTCATGAGTCCCACCCACAATCTCTTCATCAAACGGTTGTCCAGCTGTAGGGTTAGTGTTCTCTTCAGGACAAGTTTCGTTTTTTGCAATATGGATAGGCTGAGAATATTCCAAGTTGTTAAGTTCTGGTTCCTTTTTGCTTAACAACTCCTTCTCTAATTCGTCTCTCTCTTCTTGCATTTTATTATAATTAGTCAGGAGAAACCAAGCCAATCCCTCAACACTTTGCTTAGAAATCTCTTTAGCTAAGTATCCAATTTATTCAATTGTATGTTCTAACTTCTGCAAAACACTAGGACGCAGTTCAGCCAAGTTCTTTGCCACCATATAACAGAAATCACCTTTCCTCCAGTTTTCAATATCAGGTTCTTTATTTCTCTGTGAGACCTTACCAGGATTGCCCTAAATGTCCATATTTCTAGGATGTGCCACAAGACTCTAGTCTTTACCCATTACCCAGTTCTAAAGCCACTTCCACATATTTAGGTATTTTTTACAGCAGCACCCCACTTCTCAGTACCAAAATCTGTCTTACTGTATTTCGGCTACCATATCAAAATACTGTAGACTGGTGGCTTAAATAACATACATTTATTTTCTCACAATTCTGGAGGCAGGAAAGTCTTAGACCAAGGTTCTAGCAGGATTTGGTCTCCGGTGAGCACCCTCTTTCTATCTTGCAGATGGCTACCTTTTCACTGTGTTTCTCACATGAAAGAGAGAGAGAGAGAGAGAGGGAGAGAGATTGATTTCACTTATTGTAAAGACATAGTCCTTTAAGATTAAGATTCCACTCTTGCGATTTCATTTAATTTTAATTACCTCCTAAAGACTCTATCTCCAAAAATAGTCAAATTAGGGGTTTGGGTTTCAGCATAAGAATTTTCAGAGGATGCAATTTAGTTCATAGCAGGTGCTCTGCTGGTTTTTTTCTCACTGCCCTGTGGTAGCTGCAGACAGGTAGGCTTTGCTGAGCTCATTAAGCATTGGTAGAACTTCTCAGAGACTTTGCTCAGAACATAAGGCCCCAACAGAGCAAAAAATGGCTCCTCACATCTAAGTGTTGACATGCTTACCAAGTCTCATCAAGGCTTCCCAATCTAACATTTGAGAGGCCCAGAGCAAGAATAAAAACAGAGCATATGCCTGATAATTAAAAATTTTAAGTCAAAGCAAAAAAATTGTAAAATATGTTCTATCTTATATTTTGACAACTCTACCTTTATAAAAACAAAATCAATATGTATAAAGTGATGGTTTTAATACTATTGAAAGCACAATATCAAAGATGACTGAATTTAATTATGATTCTGCATGTCTGAGTGTTCTTCTTATGGGCTAGCAATATACGGATGAGTAATAATGTAAAGACATACATATTTCAGGAATTATTTTATATTCCACAAAATTAATTTTTGTCACCTTCAGCAAAAATCACTGTGTTATTCATTGCTATAATAGTAAATTTTCACATAATGTATAATTTTCAGTCATGATCCAAAGCAGAGGTCAGCAGATTTTTTCTGTTAAGGGATAGATAGTAAAAATTTGAAGCTTTGCAGACACCATACAGTCTCTATTTCAACTACTCACTCTGCCATTGTAGCACAGAAACTATAATACTCACCATGTAAACAAATGGGTGTGGCTGTGCTTCAATAAAACTTTATTTATAAAAATAGGCAGTCCACTTGTGGGCCATACCCCTGAGCTAAATGAGTAAAAAATAAAATGTAGGATGGCATCAGCAAGATGGCAGAGTAGGAAATCCAGCCCTCCTTGCCCCACAAAAACAATGATCTAATAACTACCCACGAATGCAAATACCACCCAGGAGTTTGCCCAGGGCTCAGCAAAGTTAAAGTTCATCTAGTCCTACAGAGCAAAGCAACCACTCAGTACTTAGAAGAAGAGAGGAGGACAGATTTAGGAAGAGACTTTTCCTAACCTCTCATGGCAAAGGAGTCAAATATTTTAGCCCAATAAAAGGGAAGGTGGCTTGTCCTAGTGGGTTAGAGGGTGGCCTGCCAACCAGACGAATTCCAAATCCTTGCTGTGTGGCTTGGGGAAAGTTGCTACACATTGCCTCAGTATCTTCACTTAGAAAATGTTAAGCCTCCAGGTGCTCAATAAAGATTCACCCCTTCATTTGCATAAAAGTTTGAGCATTATTTGGTTATCAATTTAGCTTTTGTTTTAACATCTGCCATTATCAATTTCTCTTTAGAGAAATTTCAAGACCTTCCAAGATTCCACATGGCTTAAACAGAATGCAAGTTGTCAAAACAAAACCCTCCTGGCCCTTCAAGGGTACATGAGGGAGGGCTGAAGAAGGGTCTGCTGGGTGCCTCACCTTCTAGGCCACTTGGGCCAGGATCCTGTATGTGGTATTGTTTGGATGAGATTCCTGAGCTCCTCTTGGCAATATCAGAAAATATGCCCATGGTCCCAGGAGTCTCTGGGATTGGTGGTGGTCAGGAAGGGAGGGGATAAGAATTTGATGCTACAGGCTGGGTGTGGTGGCTCATGCCTGTAATCCCAGCACTTTGGGAGGCCAAGGTGGGCAGATCATTTGAGGTCAGGAGTTTGAGACCAGCCTGGCCAACGTGGTGAAACCTCATCTCTACTAAAAAATACAAAAAGTAACTGGGTGTGGTGGTGGGCACCTGCAGTCCTAGCTAATTCGGGAGGCTGAGGCAGGAGAATCACTTGAACCTGGAAAGTGGAGGTTGCAGTGAGCCGAAATTGCACCACTGCACTCCAGCCTGGGTGACAGAGCGACTCTGTCTCAAAAAAAAGAATTTGATGCTACAAAAAAATAATTTTTCTCGGGAGAAGGAGAGACATGTTGAGAGCTGTCTTCAAATATCTAAAGAGCCATCCTGTAAAAGAAAGCACAAACTTGATCTTTGTTACTCCAGAGGAAAAAATTAGAAACAGCAGGCAGAAGTTACACGAACGCTGGTTCCATCTCAATTTAAGAAAGTCATTGCTAATGACTTAAGTGATTCAACAAAGAAAAGGGCTATTCAGGCAGTAGTAAACTCCCTGGGCAGGTAGTATTCAAGCAGAGGCCATGTGTCTATCTGCTAGGATGCTACCAAAAATTTTATTGGCCAGATGGACTGTTGGGATAAATGTTCTTTCTAAAGATCCTTCTAACACCATAGGAGTCTCTATGGGACAACATCAAACTTAAGTAGGCTCAATCTCATAGGGCCTCAACTAACTTTACAGAATTTAAAAATCTGATTACTACTATGGCATGCCACTTTGGGATTATGTCATTGTATTTTCTTGAGCAAGCTCAAAACATTTTGCACGTCTTTTTCCTATCATCTGGCATTGTAGGCAAGGCATGATTCTCTACTGATTGTGAAACAAAGGTCCCCAAAAGATGTAACTTCCGGGAGTCATACTGAATTTGTGGGGGAATTTAAAGCAGAACACAAGTTTCCTGACCCACAACCCAACTCCAGTGACTACCCTCACAATGCAAAGCAGGCTCCATTGCTCTGGGATAGAAGAGGCTAGCTTGACCAATTTGGAAATCCTCTCACTGTGTTGAGATGAGTAGAAAACAAAATGTGGACTTTCCATGTTCAAAGTCTATTTCCTACTGGGAAAATGAGACATCTGGTTTGTAGTTTAAAAAGATGGATCCTGAGGGATCTGTGACAATAAATTGCTTTTCTAAATCTGCCTTTTAGAAATTTAAACACACATTCATCAGAAAAATATGGATTGGATATGCAAAAACCTGGGATGCTGTTGGATTGGCAAACAATGAGAGAATCTTAGAATAATGGGATAGAAGAGATTTCTAAATGTTTGATTATCTATTCTGTCTTCCCTCTAGCCTAGCTATCTTGCCTCCATCAAGCAAGAACTCTGTAATGAGGGCCTATTTTGTTCTCAGCACCTGTTGTGTTGGGTGGCAGTTAACAAAAAGCAGGCCAAAAATTAGTCAGTTTTCAGTAAAATAGTCATATTATGCTGAAGAAGATATCCTATGGGCTAACCTTGGTCTAATGACATGCAACTACAAGGAACATCAAGGGGCTAAACTGCAATTAACTGTGAACCCCATTGTCTTCTGGGAAATAGAGAAAAATTCCATTGTGCCCACTGAGTATTATAATACAGGGTTGAGCTGAGAAGGGTGGGTGTGGGAGATACACAAAATATATGGACAGGGACCCCTCAATTAAATGGCTTGCTGTTAATTTTGACTTTTCTGATTAATTTCTATGAATAATCCATTTTTGCATTAAAGTTACCTGAAACAAAAATGTGGCTATATCAGAGACCTTAGAGATGCCTTGTTCAAGGCTGGGTGTGGTGGCTCATGCCTGTAGTCCTAGCACACAGGGAGGCCTAGGCGAGAGCATCACTTGAGCCCAGGAGGTCGAGGCTGCAGTGAGCTATGATTGTGCCACTGTACTCCAGCCTGGATGACAGAGGGAGACCCTGTCTCTTTAAAAAAAAAAAAAAAAAAGTGCTGGTTCAATCTCTCAAGGCATGCATGTGTGGGGATGTGTGTGTTGGTTGATCACTCATCAATGGATGTTTATAAACACAGTCCTTCACTAACCACAAGTTGTCAGTCTTATAGCCAGACTGTCAGTTCTAGCGTTGGCTCACTTGGAAAGAGGCTCATGGAGACCCAAATCCAGGCCACCTCTGGAGCAGAGGCAGGCTTGGGAAAAATTAAATAGTTTGTTCTACACTTCAAAGGAGCAGAAAGAAGACTGGTTTCAAGAATCTAAGAGGACTAAAACAGATTTCCATAAGAAAATTCAATTCGAGTTGTAAGGAACTGTAGCTCTTTTTGAAAATCAGTCAATCACTTGGAAAGTATGGACCACAGATTTTTTTAAAGATGCTGATAAAATGTAAAATTTGAAGGATGGCTGTATCTTTTCATTCAAAGAGTAAGTATAGATCACAGGTTAAGTATATATTTGCTTAAATTTCTATAGCAGAAAACAGGAAAATTAAAAAGCTTTTAGTGTTTTGGCAAAATTAGAGGTAAATATTTTTAAAGTATTTATAATGGAATACTAGATAGCTATTTTTAAAAAGAATGAAATCTGAGTGAAAAATATACAAATTCTTTGTTGTTTTAATTTAATTTTATTTATTTAATTTTTTTTTTTTTTTTTTTTTTTTGAGATGGAGTTTTGCTCTTGTCACCCAGGCTGGAGTGCAATGGCACAATCTTGACTCACTGCAACCTCTGCCTCCTGGGTTCAAGCGATTCTCCTGCCTCAACCTCCCAAGTAGCTGGGATTACAGGTGCCCACCACCACGCCCAGCTAATTTTTTGTATTTTTAGTAGAGACGGGGTTTCACCGTGTTGTTCAGGCCGGTCTTGAACTCCTGACCTCAGGTAATCCACCCTCCTTGGCCTCCCAAAGTACTGGGATTATAGGCATGAGCGACCACGTCCTGCCTGTTTTAACTTAAGTTCCAGAATACATGTGCAGGACGTGCAGGTTTGCTGCATAAGTAAATGTGTACCATGGTGTTTTGTTGCACTTATCAACCAATCACATAGATATTAAGCCCAGCATGAACTAGCTATTTATCCTGATGTTCTCCCTCCCGCTACCTTCCCGACAGGCCCAGTATGTGTTGTTCCCCTCTCTCTGTCCATGTGTCCGTGTGTTCTCATTGTTCATCTCCCCCTTATAAGTGAGAACATGCAGTGTTTGGTTTTCTGTTCCTGTGTTGGTTTCCTGAGGATAATGGCTTTCAGCTCCATCCATGTCCTTGCAAAGGACATGGTCTGGTTCCTTTTTATGGCTGCATAGTAAGAATATAGGAATTACTTGAAATATTTTTGCATCTAAGTCTGAAGTTATTTCAAAATACAATTTGTTAAAAGAGTGCTCTAACTTTTTTTCAGAATACACGAACAAGCAAGTTCATAACAGTACTATTCATAATAATCTCAAACTGAATGTCCATCAACAGTAAAATGGAAAAATAATGTGTCACATTTCAGTAACATGGAATGCTACACAGCAGTGAAAAAAAAAAGTACAGCTACACAAGGTGGATGGATTTCACAGACATACTGTCCAGTAGAAGAAACAAGACACAAAGGTACACGTTATATGATTCTATTTATGTGGAGTTCAAAAAGAGTCAGAACTAAGCTCTGGTGATGGATGGCAGAATGGAGGTTATCTCTGAGCAGGGTGTGTTGACTGAATGAAGGGGCTGTGATTTCCTGGAATTATCACAATTCATGGAGCTTTCAGGTGGAATTTGAGCACTTGCCTGAATGCAAACTGGACCTCCATAAACAACAATTCAAACTTTTTCGAAAGGAACAAAAGGCATCATACTTGACATCTCCATCTTTGGCTCTTCTTCCCCTATTTGTCATTCCTCAGATCCATCATCTCATATTTTATCCTTTTCTGTGTTCTGAGTTCTAACAAAGACAGCATTTATTTATCCCAGTATGGTAGTGTGGGCTGTGCACCTGTATGTCTGCTTCACCAGATTGTAAGTTCCTAGAGGACAAGGAGCATATCATAATCATCTTATCCCCAGTATGTGGTAGACACCTGGCCCCAAGCCTTAGAGACCTTACTCTGGCCCTTCCCTAGATGTAGCCCTCATAGAAGCAGGAATCCACTGGACCAAAAGAATGTGTCCAACCAGAGTCCATGCCCTTCCTTTCTAGTGCATGCTCTGGCTACTCAGGTCCTGGGAATTCTCTGGCTAAAGGGCCTTGTGCCTTCTTTCAGGCCTGTGTGGGTCTCTATCCCCAGTACATCCTCCCAAGGGTGGAACCCCTTGGACAGGAGGACCGGGGTGTTTGCCTGCATGTGTGAGAGGCCCCTCATAGTACAAGATGGAGTTGGAGTGGAAGAGAAGGGGGTCAAAAGTCAGGCTGGGAGCTGGGAGCCTAGGACCGCCCCATCTGTCCTGTCATGTTTTGGCATGAAACTCTGAGAAATTCAAGAATTTAAAACTTGATCCTAGTTTCCAGATCATTATGAAGATATGCTTTGTTTGTAAAGGTAGGAGAACAGAACACACTTTATTAAATGCTGTTAATTTATAACTTGCAAATCTTCAGGCATATGGTAGGTGGAGCTGAGTCCCTTTGTACATTTGCCCTGGGCCCCACATATGTCATGGGCAGGCTTGTCTGACACGTAGTAGCTACTCGATACATAATTAGCTAAATGAATAGCATGGGCTGCTATTCGCATTTCGGATTTGCATTTCTATCACTGGCTCTAAATGTGATTGCATGAGTAAGTCCTATCCACTTATTCCAGAGCAATTCATATCACTGATAATGACATATTAAAGATGACTACATTTTTGGTTAATCAAGCTAACCTGCCTATTCCCACTACCACCACCCAGATACACACAAACATCCATGATAAAAGTTTTGCTTTATTTTCTGTTTATCACAATCAAGGATTGTTCTAGCCTAAAACTGGGTTTCTCATTCCTACTTTATGATCCTTTATGCAATCAATTGGCACATGTAAAGTTTTTGAAATTCTTTTCCTTTTACTTGCATTCAAGGGCTTTAAACAGATGGTTGCTGCTGCAGATCTAGCCTCTGAGCAAGGCACGCTCTCCTGAGCTTCTGATTGCTACTTCTAGGTGTGGGGCATGTGTGGAAAGCTTGCATTTTAATCTAGGTTTTAGAGGTGGTGAGAAGTATACCTTGGCAGAGAGGAAAAGGGAAGACGTTTGAAATAGAGGACCTGGAGTCAGTACAGATGCAGTAATAGGATGAACATGTTCTGGGTGAATGACAGGAAGCAGAAGAGCTTGATGAATGCAGAGTGTCTGTAAAGGCATCTGACTGGTTCACAGGCATGTCCCCAGCACCTAGCTCAGGGCATAGCACGTAGTAGGCACACAATAAACATGAACTGGATGAAAAAATTAAATGAATCAGTGATGTGGGGAGTGCAGTTGTGAAAAAAAGAGATTGAGGTGTTTGTTTGGACTTGATGCTAAAGGCAATGGGGAGTCACTGAAAATTATTGAGCAGAAGAGTAACTTGGTAATGAAGTGTTTTAGGAAGATGTATTTGACATAAAGGAGATACTAGAGGCAAGGAGTTCAGGAATAGAAGGTTTCAGTGATTTGCTCTGCTTTCCCTAGTGTCATGTATCGCTTCTGTGATTTTCATCAAGTGAGATCTCAATGCTGGACGGAAGAAAGAGAGTGATTGTGAGTCATCGTTCAATTTTCCATGTTCTAGATTTTGCATTAGCTCCTTATTGCAGGGCCTGGATTTGGAGCCATATGCCACATGACAGGTTTTTCATATTGAGTGAATCATAGGACTTAACACTATGGAGGCGAAGAGCTGTCCATCAGAGTAATCGAACCCAATATATGGAAAGGTGTTTATGACTCATTGCAAGGACCATTTTCTAGCCTGCAATGTGAATCACCAAATGCACTTCACAGCCCAGTGTCTTTTGTATCGGCCACTGGATTTCTGAAGATACGTTTCCACAGGACTAATTTGCAAACACACAGCAAATTCCAATAGGAATATTCCATGAATGCCTTAAATTGTCAAGAGCTCCCCACCCAATTTACTTGAACTAATAGAATTGGCACCCTTTGCAGTATTTGCACTGGAGCATGCACACTGCTCCATCAAATGAGGTAGATACAAACGGATGTGTATTCTGGCAGCTCAGCAAAACCTGCATAGTGCCCAGAACAGAGACAGTACAGCTCCATGTCTCATAGCCCAGAGACCAGGTTAATAACAAAAGCAGTTACCATTTATATGCACTTACTATATGCCACGCCCCGTGGAGCACTTTGTAGATGTTATCTAATTCCATCTTCACAGCCACCCTGTTAGGTATGGGCTTTTATTATCCAATTTTGCAGAAAACAGGTGAAAATATTAAGTAAATCAGAAAGACTAAGCTAGGACTAACACCCCAAATCTGACCAACTACCAGAAGGACTGCTGCTTACTTAACCTGGGCATGTTAGTTAGTCTTCCTGAGCCTCAGTTTCCCCATTTATAAAACAAGGATATTAAATAATAGTACCTACCTCAGAGAGTTGTTGAAAAGATCAGATTAGCAGACTGCCTGGCACCATATAAACACTCAATACATGGTAACTAACATCAGTGTTATTTTTCCAGCTTTGTTACAGTACAATTGACAACAATTGTATTTAAGGTGCACGACTTGATTTTTTTTTTTTTTTTTTTTTTTTTTTTTTTTTTGAGACAGGGTCTCACTCTGTCACCCAGACTGGAGTGCAGTGGCATGATCTTGGCTCACTCTGCCTCCCAGGCTCAAGTGATTCTCCGGCCTCAGCCTCCCAAATAGCTGGGATGACAGATGTGTGCCACTACCACCCAGCTAATTTTTGTATTTTCAGTAGAGACAGGGTTTCACCATGTTGGCCAGACTGATCTCAAACTCTTAACCTCGAATGATCCACCTGCCTCAGCCACCCAAAGTGCTGGGATTACAGCTGTGAGCCACCATGCCCAGCCCACAACTTGATGTTTTGATATATGTATACATTGTGAAGTGATCACCACGATTAAGCTAATTAACATCTCCATCACCACACAGTTACTACTTTCTTTTTTGTGTGATGAAAACACTAAAGATGTACCTTTTTAGTAAATTTCAAGTATACACTACTGTATTGTTAACTATAGGCATGGTATTGTACAGAAGATTTCTACAATTTATTCATCTAGCATAACTGAAATTCTATATCCATTGAACAAGAACTCCTCATTTTCCCCATGCCCCAGTTCCTGGCAACCACTATTATATTCTTTGCTTCTATGAGTTTGACTGTTATAGATTCCATATACAAGTGAGATCATTCAATATTTTTCTTTATGTGTCTGGCCTATTTCACTTAGCAGTGTCTTCCAGGTTCATCCGTATTGTTAAAAATGGCAGGCTTTCCTTATTTTTTAAGGCCAAATAATATTCCATTTTATAAATATAAGAACACATCCCCCATTTTCTTTGTTCATTCATCTGTCAACCACACTTCACCACTAGGCCTTATGGCTTCTACCTTCAGAAGTCATCAATAGATCCTGGCTCTGTCACCAAAGTTGGGCAGTTGCAAATCATTTGGAACAAATACTAACAGTGCTAATGCAGATGAGTTACCTCCACTCTCTGGACTTTATTATCCTAGGCACCAACTTAAGAACTTGGATTTCCAAAATTATCTTCTGGAGAAAAGATGAACAAGGAAGGGCCGGGCATGGTGGTTCACATCTGTAATCCCAGCACTTTGGGAGGCCAAGGCAGGAGGATCACCTGAGCCCAGGAGTTTGAGACCAGCCTGAGCAGCATAGTGAGACCCCCCTCTCTACAAAGAATTTAAAAAACTAGCCTGGCATGGTGGTGTACACCTGTGGTCCCAGCTACTTGGAAGGCTAAGGTGGGAGGGCCACTTGAGCCCAGGAAGTAGAGGCTGCAGTGAGCTGTGACTGTGCCACTGCACTCCAGCTTGGGTGTCAGAGCAAGACCCCATCAGAAAGAAAGAAAGAAAGAAAGAAAGAAAGAAAGAAAGAAAGAAAGAAAGAAAGAAAGAAAGAAAGAAAGAAAGAGAGAGAGAAAAGAGAGAGAGAGAGAGAGAGAGAAAGAAAGAAAGAAAGAGAAAAAAAGAAAGAAAGGCCGAGCATGGTCATGGTGGCTTACGCCTGTAATCCCAGCACTTTGGGAGGCCGAAGTGGGCAGATCACGAAGTCAGGAGATGGAGACCATCCTGGCTAACATGGTGAAACCCTGTCTCTACTAAAAATACAAAAATTAGTCAGGCATGGTGGCGGGTGCCTGTAATCCCAGCTACTTGGGAGGCTGAGGCAGGAGAATGGCATGAACCCAGGAGGCGGAGCTTGCAGTGAGCCAAGATTGCGTCACTGCACTCCAGCCTGGGCAACAGAGTGAGACTCCATCACAAAAAAAAAAAAAAAGAAGAAGAAAAAGGAGGCGAGAGAGAGAGAGAGAGAGGAAGAAGAAGAGGAAGAGAAAGAGAGGGAAGGAGGGAGGAAGGGAGGAAGGGAGGGAGGGAGGGAAGGAGGAAGGAAGGAATGAAGGAAGGAAGGAAGGAAGGAAGGAAGGAAGGAAGGAAGGAAGGGAGGGAGGGAGGGAGGGAGGGAGGGAGGGAGGGAGGGAACTAAAGGAATGTTTTGAGTTAACCTAAGTAAAGAACAAAAGTAAGAACCCAGTCCATTCTCAGCATGCTGTTGTAATTAAAAGCAAAGATTCAACCCAGTCCAAGAGACTAGATTACACTATTCTACATGAAAAAACAGTCAGAGCTGAGCTCACTGGATACAGCCACCACACCCACTGAGCCTGGAAGCCCACAAGAGAAACAACTTTATCAGGCCAACCAAAGTTATTTGGCCTAGGTGTGTGGGCCTTTGCAGGTATTTTTCTGCCTGAACTTGAAAAAGATGCCCTAGTCACCTCTGCTATTAAAGCATATACCCAAGTTGGAAAAGGCCATCCATCTTCTTATGGTAATTTGGAATCATCTACATGAGCTAGAAGCACATTAAGTCTAAAACCAATTGCTACCTTAGGCCCAAGTTCTCAGGAAATCAGAGATAATATTATTTTATGAATGAGAGTGAACTTGTCATGTGGAATGTATAAATACACAGAATTTTGGAGAACAGATATGTTATAAAAGTTATGACAGCTCCAGATGATGGATCATGAATCATAATGGCAGAGAGCCAGCTAGCTAGCATTACTGATTTAGCATATATTTTCCTCAGGAGTGGTCATCTCAAAACGGTTGCCATTTTGCTTTCTTGTTCTTTCTTTCTTCCTCTATGCCCCTGCATAGATTTTTTTTAACTTCTTTTTTTTATTATTATACTTTAAGTTCTAGGGTACATGTGCACAGCATGCAGGTTTGTTACATAAGTATACATGTGCCATGTTGGTGTGCTGCACCCATTAACTCGTCATTTACATTAGGTATATCTCCTAATGTTATCCTTCCCCTCTCCCTGCTCCCCACAACAGACCCCGGTGTGTGATGTTCCCCTTCCTGTGTCCAAGTTTCTCATTGTTCAATTCCCACCTATGAGTGAGAACATGTGGTGTTTGGTTTTTTGTCCTTGTGATAGTTTGCTGAGAATGATGGTTTCCAGCTTCATCCATGTCCCTACAAAGGACATGAACTCATCCTTTTTATGGCTGCATAGTATTCCATGGTGCATATGTGCCACATTTTCTTTGTCCAGTCTATCATTGATGGACATTTGGGTTGGTTCCAAGTCTTTGCTATTGTGAATAGTGCTGCAATGAACATATGCGTGCATGTATCTTTGTAGCAGCATGATTTATAATCCTTTGGGTATATACCCAGTAATGGGATGGCTGGGTCAAATGGTATTTCTAGTTCTAGATCCTTGTGGAATCGTCACACTGTCTTTCACAATGGTTGAACTAGTTTACAGTCCCACCAACAGTGTAAAAGTATTCCTATTTCTTCACCTCCTCTCCAGCACCTGTTGTTTCCTGGCTTTTTAATGATTGCCATTCTAAGTGGTGTGAGATGGTATCTCATTGTGGTTTTCATTTGCATTTCTCTGATGGCCAGTGATGATGAGCATTTTTTCATGTGTCTGTTGGCTGCATAAATGTCTTCTTTTGAGAAGTGTCTGTTCATATCCTTTGCCCACTTTTTGATGGGGTTGTTTTTTTCTTGTAAATTTGTTTGAGTTCTTTGTAGATTTTGGATATTAGTCCTTTGTCAGATGAGTAGATTGCAAAAATTTTCTCCTATTCTGTAGGTTGCCTGTTCATTCTGATGGTAGTTTCTTTTGCTGTGCAGAAGCTCTTTAGTTTAATTAGATCCCCTTTGTCAATTTTGGCTTGTGTTGCCATTGCTTTTGGTGTTTTAGACATGAAGTCCTTGCCCATGCCTATATCCTGAATGGTATTGACTAGGTTTTCTTCTAGGGTTTTGATGGTTTTAGGTCTAACATTTAAGTCTTTAATCCATCTTGAATAATTTTTGTATAAAGTGTAAGGAAGGGATCCAGTTTCAGCTTTCTATATATGGCTAGCCAGTTTTCCCAGCACCATTTATTAAATAGGGAATCCTTTCCCCATTTCTTGTTTTTGTCAGGTTTGTCAAAGATCAGATGGTGGTAGATGTGTGGTATTATTTCTGAGGGCTCTGTTCTGTTCCATTGGTCTAATCTCTGTTTTGGTACCAGTACCATGCTGTTTTGGTTACTGTAGCCTTGTAGTATAGTTTGAAGTCAGGTAGTGTGATGCCGCCAGCTTTGTTCTTTTGGCTTAGGATTGACTTGGCAATGCGGGCTCTTTTTGGTTCCATATGAACTTTAAAGTAGTTTTTTCCAATGCTGTGAAGAAAGTCATTGGTAGCTTGATGGGGATGGTATTGAATCATAAATTACCTTGGGCAGTATGGCCATTTTCACGAGATTGATTCTTCCTATCCGTGAGCATGGCATGTTCTTCCATTTGTTTGTGTCCTCTTTTATTTCGTTGAGCAGTGGTTTGTAGTTCTCCTTGAAGAGGTCCTTCACATCCCTTGTAAGTTGGATTCCTAGGTATTTTATTCTCTTTGTAGCAATTGTGAATAGGAGTTCACTCATGATTTGGCTCTCTGTTTGTCTATTATTGGTGTATAAGAACGCTTGTGATTTCTGCACATTGGTTTTGTATCCTGAGACTGCTGAAGTTGCTTATCAGCTTAAGGAGATTTTGGGCTAAGATGATGGGGTTTTCTAAATATACAATCATATCATCTGCAAACAGAGACAATTTGACTTCCTCTTTTCCTAATTGAATACCCTTTATTTCTTTCTCCTGCCTGATTGCCCTGGCCAGAACTTCCAGCACTATGTTGAATAGGAGTGGTGAGAGAGGGCATCCCTGTCTTGTGCCAGTTTTCAAAGGGGATGTTTTCAGTTTTTGCCTGTTCAGTATGATATTGGCTGTGGGTTTGTCATAAATAGCCCTTATTATTTTGAGATATGTCCCATCAATACCTAATTTATTGAGAGTTTTTAGCATGAAGGGCTGTTGAATTTTGTCAAAGGCCTTTTCTGCATCTATTGAGATAATCATGTGGTTTTGTTTTTGGTTCTGTTTATATGCTGGATTACGTTTATTGATTTGCATATGTTGAACCAGCCTTGCATCCCAAGGATGAAGTCCACTTGATCATGGTGGATAAGCTTTTTGATGTGCTGCTGGATTCAGTTTGCCGGTATTTTTATTGAGGATTTTTGCATCGATGTTCATCAGGGATATTGGTCTAAAATTCTCTTTTTTTGTTGTGTCTCTGCCAAGCTTTGGTATCAGTATGATGCTGGCCTCACAAAATGAGTTAGGGAGGATTCCCTCTTTTTCTATTGATTGGAATAGTTTCAGAAGGAATGGTACCAGCTCCTCCTTGTACCTCTGGTAGAATTTGGCTGTGAATCCATCTGGTCCTGGACTTTTTTTGATTGATAGGCTATTCATTATTGCCTTAATTTCAGAACCTGCTATTGGTCTATTCAGGGATTCAACTTCTTCCTGGTTTAGTCTTGGGAGGGTGTATGTGTCCAGGAATTTATCCATTTCTTCTAGATTTTCTAGTTTATTTGTGTAGAGGTGTTTATAATATTCTCTGATGGTAGTTTATATTTTTGTGGGATCTGTGGTGATATCCCCTTTATCATTTTTTATTGTGTCTATTTGATTCTTCTCTCTTTTCTTCTTTATTAGTCTTGTTAGCGGTCTATCAATTTTGTTGATCTTTTCAGAAAACGAGCCCCTGGATTCATTGATTTTTTGAAGGGTTTTTTGTGTGTCTATCTCCTTCAGTTCTGCTCTGATCTTAGTTATTTCTTGCCTTCTCTTAGCTTTTGAATGTGTTTGCTCTTGCTTCTCTAGTTCTTTTAATTGTGATGTTAGGGTGTCAATTTTAGATCTCTTCTGCTTTCTATTGTGGGCATTTAGTGCTATAAATTTCCCTGTACACACTGCTTTAAATGTGTCCCAGAGATTCTGGTATGTTGTGTCTTTGTTCTCATTGGTTTCAAAGAACATCTTTATTTCTGCCTTCATTTTGTTATATACTCAGTAGTCATTCAGAAGCAGGTTGTTCAGTTTCCGTGTAGTTGAGCGGTTTTCAGTGAGTTTCTTAAATCTGAGTTCTAGTTTGATTGCACTGTGATCTGAAAGACAGTTTGTTATAGTGTTTGTTCTTTTACATTTGCTGAAGAGTGCTTTACTTCCAACTATGTGGTCAATTTTGGAATAAGTGCAATGTGGTGCTGAGAAGAATGTATATTCTGTTGATTTGGGGTGGAGAGTTCTGTACATGTCTATTAGGTCTGCTTGGTGCAGAGCTGAGTTCAATTCCTGGATATCCTGGTTAACTTTCTGACTCATTGATCTGTCTAATGTTGACAGTGGGGGGTTAAAATCTCCCATTATTACTATGTGGGAGTCTAAGTCTCTTTGTAGGTCTCTAAGGACTTGCTTTATGAATCTGGGTCCCCCTGTATTGGGTGCAAATATATTTAGGATAGTTAGCTCTTCTTGTTGAATTGATCCCTTTACCATTATGTAGTGGCCTTCTTTGTCTCTTTTGATCTTTGTTGGTTTAAAGTCTGTTTTATCAGAAACTAGGATTGCAATGCCTGCCTTTTTTTGATTTCCATTTGCTTGGTAGATCTTCCTCCATCCCTTTATTTTAAGCCTATGTGTGTCTCTGTACGTGAGATGGGTCTCCTGAATACAGCACACTTATGGGTCTTGAGTCTATCCAATTTGCCAGTCTGTGTCTTTTAATTGGAGCATTTAGCCCATTTACATTTAAGGTTAATATTGTTAGGTATGAATTTGATCCTGTCATTATGATGTTAGCTGGTTATTGTACTCATCAGTTGATGCAGTTTCTTCCTAGCATCGATGGTCTTTACAATTTGACATGTTTTTGCAGTGGCTGGTACCTGTTGTTCCTTTCCATGTGAGTGCTTCCTTCAGGAGCTCTTGTAGGGCAGGCCTGGTGGTGACAAACTCTCTCTGCATTTGCTTGTCTGTAAAGGATTTTATTTTTCCTTCACTTATGAAGCCTAGCTTGGCTGGATATGAAATTATGGGTTGAAATTTCTTTTCTTTAAGAATGTTGAATATTGGCCCCCACTCTCTTCTGACTTGGAGAGTTTCTGCTGAGAGATCCGCTGTTAGTCTGATGGACTTCCCTTTGTGAGTAACCCGACCTTTCTCTCTGGCTGTCCTTAACATTTTTTCCTTCATTTCAACTTTGGTGAATCTGACAATTGTGTGTCTTGGAGTTGCTCTTCTCGAGGAGTATCTTTGTGGCATTCTCTGTATTTCTTGAATTTGAATGTTGGCCTGCCTTCCTAGGTTGGGGAAGTTCTCCCGTATAATATCCTGTAGAGTGTTTTCCAACTTGGTTCCATTCTCCCCGTCACTTTCAGGTACACCAATCAGACGTAGATTTGGTCTTTTCACATGGTCCCATATTTCTTGGAGCCTTTGTTAATTTCTTTTTACTCTTTCTACTCTAAACTTCTCTTCTTGCTTCATTTCATTCATTTGATCTTCAATCACTAATACCCTTTCTTCCAGTTGATTGAATTGGTTACTGAAGCTTATGCATTTGTCACGTAGTTCTCGTGCCACGATTTTCAGCTCCATCAGGTCATTTAAGGACTTCTCTACACTGGTTATTCTAGTTAGCCGTTTGTCTAATCTTTTTTCAAGGTTTTTAGCTTCTTTGCAATGGGTTCAAACTTCCTCCTTTAGCTTGGAGAGGTTTGATCGTCTGAAGCCTTCTTCTCTCAACTCGTGAAAGTCATTCTCCATCCAGCTTTGTTCCGTTCCTGGCAAAGATCTGAGTTCCTTTGGAGGGGGAGAGGCACTCTGATTTTTAGAATTTTCAGCTTTTCTGCTCTGTTTTTTCACCATCTTTGTGGTTTTATCTACCTTTGGTCTTTGATGATGGTGACATACATATGGGGTTTTGGTGTGGACATCCTTTCTGTTTGTTAGTTTTCCTTCTAACAGTCAGGACTCTCAGCTGGAGATCTGCTGGCATTTGCTGGGGGTCCACTCCAGACCCTGTTTGCCTGGGTATCAGCAGTGGAGGCTGCAGAACAGATAATATTGCTGAACAGTAAATGTTGCTGCCTGATCGTTCCTCTGGAAGCTTCATCTCAGAGTGGTACCCGGCTGTGTGAGGTGTCAGTCGGCCCCTACTGGGGGGTGCATCCTGGTTAGGCTGTTCAGGTGTCAGGGACCCACTTGAGGAGGCAGTCTGTCCATTCTCAGATCTCAAACTCCATGCTTGGAGAACCACTACTCTATTCAAAGCTGTCAGACAGGGACATTTAAGTCTGCAGAGGTTTCTGCTGTCTTTTGTTTGGCTATGCCCTGCTCCCAGAGGTGGACTCTACAGAGGCAGGCAGGCCTCCTTGAGCTGCAGTGGGCTCCACCTGGAAGTTCGAGCTTCCAGGCTGCTTTGTTTACCTACTCAAGCCTCAGCAATGGCGGGCGCCCCTTTTGCAGCCTCGCTGCCACCTTGCAATTCGATCTCAGACTGCTATGCTAGCAATGAGTGAGGCTCTGTGGGCATGGGACCCTCCGAGCCAGGCACGGGATATTATCTCCTCGTGTGCCATTTGCTAAGACCACTGGAAAAGCGCAGTATTAGGGTGGGAGTGACCCGATTTTCCAGGTGTCGTCTGTCACAGCTTCCCTTGGCTAGGAAGGGGATTCCCTGACCCCTTGCACTTCCTGGGTGAGGCAATGCCTCACCCAGCTTCAGCTCATGCTTAGTGGGCTGCTCCCACTGTCCTGCACCCACTATCTGACAAGCTGCAGTGAGATGAACCAGGTACCTCAGTTGGAAATGCAGAAATCACCCATATTCTGCATCGCTCATGCTGAGAGCTGGAGGCTGGAGCTGTTCCTGTTTGGCCATCTTGGAACCACCCGTCGCCCCTGCATAGATTTTAATGCCCAACCTGAGCCTCTCTACTTCCAGGATGCCTCTTCTGACCAACTGCTATAGTTTTCCTTATTTGTACAACTCATCTCACATGCCATCATTCACTACGTTGTGCTATTTCTATACAATTGTCTAGGACTGTGATTAACACTAATCGCCATTTTCTTAGCTGTTCATATATGTATGTCTTCTCACTTCTAGTTCTTAATGACTGAGATTGTATAGTTCTACAAATTATTATTTTTCCTGAATGTTTCTAAAAAGACTCCAAGATGGCTGGGCCTGTTGTCCTATAATTATTTGTATCTTTCACAGAATTTAGCATAGTTATACCTAAAGAAAGTAAGTCATAAATGCTTGTTGAGTGGAAGAATGAAAACAGGATGAGTCATTGATCCATAAAAATCCAGTACATGGATTTGGAACCTTATTCTCAGCCTTATACTGAGAATCAAAGGAAGGCTTCTTCCCTTCTCTGGCTACTCTAAGCTAAACATGTATAGCACAGGCAGGGGTGACCCAAAGGTCCACAGCACAGGAGAGCAGCAGCATTCAAGGACCCAGGAAGGACCATCAGATTTCACAATTACCTTCTTCTCCATGACTTTCAGTATTTAGGACTTTCAGATAAACATACAGACATGGACAATCATGTATCCCTTTAAGCAAACACCCGCGTTTACTAAATAAATAAACCTTCCTTGCTACTCTAAACACATTAAGAACTCTCCTGCCTTGGGGTCTTTGCACTTGCTCTTCCCTCTACTGGGAAAGCTCTTTGCTTCAAATCTCTCCATGACTCACTCTCACTGTCCTGTGTTTTCAGGTCTCAGCTCAATAGACATTTCCTATGTGAGGTCTTCCCTGATCACTCAATGTCTCACTCCCCTAAAAGTCCCCATTCACCAACCCTGCTTGAATTTTTCTTTAGAACTTGTCACCACTTGATGTCGTGTATATTTGCTGGCTTGTTTATTATTGACTCTCTCCCTCTTTTAGAGTGTACGCTCCATGTGGTGGAGGGTGGTACTTTGTCTTTCTTGTTCACTGTATTCCCAGCACTTAGCATAATTCTTTGAGTGGGTGATAGTAACAGCTCCAGTATAGGGAGATATTAAATAACATCCTAAGACTTTGCTGTGTTCCAGGCATGATGCTAAGAATTTTACACAAGGTATTTTATTTAATTCCTACAACGGTCCTGTAAGGGAGTGCTTTTTGTTTGTTTGTTTTGAGGCAGGGTCTCTGTCGCCCAGGCTAGAGTGCAGTGGCATGATCTCAGCACACTGCAGCCTCTGCTTCCCGGGCTCAAGCAATCCTTCCACCTCAGCCTTGTGAGTAGCTAGGATGGCAGGAGCAGGCCACCATGCCTGGCTAAGGGAGTGCTTTTAATATCCCCATTTTACAAATAAGAAAACTGAAGCTCGTAGAAGTTAAGCGACATCTTACAGCTAGTAAGTCATGGTCTGACTATTCTGACCATGTACCCTAAGTGGGTTACAGGAAGGGGATTGTGCAGGCATTGAAGATCAGATACACAGGATAAGCAAAGATCTAACTGAGCATGGGCAGTTAGGAGAGTGTTTATATTACTGGGAGAACAGATGTGGGGTGAGAGAGGACTGAGGAAGGGGATCATGAGTAGAACTAGGAAATGGCCATAATAGAGTTTGAATCCATGACCCTCTAGCAGCAATGTCTGTGCTATAGACCACTATTTAAGAGTAATCAGCCTCCTACTGGAATGTCCTTTCCCTCCATCTCTGCCCACCTGTCAGGATCCAGCTCAAATGCAGCCTTCTCGATAATCAGTGATCATGTGTTCACTGATCCTGTCCCTCTCTAACAGGTAATGGGCTCTCTTGCTGCTACCAGGTGAGAAATATGGGAAAATGTTAGAGTTGGGTGCAATGTAGTGTTGAGAACACTGGGATCAGTTAGCACTGGGCTGGATGTTGTAGAAAGGACCCAGATTTTCACTTGGGGGTTTGCACTTGTTAGGTTGCCAATATTCTGCAAAGTCCGGTGCAAAGAAATAACAAAGTAACTCATACCCATCTCCTGATTGGTCAGAGCAAGCTAAATGCAAACTACAAGTTGAAAACAAATATGGTAAACAACAACAAAGTACTGTACGGCAGCCACCTGGATTGATGCCAGTAACAAATTCTAACAGTACAGCAACCATCCTTTCCAGTCTTTTGCATATCCTTGCCTCCTCCTAGGAAGTTCTTTCCTCCTATCTGTGCCATGGAAATCTTACTCCACTCTTCAACCTCCTCTCTGAAGCCTTTTCTAATTTCATGCTCTCCCACCCCCAACAGAGAGACTCAACAGAGGTGTTACTATTGGATGGGGGACATGGGGAGGCCACACCATTTTTAAGTGGCAGAGGTGGGATGGGAGCCCGGTCCACCTGCAAAATCCATACTCTTTCCATGTAGCATTTTGCTTGTTACCTGGCATTAAGGGCTGTGTACTCTAATTCCACATCAGTTGAGTCTGTGGAATGGGCAGTAAAATACACAGAAGAATGGATAACTATCCAGTGAGCATATGCAATTACAAGATACACTTAAGATCTCTTTCTCATGGCTACGGTCCCTCCCCACTTCATCCCTTTCCCTTTATCTTATAGTTGCTTGGCAGCAGCAATACTCAGAATGTTTTCCTGGGGTTCAGCAAAAACAGAAAAGCTGGACAAGAAAACAATGCTGTACAGGTGGGGGCTGTATAGGTAGAAGAGGTAACTATGGAGGCACCCTCCAGAACCCTTGGTAGGATGTCTTTGTCTAGGCCCAGGTTGAGTATATCCTACCTTTTGGGTGGTGTGCTGCAGGGACTGATCTTCCCAACTCTGACTATCCAAGACAGGAATTATGTCCTCTCCTTCTCCTTATTTTCTTTCTTTCTTTTCTTCTTCTTTTTTGGAACAGGGTCTCTCTGTTGCCCAGGCTGGAGTGCAGTGGTGTGATTATAGCTCACTGCAGCTTTGAACTCCTGGCCTCGAGCAATCCTCCCACCTCAGCCTCCCAAGTAGCTGGGACTACAGGCACACACCACCATGCCCACCTAATTAAAAAAAAGAATTGTAGAGATGGAGTCTCACTATGTTGCCCAGGCTGGTCTCGAACTCCTAGCCTCAAGCAATCCTCTCACCTTGGCCTCCCACAGTGTTGGGATTACAGGGATCAGCCACCGCACCCCGCCCAGAGTGACTTCCTAACTCCAAATCTGAATTTCACTTTCAGTACCTACTAGACTAAAACCAGTCCCTTTCCTCTTTCCTGTTGCTCTGTCCATCTCCAAACCCAACCCCATGCCTCTGCATCCCTTTGATGTATTGTCTTGACTCTTCTGGATACTACAAGGTGAAGGTTCTGAATTTACTGAACTGATTATCCGCCCAGGGACTATACCCTCCCACATATGCACTGGCAGAAGAGGAAGCTGTTTGAGAGGAGAGGACCATTATGAAATTAAATAATAGAAGAGGCTTGGGAAACATGCAAGCTCCAGAGTAGAATTCTCTAGCCACGGTTCTCAACATGTGGTCTATGGACCACCATCCTCAAAATTGCCTAAGGAGCTTGTTAAAAATATAGAATCTCAGGCCCCAAGCCCAGACCTACTGAATCTGCATTTTAACAAGCTCCCTAGTTGATTCCAGTATGCACTAAAGTTAGAGACCCATTTCCTTTATCGGCCTTAACTGCTTAAAGCAGTGGTTCACAGACTTGGTCACACATCAGAATAACATGGTGAGCTCAAGAAAAATATTGGCTCCTGGGTCCCACCCCTAACAATTGTGATTCAATTGGTCTGTGGCGGGCCTAGACATTTGAGAATTTTAAAAACTTCCCAGGTAATTTTAATGTGCTGCCATAGTTGTAAACCACTGGTGTAGAGGAAACCCATGAAGCTGCATAGGTAAGAGCTCCTCCATCCAAGGCTGTGTTTTCTGTGTGATTGTGTGTACTTGTGTATGTGTGTTCAAAAATGTTAAAATTTCTGCTGGGCCTGAGGTGTAAAGCAACATCTTCTGGGCAGATTTGGGAATTTCATTGGGGGTGACAACAGGCACTCCCAGGAAAAATATGCGGTGTGCTGACTGCTCCATTGAGAGAAATTATCATCTCGCATCACTCATTTGCCCAATCACCCTCAGGGATCGGGGCCACAGGTGCATCCCTGGCATGGATGACCTGGCAGTGCCCACCCTTAGCACTGTGTCATTTGTACCATTAAAGTTGTATCCTCTCTGTTGGGCTCATTTGAGGCTCTCTTAAGATTTGGTGATTAATATAAAGGTGAAGATCCAAAGAGCTGACTTTTGTTTCTATCTGCACTGCCCTCCCCACAAAGAAACAAGATTTGCCTTAAGTAGCCCCCAAGTTCATGGTTTCAGCCACATAAAAGGCTCCAGACCCATTTATGTGTCTCAGCTGTGATTGATGAATAGCCATTCATCCTCCTGTGACTGAAGTTGCTGCTTGTTGTCATACTAGGTAAAGCAATTGTATAAATTACCTCTCATCCAAGTCACAAAATATATTTGCCAAAATGATTTCTTCTAAAATTGTAAAAGTGAAAACAGAGTGCACAGAGAGAAATTGAGTTTGCTCCAAGGAGCTATGAATGCACCATTAAGAAAGCCTCGAAAAGAGATTAGCAATCCATCTAGTGTGTTTGCACATCGTTTAGTGCCATTTTGGGGCATTTCTGAAAATGTCAGTCACGGTGGGGAGGAAGAGGAGGAGGTTCCATTGGCCATTAAGATGATATACCAAGAGGCTGTGGTTATCAGGGCATGCAGCGGGGCAGCGCTTCACCAGCTCTGACCTCAGCTCAGTGAGAATTTCAAAAGCTCTAAAGTTTAATAAAAATCAGTGATTGGATTCCAGTGCCAGGGGAGTTGATAAAGCATTGTTATAAGCTTCAGGCCATGTTCTCTGAACAAAAAACTGTCTATATTCTTGAATATACCCCCCTACACACACACACACAGACACAACCCCTCACCAAAGAAAACTGACAAATGGACAAACTCATATTTTCTAAGCCAATCTGGGAAAAGATCTCGACTAAATATGGGACATCTTAGTTAAGTACTTGCCGAAAAGTCCCACCCTTTAGCAGTCTTAAAACTAAGACAGACTGGGCACAGTGGCTCATTCCTGTAATCTCAACACTTTAGGAGACTGAGGCAGGAGGATCACTTGAGGCCAGGAGTTCCATACCAGCTTGGGCAACATAGTGAGACTCCATCTCTATAAAAAATTTAAAATTATCTGTGCATGGTGGCACATACCTGTAATCCCAGCTACTTATGAAGCCGGGGTGGGAGGGTCACTTGAGCCCAGGAGTTCAAGGCTACAGTGAACCATGATTGCACCATTGCACTCCAGCCTGGGCAACAGAGTGAGCCTGTCTCTAAAACAGGTAAACAAAAAAACCACAAAGATATAATCACGTTGTGACATAGTTACATTTTATATAAAATAATTCTTCTTTAGCAGGCTGTATATCTTCTATAACATTCTCTTTTACTGTTATTAGAAAATTATACTCCCAGCATTACATCTATATGTAATAAGACAGACTACACTTTCTTCCACCTCATTACATCTATATGTAGTAAAACAGACTACACTTTCTTCCACCTCTTGGTGAAAGGAATTTTGTCTACTCGCTATGCTTACCTTGTCCCAAAAGCTGAAAGTCTGGATTCTGGGGCTATTTTCCAAAATGACAGAGGATATCAAAGACCATGCAGAATAGATCAAAGTAAGTGTTCATAATGTAAATGCCTATTTCCTGGAAGAGGCACACTCTGAATGAGACAAGGAGATAAAGCCCTAGAGATCTACCACACCACTGAGAAATGTTGAATGTGCTCGTCTGTTTCCTTTTTCTTTTTCTTTTTCCTCAGGGAAAGTGTGAACAAAAGTCCCACTATCACAAATTATGCAGTCAAGTTTTTCACATTTTGGGAAATTGCAGGGGTCAGCACATCTGAGTGCAATGGATAAGGCTGGCCATGGAAAAACCACCTTTGTGATCATGGTATTTCCACTGCCAGGTAAGTGTCTCAGATGATTCTTAATCCAGAGTTCATTACATTATTTTCTGTTTTGATCAGAATTGGAAAGCCATCATCAGGTTTGAGAGAATCTCTACAACAGTATAATACAAAGTCAATGAGGGAAGGGAGTTGTGTCTGTTTTGTTCACCAGTGTATCTCCTTAGTATAGCTAAGTGTATAGTCCATTCTCATGCTGCTAATAAAGACATACACGAGACTGGGTAATTTGTAAAGGAAAGAGATTTAATGGACTGGCAGTTCAGCATGACTGGAAAGGCCTCAGGAAACTTATAATCATGGTGGAAAGGGGGAAGCAGGCATACCCTTCTTCACATGGCAGCAGGAAGAGAGGTGCCAAGCAAAAGGGAGAAAAGCCCCTTATAAAACCATCAGATCTCGTGAGAACTCACTATCATGAGAACAGCATGGAGGTAACTGCCCCCATGATTCAGTTACCTCCCACCAGGTCCCTCCAATGGCAGGTGGGGATTATGAGAACTACAATTCAGGATGAGATTTGGGTGGGGAAACGGCCAAACCATATCACTAAGTGTCTGGCAAATAGTAAGTACTCAACAAATATTTTCCAATTGTGTTGAAACTGTAAAACAAACTGAGTTTAAAATCTAGGCAGCCACTGTAACCATACAGTCACCTGTTCCTAAAGTCAATAGAAAAAAGAACAGACTTTCTCCAACTCTATTCTGTGTCCCCTGTCCTTGGCCCCATTTTTTCCTCTACCTGTGCTACAAATCCAGTTGGCATTCATATGGGTTGTGAATAAGAGCTCCACATCCCAGTCCTGAGCTGGCCACCATGACAGGGTGGCATAGAGGGGAAGGTACTTACTGGGACAGGACAATTGCTGGCAGAGCAGATGGGAAGGAAGGACAGTCTGCATCCCAGGGCTACTCACAGCTCTGGCAGGCACCATGCTTCTAGCCTCACAAAAGACAACTCCAATAGGCTGATGCACACATGCAGAGGCTTCTCTCCCTCTCTGGCCACCAGCACAAGAGCTTTTCAGTTCCCAGAGCTGTGGAACAATTGGGAAACTCTAGGCAGGATCCACATGACACTGAGTACCAGAGTCAAAATAACTGGGGTCCACCAGAAAGAAGCCAGTTAACAGACTGGTCAAGACATAGTCAGTCCATTTTATACATTTTGATAATTCTAGATGTTGAAGAAGATTTCCTTCTTAGAATACTGCCTTGTTAATAACAGCCTGATTATGTATTGACCAGAAATTAATTTCACCAGCATAAAAGCATAGGAATAATTTAGAAAATGATTTTATTTTTTTGAGACAGGGTCTCACTCTGTTTCCCAGGCTGGAGTGCAGTGGCATGATCACAGCTCACTGTAGCCTCGACCTTCCAGGCTCAGGTGATTCTCCTACCTCAGTCCCCCAAGTAGCTGGGACTATACACATACACCACCACACCTGGCTAATTTTTGTATTTTTTGGTAAAGATTGGGTTTCACCATGTTGGGCAGGCTGGTCTCGAACTCCTGGGCTCAAGTGATCCTCCCACCTCAGCCTCCCAAAATGCTGGGATTGCAGGCATGAGCCACTGCATCTGGCCTAGAAAATAATTTGTATAAACTAAAACTATTGTAAAGGTCATGAAACAAGAAACAAGTGAAAGATAAAACAGAAAATGTGGGGGCTGAGAAAGCACCCCTAATCCCATGACTCTAAAAAGTTGCTTTTTTAATTTTGCATTTTCCCTACCTCCAAGCCCCTTTCTCTATTCATACTTTAATTATATATATGGCATTTTAAAAATCATGTATTATGCCTTATTTACACAAGTAGTACATGTTCATAATAAAAAATTAACACAGAAAAATTAATACAGATAAGAACAATTATATAATATAAATAGTACATATTCATAATAAATATTTAATTTATTAATACCAATAAATGGTCTACAATCCTATTAATCAGAGATAACCATTGTTAACATTTTGGTTAACCACTGTTTAGTGTGTACTTCTTAATCTAACTATACGGGTATAGATAAAGATATTTTATGTATGCACAAAGGTACACACACATGTGGCCAAATGCATACAGATCCCAAGTTTGCTATTTAAGAAAGTGCCTTTTTGGTTTAATGGTAGTTTGTGAACATATTTCCATATCAACAAATACATTATAGTAAGATGATATCTTATAACCTTTCCCAGCCTTATAACTCCAGAATTATTATTTTATAATCCAATGACCAGGGATACTGCACTGAAAATACATTCATTACTCAAGTTATGACCCATTACCAATTCTGTATCCTGCACAGTACATGGGGAAGTACAGACATATCTACCATTTATTAAACCTGCTTAATATGTACCATGCCTTGTGCCATTGTCACATTACAAATGTCTCTCACAACAACCCTGTGATATGGGTACCATTGTTGCTAGTGGATGAAGAAGCTGAGAGAAGCTCCAAGTGGGTATTGCAACCATTCTCAGACCTAGAAAAAGTAGAAGGGCTCCACATTGAAGACACATCAGTCTGACTTTCAAGCCCACTCTTGTTCTCTGAGGGATTCATTTGGGAGTTGAGCTGTGGCAGTTAGGATATGATTAGAGAATGGACTAGAGTGGAGTAGTAAGTAGGGACAGCAAGACCAACAAAGAGTCTCAACTTCTGTTATATCAATGGTAAGTCCCATGGGCTATGAGAAATTGCAGAGATCCCAATTGGGGGAGTAGTCATAGAAAGTTTCATGGGAAGGTGGTGTATTAGTCAGTTCTTATATTGCTATAAAGAACTATGTGAGACTGGGTAATTTTTGAAGAAAAGAGGTTTAATTGGCTCATGTTCTAAAGGCTGTACAGAAAGCATGGTTGGGGAGGCCTCAGGAAACTTACAATCATGGTGTATTTTGTATTGACCAGAAATGAATTTGACCAGCATAAAAGCATAGGAATAATTTAGAGAAAAAAAAGTATATATATATAGAGAGAGAGATAGGGTCTCGCTCTGTCGCCCAGAAAACAGGGAAGCAGGCATGTCCCTGCATGTTTGGAGCAGAAGGAAGAGAGCGAAGGGGGAGGTGCTACATACCTTTAAACAACCAGGTCTCATGAAAACTCACTATCACGAGAACAGCAAGGGGGAAATTCGCCCACATGATCCAATCACCTCCCACCAGGCCCTTTCTCCAACACTGGGGATTACAATTCAACATGAGATTTGGGTGAGGACACAGACTGAAACCATATCAGGTGGAATCAGAGATGGATCTTGAAGGATAAGCAAGGC